>NC_135861.1:7384886-8124886 GCF_031162955.1 Sander vitreus | reverse complement strand
CAATATACTGTAAGTAAATCTTAGGTAGGTCTATGATTAAGCAGTTAATGAGATTATGGAAAAAAGTCTATTATTCGACCTCATCCCTTTTTGTAATATATCGAGGTGCTAAATGTATCAGCAATATTATATAGCATAAAAGACATAGCATCTTCTTATGCCTAAGTTCATTGTTATTAAGTGGCGGTCAGTAGTGTAATGATTGTAACTGCAGGCTGTGTCAAACGTGTTGAAAGAAGACATTAAAAGACATGACATTCTTTCCCCATTGTTCAGTGTGAGGGAAAGGACCGCGGTGGCCACAGGTCTGCTGGGCTGCATTCGCTTGCTGGATGTCAACAACAGGGTGCTCAACCTGCAGGAGAGCGAGGGTGACAGTCTGTACGGCAGCGGCGTAGGTGAATGTGGCAACAACCCCTGCCAGCCAAATCCTTGCAATAACGGCGCTTCATGCCAGGTCAAGGAGGCAGAGATGTTCCACTGCAAGTGCAGCAAAGGATTCTGGGGTAAGATGCCAACAAAAGGAAGCTTCACTACTGCAGTGGTGCAGGTCAGCAGTGTTCCTTGTGGTCATACTGGGATTTTGAGAGGTTTATTCCAGTGTAGGTGCAGGGAAATAAATAGACAATATTTCAATTAATATGTGAAATTTCTAGACTATATCTAGAAATTTTTAACACCTTGTTAAAATCATGTTTATATCTCTACTTTGCGTTCTCTTTTGGGATTCACTGTGGTTATGACTTACTCACAAATCCTAAGTAAGCTTGACAGCCTAATTTGACAGTGTAACTCATGCCCCCAGCAGGAGCGCTGGAAGTCATTTAGTAAACACCAACAACATCAAATCTGTGTGTCCGACACAAAAATGAGAGATTAAATGTTGACAGAAAAAACATGAAAACTTCCACCAAATGCTTAGTGATTGGCCTTTGGCTTATCTCTACTTCCACATCCATTTTTGCTATTTTTATCCTTCCAGCAGATGCCAACTAACAAGCAACTCAGAGAGAATATAGCTGAGAGCAGACACCATCAGCGCCTAGCCAAGCGTGCCCCTTGCTGGTTGTACGGCAGCCTACTGCAGAAAGTTTCACACTACAAACAAATTAATTGTCAGAGTTAACTTTTATGCTTGAACAGTAAAGGATTTTATACTCACATGGGGGCAGCTTTGGGATTAGGAAAACAACCACTTAGTCAAGTTTTAGGAGCCATTTTCCTTGAATTTAAAATGTGGATCAATAAAGTATCACATTACATTATTATTGCCTTTTATATAAGAGGTGGTTTTATGTTTTGTTGTTGTTGAGAAGCCTGAGAAGAAGTTAAGATAACCCTCCACTCTGGAGAAGCATTGCTTTGATCAAAGTTGTGTTGGCAACATGGCGTAAAATGAATGGTGATAATGAGAATTGGACTGTTGCCTGCGGACTCACATTCAAGTTAATTTTTTTCTCATGTCAGTTTAGGATGTGGCCAAGATTGCGGATCTCAAGAGGAGGGACAGATCACAGAATGCCAGAAGAGAGAATAAATGGGTGGCGAGGATTGTAGTTAGAGGGAGGTCATGTCAGGACAGCCGGATGAGTAAGGGGGGGTGAGAGAGTATTAGAGAAAAAAGGTGGTCGAGAAGGAAGAGATCTGAAAAAAGAGCTGTGGTAGGTAAGAAGTGAGTGAAGGATAAAAGCTAGCTTCCAAAAGACAGAGTGAGGGAAAAAATGGGGGAGCTCTGTTAGCTCAGCGGGGATGGGGTTCATTAAAGTGCTCTCCTCACCACAGGCTCTGACTGCTAAAGTAATGACGGGTGAATTCAGATGGGCTGTGGCAGAGGGCAAAACCATCATCCACCAGGCGCTCCAGAACCTTTCCCACAGTCGGCGTTGGCCCAGAAACATGGCCGCATGGCGGGGAGGCTCTTCGCTGTTTAATCTGGGCGTGTAATATTTCCAAATCCTATTAGAAAATGACCTCTATTACAGAGGAAATCCTCATACCTCGCTTCTCTCCCCTTTTTTTTTTTTGTCTCCCCCTCCTCTCAGATGGAATAAAAGAGAAAGTGGTTCAAAACGTTGGGGGTTTTCTCATGGGGGATATGTGTGTGTTTGTGTGTCTAGGTCCAACTTGTGCTGATGTCCATGACCCATGCGAGCCCAACAGGTGCCATCCATCCTCCCAGTGCCAGGCGCTGCCCGAGGGAGGATACAAATGCGAGTGCCCCATGGGACGTGAAGGGAGGCACTGCGAGAAAGGTAATCGGACTAAACACTGTATATCCTGGTGTAACTTTATAACTTCATGCCCCAGTGCTTATCATGGAGAACCAGTGTTCTGGTCTGGAGTCAGCTGAGTAGCATCCTTCTCTCTTTTTTGCTCTTTATTTCTTTCCGCTCTCTGACATTTCCTTCCAACCTGAATCGGAAAGGGAGATCAAACGCAGAAAGAAGGAGGGTTTGAGCCATCAGGCTGGGAGGCTTGGAGGGTTGCAGAACAGAGGTAGATGATTGGCCCCGTCGGGCCGTTCACCGCATCGACTTGGCTACGCTTGTTAGTGTGTAAGCGGCATCGAAGCTGCAGCCTTTCTCCACTCCCTCCCTCTCTGCCTATCCGCCCACAGGTGTTGTGTTCAAACGTGTTTGTTGCTACTTAGCTCCACATGGCAGAACCGGGCCGCTGTTGGGGAAAAGACCAGAGCACGGCTCAGCTGCTTTTGAAGTTCATCATTAGCATTTTTTTGTGGTGTCGCATTCCATGTTGTTTTCCCCTCCATGGCTTTTTAGAAGTTGTCCTGAATGTTTGCAGACGTTGACGTCTGTAACTGTGAATATAACAAAATATACTCCGCACATTTCTAACAAAAAAGACACGCACCCTTGTACCCCTGGGAATTTAGAAAAACCAGATGGGAATAGCATCCTTCCAAGCCCTGAGTCCCAGTTAGCAGGTGATTAAAATAAATTGAGGTGAAGCAAAATCAATGCTGTGTGAGCGAGAGCGTCTCCCATTTCAAAAGGCTATTTTTTCACTGGAATCAATGAGATGACTAATCGCATCAGTCCTCCCTGCCCGCGGTGATTAATGGGAGCGTCAGTCAGCCAGAGTGTCAGTCCCAGACAGGAGCTCACAGATAAGGCTGCAGTCAGGCGGACGAACCCTCTGAGGGCTACACTAAGAACAGTTGAAAAGACAGGTATCTTCCAGCCAACTCTTCAGAAGCCTGAAGGTGAATTAGTCGTTATATTAAGTGTGTGTAATCCAGTGTGTACGCACATTCAGTTGAGCTATGGTTTTTCATTTCAGTTCTGCCAGGGTCCGTCAGTGTAGCTCGTTGCTATAATATTCACCAGAAGGACTTTTCTCAAGGGTGTTCCGATAGTATTGAATGGCCTACTTTTCCTTAGTGCTTTTTACTTTTTACAATTTAGTAATGAAAGCAGGATCACTTGCACTCAGGTCCTTGAAAAACTAAGTGCAGGGGGGAGTTTAAATCTCAAAAATATTTTACATTCAGCTCATTAGCTACATTAAGCCAGGGACCAGTTAGTGTGCGTGTGCGTGTGCGTGTGCGTGTGCGTGTGCGTGTGCGTGTGTGTGTGTGTGTGTGCCCCCGTACCCGCACAAAGTGAGACTCTGTTTCACACTGCAAGCTGATTGATTGGTGATAGGACCAGGAGCTCTAATTGCAGCAGCAAAGTTTTTAACCGGCAAAATGTGAATTTTAGCCGCTTTATTATTGCCTGTGCAATTTTGTTTGGATGGGTTTTATTGCAAGTACTAAAAAGGCAGCATTACTCAAATATAAACAAAATTAGCCCGGAGCATACCGTCAACCTGAGCACTTGCTCCCTGAGTATTGCTTTGTTTTTCTGCTGTATTTTAGCAAAGGATAACTGTAAAGTTCAACTTTACCAACTTTTCTTGGTCATCAGGCTCGACTCCCCATACGTTAAGTGGATTTTTCTAGTTACTCGAATCATTCCAATGCATGGACCTCTGGTGACTTATTGATCGCGGTGCTTTCATTTTGAACGTAGGCTGAAAACAAGAAAAAACCCTCCACACTCAGAAAAACTATATCCTGAGCAGGTCTGTTACTCAGACTCAGAGTTCAGTTTAGTGGTTGAATCCTTGTTGCGTATGCAGGACTTTTTTCCCCACTCCTCCATTGTGCGTGCCGTCATCATTAGCAGTCTTCTGCACAATAGCTAATTAGCTTTCTCATCTCCGTCTGCCTTCCCCATCCTGACTCCTCTCAGCTAATCCCAGCCAATTACGAATAAAAGCTTTCTTGCCGGCTACATAGGTGTGTGTTAGTTTGTGTGTGTTTATGTGTACGTGAGCGTCTAGTGTTGCACGTGCCTCTGACTGATGGTAGTTTTTGCAAACAACACCATAAACACATACCCCTGGGTGACACTTGAATGATTTTTAATGTCAAGCCACTTGTTAGAAGGATGACATGGTGCCTGTCCTAATCAGTCCAGAGAGCCAGAAACGGGACAGCCAGACGCAAGCCCATCTCATAGACATTAATTAGTAAAAATGGCCTGCCAAATTACAATGGCTGCATTATTTCATGGGTCCCGGCTGTGGTGTTAAACTCTACATGTCTCCAAAGGTTCTTTGTCATACCGTGGCGGGCTGTGTAATCAGTCTGACATAAGGGTTTTTGAATTTTTTTTGTTGAATTTCTGTCTAGAATAAGTCTTAATCCCATAGGCTATGAAAACAAATCCATCTCTTTCCATAATGCTGACAGGCCCCTAAAAGACGTACTTACTATCCCTGAATTTCAATTCTGTCATCAACAAAAAAAACAGGACCTGAGGATGAATATAGTCTCTTTGTTTTTCCAGTGGCTGAGAGGAGAGGGGCTTACATGCCGCTATTTAACGGAGACTCTTACCTGGAGCTGAAGGGGCTCCATCTCTACGGGCATGATCTGCGGTAAGTCCCATGTCTCAGCATGAAACACACACAGTCACGAGTTGCTTGTATTATTAAAGACAATATATTGTGTAGTTTTCATAGGTTAAGCTTGTTCTGTGCCTAAGGCAGAGCTGCCTTCTTTAAGCCTGAACTGAAATGACAATGAGGGTCACACATATAACACATTGTTGTCTAGCCCTAAGAATGTAGAATATACAGTATCACGACCTAATTTCCATATAGACAGAGAACCAGTGCAACAAGCATCTTTGTTTAAGCCTCGGGTATGTATAATTGTGTATCTCTGACTCTTGCCTGTGTTTACCGGCTTTGCTTGGGTTGTTCATGCAGTCAAAAGGTCAGCATGACAGTGATTCTTATGGCCAATGACTCCAACGGTTTGATCTTCTACAACGGCCAAAAATCGGACGGAAAAGGAGACTTCATCTCTCTGTCCCTCAATAATGGCATCCTGGAGTTCCGCTACGACCTGGGGAAGGGACCCGCTACCATCAGGTTAGCATTATCTAAGAGTCCTCAGAGGGTTTAACTTACACAATTAAGGAAACTAAACATACAACTGAAATATGAAATAGATTTTATAAAGAAAATATAAATATTTTGTAATGTTAGTACTCTATAAGGACTGGACATGAAAAAGATATTTGGGGTGCATGTGAACATACTACAGGTTAAAGGACATACTGAACACAGCAATGTGTTTTATAAGCCTGTGTCTTCTTATAGATGACTCACTTGTGTGTGTGTGTGTGTGTGTGTGTGTGTGTGTGTGTGTGTGTGTGATTCAGGAGTAATGAAGCAATCCAGCTGAACGTGTGGAACACCATTAACCTGGAGCGCTCCAACCGCAAAGGAGAGATCATGGTGAACAAGAAGGACCCTGTCCGAGGAGAGGCACCAGTAAGAAAGAGCAACAAGCTCCTGCTAATTGTTACCTTGGGCTGATGGGCGGAATCTACTGTTGGTTAGCCTTGCTTGTGCCGTATATAACGTATTCGCCTGATCATCTGCGTGCTCTTATCACGGCATCGCCACAACCTCTAGCTTTCTTGCTCCTTTTTTTTTTGCCCTTGTTAAGGCGGTTCAACTTGCCGCTTTAGGCACAGTTGAATCAGTAAACTTTCTCCACCGCTTCACACCATGCGGTTCTGCCGGCTTTATTTGCTGAAAATATGCCACTATTCCCCGACATCCGTCAAGGTAAGAGGGAGAGCTCCAGATGTAGAGGGCCAGTTTAACAAGCTGTCTTAATTTTGAAAGTCCTGTAATTCAAAAAAAAAGAAAAAAAAAAGAATCTCTCTGCCTTTCAGCTTGCTGACATACTGGAGATAAGATACTTGGTGTTGCATACAGAAAGCAAAAGCTGCTTTTACTGCGGGTATACAGTCAATTTTATAAATTCAGCCTTTGAGATGGTGTCTGGGGAGGTGGGGGCAGATAAAGGAAATACAGTAGCAGCAGCAGCATGAAGAGCGTAATGAAACTCTTCAGCCCCGCGTCTGAACCAATAAAGCAGGTACATGCCTCCAAATGAAGGCGATTTAATAGTTTGATAAGCCTGTAAGTCATCCAATTATATTACATTTTTATATTATGAACATGCACCCTGTCAACATCATCTTCCTCTAAGATGCAACGCTCTTCTGTCTTTTTTTCTCTCTTACTGCTCTGTCCTCTCTCCCCCCCCAACTACCTCCCATCGTCCGTATGGTAATTGTGTTTTACTCCAGCAACAGAGGCAGAAAATCGTATTAAAAGAGGAGAGCAAGGGAGAAGTGAATATGGGTGGGGAAGGGGGGGTGGTTGGGGGCACACGAGTGATGAGCTGAGACTAGTTATGGAGCTCAATGCAGAGACCCCATCCAGTGTGGCTCTCAGCTATTTCTCTCCTACTGCTTTAAGAACTGGGAGAGAGTTAAAGTATGCTTTGCTTAGAGAAGCCAATATCATATCAAAGGTGGTCACACACAGGCACATGTATGGATACATATTGCATGCTGGGAGTGTTCATCATATCAAAGATGCTTGGCTGCCAGCCTGATGAAGTACACACTTTTAAAGGCACAGAGAAATGAAAATCTACTTCCCCTCTCGTTCAATGGCAGCAGTCTGTAAATGAGGTTGGGTGAAGTGGCAGCGCTCAGTCTCTCATCCATGAAGTTTTTTCACTTTTCATCTTTTCTTAATGGCACCATCTGCTTCATGCATGGCCTTCTTAGACTCACTGTCTTATTTATATTCACTCTAAGTGTAAACTCACGCTTGCACTAGAGATGTTCCGATAGTATTTCTTTCTTCCTGATTCCAATCAAGTCCACCTGAACTTGAGTATCTGCCGATACTGATCCGATACTAGTGCGTTAATAAAAAAATATATATTATTATGTTCTAACAGCTGTATACTTCTAAACCTGTATGGATGTGATATGATTGCTATAATTGTTGTATGGCCTGGCTAAGGTCAAACCCTTTTGTGACACATGAACAAACACACCAGAGACAAACAGAGAATGAATGCCATAGAACCTTGTTTTATTATGTAGTTTGACAGTCAGTCATATCGGAAAAAAAGATAAACTACTTTAAAGTAGATTTTTTTCTAGGCTAAATTATGTGCTATCGGTGCATAGACTCACGTACTTGCCGATACCGGTACTAGCGTTTTAGGCAGCATCAGAGGCTTTTCCGATACTGGTATAACTCTAACTTGCACAGCTATTTTGTTGTAAGTGCGTTATATGATGTGAAGGATTCTTCACATTTCTCATATTCTATTTAATCTCACTTGTCTGTGCTACACCACAGCTATGTGTAGGTTCTTACAGATGTACCCAGTGTGTATCTGTGTGTGCATGAGAGTATATGCGTGTTTTTGTGCTGCTTGCTGGTGCTGCTTGCTGGCTCTGCATGCCTCTGTGTGCACAGACACCTACTAGTCTCCCCCTAATAACTCTCTTCCTCCCTATTTTCTTTCCTTCTCTATGATGTGCTGTCTGGAAATAAGAAATCACGCAAGGTAATGAGACAAGTCCCATTCACACCTTAGCCTATGTTTCATTTTGAGTCCTTCACTATGTCCTCTCACCCCCATTTCTCCATGCAACAAAAGCACAGAAAAAAAGGTACTTCTGCAGAGCTGCGGGCAGCTTTAAAGAAGCCAGTTCTGTAGAGAAACTTTGCCATTTCATAATCCCATACACACACACAAACAGCACTGAAGTAGAGATGCTCTTAAAGAACGTGGTTTGGCTTTCACCTCGGTCCATCTGCTGTGGGGGTGGAATGGGGTGAGAAGGTGGGAGGGAAGAAGGAAAGAAGACAGTCATCTTCGTGATGGCCATTGTTTTTAGCAACAAAGAAATGTCTTCATTAGTCTAGCGTAGGCAGGGATATCACGCCAGTGCCGCGTGGCTGTCAAAAAAGCGAGAGCAAAGACAGGGGAGGCGAGCGGTGGGGAGGAAATATACCGTAGGAGACGGTAAGGTGCCAAGCCAAGCTGTTCTTTTGTCATCTGCTCTCACTTCTTCTGTAAACAGGAACAGTCCTCTATAATAGCATAAAGTCGCTCACTCTTTCACTCACTCGCCCGTAACAACACAGACACCAACTCACTGAACATCACCGTGCAAGAATCACTCCATAGAAACAGCTGTCCTCTCTCACCAGGTGCAGACTTTTACCTGTGTGAGACCAAACAGAACATTTCATTGCATGAAATCTCACTTTAGAGTCATAGCAACGTAACTTCACGTCAGTAGTGCGTGCTCAAATTCTAGAGTGCCACATTATAAAGGTGTAACATCTCAAACAAGATGAAAAAGTCCAGGGGCACAGGTTCATATGCATCTGTAACCTTTACCTGCAGAGTGAGTGAGTGTTGCAGAGTGGTAGGGTCTACATGAAGAGCCTGAGTTGGCCACTTTTAGCTGTGGCACCGGCCACATCTGGGTCCTGCAGCTTTGGACAAGGTCCCTGCCCTGTCTTTGTTGGAAGCGGCTCAAGGTGCAGTGACACAGCCCCGGGCTTCAGCCAAGCACTGCTGCCTCCTGCTCTCCAAATCCCATTCTAAATGAAAGCCGAGTCAGTGCCAGTTTGCCTTTTATAAAGCCTGTTTATTTGGCCCCTTCCATTATTTCTCCAGCAATTGACTCACTTTAGCCCTCTGGCAATTACTGCTCTACATAAAATAAAGATCATTAATTCCTTCTTTCCGAAGTGGGCCGGCTCTTCCCTGCAAAAGAGAGAAGCGACACCTTGCTAAAGCAAAGCAATTGTCCCAAAGGTTTGGTGGAAAGAATCAAATTTCATAGCCGTCTGCCACGCAAATGAAATGCAATTAGTGTGTCTCCACACTCAACTGTTTGAAAGGTCGGTGCTTATGATCAGCCATTCATTAGAGATGTCTGTTAAGAACCATCCATATCTCAAGTCCAGCACTCTCCTGATTTCCCTTTGTAGTCTCTCTTTATGTCTCATGCGGATAATTGACCACTCTCTCTGAGAAACATAGAAATCAATTATGTTGTAATGTATCAAGTGTATTGTCATGGAAAGAAAGTGAGGAAGTGCAGTTAAAGCGTCTGCCGGCTACAATATGGATAACCCCCTTTTTTATTTTAATGGGACAATCTATATAACTGTGAGGTGTCTGCAAATGTGGTTTATTAATCTCACTCTTTATATCTCAACTAAAAGGATACAACTCATTCTCCCTGGACACAAACACATAACTCCACTCACTAAAGTGAAACCATAAACCATTTCGTCCTGAATAGAAAACCCCTCAGAGGAATTGGAGATACGTACTGAAAAGATTAGATTGGGCATTTTTTAAGTTATGTGGAGCTTTTTCAAAGTTTGCACAGCTCTAGCTCACTATACCTCTTTGTGTCCCGTCTCATCAGAACCTGCACGTAGATCTTAACCTGAAAGAGTCTCTTTTTGTTGGCGGAGCTCCTGATTACAGCCGACTAGCAAGAGTTGCTGCACTCACGGACGGCTTCAAGGGAACAATCCAGAAGGTAAATGTTTACAAGCCTCTATTTCTTGTAAGAGTATAGTGTCATTAGCTCTGCTTGTGGATTCTGCTAATGTGTGTGTGTGTGTGTGTGTGTGTGTGTGTGTGTGTGTGTGTGTGTTTGTGTGTATTATTTTAATGACTTAGGGCCCTTGTGTCCTAAGTAGTAGTTATTAGCTGTCATACTACAGACCCCCATATTAGTATCCCTTATACACTGTGACGGGCAGTGGCTCTGCTCATTTGGATTAGCATGCACTAATAATAGAATACTCATTTTGAAGTCCATCCCTTTCACTATTCTCAGATCTTTCCCTGACAGCCTTCCAGTTTTTTTTTCTCTCCACTTTCCAGCAAAAAACCTCATCTCTGAGTGCCAGAAATAACCCAGTAGAACAAAGGCAGGATGTTACTGTTTGTGCAAACTTGTCATTAGTTCTCCTCTGCAAACTTTCCCTCGACAGTTTCGAGCAAATCAAAAGCTAAATGTGGCGTTTGTCTTTCTCGGCCTGCAGGGAATAGTTAATTATGAGGAAGACAGTGTGTATTCTCAGTTTGATGTGCTGTTTAACGTGTGTTGTGTCAAAACCTAATTTCTGAGTCACATTCCTGTGTGGTAACAGTTTATGTTTAGAGGAAGAACATGTTAAACAGAAGCTACAGCATCACTGTACAAAGTGTGTTGTTTGTTCTTAGGATTTGTTGTGATAAATAGGTGTAATGTTCATTCAGCAGGAAAAACAATGTTCCGTAACTTGATGCTTTCCTACACACAGCAACCAAGAGTGGTAACTAATGATCATCTTCAAGTGTTTTGCTAAGGAGAGAAACATTAAATCAGATATATGTGACAACAAAAGCAATGGAACAGAGGTAAGAGATTTAAAAGCAAGAGAAGAATCATGAAGCTAGCCCGCCAAAGAAAGGTCGAAAACAATTAATATCAAGAACATTACATAAACACTGATCTGTGTGTGATTATACTGATTTAGCTATCTAAGTTTGCAGGCAGGTTGGAGAGGTTAGAAAAATCTAATCTGTATTTTAAATGTCCCATGGCATGAAAATTTCACTTTATGAGTTTTTTTTACATTAATATGAGTTCCCCAGCGTGCCTATGGTCCCCCAGTGACTAGAAATGGCGATAGGTGTAAACCGAGCCCTGGGTATCCTGCTCTGCCTTTTGAGAAAATGAAAGCTCAGATGGGCCGATCTGGAATCTTCCCTTTATGACATCATAAGGGGAAAGGTTACCTCCCCTTTCTCTGCTTTACCCGCCTAGAGAATGTTGCCCGCCCATGAGAAAGAGAGAGACAACATAGCTTGTAAACGAGCGAAGCATGGCAGTTGGTCAAGGCCACACCCCCACCCTCCACCTTGCCCCCCCCCCCCTTCTCTCCTCCTCAATAGCATTTAAAGCTACAGACACAGAAGTGGCACGTCCTAAGTAAACTCGTGGGACTGGCTCGTAGTGGCTGTAATTCTGCACCAAGGCTGAATTTCGGGAAAGAGACTTCAGATACAGTATTAGGGGACCACTGAGGCCTATATAAAAGAGACTTCAGATACAGTATTAGGGGACCACTGAGGCCTATATAAAAGAGACTTCAGATACAATATTAGGGGACCTCTAAGGCCTATATAAAAGAGACTTCAGATACAGTATTAGCGGGACCTCTAAGGCCTATATAAAAGAGACTTCAGATACAATATTAGGGGACCACTAAGGCCTATATAAAAGAGACTTCAGATACAGTATTAGGGGACCACTAAGGCCTATATAAAAGAGACTTCAGATACAGTATTAGGGGACCACTAAGGCCTATATAAAAGAGACTTCAGATACAGTATTAGGGGACCACTGAGGCCTATATAAAAGAGACTTCAGATACAATATTAGGGGACCTCTAAGGCCTATATAAAAGAGACTTCAGATACAATATTAGGGGACCACTAAGGCCTATATAAAAGAGACTTCAGATACAGTATTAGGGGACCACTAAGGCCTATATAAAAGAGACTTCAGATACAGTATTAGGGGACCACTAAGGCCTATATAAAAGAGACTTCAGATACAGTATTAGGGGACCACTAAGGCCTATATAAAATAGACTTCAGATACAGTATTAGGGGACCACTAAGGCCTATATAAAAGAGACTTCAGATACAGTGTTAGGGGACCACTAAGGCCTATATAAAAGCATCCAAAAAGCAGCATGTCATAGGACCTTTAAAATTAAACATTCAAATTGAGCTTCTAGGGACTTTATGTCTGACCTACAACCGTAATGTTTGCCCTAATGGCGTATGTAGTATATATTTAATGTATTAAAGCCCCTTACAATATATTTTGTTAATCAGCTTTTTACTGTAAATAAACTAGCAGAGAGCACACCTATACGCAATTTTCTGCCAAAGTTTGAATCGCTTTGAGTATTTGACATGACAGGTTTTTTTTGTATTTTTATTTCTGTCCTTGCTTTTCTCATTAGTTTGAAGTGGGCAAGGCTCAGAAAGAGAAAGTGATGTCACAGAGTTCTTTGCATCATAATTAAGAAATATTTGAATCAAATCTGATCAAACCACACACACACACAGTTCTGATAAAACCCAAGGAGGCTTTTATCCAAACTTTAGCTTAATTATTTATTCATGGATATTTATTTAAGAGAACAAAGATTTCCGGGTATTTCAGGTGTTACTCTAGTGATTTAGTATTGCACTTAAATTAAATCAAAAACAAGAAGGGTCAAAATCAGAGATGCAGATGCTGAGATATCCCGGCTTTTAGTCCCTAGTATGGGTCACACTGTAGTTTGTATACTACATGTCCCGTGCAACCAATAGCATTTTTGTGAGAGCCTCACTGCCTGGTAAATTCCCACATCTGTCAAACCCCATGCCTAAAGTTTGTAATGCAGGCTTTCTATTATGTAAGTACATTATGTACATCATCAGGGTTATTTTCTCAGATGTGAAAACACTCCTCCAAAGCCACAGAAAACATTACACAACTGTTTTCACAGACTGAGTTGTACTCAACATGACTAGTAAGCTGACCTTCTGTGTGTAACCTAAAGTTTGTGAAAGACATCGGAGTGCACCTTTAACCCTGTGTTTCCTGCTTCCAGATCATCCTGATGGGTACCACCATCCTCAGAGAGGAGAACGCCCTGCGCTCCAGCAACATAGCCATGTTCCAGGGCCACCCGTGTTCCCAGGAGCCCTGCCACAACGGCGGCCGCTGCAACCCTATGCTGGACAACTACGAGTGCGCTTGCCTCAGCGGTTTCTCAGGGGGACGCTGTCAGAACAGTGAGTATCTCTGGCCAATCGCTGTTAACGTCTATCCTTACAGCCATATTACATTTGTCCTTGTCCTACTTTAAGTTAAAGAGCCCCAGACGATCTTGATGCTTAAATACATTTGTTACCACAAATATCTTTGTAACAATCAGTATGATTGGTCTACATGTAAACCAGTGACTAGCAATGCTGGCTTAAGATCACCTTATCATGGCAGTGTGAAATTGTAATCATTGTCACTGTACAAATTGTTCTATTTCCTCATCCAACATGATTTTGGTTTTACTTTAAAAGGATATGTGGCAGCATTTTGGCTGCTTTTCGTAAATCGTAGTATGAGTGGGACTGAAATCAGCGATACTTTATGTAACACAGCTTGTTCTTGGCTTGCCTCAGTGGAAGGTGAGCGTCTCGTCTCATTTGTTTTCTGCTAAAAAGACCTTTGTTTCCATTGTGTTCCCTCTCGCCAATAGTAATAATATCGATATAAGACATGTGATGTCGCTTTTATGTTAGGGTAATTATGTATTGATTTCAAACTAAAGCGGCAGTTATGAAAATTATGAAATGTGTCAATTGAATATTCATGAAAAGCTCTTTTCAAGAGTTGCACATCCCTTTCATCATCTTCATGTCACCCTGCCAGACATATACTCACTCTGGCCCGATCTGTCTTACATACTCAGTCGCTGCCTTCGCCATTAACCTTGTGCGTGTGGCTGGCTGTCCCTTTTACGTTAATTAAAACTACAAACGCACCAACACTCCCCCCTGTCCCATTTGCTCACACTCCATTGCCTTCAGCTCTGATAACTGAACCCTCTGTCTTATTGATTGGCGTGATCTCATCCTCTGAACAAATCTCTTTCCCCCACCCCTGCCCCCTTCCTTCACAGCCATCTACGAGAAGTCTGCCGGAGAGACCGAGGCCATTGCCTTTGACGGACGGACGTTCATCGAGTACCACAACGCTGTTACAAAGAGGTAAGGAAGAGGACAAGGGGGGCATCCTCATCTATTCAGCTTCATCCAACATATCCATTGTAATAGCTATTAGCCAAATAACCCCTCTGTCTATCCATCTCCTCCCTTGGTAAGCTGTGATGATGACAGTGTTGATGATATCATCAGTGCTTAGGCTTCAGGGTGAACCAGGCGTTTGGCTAATAACTTACCCTCCCCCCCACCGTCCACGGCAGTATTGCTCCGCTTCTGACAGGATTTCACTAATTAGCGAGACAGTTAACAATCACAGTGTTGCCCTGAGCATGCTCAGTCAGCTCTGTGGTCTCCAGCTTAGCACACATGCATTATTAAACTTTTTATTCTATTTTGAATGTGTGTATGTATTTTTTCCGTAAAAAAAAGCATCCAAAGACAGGTCCAAATTATTGAAGCGGGTGTAAAAAGAAATCCTGTCCCTTTAGGCAGATGATGAGACATTTTTATTTCTTCCATCCATCTACAAGGTTGGCAAGGAGTGTGCCTCCAGGTTGGCATAAACAAAAATGTTTATGTGATGAACCTGAAAAGACATCAGGCATATGACTCTATATCGTAGTCTCACAGCTCTTCACACCAACACTCTGGCCTGCAGATCATCACACTCCCATGGCAACGCACAACTCACGCCCACTCAGAAACAACTGGCTGGAGAACTCTGTCGGATATGTGTGTGTCGTTATGTGTATATCTTTGCTGTTTGTCCGTGATCTCAGCGTTCCAGTTGTGTGACTTTTGTCCTGTCCATCAGTCTGACCTCACTTGTCGTTGTCCACACACGTGTTGTCTCATATAAATGTCCTTCACTGTCTTTCCTTTTCACTCAAGCCAACTGACCAATGAGATCCCAGAGTAAGTAGACTTTATGACTGGGTATTTGCCCCAGCTTCAAATCAAGCCCAACTAACAGCAACAACAAAACATTTTTTGATAGTTAACCCAATTGAAGAGATTAAAGTACATTCAGTTGCCAGTCATAACTTCCACACAGAAATCATCATCAATCTTGACCGTATGAATTAGATTTTACATTCAAGCTCCATATCCATGATTTAATTTGACAGATTTCAATATTTTAAATTCATTTTTGCAGTGTCATTAGATCCTTCTTTTGATTTCCAGTGCAAAAGGAAGCATGAATGTGTGCATGATCAGCATTGTGCTCAAGCCTCAGAGAAAATGAATTGCTGTACTAAGTGTGCAATATTTTATGCATGGTTGTAACTCGTTCATAAACTAAATGAATTGCCATACACTTTACGCTGAATCTGTTGTATGGGAAATGAACAAGACCCCTTGAAAACTGCAAGAGGAGGACATACTAAATACCCCTTAACCTAGTTTCTGGTGCCTGTAGAGTTACTGCTTGGAAAAGCCCTCGGTCATGACTTAGTTATTAAGGGGTTTTCTTCCAGCTCATTAGCTTGGTAAGTAACCTCTTTTTTAAAAATCCCACAAAGCGACGAAGCAGAATTCAGCTCAAATCAAGCCGACTGGATTCAGCCCAGAGTTCCAATCCATGCCAGGGCTTCTGTCATTTCGTTTTTGCCAGATCTCTAACTGTAATTGTGAATAATTACGCAGTCGTTCCATACAGAGAGGCAGTGACATGTTAATCACAGATTTGTCTCCCTTTGTAGATTAGACCTCCAATTGAGATCTCTCTGCAGTGTGTAGCCATGGGCATCAATCTCACTTCGCAGGAGGGGACAGTGGTCCTTAGAGCCAGACTGTCAAAAGTTTAATGGATGTCACATTTACTAAGACCCACAATGAGTGTGAATCTAAGCAAAGTGGAGCCCTGGCGCAGCACTCGGAGGGCGGGCCGATCAATTCAGCATGATCTGATTTTGTAAAAGGAAATGAAAACATTTCTCGAGGATCCATTAAGAGCTGGGTGAGGCCAAAATGTCAAGCGCTTGAGTTAATGTTGCTGTTACTATTTACAGCACCCTTTTGATCACCCGTCCTTCACCTCTCTGCCCATATCTGAAAGCTCAGAAAGATTTGCTCAAGCCCCATTATTTCAGTGACAAATCATATCTGGCCTGGACTCTCAACTGATATGGCGCTTGACCCCATTTTTTTGACAATTGCCCAATTTTTCTCACTCACGGCTTCCATCTCTAGACAGAAGGTAATTGCTGCTGCACTGTGGCCTGCAGCGGCATAAATAAAAAGGAGTTGTTAAATAATTGAATGCTGACTTAATGTAGCCTTTGTGCCTGTGTGGACACCGACCATAAGTTAATATTAAGTTAATCGTGATGCTTATATTTATAAAATAAAAATTAAAAAAATGCTTTATCTCATTTTTGTGCATTAGTCATCCATCTTGATCCAACAAGTTCCCTTGAGAACCTCCTTTTATGGTTGCGGTGTGATCAGGGCTAAGCTACACACTTCCTATGATCACACAACAGTTGTTATCGACTGTTGGCATGGTCGATAACTCTGTAGTAGAGCAGATAAGTTATGCTTTTTGCAGCTCCCGATCTAAACTAGACCACTGTGAGTCTCCCAGTGGGCTCACAACATCCTACCTTCCTCCCCTTCCTTCCTTCCTTCCTTCCTTCCTTCCTTCCTTCCTTCCTTCCTTCCTTCCTTCCTTCCTTCCTTCCTTCCTTCTTTCCTTCTGGCCTCTTGCGCTTACACTGCATGCCGTTGACTTTCTCCCCTGCAACCCTTAAGTCCTGAGTCTCTGGAGAACCCATCTGACCAGAGGTGAGTCTCTCAAAAGCTTTTAGACTTTGTTACTGTCCACTCGCCTCTCGCCTCATCCTCCCTTCCTCTCCAGACAACCTCTCGCCGACCTCTCACAGGGCTAAACCCTCCTCCGCAGAGACAACATTGTTTCCATTATTGAGATAGAGTTACCAATACGAATCACAAAGAGCCTCTGCTTCAATTAATTCTGAACTTCAGAGCTCTGATAACGGCACAAAACCAGCCAGAGCTGCAGCTTCTTTGCTGTCCTCCCCGATGGCTTTTTATTATTCTAAACACTACTGCCACCTAGAGTTGAAATGGAGGAAAGCACTCTGGAAAGCCTTCTGAGATTTTTAATACATATAAGACAGTGGATAAAAATCCCTCTATTTACAAAAAGAAAGGGCAACACACCAGCAAATCTATGAAGTCAGTGGTGTATATGAGATTTAAAAGGCTGTGCGCCAGCGTTGTTTTATTCATGATATATTCAGCACTTTTAATAACCTTGACCTTATCACTGACAAGCCGCTCCGATGGAGATTTATTGGGCCCTGTAAGCTCTTTGAGGGTTTGCCAGGAGAGGCTTCACTGAGCTGTGTTTGTGTTTTTTTTCTCTCTCTCTGGAGAAAAAAAAAAAGATTATCATGAATCATACTTTTTTTTGTGTTCCTGTGTACCTCAGCGGATTTGGTTAATCAACGGGGTCAAAGTTTCCGACCTAAGCATGTTTTTGAAGCAGAAATTAGTTTCTTCTTCTTGATTATTTCCACGCTTCTGCTGAGGCGAACCAGCATTATTGTTGGCCTGAGCTGTCAAAGTCAATTTACCTTAGGCCAGCACTTAATAAACTCCTAAATGGAATATCATCCCATTGCTTCTATACCCGATCCTCGTTTTATTCTTGCCCATTAATGAAAAGAAAAACGCTCAGAGAAAATGGGGACATACTTCTTACAGTGTAAGGAGAAGTTGCCATTCTCAGTTTCTCTGTATCCCCTCCCATTTCCTGTCCTCTTTGTACTCCCATGAGCCTCTTTGTTTGCTGTGCTGACTCCTTTGTCTTGTCATCTGTCTTGTCTAATCTTTGTCTCCAGCTCGGTGCTGCTGCTGTTTTTTTAAACTCCACGTGTCATTGGTTCTTTGTCATACGTGCCCTCACTTTGTCTTTGTCTTTGTGTTTAAATACCCTTTGAAGACAGTGGAAGTAGATCCATTTGGCAGTTGTGCAGACAATTGCACAGATGCTGACTGATGACACGCACACACAATCATACACACCCACGCACATTTAAGATATGGGTCTCCGGATGTCTACTATATTTCTGCTGGACTCACAAAAACCAGAGGGACTTTGTAAGTGTGTTTGTATGCAGGAATGGATGTGTGAGGGTGTTTGTGTGCGCATACATACAGTAAAGGCACATCGCGGTGTGTATTTATCTCACACATCGGTGACAGTGACATACGGTGCCACGGAAAGGTGGAAGTCGCCAAGTCTCTGCATCCACATCACCCCCGCAGTTGTAGCAGTCAAGAGACTGGAGATCAAACAGCTGCCTAAACAACACACTTACACACACACACACACACACACACACACACACACACACAGAGCAACACAGGAAGCACTGAGTAGCAATGCAGTACAGGCTCAGTAGGATGTAGGAAAGCTGATAGCAAAACAGCCCCCTGCTATTACTAAACTCAGTCTGCATCCTTAAACTAACTCTGTTAGTGTGAGGCTGTAGACTAGAGCTACAACGCTTTCTGGCTACAAGTGCTAGCATACAGAACCATGTGTCATTGAATCATGGGTAACGTACCCTGGTGGTAACAGCAGAGGTTTCTCGCTTCACAACTACAAAAGACGCAAGCACCAGTTGAGCTGTGTCAGCTACGCCACAGATTAGTCCTCCTTTTGATGAATTGGACCAGAAGCTAACTACTGTATTTTCTGTTCTCATAGTGAGAAGGCTCTACTGGTGAACAAATTTGAGCTGAGCATCCGGACGGAGGCAACCCAGGGCCTGGTGCTGTGGAGCGGGAAGGGCGTGGAGCGCTCTGACTACATTGCCCTGGCCATCGTGGACGGACACGTCCAGATGACATACGACTTGGGCTCCAAGCCCGTGGTGCTGCGCTCCTCGGTGCGTGTCAACACCAACCGCTGGATACGCATCAAGGCCAGCAGGTAAGATGGGAGATGGCAGGTAGGGATCAGTGGGTGAAAGCGTTTACTGTTAGACCAGGATTAGACTTAATCCATATTATGTTTGTGTTGCTGCAAACGGTGTGATCTCTTGCATGAATTCTTCGCTACACAGTGATCCCCTGCACTGAGATGACTCTGATTAGTTTCAGATTAAGGTTATTTTCATGCCTGGTAATGCATGAGGATGACGCATTGAGCATCGAATTGCTTAGACACGTAAATGAATGTTCAAAAGGGAAGAACATGCAGCAACATCCTATCACATTTTGGCACATTATAGGGAATGTATCCAAGAAATAAATGAATACAATGAATTCAAATTTGTAACAGTATTTATAGTAACACATACACTGTACACATACAGTACAGTGCTCATTACATACATTTATCCTATTTGAAGACTAAATATATGCAATATGCACCCAGAATCAGCGGAAATAATAAAGATCTTCAAAACTACACAGGGACCAGAAGATCATGCTCATATCATGTCAGTTGACACTGTGCTTTAGTAGTGTACATATTATCATATTGTGCATACTTATGTACACCAATAGCATGTGTACATAACTAAATAATAGGAATAATAACACAAGTTTTAGTTTAGTACATGGATACTCATTCCAGATGTACAAAACAAAAACAAAGCATATAAAACTTGTTCCCACACAGTCATGTCACATTAATGGATTCCTTCATTAGAAACAAATGAACTGCCTGAACTTTGAAAATGACCCACTTAACACCTTCCACGCGATCTCTGCTATATATCGCTGCTGAACATTTGCTTTCAACATGGCTTTGAATGGACGTACGGGGTATAATTAGATTGGCTTCATCGTGGCATCATCAAGGCAGGAATAATCGATTCTCGGAAAAGCCGCTGCATCCGTTTCAAACAGGGATTTGGCCAAATCTCATCCCAGGCTTACAGGGAGACCACACGAGATGCTGGAAGATGACATAATTTGGATGGTGAAGATGGCGTAAATCGCAGCATGTGGCATACAGTTCACATTCTATATAGATATCTGTGTTTTGCGGCTTGCCTTTAATGACACTGTCTCTGTTGGAAACCCATTAAAGTAATGCTTTCAAATTAGCCCTGTCGTCACAATTCTTAAGTGTGTGCTAATGCGTAGCGCAGAGCCACCTAAAATGATTGGTGCTCTATCGGCATCCGTTAGCTGGTAGACAGGCACATTTAGAACGCTGCTTGGCAAATGCCGTTATGCGAGTGCTTAGTGTGCTGGCAGTGGAGCAATGTCGTGATGCTTCAGATTAAATGAAACTGCAATTTACAGCTGCTCGGCATGACAAGCATGCATCAGACCAACTTCCAACTGCATCTCTCTCTTTTTGTTTCTCCTCCTCAGAGCACTAAGAGACGGCTCTCTACAGGTTGGCAATGAGGCAGCGGTAACAGGGTCGTCGCCTTTGGCAGCAACACAGCTGGACACAGACGGAGCGCTGTGGTTGGGTAGGTGCCCACACGTGAAAAAAAGAAACGAAAACATCATTCAGAACTTGAAAATGTGTCTAAAAATGCCATACATCAAGTCAAAGGAATACTTGTAATTCTGCACTACTCTTTCATCCTAGCCACTGGTAGAAGGCTGCCAAAAATGAGCAATGAACTCATTGGCATTGCACAGGATAACAAAAGTCTGTGACAGAGGAGAAAGATTGCGGTTTAGGCAAAAAATGTCCAAGCATATTCAGGTATTGAGTTGAGAAATGAAAGGCTATCTGACTAATTCAAAAGTTGTCTGCGCTCCTGAATTGAAAATGACCAAAGTCGGTCCGTTATCTACCTCTTCAATTGGGTCTGAACTTGGCTCAGAGAAATCGTTTTTGAAAGAACACACACGGCACGGCGGGATTGAACATCCTGAGGAAATAACATTGAAGACAAGGCGGCGAAATATACTCAGACTCTTCTTTAAAATGCGCAGTGCAAGGCGGTGGAGAGGCAGGTTTGAGAGGAGAAGCAGCCTGAGTGACATTTAAGAGACACACTGCATGTAGAAGTGCGCTTGTGTACTGAGGTACACGGATATAAGCGCACACACACACACACACACACACACACACACACACACACACACACACACACACACACACACACAGGGAGGCAGTGCAGTGGAACAGGTGCTGAGCGAGCCCTGCAGCAAGAATACATAATCCTCACACAGCCCTCCCGTCGAGAGCCCTTCTACTTTTTGAATCCCCTTTTCACTGTTCATCATTAATTCATCTGTAACTTGCATGAAATTAGCCCTGTCGATCCCGATTCTGAGGCGCATTACGATTAAAGGGGGCAGGGACAGGGAATGTAAAGGTCTCGACGGGGATATGAACTCTCAGATTACAGACAGATTAAAAGAAGAGAAAACTGGGGAGAGAAGGGAAGATGGGAAATGTGGGGGAAAATGGAGTTGGACTAACATGAAGCAAAGAGAGAAAGAGGATGCTGGATAATTCTGTGTGGATAACAGAGAGAGAGAGAGAGAGAGAGCAGGGATGGCAGCCAGGTAAAACATCAATACCTAGGGTCAGCCTCGCTCCCAGTAAGAACAGATCTTATGAAATTCTGAATAACAACGTTTAATGCTGATTTATTGAAAATGACACTAATGACTACTGTGGGTGTGCTGGCTCAAAAGAGTAGCTCAAAACACCATCAAAAGTTAAAAAGGAGGCAGTCACACACCCAGCAATTAGATCATCAAGTCTCCACAAAAAGATGTTATGAGACTTTGTTGTAAAAAAATTAAAAAATTAAAAATAAAAAGAAGCTTTGGCTGAAATGGAAAGTACAAGGGACTAAAACATTTGCTTTGAAGTACAAATCCATGATATATATAGATAAAAAAGAGAAAGTTCTCTGCGCTTCTGTAGACCACAACAATCCGGTGCAACCAAGGCAGGGCAAAAATGGTATAAAGTAACAAAAAATAGCCGGTGCAACACAGATGTCTTCTTACTTGACTAAGTGACAGTGACTAACGTTTCGATGTAGAGTTACATCTTCAAGGATGTAACTCTACATCGAAACGTTAGTCACTGTTTTGCACCTTAAGTAATAAAACCATCAAGTAAGAAGACATCTGTGTTGCACCGGCTATTTTTTGTTACTTTACACCATGATATATATATTTTTATATATTATTGATTTTATATATCAATTTTTTATTTGTGTTATATTTTTAAACATACAGAACAGACAAACGCAATCGAACAAGAACAACAACCCTCTCCCACCCCCCACCCTCTGCGGTCTGGAGGAAAACAAAAACAAACCAATAAACCAAAGACAACAGAAATCACACCTTGCATAGTCGCTCTCCTCTAGTTCTTGTGATGCTGAGGTCATTAGGACTGATACTTGTGCTGCTGCGTTTTTCCACAGGTCTATAGTCGATGACTTGGCTTTGTTAATCCTTGCTGTAGAGAGCTCGAGCAAAACTATGTCCAGGAAGTACGCCAACCACTGGGGGTGGGGGGTTGCCAGCGCTGAGCTATCATTTTCTTGGTTGCGGTTGAGCCGGCTAGCCAGATCTTCCTCTGTCTCTCCCAAGTAGGTGTAATCCAGAGTCATCATTAAGTAACAAAACAATCGGGTCAGTAGGAATTCGACATCCTATCACATCAGATATTACTGATGTTATTTTATTCCAAAACTCACGCACCTGTTCACACTCGTAAGTTCCAGTTTGTTCAGAATGCTATTTGGTTTGTGGTGCTCACAGCACTGAAACGTTCACTATCAGACACACGGGAAATGGTTTATTTCAGGTCCTTGGTTTGTTTGTAATAAATAGAGGGAGAAGTGGGTAGTCAGCAGAGGTAACCAACATGGATGAACAGCCAAACAAAAGTGCAGCACCTATAAGTACTTAAACTTTAAGAAAGAGCTGTCACACTTCTGAATACACTACTTGATGGACAGGTGATATCTGGGCAGAGCACAGCACTGAAGATGGATACAAATAAAAAAAAATAATGAGGACGTTAGGTATTCATAATGTTATACTCTGTCATCACCTTTTATTTGTAGCACATTTTGAGCACTTTATCTTAACTTACTCTGGCTGGTATGCAAGCTTTCTGCCTGTCCCCCTTTGATCATGGTGGTTTGACAAATAAAGTGTCAACCTGCCATGTACATCAGCTGGTGGCATCGTGCGAAAACTGAAATACAAAGCATGACAGAGACAAGTGACTGCTTCAGTAGCAGAAAAACATTTTCTACTATATTTCTGGGACAGCCTTTTGATGGCATTAGCCAGGTCTAATTTGTTGAAATCCAAACCGTTATCCAGATTTTTGATCTTTCATGCATTTTACACAGGAAGGTGAGTTTACTAGTAATGGGGAGTACTCAGCCTATGGAATGTCTTCACCCTTGATGATGTCATCAGGGGATATCTTGGCTTGAGCTTCAATATTAAACATTTTGACATAAAGCCTGTGTTACAAATTGGGGGGCTAGAGTATGAAATATGTCAGGGAGAGCCTGATGAAACAAAGCTATTGGCTGTGTTATGGGATATGTAGGAACTAGCGTTGTGGTTGTTGTGCTTGACCTATGCTAAATAATGCAGTAACCCTTTAAAAAACATAATAGTCGGCCAGGTTGGCTCAGACGCAGAGGTCCAGGGTTCGAATCCGATCTGGTAGAGCGAGCGCCCATATACAAAGGTTCAGTCCTCGACACTGCGGCCGCTGGTTTGGTTCCGACCTGCGACACTTTGCTCAATGTCATTACCCCTCTCACTCTCCTTTCAAGTCTAAGCTGTTCTGTCAAAAATAAAGTTCTAAAAATGCCACACAAAACAAAATACACATTAGTTGCTACTTTAGCGGGCAGAACGGTAGTTTGGAGTGTAGTGTAGTAGCTGATTCGTCATTGTTTAACCTCTGCCTCCGTCCCCCCTCAGGTGGTCTAGAGGAGCTGGCGGTGGCCCGTCGGTTGCCCAAGGCATACAGCACCGGCTTTGTTGGCTGCATCAAGGACGTGGTGGTGGACGGCGTGGAGCTCCACCTGGTGGAAGACGCCTTAAACAGCCCCAGAATATTACACTGTTCCGCCGCCAAATAACCCAGCAGAGACAAAATATTAGGAAAAACGGAAAAAAAAGAAACCCTCCCACTCGCTCCCTCCATAGCACCCATGTCTCCTGCTGTAATTATTTTCTATTTTTGTATACTTTTCATCGCTTTTATATGGAAAGAAAATGAATATGTTGTTTTAATTTTTGTTTTATATATTTTGTTCTTTTCTTTTTATTTTTTTATCTGCACCTCCATAAACAGAACACACTTTGTTTTTTTCTTTACTGCCATGGTCCTTCATCTTTTTTTTCCAAAAGCAGGCATCTCTGTGAAAAAGAGATATTTTTATTCTTGTCAGTTTTGTTGTTTAAAACAAATGCCAACTTAAAAAAAAAAAAAGAAAAAAAAAAAAGAAGAAGCCTGCTCCTTTTTCTCGCTCATTACTTGAACACTGGTGGGCCTCACTAATGATCTCTGGTTACTGCCTTGTCTTGGTGCCATATCTATCATCCACATTCCCCCAAGCATGGCCGATACATCGATGAGTACATAGACATACATTCCCCCCCATGAGAGCTGGTACACAATGTGTGCAGCTCTTTGATGCTGCAGCCAGCTGGCGTCTCCAGTCAAGAAACTCTGTAATCAGCCCCGGTAGCCCACTGTATTTTCCTAATGGGACTTTTTAGATATCAGTCAAAGCTGCTACAGTGAGAAAGTACACAGTCGAAAACCACTCCATCAACCCCTCATCTCACAGCGCCAAAAAAGAAGAAGAAAAAGAAAAGAAAAAACTCTCCACTCAATCTGAATCCCATCAGAGCCTTTAGTTTTGAAATATGACTCACTAACACTGCAACCCTACGTGACGGAGAGAGCGCTGCGTTCCACAATGACTCGCATTTCATTAGTCATAAGTCAAAACATGAATAAATGTTATAAATATAGAGTATATAAATAATACCTGAGACTGTGAATATGTAAGATGGGTTCTCTTTGGAGAATTGTGCTTCTCATGTACTATTGTGCGTTCTGTTTTACAATCCGCAGATGAACTAATAATGACCACTATAAATGCATGCACTTCTGCAGTGTTGGGTTGAATCTGGTTTTTGTTTGTTTTATTTACGTTTTTTTTCCAACAACAACAACAAAACGTACTAATTTGGAAAATGTCACTGTTTGGGGGTTTGTTTGTTTTTTTTTGTTATGACTAAGGTTCCTTTTTTCTCTTATTTCCTCTGATGTGATTTCAGAAACTACAGAGCTTGGAACCATGTTTTATATTTGTTTATTCCCTGTATCTTTTTTTTGGTTTCTTTATTTTTCTTTGGGGCAGTTAGTTTTGCAGGACCTGGAGTGGTGCATAGGGGGAAAAGTTGTTACCATATCTGACCTTAAGGAGGTGCTGAAAGCAAAGACTGAAGAAAAGGACAGACAGAAAGGAGGCGAGGAGGGATGTTATCATGGGGAGAGCTACTACTCTTGGGAATGTCCCGTCAAACAACAGTCAGTCGTCAACACAAACAAACAAAAAAGCTTCAAAAACTCTGCCTGAGACTTAATTTCTCTTCGTATTTGACCTAGGAGCATTCCTGGAGGATTTTCTTTTTTTCGGCTGTTAAGAGAGAGAGAGACTGTGATGTTGTTGTGACCTTTTGAAGCCATAACAGCCACAAAAATGGGAAAAGATGCATAATCCTACAGTACCTGCAAATTAACATAGCAACGCATGGGTTTGTGCATTACTAGTGCAAATTCTGTAACATTCAGTGAACTGATGCAACGTGGAGTCGTCTTTGCTGAACCACAATGAGCTGCGATGACTGACTTAAGGACACTTGTTTTGATATGAGAACTTTGGCAATATTCTAAGACAAAATCATGCCTGTTCGTGGTTGAGTATCAAATGGTCTTGTGCTATATATTCTTTTTTTTCTTAAGTTCTTAATTATGTTTTCCTTCTTAAATCATCAAACAACCTGTTTTTGTACAGCCCTGCAATTTTTAAGTGTAAATTTAGCAAATGTGTTATCTGTGGAGGTTTATGTTTTTAGTAATATACACTGGAACCATGTCAGACTTGTCCGTTCGACCACACGATGATATACTCATGTACATGGGGGAGGGATAGCCCTAAAGCTATAACTGTGTTGTGTGTAATCAAGCTCCGAGTGTCCATACCAGACTCTTTTCTGGGGTCCCAAGACATGTTTGAATTCCAGCACTCACTCTATTAACCTTAGACTGGTCTTATTTTACCACACTGTTCTTTGCATTTGATCCATTCAGGTAGTAACACTTAATAAAGAAGAGATTCCTGTGTATTTGGACAGACTCGAGAACAATAAAGACAATTGCAGTCTATGGTTTTGGTGGAAACTATTTGCCTTAAAAACCGGTCACCTCGACTCTGAGAAGGTGACAAAGACGCCATTCATATAACTGTTCCTTATTTTAGCCAGTGTATTAGCCTCATCCCCATAATGTAAATGAGTAATACATAATAATAATAATAATGATGATAATTATATTAGTAATAATGCTCCTACATAAAAAAAAAAAATCCCAGGAGGTCTCTGCAAATGTCCCCGCTGGCTTTTTACAAAAAATCTTCTATTTACTGTTTTTGAATCTATTTTCTGTTCCTTATTTATGTCTACATGTGGATTACCCTCCATGTCTGGCCTCTGTAAACTACTGTCTGACTGCGCAAACCTCCTCAAAGGGCAGTGCACCGAGTAAAGAGTGGCATGACCTGAACATTACTAACTTTATGACCTTTGTCTTGTGTTCCTACCACCATGAAATAAAATGTCAACCAAATGGAGCCCATCCTTGTCAGCCTTCTTGATTTCATCATCATCTGGAGTTGATTTGCATTTCGACAACTCTTTAAATGGTAAGGCTGGTGCTATTCTATATTTTTTAGAATTGTCAACAAATCCTGTGAAAATATCAAAACTAAGAAAGTCTGTCTCTCATTGATTTCTAACTTCCATACCCTGTCAGTGGCTCTCAGCTCCAAGCCCAATCATTCCTACCAAAGATGTCAATGTTTTCAAATAGGTCCACAAATATATTCCTTTTTTTTTTTTTAATGGCTCAGTCATTCACTAAAGCAGCTGGGCACTAGTTTTTAGCAAACATTACTCAAACAGGAGTAAATAGTGCATTTTTGAGGGACTATTTTCAGCTGTGGATTAATGCAGTAGTGCTCAATGATTTATCACACAGCATGTTGTAGTGACTCAAAAGAAACTACAGTGCCCATGTTAAACATGAAATTGTATTCTTAACTCAAGGTCCACTTACTAGCTTTTCCCCAAGCTTTCAACCCGCTGAGGAAGAATTTGAGCTGTGGAATGGTCTTCATTCCACATCTCCAACAATGGAGCGCCATGGCACAGCGCAGCTACATCAGGCTTGTTGCACAGATGATACTTGTTAGTCGGGTCAATTTACTCTTGGATTTCACAGGATTTGTTTCTAGTAAGACAAATATTGAACATCATCAGCCTTGTCCACAGAGACGTAGTAGTTTGACAAAATCATTTTAACAGAAGGTTCACTTTTTCGTGAGCTTTAGAGGCTCAGTTGTCATCATAGGCCATTGTCAGACCAGAGAAAAGGTTTACGATCTTCCCCTCCATAACAGTATATGACCACCTGCTGTCACATAAAAGAAATCTCCATACGTAAAGACAATTGAACCATCCCATGACTAGTCAGCAGACTATCTGCTGATGAAGCCCATGAGATCTGGTTAATGCTCTCAAAAAAGCTATAGCAAGTGGAACTCAGTAGACTAGAGATTCTTGATGACAGGCCAGAACTTGAACTTCATTTACTCATATCTTTTTCCTTAAACCCTGGGGCTGTTCTAATAATAAATAAGACATTTGATGCATGTCCAAGTCAGTGGCGGTAAGCTCTTGTACAACTTCTGTAGGTAATGAATGAGCTAATGGAAAGGAAGAGAGCCCCCAATGGGTATTTTCTATACAGTATATTTCCAGGTTCAGATCAGTTGAAATTGCAATAATTTAAGTACAATTTGGTGGGAAAGCTCAAGTATCTTATGAATTCACAGTGTCAGGCTTTTATTCAGTGTTAGCTTCCAGGCACCTGCAACCATATAAGCAATCACAAATGAGAGGTTTCTGCTCACATTTTGATTGAAACATGTATTTTTCCGAATCAAAAGCAATTTAAGTTGTCATGCTCATACACACATAAATAAACAGCATTTCTGGCTGCATTTACTTGTTACTATATAACTCAAATCACCTACAGTAATCTCTAGTGCCCTACTCGTTTATTGAAAGCCTGGAATTCAAGAGAAAAAAGCAACTGCTGCACAGCTTCATACATCATTCAGTACATCCCAGATCTGTCTTGAGTGTTTTCATCAAGCCAGAGATTTAATGAGTTTAATTTGTTCCTTACTAATGACAGAGAAGGACACTGTATCTTGTGTTGTGTTAATTAAAACTATGAAATGTTGTAGATTATATAGTTTCACTCAGTGAGGGATCCTTCTGGGGTAAGATCGTTTTCAAGTTAATAAGCATAAGTAGTTTGATTAAAGGGTTTTCCAGGAATTAAAATTAAAACAAAATACGTCATCCATATATAGAACCAAATAATGAAATAGAGGATCATTGCTTAGGTGATACCAGCGGTGGAAGAAGTTTTCAGATCCTTTACTTAAGCAAAAGTACTAATACACACACTGTAAAACTACTCTGTTACAAATAAAAGTCCTGCATTGACAATGTTACTTAAGTAAAAGTATGTAAGTATCATCAGGAAAATCTACTTAAAGTATTAAAAGTAAAAGTACTCCAAGTATGCCAAATCCTCACATTTTAGAAACTGGAAACGATCAAAACAATTCTGTGTATAATCGGCTAATCATTTAAGCTGGATTGGTAGGCCTATATATTGTTGGGTAGTTTAATTTATAATAACACATATTAGTATTTTATATAGTATTTTATAAACTACATGTGTGTTTGTGTGAAAAAAAAAAATTAATTTGTAAAGTAACTAAAGCTGTCAGATTAATGTAGTGGAGTAAAATGTACTTTGTAATTTCCCTCTGAAATGTAGTAGAGTAGAAGTAGAAAGTGGCATGAAAAGAAAGGACTCAAACAAAGTAGAAATACCTAAAATTTGTACGTAAGTACAGGACCTGAGTAAATGTACTTAGTTACATTCCACCACTGGGTGACACCCAGGGGAGCTAGAGGGTTAGAGCGGTTCAGGGTGGAATATGTCTTTCGGAGGATTTAGGATTCACAGGACCAAGGAGACACGGAAATGCATGTGTGTTAATTCATGTGTTGAGCAACTGAATGTGCTGTTTTAAAGTGCTCATATTATGCTCATTTTCAGGTTCATAATTGTATTTAGAGGTCCTACCAGAATAGGTTTACATGGTTTAATTTTCAAAAAACACCATATTTTTGTTGTACTGCACATTGCTGCAGCTCCTCTTTTCACCCTGTGTGTTGAGCTCTCTGTTTTAGCTACAGAGTGAGACATCTCACTTCTGTTCCTATCTTTGTTGGGAGTCTCACATGCACAGTAAGTTCTGCTAGCTAGTCAGTTGCAGAGTATGAGGACATGCCATGCTAGCAGCTAGGCGAACATTATAACATGTGTTGCAAAGTGACGCACATTCGTCACGGAAGTAAAGGCTGTTTGGAGCAGTTTGTGAACAGTGTTTTCTGTTGGAGATGGTAAGTCCCTTTGGGGTGGACTTTGGGCTTTTTCACTTTGTAAACCAATAACGTGCACAAAAAGGAGATATGACACAATAAAGGAAAGGGGAAAAGCCAAAAAGCATAATATGAGCACTTTAACACATGTTGGGGAATGCAGTTTGTTGAAAGGTCAAAGTGGAGTTAGGAATTATGTGACAAACTCAGGCCCTCTCTGGATGAAATTTCATCAGACCTTCCAACCTCAGCCAAACACAGGCCCTAGGGTCCACGACATCATCTGTGAAAGAAGAAACTGTTCTTAGAAAATCACTGTATGATCTTCAAATAATGTTTTCTAAGAAATGTTGGACAGTTGCTCCTCAAAAATAAGACCTTACCATTACCATACTACATTTCACCCCCTTTTGTGACCCCCTCTCTCACAGCTTTTTATGTCCATGTGCTAATAAACATTCTTTTTTTTTCTTTGACGAGGCTCCAGCTGTCCAGCTGCATCACACTCAGTATAAGTCCTCTTTGTTTCCTTTTCCAGATTTTTTTCAATCTTTGGACGGGCAGATTTGCAAGTCTCAAGGCAAAAGGGGTCAAAGGCCACGAGCCTATAGAAGCTGCCACCTCAGGGTAGATGGGACATCCTGGTTTCCATTCCCCTGGGTGGGAAACAAGGCTTTGTGCTCGTGAGTCTTTTTGTCCCTCCTAGACTCAACAGGACATCAGTCTGCATGGTGATAAAAAAGTAAATGTTTTAGTCCAGGAACCTTGTCACACTTTTCCATCCCTAAATTCACCACTAATTTAATTTTACAAATCATGTATATTTTACATCAGTTAATAATCAAGCAAACGCCACTATTTAATTTTAGAAATTTGTTTCTATTCTTCCAGGCATCCATTGTTTTCCATTAATTTCTGTATAGTATGAAAATCAATGCTGACCAAATCACTTGCATCACCATAGAGCAACTTACATTCTGGTTGCCAGGGTGAAACTCTCCCATACAGTCTAAAGGCTGATTTATACTTCTGCGTAAAATCTACGCCATTGCTACGCACGTAGGTACGTGAAGACACAAACCCTACGCCGTAGCCTGACGTGCACCTCTCGAGAAATGTAACTACACGTCACAGCGACGCACGTCACTCGGCTGTGGCTTGGTAGCGTTGCATTTCCCACAACTCATTTCCTGGTTCTTCTCCATAATCAACATGAAATCAAGGAGAGAGTTAACTTTTCCTGCTAAAGATTTCCCACCGTGGTCGAAAAAGCACAGGGGAGACACTTTGTTTCTCACACTATGACTCTAGAGTCGGTACTCGCTCTGAAGCTAATCACCGTCACTGTCTCTCTCTACCTCGCTCTACCACACACACACACACACACACACACATGCCGGCTCGACGCACACACCAGCGCACAAGTATAAACATCAGGCCACTTACGTAGGCTACGGCGAAAGCTCTGCGTGAAGCCTCCTATTTTCCGTTGCAAGGTAACGACAGCTCTTATCTTATTGGTTGCGCTTTCGAAAGGTTGGCCAATTAGGTCAAAGTTTTAAATAATTTGAACTTTTGAGCGCAGCGCAAAGCGGAAAATCCAAGCGACGCCAGGGGTGGCGCAGCGCATAGTTGGGCACCACCGCTCTCCTCGTAGGAAATCAATCGAACGGCCAGCGCTAGGCGATTTTGCCGCCTATCATGTGTAGACGGCTTTACAGAGCCACTTGATAACTTCACCTTAAAGCACCGGCTTTGACTTTGTAGGCCAGTTTGTGACCAGATTATTTATCTTTTTATTTATTTATCCCATTACAGTCAAGAGACCATTTTTAACCACCACAATTACAATGTTTAAGGTCATGCTTATTTGAAATCCCACTCCCAACACACACAGACACTAAAACACAGCTTGATTAACCTTTTTTTCTCAGACACATGCAGAAGCCAAAGGGAGCTAATTTCCCTTAGTTATCTCCTAAATATGTGTCTGTAGGTGCAGCATAAAAATACTTTCCCATCATCCGTATAACCAACACAAGTTATACAAACAGTATCTCAACCACCCAATAAATGGTAATGTCTTAGTTTTTCAAGTCCCTTAGTCTTGTATTAATCACATTAAAAGCTAAATGTGCACTCAGTGTTATTCCAATATATTTCTCACCCTCCTCATCAATTTCCACTATGTATCGATCAGAGAGCAATGCCCTCCCATTGTGCGACAGGATCATTTTAACTGCTCACCAGACCCAAACAATAAACCCTGTGTTCAAACCCATGTATCCTGCCTGAAGCACATTGCATTTGGCAGAGAAAAAAACACATCTACTCTAAATATAAATGCCACAGAGAGAAGAAATCCCCACTCCATCATTTCAGTGTTTGTCTGTAGGCTGCAGCAACACACTGGGTCAAACAGTGGAAAAGCAAATCCATAGACGTGAAGCCTGTGAGCTCACAGACAATTGCATAAGCCCATCCATCCCCCAGTAGATTAACCTCCACTGATAACCACAGGCTGGTGACGTCAATGCTGCTCTGCCTCTCTTACTCCTTTCCCCTAACCACCAACTCCAGAGCTGGAAGGCTGTCCCATCATGAGGGGATAACAGAGGACGAGGTAATAGACCTGCCTTATCTCTTGAGACAATAGCAGAGCAACGGCATAGCAAAAAGCTGTTAATTACTATTGTATCGTTGGTGAAAGTAAAGGAAATCAATGGGTAGACACATCACATGTATGAGTTGTAAAGGCAGTTTCTTTATTTTATTTTATTTTATTTCAAAGGGTGTTGGCCTTCAGCTTTACTATTCTGCTGCTTTGTCACTGGGTTAACACCATTATCAATGTAATACTAAAATGTATACCAAGGTCTCTCATTTTTGCAACTAATCATAGTTAACTTTTAACAAAAGCAAATTCCATTCTTTGACATTACAGCGTGGACAGCAGCTTAAGAACATGGCTGTGGTACTGTAAGTTTTCAGCTTGTTAATTAATTAACAGTTATACAGTCACTGGTGTGTGCCCCTGTTTTCAGTGACGATTATGACTCAATGCCAATTACGAGTGAAGAGTCAACGATATATTTGTGTATATTCTTCAACGGCCCTTGTAGCAAAAGGTAACTAAGCCTGTAATATTAAACTGAATATGCCAGGGAACTTTCACAATGTTTTCTAGATGCATCAAGGTAGCTGGGGTTAGTCAGAACAGGACAGGAAAAGAAGCTTTTCGTGCATTTTAACATGAATGCATTTAAAAGATGAAGGAGGGCTACAACAACAATATGTTGTACTATCAAAAAAACGCGGAACTGTTAAAGTTAGTTTGGAGTTTGGGAATTAGCCTTGGTTTGTAATAGGCCTATACTGTATGAAAATAGTATTTCTTTATGACTTTTTTTTACTAGAAAAGTTATGTTTAAAAAGAAAAAAAAGATTCCTGTGCAAAAGTTATTAAAATAATGTTAAAACCTATTCAAAATTTAAAAAAAAAATTCACCTCTTAAAAATTAGCCTACAAATAAGGACTTTGTTTTGAAGGCAATAACCGGAAGACGTGTCAGTAGTTATGTGTAGCGCAACAAGCAGGTTCAACAGATCTCTCACTCTTCACAGCGATTCAGCAGAGGCAAAAGGGGAACGTTTGTGGACGCTTGACAGCTTTCAGAGACTGCTATGACATCTCGCAGGTAAAGTCGCGTTTGTTTTTTAAACTGTCATTAATCGCGTAATATTTAACAGCCTCTTCACACTGCACGAGCGTTCAGAGATTGTACGGGCGAGACTGAACTGAGGCTGCAAACAAGAAAGCAGGGGCGCCTCAACTTTTTTCGTGTCACAGACCCCTGTGGCAGACGCACTTGACGCCTCATATTTAAAATTTCACCCAAATAAACTCCATTATATGTTTGTCTTGTTAATTATGAATTGGCATAGAGTTGTAGAACTGTCTTTGCTTAAAATATGGCGGTAACGAAGGTGGCGACGTTGAAAGCTTTTATAAATATGTGAATTTGCTTTAACAAATTTAGCTAGCTGCTGCGAAATAACAGTGGAATTAAAACTGCGTCAGGTTGCCCTGTTTTCACGTTTTACATCAATTAGCTTTTTATGCGCATGTGTTAAATGAGTGGTGTGATTTATTTCTGAGTTGTAGCTAAGTCAATAGGAACTCCTTACATTATATTTTCATACATCACAAGAGTTTTTATCCTCACTTTTCTAATCTAGTGCTATGTGTTTTTTCTGTCTCTGTCCTCTCTCTTTGTTTCTATGTGTGCATAGTGCAGGAAATTGGCTTAAAGCTTCCTGTGAATCCATGTCCTACACAGAGTATTATAGTAAACCTATTACACATTTAAAAGGGCACTTTAGTAAAACCCCAGAAAAAAACTCAGAGTTTATACAGGAATGTCATAGCAACATCGGTTTCAGGTCTTCACTAATGTATTGACAAGAACCACAAAAACAATTCAAGTGTGCATGTAATTACTTACTGAAGCTTAAAAACACTAAAGTATTTAATACTAATATAAAATGACTAAGTAATACTAATACCAAATGTAGGCCTACACTTTTAGTCCCTCCAAGAATAGTAATAAAGCATACAATACATGCAATCAATATTTTTTTCAATATATACTTTTTATTTATTTGTATGCATGATACAAACTCATTTCAAAGAACTTGCCTTAATGTAAGCATCATGTATAAATCCAATACCAGTATTTTTAAGTAAGGAATAAAAAGAACAAGGAAACTGCAACAAAATTGAAATTTGTTCAAATAATAATCATAAAAAAGGAAGTAAATAATAAAATAAAATAAGTACTAAACAAATTAAAAGGTAGATGAAAGCTGGTTGCAAGCAGTAATAGAAAACAGGGATTAGCCTAAAGAGTATATCATCATAATAGTTCCCCCTATTCCACTTAATTATAAAACATACTTCCCCAAGGACCAAGAAAACAGCAAGTAAAGAAAAGAAAGGCCTAGTCAATACATGGGTCTTTAAAAAAAATCAATTATAATAATAATATCAACTATGTGTCTTTGGTTTCTAAATATATATGTTTTCCTGCTTTACTCTGACAGCTTTGGTAATTATTGTGCACTGTATGTATATTCCTCCTACCAATAACCTGGTCCTCTTCCAACATATTACTAACCACATGCACATCTGTGGACTAGTAATGAATTGTAGATCCCCCTGATACGTTGGCCAGCTTAGTGTGAGGAATTACGAGCTGTGCTGAAAACCGTAAACATGAGTGGATACATGTACTGTATGAAGTCGTTTTTTAGATTTTGCACTACTGGTTCATATAATGTCTGAATTCCTCCTAGACAGCCCTTTCCAGTTACTTTCCAATACACAGTTAGTAAAATGATATTTCCTGCTGTGAGAAAAATTATAATCGAAATGTGTTGTGTTAGGGTTATTAGGTGGGGTATGTGAAATGCTGCAGTGAATGCACTCATTTAGACTTCTTCGTTATAGCCCCTTGTTATAACTATTGGTGTTCACAAGTGTAATAACTTTTAGTCCTGCTTCTATGCAAGGTGACCTCTGAAATGTTGACTTCAGCAGTCAGCTTCTATCTTGACCATTATGGCTGTTGTGGACTCAAGAAAATGCAATGTTGGCAATCAGGGAGTTTATAGTTGATACAAATACTGTACACTACCACTCAGGCTATATGGGTGGAAAAGATAGCAGATGTGTTGTCTTGCATGGTGTTTAACATGTTATATTGTTTTCTGTCTTAACTTTGGTAGGCCTGTCTACTGATTTTAACATAATCCACAAAACACAAAGGCATTTTCTCTTTTCTGACAGAACAAAGAGTGACGAATTCTGGCAAATGTTATTTTGGCAAAATTGTGTTTTCTGACGATAATGTAGCTGGATATGGCATAGACCTCCCTGCATCAAAGGGAGTTTGCAAACAGCTGCCAGGCTGACTGGTGCATTAAAGGAACATTTTAAATTCAAATAACCTTGTTCTTCACAACACACAACATTTCTATGAACATGGACCATTGCATTGCTTAGCTCCTTCCTACGTTATATGGACGGACCTATATACTATACACAGTTTTGTTTTTTTGTTTGTTTGTTTTTGTGTGTGGCTCAGCTTTGCATACGCGATCAAGTAAAATCCAAATCTTGCAGTGGCTGATTATTCATCCATTGCAAGCATGTTGGTGTCCTTTCAGTTTGACGGCATACAGTATTTACTTGTGCCTGAATACACAGATGAAGAGCTTAACCAAACTGTTTGTGTGCACATGTATATCTTAAGTATGTTGGCCAGTAATTGACTTATACAATAGACGTTTTATACAGTAGACACCACTGTAAATGTGTGTCTAGTGGTGCCCTCTTGTCTAAAATCTTAATAAAACCATTGAGTAAAATGTTATCACAACTGATTAAATAAAATTAAAAAAAAAATAAACACTGGTGAGTTGACACAGGGCCAATCGTTCAGTTGCCCCAGGGGGCCAAAGCCACCAGCAGACTAAGATCAGAGATTGCGGGAAACATTGAGACCATGGAAACCGGCTCAGATGAAAACAACTTTTAACTTTGTAAAAGTTGTTTTCATCTGAGCCGGTTTCCATGGTTTGTCGCCGGCCAAGACACGTATGACTGTTGCTCTGTGGCTCATTCTGTACTTCCTGAGCTTAAATACCACAGGGGAACAATACTACAGTGCGTGCCATCTTGATCAGGCAGACCTGCTCTCCTGTTGATGATAGTATCACTCAGACTCTCCATTTCAGGAAGGATTTTAATCATCATACTATTGGGGAGGGCTGAGTTTCCACATATTTTGTGATTATTGTCTTTGCAGTGAAGAGCTGTGGCAGGTTTAGTCATAAAGGAGCCATGTGCCATCAATGTTACAATGATTAAGCATTGTGGTGAGTTCAGTATGAAGCTGCGATGATGCAGAATCACTTTACGTTGCTGTTCCATTTTTATTTTGCTAGTTGATTCTGTGTAGTATTACAAACTTTCCACTGTTGGAAACCACCTCTGCCCCCCCTTTGTTTAAAGAGGAGACCTCGTCTGTCACTGAAACTCATTTCACCAGCTGAGAACAGTGAGTCAGTTTTGTCGATAAGCCGACAGGAAAACAACAGCCCATGTGGAGGAATAAGATAGCACTGCCAACATTTCCAGGAGTGCTCTGAACCAACTGGTTTTTTTTCCAGATACATGTTTTGCATTTTATTCAGACAAAAAAAGCAATGCAGATACAGTTTACAAGACAAAGTGCTTTTAATGGTAGAAAGGATATGCTATTCCAGGTGTATGTCAAATAGTTCGTTTCGATGTTTAACATAATAACACTACATTTTTATTGAGCTGTGTAAATCCAATCTCAGCTTTGATCAGGTTAATAGTGCCACACCTACTGTTGTTTCTGGGTCTTCTCTGTTAAATGACTTTGAATATCGAAGTCACGCTCAAATCACTTCACTGAGAAGTGCAGTTATCTATCGCTATCTTTGGCTGGTGATAAGAGTAGGCTGGAAAAGAGGAACAACGTGCCCACTAACTAAAATTTACCATTTAACTTATCTTTACCGACAGATTGACGCCTATATAAACAAGCAAGTTTGTTACAGAAAGAGGTACTTTGTCTAAAATGTTATCTGTTGCGTGATATTTCTCTCCATCACGGCCGTGTCATCACTTTTAATGGTCCAAATGTGTATGTTCTAAAATAAAAGTGTTATAAATAAATAAAGTTAGCCTGCAGTCTGTTAGATTCAGAAACTAATAGCAAATGTGGATTACAAGATACAAGAGTCATCTTCAAATAGTTTATAGCCTTAACTGGCAGCCAAAACACAATATATACATTTTCTGATGATTTCAAATGCAGATTGCAAATTCAGTCTTTGCATTTGTTATTTGTCCAGTAAAACCTACAGTCTTAAACATGAACTACATTCAGACTATGCCTTTTAGTTTTGCATAGTAAAATGAGATGCGTAAAATCTTAGCAAAGTATCATACATTTGCTTTCAATAATAAGATTGTGCTCTGTAACATTTTCCTGTGATGATGAATGGGTAAATCCCTAACTGAATCTGGGATTTGCTGTCACTTAGAAACTGTTTTATTAAAGACGCTTGTTTTGAATGCTTTTTGAGTGGAAAAGGATCATGTAACACTTTAGACATTGTTCAAAATATGCAAATATGATGATCTGAGTGAGAAACATTAGTTTATCTGAAACACCAGACTACTGCCAGTACATTATTTAATCCACATTTAAAAGGGATTATTCCATTATTTACATGATACGTTTGGCATTGAAGTTATACAAAATTGCAAAGAATGCTGTGTTAAAGAGTCAAAATGATAAAGACTTTTGGAGCAATTACTCTGTATCCTCAGTTTGTTTCAGGCAAGAAGTCCGGTATGTATTAAGTAGTTTCTGCTTTCCAAAAAATTTGGTTTCCATGTTGGCTATTGGAAAAAGGTTGGATGAAAAAACATAGTAGTTATTTATTAACCATTAATGCCCAGAGCCATTTTTACTCTGTGTTTGACAAGTACTGTTTACTCAATGTAAATACAAAAAGCCACAAACTATGGATACCCTGTGCTATTAGTTGTTTTTGCATGATTAAAGAACTACCCTGAAAGCTTTTGACCATTTGTCATATCACTACTAGCATTTTTGTCAATAATGTAGTCCGCTTTGGCTGGATTTAGTATGTGCAAGTGTTGAAAACAAACAGCATGCACGTGCAAAATGATTGCCTAAGTTAGTCATTTAGCCAATTTTACTAAGCTGACTGGTGCTACACCGAGAAGTTAGGCATCCAGCTATGGGGGGGGGTGTGAGTTTTTCCCCTTATGTAAATACCCTGGATCATCAGCTGAGCTAAAAATATCTGCAACATTACCAAAATCCACACCCCGGGCTTGTCTGTGACCAATATAGCCCTAGCCGAGGCTTTCATGCTGCGCTGTGGCTACTAAGTTTATCACCTTTTTGTCAGCTGGCCTAGACGGACATGCTTTAAATAGCCAACCAGGGCTATATTGAACTTGAGACATTATGTAAGAGGATAGAGTGGTGGCTGGATGCACACTGGGCCTGTTTCCCCTCAACCAGCCCAAGGCCTAACCGGCAGCTCCCAGCTGCCTGTCTCTCCCACAGTTCATCCAGTGTGTTGTCTTCTTTCCTGTCGACGTCTTGTCAGATAAATCCAGGCTATTTGAAACCCCCTTCTCTTTGTCTTGTCTCTGTTTTTCTCTCTCACTGCCCAAGGCCAGATGCAGTGAAATGGGGCGCCTGGTAGTTGTCAAAGGGAATCCTATTCTTGGAAAGCCCTTAGTCACTTCTGCTCCTGCAGTCATGATCTGAGGAGGGGAGGGAGGGAGAGAATATGGATGTGGTTTTCTTGGAAGGGCATGCTGTTCAGTCTGTGTTAATGACTTCTCAAAATTGACAGTGACTCAAATCTACAGTACTGCACAGAGTAATCTTTTCACTTCAATTACACATAACTTTAGGGTCATCCGTTATATCACCCAGTTGGGGTGTTGCCATGAGAGATTGGTTCTGTAGATCTGCACAGTGATATTTTAATAGCAGGTGATTAACGAGGTGTGAATACAGATACTTTGGTAATCCAAAAATTTAATTTGTTATTTGCAATTGTTTGGCCTGGAGACACTTTAAAAGCTGTAATACAGATACATATTACAGATTTGAGGGTTATAAGGACAATCAACAGATGGCAGCTAACAATAATTTGATTAAAATAACAAATATAGCATCATTGAAAATACATCAACAGCACTGGTTGTTAGCTTATTATTTAATGCAGTTGGTTAATATGGACACTTGAACATTTGCAAGCAAATGAGCAGTTCCCAATAACCAGGTTTCTACAAGCATTTCTTTGTGAGTGATGGCCTGAAAGTTAATCATTAAACACAGAAACACACTGAAAGAGAAAGGGCAAATGCATTTTGTCCTGTGCTTTGACAACGCAGACACCCAGTTCACAAAATAATAGCTTCTCTGGAAATCTCCAAAAGGATCCAAGAAACGTAGCCTTGCAGACAGGATTGCATAAGTGACATTTAAGAAAATGAGTTTCATTCTTGAAAATAAAAGGTCTTGTTTGATCTGCCTTGTATAAAAAGGACAGTGCTGAAAAAAGAGCCATAATCAAACGTTTGTGGTCTTCACCGACGACGTATTTCACCAAAATGTAGTCACAGACTTTTTACTCATTCAGCAATATTCATGTCTAGTTATGAACATGTATAGGACTTTACAATTACGACATACATTTAAAAAGCTAGCCTTTTGCTTTGATATCTGACCACAGTTCTTTAAGGTCACTTTAGAGAGAGAAAATTCTGGTTTAACCCGTTGCTGAAGTCTCAGTAGCACAGATTAAGGCTGCTTGATATTTTTATTCATGTTCGTGGCACTTAAGCGATCCCACACATCAAAGTCAAAGACAGTCCAAAGTAGTGCTACTTTGCACATTTTTGTGGGTCTGAGGTAGGGCTGTTGGAACGAATACCGAAATTCGAATATAATTCGAATAGTAAAAAAATTTGAATGCTGAAATTACTATTCGAATGTGACTTCTTTTTTTTTTTATAAATATACGTTATATATAATAAACGTTAGCTAATCTTCCTCTTCTTGGCCTACCCGCATGTGTGATTCATGTCATGTCGTATGAACAGCAACTTAGCGGGAATGAGAAACACAAGGCATTGTGAGGTCTAAGCTAACGTTACGTACCAAGTAACGTTAGTACAACATTACGGAGCTAACGTTACGTACCGAGTAACGTTAGTACACGGGGGAGTGACAGGCTGCGGCTGGAAATCGTAAGGACGGGAAATAGCTTTAACATGACTTTAAAATCAACATCCACCGAGCCAAAATGCTTATTTTATCAATAGTTAGCTCGTTCTAGTTTCCGAACTGTGTCGCGAGGTATAGTAACGTTAGCTTAGCTGGGAGCTTCATGGAGAAAGCTAAAGTTGATGTTAACTGCCCTACAGCTGTAAGTTAGCTTCCACGTCATATATTACCTTCTTATAGCTGTATTCTCAGTAACGTGACAATCTGCTGGAAACAGGTTGCTTATAAATCACTAAAATCGTAGTGACAGCACCGTTTGGCTTGGTTATTAATGCAGTTAGCATCGTTTGTTACTTACCTAGTTTATGACAAATCGTTTCGGCTGTACTTCCTAACATGTAATCATTGTGCTAACCGAGCACCGTTAGCCTTTACAACAGAGCCGCTTCACTGCACTTGTTAGATAACGTTTCATTACAGAGTTCTCTGTTGATTTGTGTTTGTCGCTGTGTGCTCGTGGTGGAAAATGAATGTAAACAAAGTTGCGTGCAGGTCGCCTCAAGGCCAGGCTAATGTTAGAAATCCTTCTAGGGGACATAACGTGTAAGAACAACCACATGCTTATAGTGGCATTGACAATGCATGAGCCTGAGTAGTGTAGTACATATTATTTAACAGGCTGCAATTGAGCATTAAATATTTGAATATTATTTAAATATTTAAAAAAAAATAGTATTATAGACGAAGATTGACAGCTCTAGTCTGAGGTGTATTTCACATTTTAGCTGCCAAAGCTTGCTGCTTTCTTCGACCCTCTCTGTGTCTGGTCCTGCTGTGTGCAGTGTGAGAGGGGGAGTGGCCAGCGGCTAGAGCAGCAAAAGCCAATGTGTGGTTCTTTTACTGACGATATCTTTTGCATTTCTTATCCAAACAACGTCAAACTTGGCACTGCACTTACTCGTGTCCGTAGCAAGACACGTGTCAAGTTTGAAATCCATCGGACTAACGGTTCGAGAGATATGCGAATAACACACACACACAGACAGACAGACAGACGTTTTCCTGCAATTTATAGATAGATGTCTTGACAAATATTCGATGGATTTCCATGAAATTTGGTACAGACATTCGTGTTTCCCTTTAGATAACAATTTCAGTTTGTCTTTACAATGAGCATTAAGACATCACAAAAGACACTGCGTTGTTTTTGTTAGTTGAAAGAAAATATCAGTTGAAAACTGCACTTAAAAATATAACTCATTCTTTTTTTAGTGGTGCCTTTTATATTTAATTCAATGTTCAATTTATTCAATAACGAAAAATGTTGGTTTCCTTTGTGTTAAATTAAACAAGCAATTTTTTGTATTTTAACAGAATACTGAAAGCAGCAGAACTGAGTACACTTTAATATCTGTTTATGTATCACAAGTGATATCGTTATTGCGATATTCAGCAACGTTATCGCATATCACATATTTTCCTCATATCATGGAGCCCTTGTTAAGACATTACACTGCAGTCTAATACTGCTGTGCTTTTGTTCTCTGTATTTATTTTCTAACTCATCTGCAAGCTGCAAAATGAATAGCCTAATAACATACTGCTGAATTGGCTGGATTAAAGGGGTTTAGCTTGGCGAGGGCTAACTATGATCCGGTGTAACTACGCCACGCACGATCAGGTGTAATCTCCAGGCATGGGCAACACAGCTGTTGCATTTAGCCTCTGACAAGATAGCAGGGGCCCTGTAGCTGGCCTGGTCTGGTCTATATTACAGCCAGTGAAAGCTGTTAGCTTGATGATCACAGAATGGGCTTTGGAGTGGAGCCATCAAACAGCCGCTTACCTCTTAGGGTACAAAGGGGAGAGAAGGTGAGGCTGAGGGAAGAGAGCAGTGGGTTTTTGGACCAGTCTGCCAGCACTTGTCACATTCATCTGAGGTGGGGAAGGAGGGAATGCAGGGGGACGACTGATAGCACTGACGGGTGCTGGTATCAGGCCTGCTCACGCTCGTCCAAATCCCAGATTAAAAGGCCTCCGCCCACTTGCTCTCCCTCCTGCACTCTCTCTCTCTGTAACACTTACAAAGCACCCTCCTCCACTTCTCTCATTTTTTTCACTGTCTCTGTCTCACTCTATTTAACCCAGTAACACTTTTACAAGCGGCCCCCCACCCTCCTCCTTTCGTCTCTATATCTCCCTCGTTCCCTCCTGCCGTCTCTTGTGTAACAGTGCCCAGTGCTGGATTACTAAACTCTGAGGCTGCTGAAGCAAGAGGCTGTGGCAGGCTTCGACCAGAATGGTGAGGTAGGGCAGAAACGATCCCATTCAGCTTCAGCGTATTTTCTGCTTTTGGACAACCCTCACACTTCTTTGAACTCCTCCTCTTCCCGTAAATACTGCCTTTAATTCTGCTGTAGTCTGCTTAATTTAATGAACAGACCCAGAATCCAGTGCAGAAGGATAACAAGTGAACTCTGGAGAGCATGTGGAGACCTGACCAGTAGTGTGCGTACATTTTTACAGTATTTCGTTCCTGTGTATTGATGTGTATGTGTTGCTGTAAAGGTGGCCGTTTAGGAAGTTTGGTAACAAAGGGGCTTGGAGTATGCTCTAGTTGTTAAGAAAGCTGAAAAAGTTGTGTACGTGCCATGACACTCAGGGAAAGCTTACCCCCTGCCTTCAGCTGTCTGTAAACCTGACAAGGTGATCAGTTGTGCAGAGTTGCTGCTGTTGTCTGTTTGTCAACATTGGTCCAGTATTTGCGCCTGGCTATAGTCTGTCTCCATTGTTTTTGAAAATTTGACGAGTGATCGCAGTGCTGTGATAAGGGATTAGATATGGATTAGTGACATAAGGCGTTTTTGCCCCACGGTTATTATTTTTCCGTATGAATCTGTGTAGGATTAAAAACAATACCACAAGTAATCTGTCCACCAGCTGACACCCATGGCTTGTCAATGGCTCTTCAGTACAGTAACCTAAATATGGCCAGTTTGAGTTGTATTATCATATTTTAAAGGTGGGACTCTCTGAGAGTCACTCAGCTCTCTCCCCTGCTGCTCAATGCAAACCATGCCCACATCCACAAATAGGCTACCTCCGCTGAGGACTGAGTAACTGCAAAGCTGCATTCATAATCATTCAACCAGGCGTTAAAGTGGGCAGGAACTATCCGGTATTGCTGGATTGCATTCACATGGATTATTATTCATTAAACTTGATAGTTTAATGAATAATAATCCGTCATAATTTTAATTGTGATGTTTTGTAAGTAAAATCTGAATCTGAATCTGAATCTCTGTACCTTCTGTAAGGTACAATGGTTCTGGAGAAAGCGGCAAGCAGCAGCTGGAGCAGGAGGCCAAACAATTGGTCCGTTCAAAACGGGTGGAAGTAGAAAACATATAGTCAAATAAAAGACTAATTCTACAGCAATAACTATATACATATAATTAGCATCCATAGCACAAAGTATTGAAAACTGTACTGGGAGCTGGCATGTAGGTTAGATTGCATATTAGCAGATATTAGTATCGGCGTGTATGTCAGCTAGTAAGCAACAAAACAAAAAAAAAACAGTGATGCTATTGCACAGTCCACTAAAAAGTTTATTTTTAACAGTAAAATTATGTTTTTCAATTCTCAAACAAACGTTGTTAATTCAAGTCAATTTTATTGAATAGGCCAATAAGGGATCCTTATCAAAAATGTTTTTTTTATGCCATGTGTTTATGTTAAAACGGCAAATATTTTGGTATTAGCCTCAAATAACAAATGAATTATCGGTCAGGCTGTAACTCTTTTTTTCTTTAACAGTTTCTGATTTAATCATAATGTTAGCAATGTTTGACTTTACTTAAGCAAAGCTGCTTGTGGTTGAACAACATGTAACACCTTTGGCTTCTTTTGTTAAATATAAATATGGATTTGTAGAAAAATGTTTATCATGTCGGATATGTTGAATAGTGCTGTGGTCCAAAAGTAACTAAGTTCAATCAGGAAGTCTTTTTGAGATTCAAATCTTTTTCTAATAAGATATGTAGAAACATAAACAATAATAAAACCGAACAAACAGTATGGCAAAATACACGATAAACCATTGTAAAACAGGAAAAAACAATGAAGTCTAAGCAATTGCATTCCTCAGAATGCCCTTTTCCACATTTTCCAGTCTGGAGATTTAATTGCATTTCAATGAGAATAAATCTCCTATGGATTCACTTTGAATTTTGTGGATAATACAATTCAACACTTTCTTTCCGTCATCGTGTCCTGTCTGTCTAAAAATGGTCCGTCTTCCACTCAACCGGACCAACTTGCCTGCCAGACTTCCAGAGATATTTTGAATGTCACAGGGAGGGCCTTGTCATAGTCACCCTCCGCTCTTACATGTTTTTAGGACTAATCCCCTTGTAATCGGTTAGTATTTATTATTTGTAAAGTTCTTCCTATAATCTGCTCTCTGGGCTTGTGGAATGAGAGAAAGCGCAGCAGATCGGTTTTGCCCCCTGGTGAGGATAAAGGGGACGGGTGCAGTCTGGGTCAGATGTCTGCTCTGGTCTGTTGCGGTCTGTCTGTCGCAAGCTGGTCCAGTCCAGTCAAGACTCTCTGTTCATGCAGGCTGGACTAATATTTGTATCTAGATTGAGCAGATGTTGGCATTTTATTTTACACTAGACAAGTTCTGTGGTTAACCTCCAAGAGGATCCTCGATGACCACAATGGAGAGGTGTAGTGTGCTGCATGCTGTTGGTCTGAATTCTAATATATATCATGTATCATTCCCTTCTGTACAAACCCTATCACACATTTAGCATCATTACTGATTATCCTGCCATGTCTGTCTCTAGCCTCACCTGTCTCTTCTTTCACTCTTCTCGTGTTTCCTCTCACTAGGACAGTGCCCGTTGAAAATGTGCCTGTTTGGAACGGGCCGATTGCTTGGTCTGTGGTACTGCTGGTTGTAGAATTCTCCAAAACCAAATTGTACCCCAAAATTACTTTCAGAAGGACCCCAAACCACTTACTCCACTGTATAGCCTACTACTGACTTACAGTGTAGGCTACATCTACATCAGAGAAAAACATTGTGCTACTATATTTACCCGACAGAGAACGTAGAAGATTCAGAATTTAATCACAAAATATCACAATTAAAATGTGGAGTAATCAGACAGTTGCCGAATGGAGTCATGGCAGTGCGCTACCCACCCGGCCCGTTATGAGAACTAATCAGCACATATCTGCATTAATCAACCACCAGAAACGGAGCGAGTAGCCTCTCACATTTAGCTCCGGACTGTTTTTGTGTGTGTGTGTGTGTGTGTGTGTGTGCGCGCAGAGAGAGAGAGAGAAAACATTGTGGTGTTGTCTTTTTCGTCAACGATATTGCATGATATCACCACAGTTTAATGACGGCGGCGTTGTATCGTCTCGTCTCTTGTGCGATGTCCATGTAAGAAATCCGCTGTTGCTCCGGGAAAGCGAAGAAAAGTTTGGTTGTTAACGTTATATCCAGTAATCATGTAACGCAAAACAGTCAAAGCCAAAGCCGTTGAACCTCCCCCCGATGCTGCACAGAGCTTTTTTTTTTTTTTTAATTGCTGCAGTCAACCTAGGGAAAAGACAATGTTAAATACATTAAAGTATTCGGTGTTGTGTCAAAGTTTGTTCCCCCGTCGAGTACTTTATTGTGAGTGTGGTAATCTATTGGCTGTAATAAATATATTGGCCAGGTTTTCGGTTTTTGTGAGGGAGATATACGTTATAGGCGTAACGTTACAGGTACCCTGGTAATAGGCATATGATTTGCTTTTTTTAAACGGCGGTATTAACGTAATAAGTTATAAGTGGTGAAAGTTAGAGGCAAACTTACACAACAGTTGCGATGTTCCTGTATGCTATCCATTCGGGCTCCAGGAAAGTGAAGAAAAGTTAGTTTGGTATATCCAGCAATCATGTAACGTTGGATGTAACGTTTGAAGCAGGAAAAAGTGTACTGGAGTCAAAGCAAACAGTATTTTGGTTTGTATTCGCCGCTCTGAAGTGACACAAGATCTGCTGAGCTGACACATGAGTTTTATTTTTATCTTACTGTCATGGGTTTGTATCATACAGTGTACAAAAACAGAAATGCCTAAATGCTCGCCCACTGTTGAAGCTTTCAGATATTATCTCCTCAGCATGACTTCATGAAGGCGCTCTTGTGTTACCATCTGCCTGCTTCCCCCTGGGTTATATTAATCAATAATAAGCCTTTGTAATGTGTCGGGGGTGGTGCTGAAAGGCTATTATTTAGGATGTAAAATGCATGATTTCCATGACTCATTTGGTCTATATGTCACTCTCATTCTTGTTGAATCATTGGCATTTACAAGCATTTTTCTTTCCAAAGAAAAAGTCAAGAGCTCCACAGCGCTGTGGAGGAGGGTCTGGCTAGTCCACACAGCATTCCAGGATGGGAAAAAAAACATGCTCTGGTTTATTGGCATGTCTTTAAACCAATCACAAACGCTAAGCCCCGGACGGAGCCCCGGTGCCGCTGCAAAATAGCCTCGGAAAGGAACTTGTTTTGGTGGAACGTGTGTACGTTCAAAAGTTGTTTTAGTCGTGCAACAGAAAACTCAGAATGGACAGATAGTCTAGCTAGCTGTCTGGATTTACCCTGCAGAGATCTGAGGAGCAGTTAACCACAGTCCTCAGAAATCGACCGGTGTTTAAAATTACAAAACACAAAGAAAGTACCGGACATCCGGCCGTAAAGAGTGACATCCGGTGGAATTTCCGGCTGCAACGGACCAATCCCGGAAGTGGAACGTCGTGGATTTGGACTAGTGTTAGGGTTACTACTGGACGGTAGTAATGGTTTTGCATGGGTTCAGCTGTTTAACTTAAAAACGCACACAATTCTTATAGAGCTTAGAATTTAACAATTAACAATTTCATTTTCAGATAGTCTATCCATTATTCTTTTTATTAATCAATTCATTATTTAGTCTATAAGATAGGATCAAAGGGGCTCAAAGTGATGTTTTCAAATTACTTTTTCCTGACTAACAATCCAAAAAACAAGGAAAAAGTCAGCAAATTGTCAGATTTGAGGAGCTGAAACCAGCAAATGTTTGGTAGTTTTACTCAATAAATGACTGAAACACTTAGTTACCAATATCATCATTGATTCCTTTTCTCTCATTTGACTAATAGATTTATAAACTGCTACTGGAACTGTTTAATCACATACTCCACTAGCTACTGCAGCTCCTAATGGTTGCCTGATTACTCCTTGGATATACTGTATTAAATAACTTAAAGATTCAGATGTGTGTATATGCATAACAATTATAAAATCCCAGTGTAATTTCTAACAAACAGAGTGTAAATTCTAATTTCCCCACTGGGGATCAATAAAAAGTATAAATTAATTAAAATTAAATTAAATTAACACAGTGTGAATACAAAACTGACTTTTGGGTTTATTTCGGGCATTTTTGTCACTGAGGGTTGCATAGCTTCAATGCTGCTTAACTGTGAGTTAATGTTTTCACTAAAATGGCGTATGATTGATTGCACGTTTTTGTGTCACCACTGATAGACAGTACACCACTTACTATATACGTGTTTCAGTTTTCTCAACCCCCCCCTTCCTTGACACACGAATGGGGCCCTGGATGGCTAATGGTGCGTTGGATTAGCCAGCAATGGCACACAGTAGTTAGAGAGGTTTAACCCAATGATCCCTGCTTAAACATGAGCTTTAAATCCACACAGCTGACATAGAGCCATTCACTGGGACATTGGGCTGCTGTACCTAATCACTACTTCTTCAAGATCAGTGTAGTCCTTCACTCATTAAACACAGTTTTTACTCCACACTCCAGCATGCCAGTGCTAGTAGCAGTGTGTTGATGTGCTAGGTTTATGTTTTACAACTATTTGTGAATAGTGAATATGGTTTAGTTTGGATAAGTGGCAGTATCAAACACTCCAGTAAGAGTGCACAACCCAGATAATTGGTCAACATACCTGAGAAGTGAATGGGATAAATATTTGCCTGCAGGGTTTTGCAACAGAGGAAGTAACATGTAATCATTAGCTTTGGCTTTACTGTGTATTTCCCTTTAAACCAGGACAGGACATACAGTTTGTATCAAGAAACAAATGTATGGTTTAATTCAAAGAAAGAAGTATCCTTCGTACTAATGCACCACCAGAATCATGATTACAGATTTCGTTATAAATCGTCTATGAATAAATCTTTAAGAAAACAAGCATAAATGTGATGGAATATAACTTTCAGCAGTTACTATTGCTTCCAATTTTAGCCCTAGATCTGCCGAAGGTTGTCTTTTTTCATACAGCTCGCTATTGAGTGCGTCAGTCCGACTACCTTTCAACATACAGTAGTTTATGCTAAAGTGTTATTGAGAAGCACATTATTTATTGGTGTCATTTTACTTTGAACACCAGCATGCAACGGATGTGTGACCTAAGATATTGTTTATTTTATTTTATTTTAAGGAAAGTAAGTTAAGTTTTAAAATACTTGGTAAATGATATTACGGAATACAACAATTATAGCTGAAAGATTCACATTATCATATTTCTATTACAAAGAAAATGATTAAGTGTAATATTCATAATGACTAAACCAGCCTCATACACACAGTAGCAGTGTAAATAGCCAAAAGTACCTCAAACCAGCTATTTTTCCTCCTCAGTTTATGGGCAAAAGCTTTGACCCTGTTTATAAAATCCAGGGTTCTGAGCTGATCTGATTCAACTGCCAAAAGGCAAGGAGCTGAGACATCACTAAGTCATTTTAGTTGTTAGTTTGTTATTTGTACTAATTGAACCTAACATGCAAAGGCCAGTGAAGTCCTTCTTTGGAGTTTCTCAGCAGGATTCTGTTAATTCAACAACATTTAACAATCTTACAGCTGTACAATTTCTGTTCTTGCAAATGGCCTAGAGATGTATAAAAAGGACACAGTTCCTATAGTGTTAGCTGAACATGAATGTGAACAACCTCAAATTGTATAGTCATTGTTTCATTTCAAATGCAGTGGATTGGAGTCCAAAGCCAAACGAACAAAGAAAGTGTCACTTTCCAAATACTTTATTCCGTACAGTATTTAATGTAATAACTGTTGTTATCGATTTATCTAATATTTTCATCTATACTGAAAAAAGCCAGTTTTTAGACTAAACTAATGAAACGTACACACCGCTGCATATTAAATATGTCAAAACACTCTTACAGGCCTGAACATACATTAAATAGCTCTCTGACATGTAGAGCCGAGTGGTTAAAGCTAAAACACGGCAGGCCCATATAGTCGGCTAGACTGCAAAACTAAAGACTAAAATGGACTCTTGTGTCTGACGGTTATATGGACAAAACTTGTAAAACTGACATAAAATTATATAATTTTATATATATACACTTATTTGTCCCATGTTTTTCACTGCTGTTTAGGTGGTTCCACCCCAACATCACAGGCATCGAGGCAGAACGGCTTCTGTTGACCCGGGGTGTCCACGGCAGTTTCCTGGCCCGGCCGAGCAAGAGCAATCCGGGGGATTTTACCCTCTCTGTCAGGTAAGGCCTCACCTACACTCCCTCACTTCCTTTTCATATTGTTTTTGTTGGTCACCATAAGTCTCACTATTTATTAATCTTACTGTTTTCACCGGTTCAAAGTTCAACCCCGGGAACAAACAAAGCTCTGGTGCTGTTGTTTTGGGATGCTGGACCGGTGATTAGAGAGGAAGTGGTTCTCTTTTATATTTTAGGCACTTTGCTAGTCTTCCAATCCATTGTGATTTAAAGTGAGTTGAACTGTATAAGCCTAAATGCCTGTATGACCAAAAAGCTTCACAAAAACAAAACTAATATCTAATACTGTCCCAATACCCTTAAAATAATTCACTGTGAATGTGACAGTGGATTTTGTTGTTTTTCATTCTGAGAATGAGGAGTTACTGTGCTGGTATGACTGAAGTGGGAGGTTCACCACTCAGGAGTGGGCAAGGCCTACGATTATCTGAAAATACTACCCGTGGCTCAGCAAATGAGACCATTTCATCTGGTTAAATAAATGGTGTTTGAACAGAAGTTATTTTGTGTGAGTGTTTCTAGGAACATGTGGGATAACAGATTTGGAATGTGCGATTTGGTAAAATTATGAAACATATCCCCGTTATCTCTTTAATTGTGAACCCTGGTGTGTTGCAGAGAATGTGACATTTCTGGTAAGCACTACATGCTGTGTTGATTACAGAGAGCAGGAAACAAACTGAGATAGACGAAGAGAGAGGAGCAGCGGAAGCTTTTAAGAGATACATCAGTTGGCTAAGTGCCTGGAAGAAAACCCAAACGCATTTGTTACTTTGTGACTGTAGCTGTGGCTGGCATGGCGGCATAGGCGTGTGTGCGCATGCATGAGTGCGTGCGTGCGTGTGTCCGTGCGTGCGCTTATGTGTGTGTGTGTGTGTGTGTGTGTGTGTATGTGTGTGAAAGAAACAAAGGCAGAAAGAGGAAAAGGAAACTGAAGTTAGACAGGCAGCTGCTAGCTTTTAAATAATGTTAAAGAGTGAGGGACCTGTTAAGGCTTTGACCTTCACTGCCTGTGGTTTGTGTGTGTGTATATGTGTGTGTGTGTGTGTGTGTGTGTGTGTGTGTGTGTGCGTGCGTGTTTGTACATGTGTGGTGCAGACACCACAGGAAGGTTGGTGGGGTGAGTTGTAGCCACAATTTGCGGTCTTGACAGACTTAAACACACATACTGTACACACACACACACACACACACACACACACACACACACACACACACACACACACACACACACACACACACAGGTCAAGTGGCCAGTGTGCAGAGCCTCACCACCTGCTAGAGAAGGTAGGTCACATTGAACTAAGGGGAAGGAGGAGGAAAGCAGACTTCATAATAAAGAGAGACTATGTACCTTATGAAATAGGAAATACAAGCTTCCAACATTTCAAATGAAAAGTTGAATTTTTAAGTAATAAAATGTACCAGTGCTCAGTTCAGTACACTTGGGAGCTTGCCCGATTCAGAGCTACTTTATCTTGTATGACCTGTAGCTCATGGTGACTAATCTATGAGTCGCAGTTACACCATCAGCTGGCTCGAGTCGAGCTGAGACGGGCCAGTTCAGTTTCCCATCGCGAATCTTTGGTCTGAACTGTGCCACCCTGTGTTGGACAATGACAGTAACTGAACCTTGAACCATACACTGTTTAAAGCAGTTTTAAGTATACATAATAACATGATTATTAAATAAATACAGTTTGAAGCAGAAAGTATTACAAACCTAGTATACTTTTTGCATACAAATAAATGAAATCACCTTGCTTGTAAATGTATCCTCATATCTCTTATTAAACAAAAACTAATTATTTGATAGCCTACATGTTCATTGTGCCCATAAAATTCTTTATGCGCTTAGGAGCACACATGCTCCTCGGAAAGACAGTTACCGTTGAGCCCTGCTGTAACCTCAGAACTTTAAAAGTGTCAGAGGGGTACCATGGAATAGCATTGAATACTGTGCTATAGATGCATGTCCTCCCAAAATATTCTGATTCTGTCAACTTTAGGGGCAAAACTCAATCTGAAGCTATTTATGACTTTAATTGTAGAAACCAACACGTTTTACAGCTTCAGTACACGTCCTCCATCAGTGCAAAAGTATAGGTCATAAAATTCTTTAATCTTTTGAATTGAACGTTCACAGGCTTTTGCTTTTGTGGCTTTTTACAAGTTGTAATGCGCCATATAACGTCTGCAAAATGTAGAAAATATTGGAATATACTGAAGATAATTACTTAATTATCCTGTATCTACAGAAGCTATTCTTAGCAGCATATCATGATACCTAACTCAGTCTTCATTTAAAACACACACACACACACACACACACACACACACACACACACACACACACACATAAAGTGGCTTCTCAGAGTATACTAATTAGTCAGTCATTAGCCAAATTTCATCTTACCAAGGCCACTATGAGCGTGATTGTCACTGTGATCTCTTTCTCTCTCTGTGTCTTATCTTCCTCTCTCTGCCTCTCTTCTTCTTATCTCCCCCACCTCTCTTTTTCTCTGGTCCACGGGGTGAACACACAGGAAGGAGGGGTCGTACAGAGCCGCTGCTGAAAAGCATCTGAAGTCTAAGACGATATTGAGAGCTTTTTAAAAATGTAATCAATTCAGAGTTTCCAAAAACTCAAAGATGGAGAAGGAGAAAGTTTGAAGCAGAAAAAGTTTGGCCATAATTTATATCCAAGCTCAACTCCATAAGGAGAGCAGTCTTGTTAAGTTTTCTCATTTTTCATGCTCTTTATTCACTCTAAAGACCCGAGGAGGAATTTTAAGGGCAATCTTGAGAGAGAATTTTGCAGGGCAATTTACCATAGAGAGCCAATGGATTTTCTCTGAGCCTTTGTATTATATAATGCTAGCCTGGGTTTACTTAGATATGTTTCTGCTGCAGTCAGGCTATTTATAGGTTGACACATTTCACCATCATTATTGTAAATGTCAATCTTTAAATGTTACCTGTATTTAAACTACATTTTCTACAAGTCTTCATTTCTAACATGTTTCAACAGTTTCTTTATTCCAATGTTGAATGTAAATGTTGCATTCTGAAATCTAACTTCCCACATCGTGACACCGCCCAGTTTAACACCCTTAGTTAATAGTGGCATGAGGTGTGCCTAGATCTGCATGTCAACAAGGATAAAGACAGAACAACCATAGCGTGCAAATGTTTGTGTCAGCGTTTCTACTTTCCTCACACGTGCCAACACAGTAGGCTTATTGCTAACTGCTAGTTACTGTTAAGTATGCTAGCCACTTTTAGCAAGCAAGCTACAACAAACATATTTGTATTATGATATACAAAGAAAGCATTAGGATTAGGGCTGGGTACCGAATTCAATACTTTTTAGGCCCCGACTGAATTTTCTACTTAATATCAAATATCGAAAAATTCAGCAGGGGTCTTCAACGTTTTTTAAGCCAAGGACCCCTTAACTGAAAGAGAGATGGAGCAGGGACCCCCTACTACATATATTGTATAAAATGAAGTAGCATATTAAGCTGGGCCTACAATAACGTATAGGGCGGCCTAAAGCCTTTATACATACCATTTTTGTGTAGAATACTAAGCTATTTAAATAGCCTTATAATTGTTGCCATGATTTTATAAATCATGTTTTCATTAAAACCTACATGTGGCACAGTGGACTCTTTAGGATTAACTGTATCTTTGGATGGCTACCTTAGTGACTATACCTTACCAATAGGCCAGAAAGCCTATCTTCAGTGGGGATTTATATTTGCTAATAATATGTTGGATTATTTGAAAAAACTTTCAAAAATCAACAATCATTTGGAGGCCCCCCTTCATTGACTCTGAGGACCCCCTAGGGGTCCCAGACCCCCTGTTGAAGATCCCTGTTCTACAGTATACCCAATTTCAATACCTAAGGAGTAATCAGCGTCAGTGAGCCAATAAGCATGCAGCATGCTTTTACCAAGATCTAATAATGTTTGTGATTGACTGTCTAACGTTACACGTTGTAGAGACACACAGGAAAACTCTACGTTACACAGAGACGGGGCTCACGTAGTAGGAGCAGAAAAATAAATAAAAAGATTTGTGCCGTAACGTGTAATGGTGTAATTTCTTTTTGTTATTGGTATCGAAAAAAAGTATCATTCAGGAACCCGTATTGATGTCATGGTATTGGTACCGGTATCGACATTCTTTTAACGATACCCAGCCCTAATTAGGATACAGATACTTTCTGACCCTCAGTGTAGACTGCAAACATTGGCGCTCATGTGACACTGAAGGGACTGTCTATAGTCGGTTCCATCTGGTCCGAGCATTTCAAAGCGTTGAGCAGCAAAGGATCAGTCTACTCCCTCTTGAATTATGGACAATGGTTGTTACTTAACTGTTATCTTTAACCAAGTTTGTTTGTAAAAAATAAAAAAAAATAAAAAAACGAGACAATCTACAGTATGTTCAAATTTGTGCAGTCTATGTTTTGAGCTCACTCATCACAGTGTCTGACCAACCACGTCCAACTGTCACATATCTTTTTTGATAATCAAATCCAAATTTATTTATGAAGCACATTTAAAAACAACAGAGTTAAGCCAAAGTGATAATACCGCTTGGGGAAGACATTAAAGAAAACAAATTATAAATGTCACATGTGTTTGCATATAGCCAACCACAGTTGCTATATGACTAGCTGCCAATAGTAGCAGAGCTAATCTGGGGATGTTTTTTGTTTAAACTGATGCTCCCCAACAGTTGAAAGAGTTGCTATTGTTTATTAGTTTAGCCCAGTGAGAACTGTTGTCCATTGTACAAGTCATTTTCTATGACACTGGTGATTTTGACAGACACCTCTTGGCTCAAACTGTCCAACCTTCAAAAGGGAGCCTAGTGAACTGAGGAAATAGAAGTGTGTAGTTCAAAAAGATCTTCTTTTCAACAGATGATACATTGGCTGTATGCCTGGTTTTTCTCCAGCCTATCAAGTCAAACTCTTGACTTGATAGAGTTTGACTTAACATCAAACTCTGACGTAACATCTGAAATTTTATATCAGATTTGAACATGCCTTCTTTAGGATTTAGGTTCAAAAACAGCATAATAGTCTGTAAAGGATGCAAAAGGGGAATTGAAAAAGAGGCCAAAGGTTTATCATCCTCAATTTCAAAAGTGGACTGGATATGGTGCTTTTAGGCTGTATTGAGTGAAAAACATTGCTTGGAATAGCTTCAGGGCAAAGCAAGCAATAATTTATATATTCTGGGCTTTGTACGTGCATATTTATGTGCATTTCCCAGTTGTCTGTGTGGAGCCTATGCTATAATGATCCAAATACTGTGTACTAAAACTCACTATTTTGCAGGCTTTAATGTTGTGGCTCGAATGTGGAACTTTTTTTTAACATGTAATCTTGCACACGGAGATGTGGTCTGTTAAGCTGCAGCAGAACGGCAATGCTATTCACATAGAGAGGTGCTGTGAAGGACTATGGGACATTATGTACGTTTGTGCTTCATCTTAGTCAGCCATATCAATGCAAACCAGTTCATATGATACTCAATGACAAACTTATGTTGCTTATATCTACTGCATTTGGTTTTCCAGTAATGCTGGGTACCATCCTATTATGAAATTAAATCCGTAGTAAAGACTAACTTGAATTCATTCCACTGCATATTCTTAGGACGTGCTGTATGTATACTTATATACAGTTATACAGTTTGATTTGTGTTCTCAAAGAAATACATTTTGTATTTAACATAGATTTAAAAAAAAAAAATGGTTTAACTTTCCTGGTTTTATTTCATTATCATATGTAACAAAGCAGTATAGCTGAGATTAATCTAGATTGTTATCAGTAAATCAAACTAATTGTGAGCAAACCTTTAGAATAATAAAGCAGTGTCATGCCAGACACTCCTTTTTAGCTGAACTAATAATCATACAGGACATTGCTGAGAACATACACACTGATTTGAAAATACAGAACTTCAGTCAGTAGGGAGGAACATTGTACTTCTCAACAACCAAACGTTGTTTGATGGATGATTGGAAAAAAAGTTGTTAATCCTACGCACCTGTTTGCTTGCGACCTCAGCCAGTAAATTTCCTACTTCCCATCTTTGAAGGCTGAACTTTGTGTCATGAATGTGTTTAAATGGCATCTAAATGTAGGGAAAACCTGTCTTGTTTTAATTAAATGTGTGATGATGACTTGTAAACATTCCACATTTTCTGAATGCATGAATTAATGCGCATTGCTTGGATTTAAACAAGCACTTACTGTAGTAACAACAACAGGCTTGTTATTCTAGTTTACTCTTCATAATATGCCATGGCGCGGAGGAATGCCATTGTGTTAAGGACTGTTTGTGGACAGAATGCCACATAAAGCAGCTGGTATTTTAGGTTGTTTCACTTAGCTGAATTAGTTCTGTATGGACAGAGAGGGGATTTTTCTCTTTCAGTGCAGTTTTTTTGTGGGTTGGTGATGATTTCATTTTAGTTTAGTGTCACGGCGAACTGCGATTCTTTTATTTTGATTCACTGCGAAAGAACTGTGATTCTTTCACATTCTGTTTTGCTTCTGTTCACACTATAAATGTAAATCACTTTGACAATGCAAAATAGTGAATATTTATAATGTACACATAATCAGAACTAGGCATGGTGTTCTTGTCAATATCTGTTATTTTAATGTTTTAAACCTATTAATTGGGTAATTTATTTACTTGTATGTATAGTTGATAGGAAGCTGGTAAAGTCTGGCACTGCGTTAAGCCATTTCATCAAGGCTAAACAAATATTCAGATCTATTCTTTAAGCAACATTGCTCAGCTCTAAGTTTTTTGTATTGAGCTGGAAATGATCCACTGCGATGCAAACATGCACCATGGGCCTGGATGGGTTTCTTGTTATTGTGGACAGTATGGAACCACTACTGAGACAAAAGAACTATCCTCCTATTCTGTGTGGCGGCCCCTATGGTGATAAGCTGTAATGCAGGTGTGTTTTTAGATCTCAATTTCACTTGTTTTTGATGTTTCATTGTCTGTAGTCATCACTGTTTCCTTTGTTTGTTTGGCCATAGTAAACAGTACGCCGCTTCATAGCTATCCTCTTTGGTGGACCAACCCCTGCTGGGTGATGGAAAACGCTTCACTAACTGTGTGCCGCTGGCTGGTGATTTTTCCCGGGAAAGTTGCCACAGACACACAGTTACTGCAAAATGCAAGTGCTTTCATAAGTGGGACAATCCCCATTGTGTTACCTTATTTAGATAGTGACTTAACAGACATGTATTTAAATGAAAATATTCAAGATTATTACTTTAAGTAATCTGTCATGTATTGAAATAGACAGTAGTGAGCTAGATTGATGCTGACCTTGCATCCCTGTATTCTCTCTGTAAAGAAGATGTGCCATATCGTAATAAATCCATAAATGTTATTAATGTCTGAAGGAGGCAGAGCAGAGAATTGAATGAAAATCTAATAGGACGTGTTTGGCTCATTCCAGAGTTAATGCTGTTAATCTCTGAGAGAAAAGGGGGCTTTGGCCCGAGAGTTGAGAAGGGGCCTTTAACAGGGCCATAGACCTGTGGCACCCTGCCAACAGTCACTAATAGAGCCATAAAGCAATTACCAGGAAATACTGGGAGAGACGGATGGAGGGAGAGAGAGATGGATTATAGGACAGAACTAAGGAAGGAAAGGATTTACAGTATGTTGAGTGGGAGGATGGAAAGAAGGACAAAAGGAATGTTAAATTCATGAGGACAACAAGAAAAGTGATGGAGGGAAATAGGATTTGTGCCATTTGATATGACCATTAGCTGATAATCAGTTTGCAGAGAGAGAGGCTATTTCATCGACAAAGTAATATATATTGCAGATCAGATAGTACTGACTGCCTGGCTAACCCCCAATTTCCACCGGTTGCGAACGGCTCTGGAACGGCGGCGGAGTCAATAGGTTTCCATTAAAGTCAATGTGTGCATTTCCACTGACTGCAGAACGGCTGCGGTCCGACGCCGGAGAGCTCCGCAGCAATTCAGCACAATTCAGATTGTGCGGGACAGGAAGTCGAGCACAGAAACAAAATAAAACATCTGGTTAATTTTCAAAATAAAATACACCGTGCTCATGGCGGATCATATTTCCCTGCACTACACCTTGAAAACACAGCACAGAGTTGTTTCCCCTCTACTCCTCTGGATGGAAACAAACTGTTGTTGGTTTTTTGGTTCTTTTCTACCTGAATTTGCGGGATCTAGTGGGTCTTCGTGACTTCAGCTGTCAGTCATGGCTGCAGTCGTACAAACAAATCCGGACCTGGTGGGTATTGACGGACGGCGGAGCACGGAGCCGTTCCACAGCGGAGCCGCAACCGGTGGAAATGAGGAGTAACCCCCCTCTGTTGTATGTGTGTCATCATAATTAATGTTTACAGGATGTTTTGTTTACCTCTGCTAAAGAAACATGTCGGACGAAGTCACTAAAGATGGGGAAGTGAAAAAACAAGTACATTTAGAAATCAAGCTTGAGCCGCATATCGTTCTGTCAGTGTGTTTTCAGATTTGTGTGCACTTATTTAAAGCAGTCAGAGTACTTTGAATATGCAAAGTGGTACCAAATGTTTTCTGGCTTATCAGTCTTGAAATTCAGCAGCTGCATGCATTTCTGTTGTAGCCTTCCTCCAAACACATTAGATATAAAAAAAACTACAGAGTATTAAGACAAAGGGATGATCCCTTGTGAGAAGATTTGTGTTGTTATGTTCATAGAAGTCAAAGTAAAAAATAGTCTGTGTGATAAAATGGATCAGTATTTTTAAATCACTGCTGCTTTGTAGCCTTTTCTTCCATTTCTTCCACTTTCCTTTAGTAGCTTGTTGCTTATTTTATCATTCCAGTGTTGGCACAACTACTTTGTTATATTTAACGGTTGTATACTTCTTGTCCTTTATTAAATATACCAATATGTTCAGCTATGCAAAAAAAAGCACCAGTATTGCAGAGAAATGAATGTGTCACAGTATAGCATAACATTAGTATAAAAAAGAACCCTGAACAGGAGACGAATGAAATAAGGTCACCACATCTGCAGATTCTTTAACGTTTTTTTAAGAAAATGAGGTATATTGTCTTAAAATGGGAGTAGATGGCTTGATAAGCTGGGCATTTTAAAAGTGTAAATTCATGAGAGAGAGAGAGAGAGAGAGAGAGAGAGAGAGAGAGAGAGAGAGAGAGAGAGAGAGAGAGAGAGAGAGAGAGAGAGAGAGAGAGAGAGAGAGAGAGAGAGAGAGAGAGAGAGAGAGAGAGAGAGAGAGAGAGAGAATCAGAATCTGCAGGGTGCAAGAGACAGAGAAAAATGCTGAGTGTTTCTTCTACCACATATGGTAACTAACTGAGTGATGAATTCACACTGTGTTTTTTTCCCACTCAGGCGCAACGATGAGGTGACCCACATTAAGATCCAGAACTCGGGTGACTACTACGACCTGTACGGAGGCGAGAAGTTTGCCACACTGGCCGAGCTGGTGCAGTATTACACCGAACAACAGGATCTCCTGCGCGAGAGGAACGGCCATGTCATCGAGCTCAAGTACCCACTCAACTGCAAGGACCCGACCTCTGAGAGGTGCCGACGAACAAGAACACCCACACGTGCAAATAAGCTCACTTTGCATACAGCTAAGCACTGTGGATAAATGCAGGCAGACATACACATAGTCTAGCTTCCAGTGCAGTCACAGTATCCGGTTATGGCCTAAATGCTGTTTGTGAAGCATTTTCACCCTGCAGAAAACAAAACTCTCTTGAATATAATTTGGGGCATGAAAGTTGTTACATTTAATATTATGCATGAAAGTTTTGCATCCTCATGATGCTTTTTAAACACCTTTAAAAACCTAAAGAGGCAGTTTTGAGATATGTGTAGAATTGCAATTGAGGTCTGTTGGGGGGAAGCCACTGATAAATGACAATAAATGAAAATAAATGTAAAGTTGGGAAAAATAACATCTTAACATATTGGAATATTCAGAAGGTAAATTCCTATTCATATAGGAACAAGTGGTCAGATCTCCTTCACGTCTTAAATTGAACTTTTATGAACCATCACCACAAGGCTGCTTGAGGTGATTAAAAATTAACATTACAATATTGATACAAATTTTTTTGGCAACACCCAAGACGATTGTGATTGGTTTAAAGAAATGCAAACAACCCAAATAAGCATATGCCTATTTTTGAAAATATTTTTGTAACTCTTTTCGGTGTTATAGTCCCGAAGCACTCGTCTTGCCGTCTCAACACCGGAACTAAACAGAGATAAATTAGCACAAATGTTATGCATTTCTTTCACATCTACTGCAGTCAGATTCACTGTGTTCACTCGGAAGGAATAACTTCACATGGGTAGGAACTTTAATAACATTTCGAACATGTTAAGAGGCTAAAAGCACGTTTAAAACGTTTCAGCCTCCTGGGTGCTAACTGTAGCAGGAGGATAACACGGTGTAGGCAACACCGATTGTTTTCGTTTTTCTCGCCACTGACAGCACTCCAAATTTACAAACGACAGAGCTACGTGTTGAAATTGACCGGAATTCTCCTTTAAGGGTGGATAAGTAGCTTTTAGTGGATTCATCAGAGCATTTTTTTCTGCCTACTGCCGCTAGAAAGAAGGTTGATGAGAGCGCTGAGTCCTAACAGTAAGCAATGAACTGAAAGAGGTTAACACTCTGTAGAGCTGTAATATATAGATCATTTTGTGTGATTTTTGTCACAACTAGCGATAATTCTCACATTACACATAAAACATGTTTAGTTAGTGCATCTTTAAACTAAATGTACTTAACAGTTTGTTCAGAAGCATCACTTTAAGCAACATAATTTGTAAAAAGTTAGTGCTACATGATCACTACAATGCAATTCTATTGAGATAACATTAAATCACCAGCAAGTAACGGAAGGGAAATAGGAAAGAATCGGCCATTAGATCATTTAGCAATAACACATATATGTTTACACATACTGTTTGCAGGGACTAGGGAGGATGCATTATTCTGTACACGTGCACTCCCACACATGAAACTCAGATGCACTTCACATCCACATGCATAAATAGTAGCATATTCCCAAATACATCTTCAAACAAACTAAGAGGGTGGTGCTGCTGTTTTTGTTTATGCTCAGAAAGTATGCACACGCTAACATCCTTCTAGAGAGTATGCAAAGGTTGGATGCAGCTATACACTTCATCACACCTACACACACTCATTGAAATGGGAGACTAATGCAGCTGGTGTATTAATGCCAGGAATCCATGCATACAGGAAGCATTTCAGAAAGCTAGATAATCATATTTATATCATCATTTGCAAATCATAACTTTTGTTCCATTTTCCTTTTCTACACATCTGCACTTTGCGATGTATATATCTAAGTTTCTGTTTAAGCCTAAGAACAATTTGTGATCTATGGTTATGGTTTATGTGGTTTTTTCATTCTACATACGTCTCTTGGCAGAGCCTCCTACACGTTCATGCTCACCACATAGGAAAAAAAGAAAACGCACACATGCAGATTTTTCATCTTACCATCAGCAACTGAGTAAGGCATAATGAGAGAGGCAACTTAGTGCAGCAATGTAAGAGACACTTTCATTCTCAAGTAGGAGTCTACGCTCACAATGCATAAAGCATATTGCTTTTCCTCCCCCTCAATTGGTCAACTTTCCGTCTTAGCTCTTGTTCCTTGTCTCGATAATCTGTCCACCTTGAAACATCGTCCAGCTTGAGGCTGAGCTTCTCGATCTCCACAGGATTTGAAGAAGCAGATGGTGAACGCATCCAGTGTGAAATTAGCATCAGCTGAAACCCTGTCCTAAACAACACTTATCATTAAAGTGGCTGTAATCAATATTTTTACAATGACAGTGTTATCAAATGACAATGTGAAAACAAGGCGACTACTGTGTGTAAAAGGGATCACTCGTAGTGATGAACCTACAGAGAATTATCACCTGAATCTGCAGATCCCCTTGGCTTTACGGAGCTTTGTGTGTGTGTAGTTTCAGCTCGTTTAGCTGTCTGGCTGCAACTTTACTGTTTTGGTTGACTCCCACTGCTCTCATAGCGTCACTTTCGACTGTAGAGGGCAGCTGTTTTCAGTTAAAAAGCTCTAAAAACCCGCTGTACACTATCGGCTCAGCACCAAACAGCAGAAAGACACAGTTAGCGACTAGTTGGAGAGCATAGTGGAACATTTAGCAGCTAAAAGCCAGATATTTCCATCAGGAGTTAAGCGTTAAACAGAGAGTGAATATTGGACTTAAATTGAGCACGTGGCCAGAAATATAACTTTAACAAAATGCTATTGATGCTCCGTAACAGCTAGATGTGTAAATAAGCAACTGTTTGCTAACAGGTCTGCTAATCATTGTGTTCACAACTTGTTTCTGATGTCCCCAAGTGGCCAAATAAATCAGTTATTGTAGGTTTAAAGCTAATATTAAGAGAGTGGGGAATAGGCACATAGGGATACAAACTGGGATCATAACTACTGTAATTATTAAGTGGTATCAATAACTACGCAGTAATAATAACAATAATAATAATATTCTAGTAATATATAAACTTAGTTTCCAGGATTTATAGTTCTTAGCATGTTTATTGATTATTTGTTGATTTCCATTTTGAGGAATTACCAGAAATTATATGATATCCTTCAAGTTGTTGGTTTGCATGCTCAGTCATTCACGCTGTCAGATGTCATTGAATATTGTTTCTGGATTCATGTGTTGGTATTTCACAGTCTGCCCTCATTCCTGTCCAGGTGGTACCATGGGCACCTCTCTGGGCGAGATGCAGAGAAACTGCTGACAGACAAAGGCAAAGCTGGTAGCTTCCTGGTACGGGAGAGCCAGAGTAAACCGGGGGACTTCGTCCTCTCAGTTCTCACCAATGAGGAGAAACACGAGAATGTGGACCGCAAGACCAAGGTCACCCACGTTATGATACGCTACCAGGTGAGGTTACTCTCCGTCACCACTCGGTCTACCTCAGCATACGGTTGGTGCTTTGAGTCATGTTTTGAGTCATGTATTTGTGAGCAGGTCATGATTTGTTTTTGCAAAACTCCCTTCAGACTAGCGCTACGTATCGTTCAAAAATATTCGATACCGATACCAATACCGTGACTTCTACACCGGTTCCTAAACGATACTTTTTTCGATACCAATTTTATAAAACAAAACTAAATTACAACGTTACGGCACAAATCTTTTTCAGCTCCTACTACGTGAGCCCCGTCTCTGTGCGTAACAGAGTTTTTTCTGTGTGTCTCTACGACGTGGAATGACAGCCAATCAAAAACATGATTAGATCTTGGTAGAAGCATGCTGCATGCTTATTGGCTCACTGACGCTTATGAGATTTACTCCGTAGCAGTGTTGGCAAGTTACTTCCAAAATGTAATACATATTACATATACATATAAATTACTAGTTACTGTCATTTGAGAGTAATTAGTTATATTACAATATTACTGTCGCTGAATTTGCATTACTTTTGAGTTACTTTCACCAAAATAACTTTGACTTGGCAGGTAGCTGTTGAATTTCACCATCGGATCAATAAAGTCTCACATTTATCCACTTTAATACATCATAGATTATTCATAATATTTTGTATAATTAATATGAATATGCAAAGTAACTAAAGCTATAAAAATGGAGAAGTAAAACATACAATCGGAAAGTAGGAGAAAATGAAAATACTCAATTAAAAGTACCTTACATTTGTATTGAAGTACGGCATAGTTACTTTCCACGGCTGATAAAATGCAATGGTATTTAAGTGCAGCAAGCTTAAACATTAATTCCTGACATGTTTATATCTGTCAGCAGCTCGGACACACTGCTGTCCGCGCTGACGTACCGTCATCAGCTGTTGTCTGTATCATCTCTGGTTCTGGCTCTGACCACGGGAACATTGACAGGACAGCAGCATAATAACTCCAGAAAATAATAGCCATCTCGCAAATGTATCTGTCTCTGCAGTCATCGAATACAGCAACAGGAAATAATACTTTGTTTTGAAATGTTTTGCGGTGTTGGTGAATTCTTAAAAAAACAAAACACCACTAAATGTTGCGTTAAAATGCATTGTAACTTGCGTTACTGAGATGGTATAATATTACCGAAATTTTATTAGTAATGCGTTATATTACTGCGTTACTGCAAAAAGGAATACATTACTGTAATTGCGTTACTTTTGGAGCGCGTTATTCCCAACACTGCTCCTTAGATATTGATATTGGGTATTGAATGACGAGGCATTTTTCAATACTCGATACTTCAGAGGCAATTCGGTTGGTGCCTAAAAAGTATTGAATTTGGTATCCAGCCCCACTTCAGACCATCTATTACTGTAGTTGAACTGGTGATGTTTGCTTCCAGCAGGACGGTAAATACGACGTGGGCGGCGGTGAGAGGTTCGACACCCTGGCTGACCTGGTGGATCACTACAAGAAGAACCCCATGGTGGAGAAAAGTGGCATCGTAGTGCACCTCAAACAGGTATGGAAGAGAAATAAAACAAACAAAAGCATCCAGTCTGGTGAATCTTTTGCATACAGTACCTTGACGGCATGGATGGTGTTGCAATATGGTTGTTAACTCAAACCGCATAAAAATGTTATTTTCACACTTGAGCTTTTTACATTTTGCTCTGTTGACTAATTACATTTCTGTCCCAACGTGACAACGACAGCCCTTCAACGCCACAAGAATAAATGCAGCCAACATCGAGAACCGGGTACGAGAGCTCAACAAAGTAGCAGACAACTCTGAGAAACCCAAACAGGGATTCTGGGAAGAATTTGAGGTATGTAGACTCAAAGCTGTCAGCACCAGAATGTTTCCTTTGAATCATGATTTTTTAGAATTTAATATTGTTGATCATTTTTGGAATTCCAGTCACTTTTAACTAACTAACTCTTAAACCCTACTGTCTCGATGGTGGGCTGCTGTTCAAACCACAGAACTTTATTTCAAATTCTAAGATAACAAATATATTTTAGACTAAATTTCGTGGGGAATGATGCAGACATATAGAATATGTCCATTTGATGGAACAGGTCAGCCATAAAAACATGGAGTCTTGGGTTTGAATAAAATCTAATCATTTAGGTTCAATCAGAAGCAGAATAGAATAAGATGATTCTAACAACATTAAAGCTACTTAAGAAACTGGATGTTAAGGAGTTAAAGGCTCGGTTAAGAGCTGGATGACTCAAATCCTATGTACGAGAAATAATTGGAGAAACTGAGTCATGCAAATTACTCTTTCGAGTACTATCTATCCTGGGTTGCCACATTTTTGCCAATGGAAAGTGTGAAAGGAAGACTTTTTCAAGTTGTTAATAGCTCTTGTACAACACACCCCTTTCAACATGATATTTATGTTTCAGTTTTCAATTCTAACTTTGAAGGCTTTCTTTCTTTATTTTTTACGAGAGTCATTTGTGTCGTGGCAACGAGGCAAACATCTCTTACAGTGTTGTCACACTTTTAATGCTCAGAGCATGGTACACAAGACAAAGGTTAGTTTACTTACTTATTTACTTACTTACATGCATATTGAAGGGAAGCGGTTCTTTCTCTTTATACCTTGGCTTAGTTCTCCCCCTCTGGTCAGGGTTGCTTCTTTCAGTTAGTGTATTGCATGCCTTTGTTCCCGAGACAAGGGGCTAATCAGCCAGAGGTGAGAATCTTCTGATGACATCCAGGTGGGAGTTTATGCATTCAGATCAAGAGTCATTCAGGGGCCATCCACACGGAGGGCTTTTTTGGTACAAACGCACATGTTTAGCATTGTTTGGGCCCGTCGTCCACACGAATCCAGTAAACGCACTGCCTGAAAAACGCACTTTTTTGAAACCTGGTCCCAGGGTGAAAAAAATTCGAAAACAACTCCCTTTTGGCTTTCATTTGGACGGCGAAGCCGCATACTTATCGTATCGACAATGTCATCGCCACACCCCTCGACCTCTTACCCGCGGCCACTGACACACACGACTGCGGTGAAGCTATAAGCGAGCACATCCCATCTCCATGGTCAAACAAGCTCACTTCATCTAAATACTTGTCTAAATAAATGTCTCTGCTCCCTGACACTCTGCTCTGCCGGTCCTGGATTCTACACAAGATATATTGCTAACGTTATGTAGCTAACTTTAAACATCGCTATAGCAGCTAGGTTACGTTAACGTTACCTGCTATGGTTATCTGTTTATAAAGTGGAAGCAGACAACTTATCAACTAGCTAGCTAATCTGTCTGCTTATCAACTCCTTGAACGGATTATAGTAACTTTTAGCACGGCTTATTGTAGAAAAGCTACTGCAAGAAAAACGTGTAGATTATCAAAAAGACTTTGGATCATTGATGTTTGTTTGACTGCCGATGTTAGCTAGTTAGCAGAGCTAACGTTAGCGCGCTAAAGTTAGCTCTGCCAGTCACGCGCTGCAATCATGTCCGATGGCAGACAGAATTGCAAAATAAAAAAGCAATCCAACAGCACATTATACAATGTAAACAAAGACACATTTTCTTGCGAGGCCTTTATAAAATGAGCAGTGGTGAAAGTTATTATAGTCAATGGATGTATTAAGAGAACGTTAGTCTAGCTAGTCATGTTATGATGGGAAGTGGAAGTGACGATGCTCTTCTTCTCCGTTTTTTGGTGAATTTCTGTAGCAGAAACAGCGGCGCCTATAGGCCTGGAATATGAATTAGCGCGTTGAGTCATTTACAAGCGGATCCGTTTGGACGCAACTGTTCTTGAAACGAATCCAGGGAAGACGGGTAAAAAAAAAGATCGTTTTGGTACGTGTGGACGTGACCTCAGTCAATGGTTACATTGGTAAAGGATTCAGCAATATCAAATACAAGGGAAGTTTAACACATTTACATACATCTGGTCAAATGATGTTTCATTCAAAGGTTATATTTTAAGGGAAATACAGCTTGATCAATGACAACTTCCCTATATTTATAATGGTGATCAAAAATGTCATCTTATACTGCCATTTGTTCCATGACATTTTTATTCGTCTGTTCCATATCTATTTGTGTAGGCTTACATCAATGTTTTTCTCCAGTGAGGTATTTGTATTCTTGTCTATTAAGGGAAATACAAATGTATTTATGCTGTCTTGACCTTTGAGTAATGATGTCAAAGTTGATCTTGTGGCATGGTCTTATCTTCCTGTATTTTGTGAATACAGGTCATTAATGTGAATCATTTCCATTGTGTCAGGACATATTAGGCTATCAATTTTAATTTGGTATGTATTGGCTCAATATCAGGTTTTACAGATTATAGTTACTGATCAATGTCTGGTTGTGGAATTTAATCTATCTAAATCTAATGTGTTGAAGTGTGTGTGTGTGTGTGTGTGTGTGTGTGTGTGTGTGTGTGTGTGTGTGACAACACACATAACATACACACTATTACGCTGTCTCATAGATGAGCCATTAAATGGTCTATCTGGCTTTTGTATTTATGAAATACAACTGTTTGTTTTTCCAGCTAAAGAACTGTAGATAAATGCTGTACTTGCTTGACATATTCTACCCTTCAGAGCACAAATCTATCCAACAATTACTTATGTAAAAAGTATGAAAGAAGAGCTTTTGAGACTCCATGCTCAAAGGCTTCCTCTTAAGTCTACAACCTGAACACTGACAAATGCAGTAGTTCTGCTCTTGCACTCCAGCGTGACCCCTACTGTATTAAAGGCCCATTGCACTGTTCAAACACAGAGCATTAAATAAGGCTTTGAGTCTTGTAAACAAGCAAAAGTTATGTTAAAATTCAGTGTTACTCCAAAGAAAAACAATTTTGTGTGTACCCTCTTCTTCCCTTTCTTTGTTGGGGCATTTCAGCCACTTGTTGATCAACCATTGGCAGGATTGTGTACTCCATAGTGCTACTGGAGGTCTAAAACTCCACAGGGAACATTTAATTAATATCTAAACATTTTAATCTGATTATGGCTGATATGAATGAATCACCTCAGAATGAATAGTTGCATTATAGTAGATATTCTTTTGTTTGGAACTTTTTGGAACTCTGTCTTATAAAAATGTTGTTTTCTTTTGTTTCCACTACCAGGTACTACAGCAGCAGGAGTGCAAACTGCTGTATCCCCGGAAAGAAGGCCAGAAGCCAGAAAACAAGAGCAAAAACAGATACAAGAATATCCTCCCCTGTGAGTAATGCAGCAACCTACCATTTCCTGTCTCTCCAACTTCCTGTGGAAAGAATGACGTAGAGGCATCAGCAGAGTGTGAAGACTTTGCTTTGATAGCTCACAGCCTATCGATTGACATAAAGTGTGGTCTCAGAAAACTGACATTTTGTTGTGCAACAACGGCAGTTTGACTTTTTGTTTTCAGTCGACACAACTCGGGTTGAACTCAGGGAAATAGATCCAGATGTTCCTGGTTCAGACTACATCAATGCCAACTACATCAGAGTGAGTCTGCTCAGCTGTATGCAAGGCCATTTATCAACAAAAGTACATTCTCAAAAGATGGCAGCAATACACAACATTCAGCAAACACTCAAGATAGTTCACCTTCATGTAAAAGAATCATAGATGGACCAAAGTTATACACGTATCATACAGTAAAACAAACCTATTATATAAGCAACCATTTCAAACCTTCTCTTTATTTGAATTGAGAATATTTTGATCAAGAAGTGAAACTTTTTAGTATTATTCTGTTTATCTTTATCATCATCAGGTAGTTACATCACGTTATTACATTTTCTGTGTGAATATGAATCTATTTTTCTCTGTGTCAAAATATTTAATTCAGTATATAATTGTCCAGAGTAAGCATGAAGAGCAGCGCCACGAGGATGAGGGCAAGGTCTTCATCGCCACCCAAGGGTGCCTACAGAATACGGTCGTTGACTTCTGGAAGATGGTGTATCAGGAGAATACACACGTCATCGTCATGACCACGAAGGAGATGGAGCGAGGACGGGTGAGCAATTAGCAGTAAACATAATGCTAATATACAGTAGTATAGTTCAGCTGAGGGCCTGTGACATTTTTTCATTGCTTCTGTTTGCCTTAATGTTGCTAGAACTAATTAACTAAACTAAGTAGAAATATTCCTATACATTATATTTCCAAAGCAAGTAGCTTATTTTTCCTCCCTCTCTTTTTTCGTTTGCTTTTTCTAGCATTTACTCCTAAATGGTCTCTCTGTTGTGTCCGGATTGCACTCATTTGAGCTGATTGCTGTTGATTGCTTGTAATGATGCAGATCTATGAACTCAAGGGTGTTCTGCGATGGGAGACGTAACACTAGTTCCACCAGACACCTTTTACTATAACCGCCAAGTCCGACACCCAAAAGCGTCTATAACCTTTTGTTTGGCTGATAGGCCATTAACACGTCATCTATCTGCATCTCTATAGTGCTGCATTGATCTCTATAGCAACAAGAACTCACACAGCTCCCCACACACTATTCACAGCTAAATAGCTTATCTAAAAGCTTGAACTCACACAAAACTGGTGTGCTCTTAGCAGTGTAAAATGTGCTATTTTACCATTTATTTTTAGGAAAAATATTTTCCCGCTGCAGTAATAGTCCAGTCGTTTGCGCTGTGTGTCGTTCAGTTCAGTGGTTCAGTTCTGAGGTTATTGTGAGCAACACCTACAAAAAAAGTTTTTTAATTAAAAAAAACCCACATCTATTTGGTTCTATCTGCTTCTGTTCTGAGTTGTAAGCAGCGTATAACCTGCAGCATAAAACACAGAATGCATGAAACAAATGCTGATACATTGTAATCAATTTCAGCATGTTTATTTTGGCTTTTTAACTAAATGGTTAATATAATCACATTGCAAATGATTACATTATCACCTTTTGTCATATGAAAGAATGACTTTAAGTCCCCTCCGCATTTATATTTGTGTCAGTTTAACAGTCAACACACAACATGCAATCTGATCGCGCACATCCTCGCCAATTTATTGAAATACAATAGAAGCATTAACGGTTTGTTCAAAAGAGTCACACAAATAACATTCCTGATATTATTATAGCAGTGTATAGCGCACATATGGGACTCTGGTGTCGGGAAACAACTTTTATAGTCAGACAGAAAGTGTGATTAGTTCTGTGTTCATTTCTGATATTCTACACATAAAAGGATGAATACCGTGGGCCTACATACCTTTGTGATTATAGATTATATAGCTAAGTGCATGTGAGTGAATATTGGCATGCAAATGAGTATCTATGTCCCATTCATTGTCTGAATGTGTTGTACGGCCATCATGCAAATGCACCTATTCAACTGCAAAGGAGAGGCGAGGAGAGTACCAACGTTAATCCTGGCGGCTGAAGGGGGGGTGTTTTGTGAATAACTACACCTAAAACCCCCTCTATTTGGTTTCCTAAATGTCATGTGCAGAATAGCTTTTTGGGAAAAGTCAGGACAGGAGGGAAACATAGCAATAACAATGACCGAGCCATTTACATTTTTGAATCACAATGCCCAATGGCGTCGTCTCTGGCGGTTTTAGTGTTAAGATTTCGTAATAAGAGCATGAGCGAAACGCTCCACATCTAAAACATTAAATGTTAAAACACGACACTACACGAGTCAAGTGTAATTAATCTAGAGGTTGCCTTAATAACCAGATTGGTCACAGAGTGCTTTACAGAGCAAGAGAAGATAACAGCACAAATAAGAACTGGAGGTGGGCCGTGTTAATGTCTCACGATGAGCTAAATGTGTTTCAGGCACTTTCTAAGAAACCAGGGGACACCAAAAGTCCCAATTGTTTCAATTTAATGACACAATATTAAGTCCTGGTGTTGACCTTTACAAAGCTGCATTGCTCTAACTGCATGTCAACGTTTTTGTTTCTGCATTCTCAGTTGAGAAACAGTACTTGATGGCATTAGCTGATTCTCAGAGAGATGGGTGGATATGCGTAGTAGGGATGATGTGTGTGTGTGTGTGTGTGTGTGTGTGTGTGTGTGTGTGTATGTAATGTGGGGAATAGGAGGGAGATGGCTGACAAGGATAGTAAGACTGATTAAGACTGATAGTTAAGCTGATTGGAAAGTTGCTTGAGATGAGCTAGTTGTTTCAATTGTTTAATACCCACCACCCTCCCTCTCCCCTCTCCATCCCCCCTTCTCTCTCTGTTTTTCCTCTGATTTAGAACAAATGTGTCCGTTACTGGCCCGACCTCCATGCCACTAAGGAGTTTGGTAAGGTGCTGGTAAGGAACGTGGATGAGCGACCAGCACAAGACTACATCCTGAGGCAGCTGGAGGTGACCCGTCTAGACAGGGTAGGGAAAGCTGTGTACTCAATCAGAGTTGACCCACTGACCTGGGGTCAGATTATCTAACCCCTGACACACACACACACACACACACACACACACACACACACACACACACACACACACACACACAATCCTACAGCACGTGCTTGTGCTTACAGAAGGATTGACTGCATGGATCTCAAATACAAGAAGCAGATAGAGAAAAAGTATGTAGCAGAAGCACACATAGCCTTTTAATATTTCTAGTTTTCTTGCACTGAAGCCAAAAATAAACGTAAATTCTTCTTTATACATCAATACAATAATGAGCAAATTAAGGGTTTGTTGCTCAATTGTGAATTTCCCCTCTTCTTCTTCAAGTGTGCACAGTGCCATTGCCCATGTAAGCTAGAAGCTGTTGCTTTGTTCACAGTAGTCATTCCTCAGCATGAGTCCACTGTAAGAAATTAGGGACAGAAAACACAATTCTCATTTAGCATAAAAGCAAATTCCAGCATTCACGACTACTCATTAGTACCGGTGTATTTGCAATATTACTGCAATAATAGATACAGCAATAAAGCCTGCATGTGACTACCAGAGAGTATCCCTCCATTACAGTACAGCAATAAACAAGTCCGAGCCAACACAAAGATGAAATGTTATACTGACTTTGGAAAAACAAATCCACTTAAATTGGCTAAATCGAACTGCTGAAGCATCATATTAGCGGAACTTTGTGGAACCATGCTTGGAATGAGTATCGTGGTCCCCTATTTTTTTTACAGTAAGCCTGTTAACGAACATTGCAAAGCCAGTATGGAGATGAAGGAGGAGAAAGACATAGTAATACTGCAAGTGTTGTGAGAAATCTTTTGACAACTTCAACTTATCATCTTTTTTTGCTGTAATTTCCTTGTAGAAGGAGCCTTCGAGGTACATCTGGCACTACCAGTACCTGAGCTGGCCGGACCACGGGGTGCCCAATGAGCCCGGCGGTGTCCTCTGGTTCCTAGAGGAGGTCAACCGCACCCAGAGTACCATTCCAGACACCGGACCTATTGTCGTCCACTGCAGGTACGACCAGTTTTACAATATGATGCGTAGAGTTTGGATGAAAGTTAATTCATGCTGGGTAGATGCTCAAGTAGAGGTAGAGGTGACCTGCCAAGACGGTTCTTCAGCAGGTTAAACAGCTATGTGGCTCTGTGGCAAAATGGTTAGCGCATTGGACTTCTAGTTAAACACAGGAGAAGTGATTCAAAGGTTGTGGGTTTGAGTCCCACCAGAGTTGAGCTGTATTTAAGTAGAAGCTGCTCTTTTCCTTTTTGTTCTTCTTCTTCTCCATGTTGACTCAATTTTTCCATGAGATGGTAAAATTATTGTGGACACCTGAAAATGTGCTCACTTAACTAAAAATGTATGAAATAAGGCTTTCATAAAATATGGTTTCAATTGACCACTTGGGTGTGCTATAATTAAACTTCTCCTTACTTAATTGTCAATGAGTCTTCACCAAACTAGCAACGGCAAAACTAATTATAAAGACATGGTTATTAATAGTACAAACACACTCTGAATTTGCTCTTAATTTCACTTACACCTCTATGTTGCCTCTTGCAGCTATTTCTTTTTAGTAACTGTTATATTAAGCTCTGCTTTTACCAGTATACTATTACTCCATGTGCTTTATTTACATTGATCTGATTTACTTAAGAAAACGAGATGATACATTTCAAGGGGTTTATCCTAATAAACAAAATGGGTTTATCCTAATAAACAAAATTGAATATATATATATATATATATATATATATATATATATATATATATATATATATATATATATATATATATATATATCAGCATGAACACTAACCCCCAAACATGTACTACTGACAGATTGACAGAACACATCTGACACATAAACTCCACCGATGCGTCGGCTGCTGATACATTATGTTGTTCTTGTAGGGCAAATAACACTGAGTTGAGCTGAGTTCTCTCTTGGCATTTTATATGAGACACAACAACATATTCAAGTTTATTGCTGTTGGCAAGTAAAAACCTATAATTCATAACCTTAGACTTTCATGTGTCACTTCCATTGGCATGTATTGGTTGAGAAAACTCTTGATGCTTATGTAACACTTTTCATAACTGTCTGGGTGACATCAGATATGCTCTTAGAAGTAAGAACATCTATTTTCCACCTTGACATTGACGCTTATTTCCTTTAAGTGCTGTAACTACAAATGGTTTGACTAATCAGATATGCTCTTAGAAGTAAGAACATCTATTTTCCACCTTGACATTGACGCTTATTTCCTTTAAGTGCTGTAACTACACATGGTTTGACTTTTCACCCTGTTGTCCCCGCAGTGCAGGCATCGGCAGGACAGGCACCATAATCGTCGTTGACATCCTTATTGACATTATTAACCGCCAAGGTGGGAGACTCAAATGTGAAACTGACACACTGGACCTTTTATATTGAAATCTTTGTACTGCATCTCCGCTCATTTCTGGATGTGTGTGTACATGCGCATGTTCTAGGTCTAGATTGTGACATCGACATCCCAAAGACCATCCAGAGGGTACGGCAGCAGAGATCAGGCATGGTACAGACAGAGGCCCAGTATAAGTTCATCTACATGGCTGTGCAGCAGTACATAGACACAGCTCAGAAGAGACTGGAGGAGGAGCAGGTACTCCACAACATTCCAATTGCTTCCAAAAGAAATGAAAATACATCGAAAAACACTTTTTGGCACAGTAATGAAGGCCTAATATAGGCATAATATTTATGTAAGATGTGTTTGAGTTCACACGGCCCAGATGCCAGTACTGTGTGTTGAGTGTCAGCAAGTTTCCAAAGTGCTGCTCCAATGCTAAATGTAGATGCCATCTGGGACTATTTAAAGTCTTTTAAGGTCTTATGTCGTAGATACAGGAGAGTTTGTGAGAGCATTGTCCTGTAAACTGAATTTGCCTCTTGTGTTGTTTTCACTTTGCAGAGGAATAAGTTGAAAGAGAGGGAATATTCCAATATCAAATATCCCCAGATGACCAACTCGAGGTCCAAACCCAGCGTGACATCCTCGCGCTCTTCTTCTGTGTAAGTATAACACATACCATGATGGTAAAGTGGCAATTGACATGATTATTAAACATGCGATCACAGAACATTAAGCAGAAAATGGGTTAAAGTTGTTTTTTTTGCTGTGTGTTATTGCAGGATGACAAATGATGACTCGTCCAGTGTGTACGAGAACATAAACTTTAAAAGCCCTCAGACGTCATTTAGCAGTAACACCAGGAGGTAAAACCACCGCTGTTGACCTGAACATCTCTCTACCTGCCTCCTGTGAGTACTTCATGAATTTCATTTGACATAGTTTGCTTTTTACTGTGTGCTGTCTGTGGAAAAATACATTCAGCCTCTTTTCTGCCACTTGTTCTGGTATATTATTCCTGCAAAAGTGAACAAACCCGTCAGAGCATCATCCCACTTGCTGGAGAACCCTTTTTACTGTAGCACTGTAGTAAAATGTCTGCATTACAGTAGATGTGAGAGGGTAGGGTTATTTAGTTGAAAAAATGGAGCTATGATTTTAACTTAAAGGTTTCCTGTGGAGTTTTAGACCTCTAGTAGTGCTATGGAGCTGTTTTTCGATGAGTGAGTCCCCGTTTTGTTTATCACGTGCACACGAAACACACAGCCCATGGTGTCACACTATTCCACTGATCAACAGGTGGCAGTAACACTCCAAGATACAGTATGCTGCAATGCGCCAGCAAAGGTAAAGAAGAAGAAGAAGACAAGCAAGCTAGTTAACATGGATATAGACAATCCTGGATCTTGAATACTTAAAAAAACGGCTTTGTAAATGTTTATAAGGCGCAGGACACAATTGTTATACCCCCTAACATACACACAATGTGTTTTGGTTAGTAACACTGAAAACATAACTTCTGTTTGTTTGCAAGACAAGTCCACAAGGCCTTCTTACCTTCAGGCTTGACTGAATTTTCGACTAAAATCAGAACTCAAAGGTGCTGTTAAATCTTTTATCCTGATTCAAGACAGAGTTCAGTTTCTTCCAGTGAGTCAAATTAATTTAGTAAGAGTGATGCTCTCTTTTTTATGGTTCAAATTATAGATTGGCCAGGAGCGACTGAGCTCCCTTAAAAGAAAAGCTGAGCTCCCCTTAAAGCAACAAAAGATTCAATCTAGCTTCAATTTATAATCAGGCTTAATTCTCACAGGCTCGTTCTTTTCTCTCTCGTAGTGATTAATAAAGCAGACAGGGAACCCAGCAGTGAAAAAGAGAGTGAGTCCTGGCTTGGTTCTGGGTCATCAGCATTAGACATATACAGTACCTGCTGTTTTGATCACCAGTGAATGTATATGAAATACACATTAAATTAATTTAGCATATATTTTATTTTATAAGCAGTTCTTTTGTTCAGTGTTTTAAGATACGCAAATTTTAGCACAACTTATAGGCTTCTTCTTTGGGGCCTTTTTAACTGTGTAAGTTAGTACATAATCTATGTGTGTTTTAGAGTAGTGTTGTTGGAAGTCAGGTCAAGTTGTTATTTCGCTTGGTTGTTATGAGTCAAATGGATATTCACCCATTTGACTCATCTTTGGGCCTCTACAAAAAGACGTTTGCTTTTGTTCCAAAAAGTTTTTTTTTTTTGTATTTGCAGTCATAAAGGGCCATCAGATATGTGAGAATTGTTACTGCTGTTTGTTAAGGAAAAGTTACTCAGCAATGCATGGAGCATATTTCTGGCTGTTAGGTCTCTCAGAGATCTCTTTTGCAGAGGGACCTGACAGATACATCGTCTGCACCAATATTAGCTTATTGCAGACATATCAGTATCAGTTTATGGAACGGCAAGTAACTACAAAATCCAGCCCAGAAATGACAAATAAAATCAAATGTCTGCCTTAAAAATCGAGTATCACTGTTTTGTTTTTAACCTTGCATGCAAAAGTATTATGAAGGCAATAAAGGTTGTTGATTGAAAGTACTTTAAAACATTGAACTAAAATCCAAACAAGTGGACATTCTCTTGATAACCTGGCCGGTGTAGTGTATGCTGAGTAAATGCTGCTTTTAGCTCCATATTGAGAGTTACCTCAGGTAGAGTGTTTGTGATTCAAAGTGACACCAGCCATTAACTCCACTTGTCTGCTTGTCGTTTTGTGTTTGCTTCAGTTTCAGCGGAGGTGTCGCTTTATCAGCTCCTAAAAATCCCTTGGGGGAGGAGGGAGTGTGTTGCTCTGACTACACCCCACATCAGTGGACCCTGCCTGGGCTGAAGGTGGCGAGCTGACCCCTCTCTCCTGCTGCCGTCCTGCTTGACCTCTCTGGAGTCAAACCATAGAGACAATGACTCTACAGCATAATGCTCTCGCTCAGGGCCCTTGTCCCCCCTGCCTTCCCCTCCCCCACCCACCCACCGCTCCAGCCTCTTCCTCGTTTAACCAGCGTGAGTGCCTTGTCACAGGATGTGTCTGTAATCTAGCCTCCCCAAACCTGCTGTTACTTCTTTACTATTACAATTTCCAAATCCTGGAAATCCAAGTTGACGTGAGAAACATCCAGTTTTCCCTAGGTGTGACAGATAATAAACATGGAGTCTATGGAGTCTGCTGCGGCCTGAACTGAACAGAACTGTACGGGACCCAAGAATAGGTCAAAGCTAAGCTGTTTGTCCGCTCTTTGCCAGAAATCAGTCAGTCTGTTCGCTATCCCTCTTTCTCTGTCTTTGCTGGCTTTATTTAAACTCAACCTTAGACTGTTTTTGCGGCATTGTGTCTCTCCAGCTGTGTTGGTTATTAATATGGGTGCTGAGTGATAACAAGGACAGTTACGTAACCTGCTACAGGACCCTGAGGTACAGGGAAGGCAAGCAAGCCCTTTAAAAAAAATAAAACAATAATTTCAGGTGTGAAAGTGGATTTTTAAAGATGTGATTGTCAACGTTTTGTTGTTAAAGAGTTGTACAGTATGTAACTCCTGCAAATCAGCTGTTATGTACTTTAACAGGACTGGAGGTCATTAATGGTTGCTGGGACACATCAGTCCTGTCTGTCATCAGAACATGGCCTCCAGCTGGTTTTTTTTGTCTGTCCATTTAATCAGCTTGTTTTCATTATTTCTTGGTGTTTTTGTTGATACTGTGTAACATATGAGATGTTGATTTTTTAAATATATATATATATATATATATATATATATATATATATATATATATATATATACACACACACACACACACACACACACACACACACACACACAAACATGTATATGCATTTATAAAGGAGCATTAGGATGGGAGAGATCATGTTCAAGCACAAATGTCTAAGCAGCATCCTCAGCACTAAGTTTGATTTACCGATAAATTGTAATAGTAGTTCCAAGTCCACATTTGACAGGAAACAGGTGGAGGGGATTCCTGAACGGGTGTTTGGAGTTGAGCTCGGCTGACCGCCATCTCTCAGCTGCGTTTGACTGGCTGTCCTCGTTAATCAGCAGGTCTGATGCAGTTCAACATCTGTCAGAGGAGATCGTCACAAGGAGACAAGAGAATGGGGGCGATTACAGTGGGCCAGATGGCCATCCGCCTGAGATTGAAGAATAGATTTGTCTCCAAAAAGTAATTTAGAAGATGGCCATAATCCAGGCTTGATGATAGTAGCCGACGTCATTGATGTGATAACGAAGACGGTGATGTCGTGGAGCACCTAACCCATATGGGCTGTCTGGCAGATTGTTTGGCATTTTTAGCCTCCTGAATCAGAACCTAAATATCCTACTCAGATACAAGTGCACATGCGTTTGTGAAATCTGATCTAGCTTGTTTAAAATGTAATGACTTAATGACCCAGAAATCCTTAAAAAACTCCCACAGTAGGAAGATGTCATGATGATGTGTGTCTACCTTTTTATTTTTATTTAAAGCATCAAATGAATGAACAGCACCTGTTGGTGGTGTTTGTGCTCAGACCATTCCTCTTTCTCCACCAACAGAAATGTGTGACTAACCAGGTCAAGGACACTCACAGACTGGACTCGCCTTGTTTTCTTCCTCGTCATAAATTGGCCAGTTTCTGCTGCTGCAACTCGTGATTCTTGATTTTAAAATACAGCTAAGTGTAATCAAAATGTACTGGAGTAACAGTACTCAGTCATTGCACTGTAATAAACTGTAATTTGATACTGTAGTACACAAATACAGTAATACTTTAACCTGCAGCAGCCATATCATCCTGTGTGACAACGCAGTTCTTTCATTTATTAAGGTCTCAGTTGAAGCTTTGTTTGTCAGCGTGAAGAGTTTTCCCGGTATAAATGGTTGCCAATGTATTTTAATGCTTAATTCCTTTTGTGAATAAAAACTATGTTTTATGAAATGTGTGGCATTGATGCCCTGTGTCAGTGAAGGCCTATGTCTGTCTAGAAATATGCTGCACCACTTGATGTACTTCAGTTGAATTTGGACAATGAAGATGTTTGGATTCTTTTAGTTTTTCCTTTTGTCCTTTTCCCTTCTGAACTATGATCTTTGTCCGATGAATGACAAATGACCTTGGTCGTTTTGTTTCTGAACTGTCTTGCGCTGTGGATAATTTTAGATTTTTATTGTATTTCACTTTGCCTGTATGGGTCAAATATTTTTTTATGATATCAATACTTGAAAGTGTGAAACTGCTGAATCTTTGGTTGTGTGTGAATGTCCATTGGCTGTGGAAGTATTTTTGGTAGTGCACTAGACTTGTCAGTGTTGTTTCTTTTTTTCTTGTCGTTTCATTTCAAATTGCATTTCAAATTGATTGTTTTGTCCACTCTTGCGTTTTATATTGTGTCTGAATTATTACTACTATTATTATTATTATTATTGGTGTAATTTTACTATCGATAAGTACATTTTGAGTTGAACCAGTATACATGGAGGTATGCAGTAGTAACACGGTATTTTCTTTTTGCTTGTCCTCTTACATTTACTTGAACTTGATGTTGATGTAAATTTTTGGTCGCAGTATGCCTGCAGTGAGTAGTAATATTCTGAGTGCTCCCATGTTGTTTAGTGGAGGCTCTTCCTCTTTTTCCTCTTCTTGCACTGGCTCTGCCCAGACGCCTTCTTGCTGTATAGGCTACAACTGCTGATGCAATGAACTGCCAGAAATGGCACAAAAAAGGTTTAATATCATAGAGTTTAATAAAAATCTACGATGGCACTATGTTAAGTTACATGTGGATTTTGCTTGTTTCTGTTGTGTTTGCTTTTTAATCTGGAGCAGTCTTGTTTCTACTGTGGGACGGAGAGGAAGAATACATTTTTGTGAAATCAAGTGAAAGCGATATCAGTGTATGAAGCATGCTTCCTGTATCTTGCCTTCAGGCGCGGCCCTGTGGTGGAGCAGAGAACAAAGGACAGTGTGTTATGAAGCTGTTTGTGTTAAACCCTGCTGTGGCTCTCCATCTTATCCTCTCTAGTTGTCTCTTCAGTTGGAGAAGTTCTCTATCGCATGAACTGCATGATCACCGAGAATATTGCTCAATGAATACAAGTTAACTAATATCAATATTGAAAAGCAAGGCAGGAAACAATTCCAGAAAAACACCAATTTAATCTGTAATGACAGATTATTTCATGGTTGAAGTGGCCTGTAGAAATTGTGCGTTATAACCAGTGATGGTATAACTCACGATAAAATGAAACGAGGGGGGAAACACAAGAAGGAGATTGAAGTGAGTGCTGTTTTAGCTGTTATTTTCAGCATTTTAACACAGGAGCCACATTAAGTGTTGAATAAAACAGTTTTAAGTAGCTGATAGCCACATGTGTGTAAATGTGTGGTTAAAATGCCATAGAGCGAAATGAGGCCCACTTACAAGGAACTTTTATTAATTCTTTTATGTGCAATATTTATTAGTGTCTTCTTTTTTAAAATCTTTATTCATGTAGGGAATACTTTCCACAACCCATATCTGATTAATAATGTTTACTGGCCGTTCACATGGTGCTTCAGGAAGTAGCACTTTTATTATGGCTGCTCCTAAATGACTGAATGACCTAAATGACTGAATTTAATCATGTGTCACAAGTGAGATACTTGGAAAACCCCACAGCCTAACTGCTCCTTTATCTGACGCACCTAATCCAGGAATGAAATAAAGGCAACTTCCTTTCAAGGTGAAGGAGGGCTTTGCTTTTATAGTCATGGGCTTAAGGTTCAGATAGGGAGGAAATGACAACAAGCGGTCAGTAAAGGGCTCGACTATTTTGCAACTTGACCCCGAAACTAAGCATTTTTTATTCGCATTCAAGCTCGTCGGAAGCTGTGTTTTGTTTGATGGGAATTGCCCACACCCGCTGTTCACACAGATTAAACCACTAACTGATGATGCAGTAAATTGAGTTTTTCAGAGAAACCACATGGACAAAACAAATTACAATCAAATTATATCAATCTAAATAATGAGGCTGTCATGCACAAATGTGTAATTATTTCTCGGGAACATTATCTTACCTCACTTTTTATTGTAGTTCTGTAAACAAAGACATATCAAAACATACAAATCAAATGTACAATATATTAAGTTTGAGTTTGTAGTACAAAAGTACATAATTTACTATTTGTTGTATTCTTTTAGTTAACATAAGCATTTTAAATGTCACTGTTTGGCTTAGATACACAAGTTTTTATGTCAACGCTAAATGTTGACAAATCCAAATCCAATTGTCAGAATATGACAAATTCCATCAAACCAGTTAGACCAAAAACTCTAATTTCAAACTACAGGTGTTGATTTAAAGGGCAGACGTGGATTCTGTGAATGTTTTGTGACACTGAACACGATTTGAGGGAAGGTGCCTGTCAGAGTTCATGTCCCACCATTCCTGGGCAAAAAGTGAGTCTGATGGTATATGACACAATAACACACAATTCCAGTAGAAAAACACAAAAGTCAGACATCTAAAAAGCCTGAGGTGTTGACAGTTGTGGGTGGCAATAACATTGCACAAAAAAGTTGATGTAAAATGTGCCATTATACAAGATTATGTACAGTAACAGTGACGTCCAGTCTATAAGTTATCTCTGGCCAGCCTGGTAGCCTGGGAACCGGCTGAAAGTAGTGGTAGCTGTTGTTGTGGCAGTGGGGTTGACGGGTTGTTTCACACGTTCACAGCGCATGTTCCCAGTGCTGAACATACACTGCAATGGCCACAACACAACTACAACAAGCAGCAGCATGAGCATGATGAAAAGCACCATCCTCTTCCAGTCTGCCAGCCGGGCCATCAGGCTAAAAGTTTGGGGCTGCGCCTGGATCGGAGCATCCACTGTCTTGCTGGCCCCAATGTCAATGCAGACGCAGAAGGCCGTGGGACTATCACGGGCCCCTGCACCAGTGTTGTGCTTGAGGCTTTTGTAGCACAGCTTCTCCCCCTCCAGCCACACTGGCTGCTCCTGCTGCTGGTGACTGGGCAGCTTGCAGAGGACCTCGCGGCTGGTTGTCAGGGCCGGGGGTCCCTCCTCAGGCAGCGTGGTGGGGTGACGGCAGAAGGGGCAAGAGAGGCGAGTGCTGGCGCCGTCAGTGTCCTGGTCAGCCACCGAGACTGCCATGAGGCGGGAGAGGCACTCCAGGCAGAAGGTGTGGGTGCACTCCAGCAGCTTGGGGGTTTTGAAGACATTGTCGTAGGTGTTGTAGCAGATGGAGCACTCAGGCTGGCTCACGACTGACACCTTGTTTTTTGGCTCTCCAGCAGTGTCCTGGGGGGCAACCTGCATGTGCCAAAACTGCGGAGACTGTTCCATCTTCGGAAATATAAGCCTACCCTCTCCTTTGTTGAATGTCCTTTGGACTCGTATGCCCTTTCCTTTCCGCTTCTTGGTCTGTCCTTAACTTCTGATTTATCTTAAAAAAGAACAGATGACAAGTACAAATTAGTTTTCATATTATAGATGGTATCTTACTGCATGCAGGCCTATCGTGAAAATCGTGCAAGTACAAACCATTTTTTCAGTCAAGAACCATAATCCCAACACAGGATTTCAGTCAATCAGTGCACATTTTATGCAGCCCAGTTAAATGTTGAACTTTGCGCTATTTTTAACCTCACGTAGATCACACATAATATTGCAAAGCTGACAGGATTTTGGTTTGTCAATGAGTAATTCAATCACGGGTGTGATGCAAAATGAGTTCAGTGATATTGTGGATTTACTAAAGCAACAGCAACAACCATAAACAGTGACATGCCAATACAGGAATGGAAAGGACAATGTCCACCCTGTATTTAGTGTTGGCAACACTGATGTCCTGCATATGCCCAGTGTTATTGTTTATATTTCACTCCAGTTATTTATAGAACACAAGAAAAGATTTTCGAATCATTCAATTCAGCAGAGCCTGAACAAGAAAAGCCTAGACAAGTCATATTCGAGACCCTTTATTCCACCATAAATTATAAAAATTATAAACTTCTACTGACCAAGTATAAGAGCCCCTGTTGGTACAGTTTAGTGTTGTAATGTTTTACCAGTGAATGACGTATCGCGTCATTTGCTGAGCATCATGTGCTAAATGGGTCAGCTGAGCCTAGCAATAATGAGCCGGTCATTGCAAACATAAGGACACTGGGTGCTTTTTACTTGCTCATAACCTGACATGAATCAGAAAGCAAACTTTATGGTCCTCATGATGAGGAAGGATACATTCTCTACAATGTATTGCTTGGGGCAGATAAGTCCCAAAGAGAGCAGCTTTAACTTTCTAAATACTTCTATACAAATGTTGAAAACTCAAAATCGATGTTATGTAACAAACGATTAAGCAAGCAAATGTTTTTAAATTTACACTAAAAGAGTATAGCCCATGTCCTATCTTGCTCGCTATTTTAAGCTATTGACGTTGCTCAGAAGCGTGTCTATTCCCTTAGCCCTAGTCTTGCATTGCCAGACCTAACCCTAACCCCTAAACCAAAATGATCAGTATTACTCCATCAATGAATACAAGGTTACATATCCAAAACATAAAATACGACAGGGGGTAGGTATGTGGGCTGAGGGAACATTGGGATGCACAAATCAAATGTACAATATATGAAGTTTGAGTCCGTAGTACTAAGTACAAAATTGACTATTGTTCTTTTAGCCAACTGGATATTTGCAAAGGTCACATCACCATTATAAGTGACACTATTTGTCTGTGGTTTGGATTTTACACCGTCCCTGAATGTTGAGCACAAATCTACCCACTCATGTTGTCTGTTATCTGATACTATGCCAAATGTCAAAATATGACATCAAAAGACCCCAAACTCTCATCTAATATTAAGCTACACGTGTTGATTTAAGTGCAGAAATGTGGCTTCTGTTAAAGTTTATGTGACACTGAACACAAGACGAGGGAAAGTTTGTGTGTTCAGGATGATGGATAGTCAGAGAACAGGTGTTCTCCTCTCTGTGCCCTCTGCGCTGGTCCTGCCCCAGTACCCCCATCTACAGTACACAAAGTCCCTGCTTGTTCTCCATCTAATCTCTCCATCTACCCTTGAAATTCCTGCTTCGCCAACTCTCTCTCTTTTGTCTCTACTGAATTCAAACATGCTTTAGTAGGATGACGACAGATTTTTCTGTATAATTACACCTGTCTTATCAGTTTAATGCCTCCCCTTATCACTGATCAAGACTAAATTTCCCTATTGCTCAAACTGAAATTCTGTTATTGGGTGTTGTAATTTGCTGGAGCTTCCTGTAAGTGTTTCCATATTAAAATGTAACTCACAATGATGGAATATTTTTTATTAGCCCCACCTCACCAACCACTGAGAAAAAAATACCTGCGTCCAGTTAGAGCACAACTAACTGAAAAACTCAAGGAAGTCCATATTAACACAGTTGCTTCTCATTGTCAAATGAGGCTGCTTCAAGAAATGACTCGACAAATGGAAGCAAAATCCCAAAAATATCTGGAATAGTAACCATGAAATGGAGCATGCTGAGACAATTTGCGTCAATTGGCTCTCTTTAGCTACGCCGTTATATTTTTGAGTATCGGCCTAATTATAATATTGACTGAGTTCATTCCAACCCATAAAGGTATTAGGTTAATCAGTAGTTATATGTTTCACATCATTCACGGGTCATAGAGATCAAGCTCAAGGTGAAAAGGAGAGACAGTTTCTCAAAGCTCCAGGCAATGTTACCTGTAGAACGAGCACTAAGCAAATAGCAACCAACTGAGCATTAAACAACAGTCTCACATAAAAAATTAAAAAGCCAGTAAGGGGAAAGCATTTTTAGCGGCGGCCTCCGGCTATACTTTGTTGTACTCTTAATGATTCCTCAAACAGTCCTTAACAGAACACCAGGCTCGAACACTCACCAGATACAACGTAGTTTTTAATAAATACACCAAAAAGATTTAAATATGTTTACAGCATCTTTGTTTGACCTTTGTTTTACAGTGTAATGGCAACAAGCAACAAGATTAAATTCGATCTTGTAGGCTCAGGTCTAACAAATCCCACATCTTCTTATTTAATGTGGTTTATTGTGATGTCTGGTCTTGAGTCAGCAATTTCAAAGACAGTTTTCTCCCATGGGAGACAATAAAGCAACCTTAACATCTGCTTAGCCGTGTTGATGTAACCTTTACTGTATGACTTCTAAATGTGTCCCCAGTAGAACTCTGTTTCTAGTGATTTGGTAACACATTTAACTTAATTTTCACTGTTTTTAATCAGCTGGCTGGTCAGAAGGAATGCACCGAGGACATTGTACAGCTCTCTAAATCTCTATTCTATCTACATTCTTATTTACAAATGCAAAAGTATGCTGTTTACATCACAATCTGACCCTGTGACGATCTTTCACACGTCAGACACAGTTGTAAGACTGCACCAGTCAGTTAAAGTTATTCAATTATTTCCTGCATTGGTGAAATATGTCCCTTAGTTTTCAGAATATAGAAGGAATGGATAGTCTAGATGTGAGACTTGTAGTTATAGTTAAGAGATATGTGTAAGGTAAACAATTCTTAAAGACTCTTGTAAGACTGTGTATGTTTCGAAAAAATAAATAACTAGTTCTTTCTTTTACAATAAAAAGTTAAATTCATGAGCAATTAAATGCACCCCTGCTCACATGAATACACTCACACGCAGGGTTTTGCTGCTAATGCCTTATTTGGTCTGGTATGACCAGTAGCTTATAGTGGCTAATGTTAGCAAACTTTAGCTTGATTCAGTGTGCTGTTACCGTATGTTTTAGCATGTATCATTATCCAGTAATTATCATATGTATGTATTCTCGCTTTAAGGTGGAGGTCTTATTTTCTACTGCTGTACTGCTGTTTTAAAGTGAGATGTAACGTTGATACATTGAAGCCTTGTTGTCATCTTTTCTTTTTTTAACTGTCCAAAGTGCAGGTGGAGGAAACCATAGGTCTTTTAGAGCCAAACTGAAGGGTTGTACACTGTACTGTACAACAGAGTCAAATATTAACTTTTTCATGTAAGTCCTTTGCTGAATCCAAAATACCAACTTCAAACGTGGTAGAGGTCTCTTTATTGTGCTTTGTGCTTTAATTTATGGTCCCTCATCGCCATCAGTGGCACGTTTTTCTGACCTGTCCTACTGACCTATTAGTATTCTAATCACTGCTTGTTGGTCACGAGACCTAATTCAAACTGAAGCGTGCTTTTCAAACTTCATGTAAAATAATGTAGTTTTCTTTTTTCAGCCCCCATTATGTCAGGCCCAGCTGTGTGTATTTTTAGCTCAACTGTCATCCACAAAGCTGCCCTACCTGTTCTAAGTTTGAAAGGTAAATGAAACTTGATCTCTCTGCTGTTTGACATGGGGGGGTAAGGGGAGACTGCTGCAGACAGTTTAACTGAACGTGAGGCTAACTGAGGCGAAACAGACCGGAGCATGTGCAGATAAGCACGTGTAAACAGATAATGCAGCAAACGGCACACAGACACTTGGGAATCCTAACTGAATATACGGATTCACGATTGGAGTTCTGTTATCCACCTGCATAGTCACATTTCTTTGCAACTAAATATAGTTAAGGATTCAAGGTAAAGTAAATACCTCATTTATTACAGATGAATCCAACAGTGTGGAGTTAAGTTTCATTGGTATTTGGTTTTAGGAAAATCTCTTCACTAACGGTTCTTAAAAAGAGTCAGGTAATGTATGGTCTTCACTTTAAAAGAAACAGCTTAAACAAAAACGTTAGTTGCAGTGAAAACGTTTTTAAAGTACTGTATTACAACAACACAAAGCCACAAACTGGTACAAAAGCACAAAGCCAGCCTTTAGAGCAAAGGTTCAGTTTACCTGTTAACTGAAGAAGATGTCAGATGATCCTTTCTATCTCTCTGGGCTCAGCTTACTCCCTTTCCACTCCAAAATGCATTTTCTAGAGTCAAAGTCAACTGACTTCTGGGATGCCGGTGGGGAGTTTAGGGTTTTAATTGTGCCTTTGCTCAGGCCAAGGTCCTTCTCTGTACCGGTCTGAATGAATACTCTGCTGGAGTCACAGGTGTGTGTGTGTGTGTGTGTGTGTGTGTGCGTTTGTAAGTGGGTGTGTGCTCAGAGGCTGTGTTTGTGATAGCTTCCTATATCAGCTCTAGGTCCTCCTTCCTGTGTCCACTTTCCAGTATCACCTGCCCTGCTCTGTCAGCTCCCCTTTTAGCACCTTATGCAAATAGTGTAGAGACAGTGCCTTGGCTTTGAGGTGGTGTCTGGAGGTGGGGAAGAAGGTGGAGGAGGAGGGGGAAGGAAGAAGCTTCAAGCAGAGTAATACACATTCTTACCCACTCACCACCCTCTGTCTCTTTCTATGTTGATATCTTTCTATCTTTCCTTTCTTCCTGCCCCTACCCTCACAAAATACACACACACACACACACACACACACACACACACACGTCACAAAGTAGACATTTTTTAGGTCCTTTAAAGACGTTGGTTTTAGTTTTAAAATGATCTTTAAAGACTGCAGTCCCTCTAAAATAACTGTAATAATAGACTATATCTATCTATAATAGACTGTTTTAAAGCTGTTTTAACTGTCTAAAACAAGAATGTTCATTTGCTGCTAGTAAAACGAAAACCATATAAAGATCATTTTAAAACTAAAACCAACGTGTCTGTGTGTGTATCAAGCCTGGGAATTTTAAAGGACCTAAAATGTCTACTTTGTGACACACACACTCACACACACACACACACACACACACACACACACACACACACACACACACACACACACACAAATAATGCAAATACCCCTCACCTCCAGCCAAATATACAGGGTAATAAATTCTTCAACTGACAGCTACATTTACTTTATTGTCATCAATATCTCATGCCTAAAATTCTACAGGCTGCATCTGTTTTCCCCCCAGAATGACGAAATGCAAGCGGAATGAGACAGCCGATGTGGTGTATTACCACTGCAGTGGACCTTAAACACAAAAGACACACAAACTACACAGCTTTTGCATCAGCCAGTGTGCACAGGCTGCACAATACATATAAAAGATTCATTTCCATTTAGTGAGTGATAAGGTAACAGGTGGCGATACAGGGTTGTCTTCCCACAGGAGTAACACTCTCTGTGAATAGCCTGTTGTTTCACTTCCTTACAGTGTTGCTGGTCAGCTTGACACATCAGCATGAGTAGTAACTTTGTATTATTGAAACCATCTATGTTTTGAAAACCTTCCCAGCTACGCTTACCCAGGCAAAGTAATGACAAAAATGATGTCATGTTTGGTCTTACATGATGAGATCACTATTAAGCAGAAAAGAACATTTTTCTTCTAATTTGCCTTTCAAAGACTTTTATAAACATTAATTCAATATTTAACTCAGGAGATAAATGTTAAAATAACAAATGTAAATCCACCAGGAAGAGGCTCCTGCTCATTAAGCTAATCTTGAAGACTTTTTATTTGACTACTCATTTTATTTTATTTTATGTTACTGACTCTGGGCCATTAGCAATAGCGTGTCTCTGCAATAACAGCTGCCTAACTGACTCAGTTCTTTAGTAACCCAAATACAAATACTGCCATATCACATCAGCAAAGTAATTTATTGGTCATTGAGCTGTGAGTGCTTTGAGGAAGGAGAAGGTATACGATCAAAAGCTGTTTTATTCCCCTTCCTGGAACGCATGAACATGGCTTTATAATTAACATGTCAAAGATTTAGTGTCTGGATGGGGGAAAGTAATACACTACGGTTAGTTATCTTGTGGGAAGGAGGGTTGGGTGAAGCTGCTGCTGAGGTTCAGGAGGGATACATGCGTGAGCAGGGAAGATGTGTGTGCAGGCAGGCTATAAAACGACACATTGTTGACTGTCTCGCTACTCTACAGTCCAGTTACTAGATGATATCTTCCAAGGACAAAAACCTGTGTTCTTGCATTTTTTTAGGGTAAAACATACAATGTTACGGTAGGAATGAGCATGAGAGTTTGTGTACACTGGCTTGATGATGTTGGTCTTGTGTTTACTACAATATCTAGAAGGGTTTGGTCAATAGGCTATTGTCTATCCCAGGTATGATTTTCGTTTGATTGATCGCATTTTCAAGAAATGATCAGGATCATTCTAGCTGTCTATGGGAAGACAATAAACTGAAATGATCAGGACACATTTAAATCCAAACAAGCGCACATGCCTTTAATTATAATGCTGATTGCCTTTGCCAAGGAGGTCTTGCTTTTCATGAAACTTGGTGGAAGGATGTAGCATGGGCCAAGGAAGAACCCATTACATTTAGAAGCAGATCCGATTCACAGGGCGGATATACTTATTATTGCACAACCTTCGTTAACCAGAAAAATCAGTTCTGGGGAGGTGACAAGGAAACCAACCAGTAAGGTGCTTTTCCATTTTCCAACACCACGTGCTTCTTTACACTTCAACAACCACCAGCAGCATTACGTCAGTTTTTTTCCGATGTGAAAACCACTGGCAGGGAGTCTTTATGTGAATTTTGAAACTTCAAATGGAAGAATGGGTTCCGGTAGCAAGGACAAAGACATGTCTATAAACTTCCTCTCTTTGTCCTCTCTTAAATATCAACAAGCAACAATAAGTCAACTGTCAACAAGAAGGTGTCAGATCTGAAAGAAGGTCGCTGCTGACCTTTAGTAAAAAGCCCACATCCAATACGTGCTAAGGGTGAGATGTGGAAAGTTGGAAGGCATGCAAGCGGGACGAGGGTAGTTTTGGGGTAAATGGGATATTTGTTTACGAAAATAAGAACTTAACGCTACAAATTCTGTATATGCTGTCATTTAAGCACAAATATATAAGTGCAATCTTTCATCAGTTTATATTTGAGTTCCTCTATGTGATATGTAGACTCCAATAAATCACAATGCCAATAAATTGTACTATAAACAAATTAGACTGTGTAATAGATTTTGGATGAGTCACCTATTTCTTAGACAACAGAAAACTAAGGTCATATTAAATTCTAACTGTTGAGGTTCAAAAGGACTTCAAAATAAAGCAGGTATACACAGGAAATATTGGTTTACACATTTATGAGGGTCTACTTTACAGTTTACGGTAAACCAGTACTTATCTTTATGGCCCATAACCGCAAAACAGTCACGTTCCTCTTCAAATAATCTTTGGCACCCGACTGTAGCGCTCTTCGTGTTTTCTTGCCAAGTCATTTATCGAGAAAGAGTATTATTCATTTTCATAAACAAATTAGTTTACCAATCTACGTAAGTTGTGCACAGCACACAACAAGATGAGTTAAAGCAGGTTTCAAAGCTCACACTACTTCCAAAAGGTTATCACAGTATTTCCACAACAACTTTTGAAATCAACTCATGCAATATATCTGTTTGGTTTGAGATTATCATTTTCCAGCAACTGACCTTCACTGCCAACATGCAGCTTTTATGGTTATATTTACACTGAGTCTATTTCATGCATAATTGCATACAAGCAAAGTGACTCTTGGAAAATAATGACACGTTGTAAATAACACCTGTTGTCAAGCACACACTCACCTCTCTTGCCCACCATGAACATAAAGGATTGGATTATTATTATTATTATTATTATTATTATTATTATTGGATCATGGATTGGTGCAGCTTATTATTTTTCCAATACATGTTATATTCAATCTAAAGTGTTTCCTTGTCTGTGTGTGTGTGTGTGTGTGTGTGTGTGTGTGTGTGTGTGTGTGTGTGTGTGTGTGTGTGTGTGTGTAACATGGATGTGTTGAAAAAACTTGTTTTTGCTAAGTCAGCCTGCAATAGCTTCATAATCTATAGCTTTGACTAATGTTTAGAATGGATTTCTGCGATGACAGAAGAAAAGATTGCAGAGAGCAAAAGCTGCGTGAGTATTGTTTGAAGACGTACTTGACAAAAAGTCAACCTATCCATTAAAGCAATTTTTTTGATCAACTGAGCAAGGAGACATATAAATGATTAATGATAGATTTCCCAAGGCTGAATTACCAACTGGGCAAAGTGGGGATCTGCCCCAGGGCCTCAGACCCTCAGGGGTTTAGGTGGTAATTAGATTGTGGTAATTTAATTAATTTCAAATTTGTGTGATATGCACCACCAAAGCTCAGTATAAACTGAGAGGATAAAGGCATTATGGTGGCTCTTGCAATGTTACCTAATCTTAAGACCCTATCTTGTCAACGTCTATCTGTAATACTTTTATTATTCCGATGTGCACATTGCTAAAAAAGAACAAAAATGACACAGCAATCCTGAGGCAGTGTAGTACTCCAACCATAGTCATAATGTATTGCTTGGTGACAGTACACCCATGCATAGTATCTGATGACTATGGCAACAGGGTACACAAGTGCACAGTGCAAATACAGTAGGAGAAATGTGTGGGCAGGTCAATTGAGGCCAACAGGTCATTTTAATCCAGCCTTCCAGTCTCTCAAGTAGTGGCACTTTTTGAGAGCAGATAATGCATAAATAGATACAAATGCACGAAAAGCAGTAAAACAACATGACATAAACTAAAGACTAAATGCAAAAATAGAAAACCTAACAAAAGTAAGAGGAAACACGTGTATACAATCTTCATCTTGTTTATCCAGATTCTTCACTCCAAATAATTTTATATTTTGCCTAAAACTCTTAAGGTGTGGACACACAGAGCCGATAATCAGCCGTTGGACAGTCTGGCGAGGTCAGTGACTCGAGACTGTTCGGTGTGTTCCGTGCTGTCGTCTGTCCGAGGGGCCGTCGTCCTTCATTTTGGCCGATTTGACATGTATAATCAGCGGGGCAGGCACTGCCGGCAGTCGGACTCAAATGACCCATCTGATTGGTAGAGTGCTAACCCAGAAACGGGGAGCGGAATGAGCGTGACTAGAGTCTCTCAAAATCTGACGAAAATCTTTTAAACTGACCTTTGTTGATCTGAAATGAAGACAGATTCATCAACTGCATGGCCTATTTCTCGTTTAAAATGTTTTCAGAAACACATTTCGGTGAACTATTTCAGTACAATATGAGATTGTATTCTGAACAAGCCGCCATGACAGTCTGTCTTTGAATTTCCCATAGACAGTATATAATGGACCAACAGATCCCGTTGCTCTGGAGGGAGACCAGTGAAGGCTATTAGAAGCACTTTTCCAGTGATGGCTGAGCGTTACTGCGCAGCCTCCAACTGAGAGAGACGACGTAAATGTGACGTGAGCAACCTGTCTGAAAGTTGTAAGTCTTCTGGTAGCTGTGCCAAGAGAAATCTCAATAATTCCCAATCTTGCAGAGACGGAGAGCGTAGGTATATGTAAGGTAACATGGGCACAGGCTAATTATTGCTAACTAAAATGCTAGTTAACATTAGTAATTAAACTTAAACAGCTAATGTAAGTCGAAACTGCCTGCGAGCTTCTCCTGTACTATACGGTAATTCCTCTACTATGCGACAGTAAGTTGCATGGTTATGACACAATCGTTAACCTCTTTTTATAAAAACGTCTGCTACGAAGCCATAACGTGAGATACAAGGTAATGGAGCCTTTTATACATTGTCATTTTTCTTTAGAAATAAACAATGGACAAAAAAAGTCTTTAAACGCTTCAGATGTAAAGTTATTTGCTGTCAAAGTGACGTCAAAATGAATGGCAGTCAATGGAATGGCTAACGTCGGGTGATCGTTTGGTAGCATCAAAATGGCGCCATAGCAGGTCAGAGTTCTGAAGCGAAGCTTACCCCCTTGGAATTTCCGGAGAAACAAGACCCATGTGACGCGTTCGTCCAATCAGCTGCCAGTTTAAATTTTTGGGCGACAGTACAGATTAGCGCCGCCTGCTGTTATGGAGACGTATTACATCTTGTCGCTTTGGCGTGTTCCGAGGCACTTTTTTGACCAATTTGGGGAAACAGATCAGCACAACTGATCAGCACAACTGCCTTTTCTGCCGACGTTTGGCCATCGGCTCTGTGTATCCACACCTTTAGACTTCCTACAATGAATATGTATTTAAATGACAAGTTCTGTTATTTATTGTTATTGCATCACTTTGGTTCATATTGCAATTATACTACTGCACTATGTCTGGCAATCCCGTACGAGGGATCCCTAATTGTTTCAGTTAAAGTTTTTTTTTTTTTATATACAGTGTGTTGTGACTGACTTTGAACATGCAGTGAGATCCAACCAATAGGGCCTGTTCAGAGGCCCAACAGTAAGTGACATGGTGATGTACTGTCCTGTACTGTCGGTGCTTTGCTGTGAACTCCCTCTGCACTGCCCAGGAAACGCTGCCCCCAGAGGGCCAAAAGACAATTTGTTCCCAGCATCACTCCCCTGATTAGGTTAAGTGCCTCCAGCTGTGTTCTGATGTGCTCTGACTGACCAGTCGCAGCTCCTTCATACATCACTGAGTGAGTTTTCCTTCTTAATTGTTAATGTGATATTAATTATTTGAATTCTGCTGTGGTCGATGTACACCTGGTTAAATTTCCATCTTATTTATTTAAGTTTGCCTTATGATAGTGATTATTAGGCTATTTGTTTGATTGTGCTAAAGAAACCATGCATTTGGGTTCAATTGAGACAGAAAATGTACCAATGAATTGTATTTTCCCCTTAAGAACTCTTTCATGAGGCTTTTTAGCTAGTACTCCTATTCTTCACTTTTGTAAAAGTACCATTCCAACTATGTAAAGCTACTCAATGACTAATGACGGGTACAGTATTGAGTAAATGTACTTACAAGTAGTTATTTTACACTAGTATAAATAATCATCATTATGCCAGAAATGAGCAGTGTGGAAGTTGTAGCATAGACGTAGCAGTAACATTAAAGGTGCCCTGCCACACAAAACCGTTTTTACTTGCATTTTTTTAAAATATGTTAGGTCAATATGTGTTTGTGTTATGTCGTGAATGTGAAAATGAACTGCTACCTTCTCTGTCAGCTCTAGCCACTGAAAAGAAATAAGCGGAGAAATCAGGCCAATTACAAAAGCTGGTCAGTCTGACATCATGTTGCCTAAGCTCATTACCATTCATGAGCTCACCCAGTTGCGCTGGGTAAAGGATGCTGATAGCCAGGCTGTCATTGGCTAGCTGTTAGCCAATCAGAGTCAAGCAGCTTAGCTCGTTGAATATTAATGAGAACTGGCACAAATCAAGCTGAGTCTTCCTGCATGCAGGCTTTCTATACTGGCTTGAAACAAGGTAACCAAAGCATTTTTTCCACAAAAAATGTTAGAGTACATAGTAGAACTTCAGACATTACCACAAAGTAATGAAATACGTGTGGCAGGGCACTTTTAAACTAGGGACAGTGGCAGTATTAATAGTGGCGGAAGTAGTAGACTCAGTCAGCAGTAGGCCTGCTTGAAGCAGCTGTAGTTTTGCCTGTTACTCTCTGTGTGTCTGTCTAAAAACATTCTCTGGATTTCTAGAACAAGTCATAGCTTTTGGTCTTCTCAAGGTTAAATAATGTGAATGTAACAGTGTAAGTAGCATGTTCACAGGGAGCTTTGACCCAATCTCTGAGTCATGAACTAAAGTAATTGTACTGCAAACACTTAAGAGATCAACGTTGAAATTGTAGTCTGGCTCTTTTTTTATTTTATTTGGTAGACATTATGACAATATTTTCCACAAACCTGTTTTTTGATTTATTGGCCTTGATTTGAGTTAGTAAGTAAATCATCAGGACTTTGTATCATTTATCAAATCTCTCCTATAGTCATCCATCAAGGGAAGTGAAATGAAACTGCTTGTCTCTAAAGAGTGCATCTTGGCAGATAGAAAATATGAGTAAATATGCATCAGGCCTCTGACATTTTCAGATGGGCAATATTCTATATTTTTGTTATTGTCCACAAATCGAATGAAAAGACCAAAACCAACAATAGGTCTTTTTCACAGCAGATATTTTCAGCTCAATTACACCTCTGCTTTTTCTGTCTCTCAACCTGTCTGTAGCTTTCAGCCCCAAGCCTATTGGTTCCTACTAAAGATGTAAATCTTTAATAACAAACTGCCTCGATTATATATTGTTAATTTAAAGCTTTAGTGTGTAACTTTTTTATATTAATAAACGTTCGTTACATTCAAGCCATTGCCAAATGAGTTGATACAAAGTTAATTTCAGCTCCACAACATTCTCTCTGCATTTTCTCAGTATGGCTATGTTTAGAAAATGGTGTCATCCGGTGACTTTTGCGCGCAGAAAATCAAGCGAAGATAATTACCTCTTCTGAAGAGTCCATCATGTTTTTTTTAATCCTCAGTGTCCTCCTTGGTTACAAGCAACTGCGTGGAGGAGGGGTGGGGGTGGTGTGCGATCATGGAAGGCTTGTATCATATGGATGTGCCGACAGTTTTGTTGTCAATACTAGAATTCCTAATGGGGGAGACAGAAACTACGCACTATAGCTTTAATAATAATTATTGTTATTATTATTTCTATTTCTGTGAACTGTAGTCTTTAAGCAGGCGTTACTCAAACAGAAGTAGAATTTCAGCGGTGGATAAATCCACCAGACTTATCCTTTGAAAGGGGAACTATGCAGTTTTTTTTAATCTTAATTTACCTTAACTGGACAGCTTCGGAGTCATTGGAATGGTTATATGACTTTTTTCGGGTTGAATGGTGGTCGCCTCACTTCCCCGTAGTGCCTGTGAGCCGAAAAACCACCCTTGCAACTTTCGGCCGGCGAGCCATCAGGAAGTATCGCGTGATATCAGGTCTCACGATGTAACAAATTGCTTTAGGCACTGCACAGGAACCGCTAGCAAGAACAAGGTAGCGATGCAGTTTTTCACGCTATCGTCATGGCTGAGCCGTCAAAAAGAAGCAGAAAGCTAGGAAAGCATTGTCGGAGGAACAGAGAAAGAGGAAACGGCAGACTGACCGAGCAAGTTTTTTACACAGTGTTGCCAAATATCTATTCTGAAGCTGTAGGGGAGCTCTATAGAGAAACCTGCGAGCAAAAAGCGAGAAAATAGCGAAGAAATTGCCAAGACTGCATAGCGCCCCTTTAACCTGAGCCTGACAAGTCTTAGTTCATAACTGATCAACGCACTGAATCACTGATATGTGATTCTGTGCGTTGTTTCCTGTGGTAGCCAAAGTTCATACTGTACAATTCAAAACTGTAATCTGATATTGTTAAACACCACAGTCAAACTCTATGGAATTAAAGGTTAAATAAACAATTAATTATAGTAATAATTTTCCTCCCTCTAACACTTGTCCTATTCATGGATGGATTACTGACTGCCTACTGGGCACAGGCCCAGGGGCTCAAAGTGGCAGGGGCCCCCCATGGCCTTCACCTGCAAAATGTAACTCAAAGAGACACAAAGCAACTATTAGGAGATGCAAAATGACCACAATGAGACACAAAAACCACAGAGAGATGGGTAACAACTATAGAGTGACTGAAACAACTATAAAGTCTGGGTGTCTGGTAGGAATAGGCAGTAGGGTGTGTGGATACTGGCTTGATGATGTTGGCCTTGTGTTTACTGTAATATCTCGAAGGGTTTGGTCAATAGGCTATTGTCCATCTCAGGTAGGATTTTCTTTTTGATTGTTCACATTTTTGAAGAACTGATCAGGATCATTCTAGCTGTCTATGGGAAGACAATAATCTGAAATGATCAGGACACATTTGAATCCAAACAAGTGCACATGCCTTTAATTATAATGCTGATTGCCTTTGCCAAGGAGGTCTTGCTTTTTCATGAAACTTGGTGGAAGGATGTAGCATGGGCCAAGGAAGAACCCATTACATTTAGAAGCAGATCCAATTCACAGGACGGATATACTAATTATTGCAAAACCAGAAAAATCAGTTCTGGGGAGGTGACAAGGAAACCAACCAGTAAGGTGCTTTTCCATTTTCCAACACCACGTGCTTCTTTACACTTCAACAACCACCAGCAGCATTATGTCAGTTTTTTTCCGATGTGAAAACCACTGGCAGGGAGTCTTTATGTGAATTTTGAAACTTCAAATGGAAGAATGGGTTCCGGTAGCAAGGACAAAGACATGTCTATGAAGTAACTGTCTGTGTCCTCTCTTTAATGTCAACAAGCAACAATAAGTCAACTGTCAACAAGAAGGTGTCAGATCTGAAAGAAGGTTGCTGCTGACCTTTAGTAAAAAGCCCACATCCAATACGTGCTAAGGGTGAGATGTGGAAAGTTGGAAGGCATGTTAGTAGAGCAAGTGGGACGAGGGTAGTTTTGGGGTAAATGGGATATTTGTTTACTAAAATAAGAGCTTAGGGCTACTACAACAAGACAAGCAACCAAAACAAACAAGACATACAAGTGCGACCATACCGTACACACACACACACACACACACACACACACACACACACACACACACACACACACACACACACACACACACACACACACACACACACACACACACACACACACACACACTGTAATTAAACAAATACCTGAGAAAATAATAAAGGTTTTAAGGACCTCAGGTCATCAGGCAGCTTGTTCCAGAGAGCAGGACCACAGTAGGTGAAGGCCCCCCTCACCGGACCTGGATCTAATTCTGGGTACAGCTAGAAGGGTTCTGCCTGATGACCTGAGCTGTGCTTTATAGACTATTAGCAGGATTTTAAAAGTGATTTTGTATTGTACCAGGAGCCAATGAAATCTTTATAGTCCTGGAGTAATGTGTTCAAATGTATGTGTAAGTGTAAGGACTCTGGCTGCTGCATTTTGAATGAGTTGGAGGTGTCCAATACTATGACTTTTTACAACTTTTTTTTGTCTTCACCAATATGATCGATAAATACAAAGCCCAACCAATGCAATATGAGCTTCACAAATGCTCAGTGAGATAAGCTCCTTGAAATAAAATGAAGATTGGAGGTTGAGGGTTCAACTACAACTGATTTGTGTGAGTTTGAGAAATGACTGCTCTAAGTTTTGATATATATTTTTTAAGTGATGAAATGCTGTTTTGGTGATGTTGGTGATGTGATTTTCAAAATTGAGATCAGTATAAAGAAATAATGCCAAGGTTTCTGACTTGCTCACTGTATTTCAGAGACAGTGAATCCAGGTGTAAATAAATATTTTGTCTCTGATTTTTAGGACCAACCACGAGAATCTCAGTCTTGTCTGTTTTTAGCTGTAGAAAGGTTTTGGGCATCCAGCAATTAATATTGTCAATACAGTTTACTTGTTTGTTAACAGAGCTGAGATTATAGGAGGAACGTGAGATGTACAACTGTGTGTCATCGGCATATGACTGGTAGGATTTATTGTGTTTCTTAATGATAATACCAAGTGGAAGCATGTACATTTTGAAGAGTAATGGTCCAAGGACAGAGAAGATTTAATTTCTTTAGATTTAAAGCTACCTATTGAAACAATGCCAATACATTGTACTATAAATGCATTAGACTCTGTATTAGATTTTGGTCGAGTCACCTATTTCTTAGAGAACATTGAATTCTGACTGGTGAGGTCTTCAAAATAAAGCAGGTAAACACAATAAATATTGATTTACAAGTTTATGAGGGTCTACTTTACAGTTTACGCTAAACCAATACTTATCTTTATGGCCCATAACCGCAAAACAGTCACGTTCCTCTTCAAACAATCTTTGGCGCCTGACAGTAGCGCTCTCTGTGTTTTCTTGCCAAGTCATTTATTGTGAAAGAGGTAATTATTATTAATTTTCATCAACAAATTAACATTAGTTTAGCTTCCTCAGAAAAGAAGATGATTTAAAGCAGGTTACAAAGCTCTACTACTACTTAGGTTTCCAAAAGTTTATCACAGTATTTCCAAAACAAAGATCACACTTTTTGAAATCAACTCATGCAATATATTTGTTTGGTGTGAGATTATAATTTTCCAGCACACTGACCTTCACTTTCAACATGCAGCTTTTATGGTTATGTTTACTCTGAGTCTATTTTATGCATAATAGCATACAGGCAAAATGACTCACACAATGAATCACACACAAACACACACACACACACACACACACACACACACACACACACACACACACACACACTCACCTCCGTTGCCCATCATGAACATGAAGACTACTATTATTTTTCCAATAAATGTTATATTTAATCTAAAGTGTTGTTCTTGTGTGTGTGTGTGTGTGTGTGTGTGTGTGTGTGTGTGTGTGTGTGTGTGTAACGTGGAGATGATGAAAAAACTTTAATGCTAAGTCAGACTGTAAAAGCTTCCTATTCTATAGCAATTTACATGCACATAATATTCCAGTTTTTGCCCTTATTCTGAAAAATATGATATTCTGACTAAGCTGTTTACATGGCTAATTAAAGTGAATATTCCACTAATATTCCCATTTACATGTGGCTGTGCAAAATATGATTCTTTCAAAGTTTACCAGCAGTGGCAGACTTGTTGGACTGTGTGAACACAGCGTCCCTCTTTCATTCCTTCATCCAGCTTATTGAAAAGATAGTGCATAGCGTATCGCATAGCGATGTGTGCACATATCCAAAAACCTGTTGATATCCAAGTCTTGGTAATGTTTAAAAGTAGCTGTGTTTTGCCTTCTTATTGGGTCTGCAGCCTTGTAAACCGTTGACTGGTTGGTTTGTGTACAGCAACCATAGCAACGCACAAAGCTGACCATAAGCCGTAAAAAGGCAAGAGGCCACAAACCGGCCCTAAACTTGAGACGCATATTCTGAATACGCTTATACATGTCCAAAGAATGCCTCTAAAACCTGAATAATACCGGAATATCCAACATGCCTAATCGGAAAATGCTATATTCGGACAAAGGCCTTATTCAGAATATCCAACTGGAATATGCTGTTAATGTGACCTGTATCAACTTTTCTTTGACATACTATACTACAACTTTTTTCGACATATACTATAACATGACTTTTTTTCTACATACTATACTATGACTTTTTTATTACTTTTTTCTACATACTATACTGTGATTTTTTCATGATTCCTTTCAACATACTAAACTATGACTTTTTATAACTTTTTTTTTTGTCTTCACCAATATGAACGATAAATACAACGCCGAACCATTACGTCATGAGCTTCACAAATGGCTCAGTGAGATAAGCTGCTTGAGATAAAACGAAGATTGGAAGTTCAGGATTCAACTCTATGACTTTGAGATTTTTGACATTCTACACTTTTGCTTTTTTCCCCCCGACATAATACACTATGACTTTTAGTTTCGACATACTATCCTGAGACTTTATCATGACTTTATCATGACGTATTATACTATGACATTTTTATGACTTTTGACATACAATACTATGACTTTTTACAACTTTTTTTTGTCTTCACCAATATGAACGATAAATACAAAGCCCAACCAACGTAATATGAGCTTCACAAATGGCTCAGTGAGATAAGCTCCTTGAAATAAAATGAAGATTGGCGGTTGAGGGTTCAACTACAACTTTTTTGACATACTATTGTTACACGGCAGGGAATAACAGGACCCAATCGCAGAGAGAGGCAGGCAGGCAGGAGAAAGTTGGCGTTGAGGATTTATTTGACAAAACACAAAAATCAACCAAGGGAGTCCTGAGAGCTGCCGCAGGCAAAAAACCAATTCCAGGAGGTAGTAAAAAGGAATCCAAAAAACAAACGAAGTACAAAAACAGGTAACTTCAGGAAACACAGAAACTGACTTGAGTTGACATTGGAAGACATGACAGGAATCAACAGAAACACACTGACAGGGCAAGGACACAAAACGATCTGACAAGAGACAAACAGAACACAGAAGCTAAATACAAAGGTAATGAGCAAACAAGGAACAGGTGAAACAGGTGATACAACAGGTGAAACACATTAGGAGAGGCAGCGTAATCAAAAAAGGCAGGAAAACACAGGAAGTAAAACTAGACAAGACAAGACAGAAAACCAGGCTATCAAAATAAAACAGGACTCAGACATAATCATCAAAGAACAGGAATACACAATACAAACCAGAAAACTAAACATAAACAATCCATGGAAAATACAGGAAACAGAAACAGAAATACAACCAACCATAATAATAGTCAAAAACAGGGAAACAAAACACTCAACACCGCAACAACTATACTAGGACTTTCTTCGACAAACTATTCTATGACTTTTTTATGACTTTTTTCGACATACTACATTATGATTTATCGTTTCGACATGCTACACTAAGACTTTTTTATGACTTTTTTTTTTACATACTATACCATGACATTTTAATGACTTTTTTCCATATACCACACTATGACTTTTTTCGACATACTACACCAGTGGTTCCCAACCTGGGGTCCGGGCACCCCTCAGGGGGGCGGCAAAGATCACAGGGGGTGCGCAAGTCTTTATCTGGTTTGAGGTTGAGGCAAAAAAAATAAATATATATAATATATTTTTGTTCTTGCTTAAAATTGTAGGCAGGCTACTTAGTAGGCCAAACCTCCGGGACCTCTTAACCTGTGACCCTTGCTGTCAACAGGTCAGCTGCTAGCTGACCTAGCTGCTAGCTGCCGCCACAGCATCACTATTTTATGAATGAAACATGGCGGAGAAACGTAAAAGTGCTGATAACTGCTCTGTATCAAAAAAGAAAGTAAGGCTGTATCTCGAGAGTTACCTAAACTTCGGTTTCGGGGGGGGGGCTCAGCTTTTCTTAGACATAAGTAGGGCGGGCGCCAAGGAAAAAAGGTTGGGAACCACTGTACTACACTATGAGTTTAGTTTTGACATACCACACTAAGACTTTTTTTATGACTTTTTTGACATATTATACCATGACTTTTTTATGACCTTTTTTGACATACTACGTTTTTACTTTTTCCGATATACTAAACTATTACTTTTTTTGTCTTCAGTAATATGAACGATAAATACAACGCCCAACCAACCTTCTTGAAAAAAAGAAGAAGATTGGAGGTTGAGGGTTCAACTCACATACAATACTAAGACTTTTTTATGACTTTTTTTCAACATATTATACCATGACTTTTTTGTGACTTTTTTCCAACGTACTATACTATGACTTTAATTCAACATGCTATACTATGACTTTTTCGACATACTATACTATGACTTTTTTATGACTTTTTTTCAATATACTATACTATGAATTTTTTCAACATACTATACTATGACATACTACACTTTGGCTTTTATCGACACACTAAACTATGACTTTTTACAACTTTTTTTGTCTTCAGTAATATGAATGATAAATACAACGCCCAACCAGTGCCTTACTAGCTTCATAAATGGCTCAGTGAGATAAGCTTCTAGAAATAAAATGAATGTTGGAGGATAAGGGTTCAACTCTATGACTTTTTTGACAAACAATACTATGAATTTTTTATGACTTTTTTTGACATACTAAACTATGACTTTTTTCGACATACTATACTATGACTTTTAGTTTCAACATGCTACACTAAGACTTTTTCATGACATTTTTTTCAACATACTATTCCATTACTTTTTTTATGACTTTTTTCATAATACTATACTGAGAATTTGTTGTGACTTTCTTTCAACATACTATACTATGACTTTTTTCGACATACTATGACTTTTAGTTTCGACATACTATCCTAAGACTTTTTTATGACTTTTTTCGACGCATTATACTGATTTTTACATGACTCTTTTCAACATACTATACTATGACTTTTTTTCAACGTCAAATACTATTTATTTTTTATGACTTTTTTCGACATACTATACTATGACTTTTAGTTTCGACATGCTACACTAAGATTGCTTTTGATGTATTATACCATGACTTTTTCATGACTTTTTTCACTTTTTCAACATACCATACTATGGTACTGGTTGGTCCTTTTTTCAATATATGATCCAGGGTACAAGCGGCCGAAATGGGTTTCCTCAGGAGGGTGGCTGGCGTCTCCCTTAGAGATAGGGTGAGAAGCTCAATCATCCGTGAGGAGCTCGGAGTAGAGCCGCTACTCCTTTGCGTCGAAAGGAGCCAGTTGAGGTGGTTTGGGCATCTGGTAATGATGCCCCCTGGGCGCATCCCTAGGGAGGTGTTCCAGGCACGTCCAGCTGGGAGGAGGCCTCGGGGAAGACCCAGGACTAGGTGGAGGGATTATATCTCCAACCTGGCCTGGGAACGCCTCAGGATCCCCTAGTCAGAGCTGGTTAATGTGGCTCGGGAAAGGGAAGTTTGGGGTCCCCTGCTGGAGCTGCTGCCCCCGCGACCCGACCCTGGATAAGCGGACGAAGATGGATGGATGGATGGATTCTATGACTTTTTTTTTAATCACTTTTCGACATACTATACTATGACTTTTTTTGATATATTATACCATGACTTTTTATGACTGTTTTTGACATACTATACTATGACTTTCTTATCACATTTTTTGACAAACTATACAATGAATTTTTACAATGTACTATACAATTACTTTTTTTGGACATACTTATACTATGACTTTTTTATGACTTTTTTCGACATACTATACTATGACTTTTAGTTTCGACATACTATTGTAAGACTTTTTCATTACATTGTTTCGACATATTATGCCATGACTTTTTTTGACATATTATACCATGATTTTTTTTATGACTTTTTTCGACATACCATACTATGACTTTTTTTCAACATCCACTATTATTACTTTTTTATGACTTTTTTTGACATACTATACTATGACTTTTTTTAATGAATTTTTTCGATATACAATACTATGAATTTTGTAAGCCTTTTTTTTTTTTTTAAAGAAAATGTGTTGGGCTTTTCTGCCTTTAATGAACAGGACAGAAAGGAGAAAGACATGCAGGAAATTGTCAGAGGTCAGAGACAAACCCTGGACCTCTGCGTCAAGGAATAAACCTCTAATTACATGTGCGGTTGCGCTACCCACTGACCCAACCTGGCCACACTAACCTTTGCTTTTTTTTAAACATACTATGTTATGACTTTTTTTTGACATACTATACTATGACTTTTAATTTCGACATACTATTGTAAGACTTTTTCATTACATTGTTTCGACATATTATACCATGACTTTTTTATGATCTTTTTTGACGTATTATACCATGTTTTTTTTTATGACTTTTTTCGACATACCATACTACGACTTTTTTTCAACATCCACTATTATTACTTTTTTACGACTTTTTTTGACATACTATACTATGACTTTTAGTTTCGACATACTATCCTAAGACTTTTTTATGACTTTTTTCGACGCATTATACAGACTTTTTCATGACTTTTCGACATACTATACTATGACTTTTAGTTTCAACATGCTACACTAAGACTATTTTTTTGACGTATTATACCATGACTTTTTCATTTACATACTATTCTATGACTTTTTTTTAATTACTTTTCGACATACTATACTATGACTTTTTTTTATCGCTTTTTTCGACATACCATGCTGTGACTTTTTTTTATATACTATACTATGACTTTTTTCGACATACTATGCTATGACTGCTTTCAACATAAGTTGTCCGGCGGCAATGTGGATCAGTGGTTAGCACTGCTCCAACTTGCATGAGCAAGTAGGCACTGCAGATTCTCCCCTTTGGTTCGATCCCCAGTCTGGGATGGACCTATATGTGTGGAGTTTGCATGTTCTTCCAGACTTTCTTTGGCATACTATACTATGACTGTTTTTGACATACTATACTATGACTTTCTTATCACTTAAACTATACAATGAATTTTTACAATGTACTATACAATTACTTGTTTTTGACATACTATACTACAACTTTTTTTATGACTTTTTTTTTTATATACTAAACTGATTTTTGTATGACTATTTTCAAAATTCTATACAATGACTGCTTTATCACTTTTTTCGACATACTTTACCTGACTATTTTTAGCTTACTATACTTTTACGTTTTTATCACTTTTTTCAACATACTATACAATGACTTTTTTTAATCACTTTTTTCAACATATACTATGACTTTTTTTCAACATGCTTTTTACTATGACTTTTTTATGACTTTTTTCGACATACTATACTATGACTTTTAGTTTCGACATACTATTGTAAGACTTTTTCATTACATTGTTTCGACATATTATGCCATGACTTTTTTTGACATATTATACCATGATTTTTTTTATGACTTTTTTCGACATACCATACTATGACTTTTTTTCAACATCCACTATTATTACTTTTTTATGACTTTTTTTGACATACTATACTATGACTTTTTTTAATGAATTTTTTCGATATACAATACTATGAATTTTGTAAGCCTTATAAGAAAATGTGTTGGGCTTTTCTGCCTTTAATGAACAGGACAGAAAGGAGAAAGACATGCAGGAAATTGTCAGAGGTCAGAGACAAACCCTGGACCTCTGCGCCAAGGAATAAACCTCTAATTACATAGTGCGGTTGCGCTACCCACTGACCCAACCTGGCCACACTAACCTTTGCTTTTTTTAAACATACTATGTTATGACTTTTTTTTGACATACTATACTATGACTTTTAATTTCGACATACTATTGTAAGACTTTTTTCATTACATTGTGGACATATTATACCATGACTTTTTCATGACCTTTTTGACGTATCACCATGTTTTCTTTTTATGACTTTTTTCGACATACCATACTACGACTTTTTTCAACATACTACTATTACTTTTTTTGACTTTTTTACTTTTAATTTCGACATACTATTGTAAGACTTTTTCATTACATTGTTTCGACATATTATACCATGACTTTTTTATGATCTTTTTTGACGTATTATACCATGTTTTTTTTTATGACTTTTTTCGACATACCATACTACGACTTTTTTTCAACATCCACTATTATTACTTTTTTACGACTTTTTTTGACATACTATACTATGACTTTTAGTTTCGACATACTATCCTAAGACTTTTTTATGACTTTTTTCGACGCATTATACAGACTTTTTCATGACTTTTCGACATACTATACTATGACTTTTAGTTTCAACATGCTACACTAAGACTATTTTTTTGACGTATTATACCATGACTTTTTCATTTACATACTATTCTATGACTTTTTTTTAATTACTTTTCGACATACTATACTATGACTTTTTTTATCGCTTTTTTCGACATACCATGCTGTGACTTTTTTTTATATACTATACTATGACTTTTTTCGACATACTATGCTATGACTGCTTTCAACATAAGTTGTCCGGCGGCAATGTGGATCAGTGGTTAGCACTGCTCCAACTTGCATGAGCAAGTAGGCACTGCAGATTCTCCCCTTTGGTTCGATCCCCAGTCTGGGATGGACCTATATGTGTGGAGTTTGCATGTTCTTCCAGACTTTCTTTGGCATACTATACTATGACTGTTTTTGACATACTATACTATGACTTTCTTATCACTTTTTTGACAAACTATACAATGAATTTTTACAATGTACTATACAATTACTTGTTTTTGACATACTATACTACAACTTTTTTTATGACTTTTTTTTTTATATACTAAACTGATTTTTGTATGACTATTTTCAAAATTCTATACAATGACTGCTTTATCACTTTTTTCGACATACTTTACCTGACTATTTTTAGCTTACTATACTTTTACGTTTTTATCACTTTTTTCAACATACTATACAATGACTTTTTTTAATCACTTTTTTCAACATATACTATGACTTTTTTTTTTTTTTACTTAAAATCATTCAACATTTCAATGAAATTCATACTAATTAAAACCATTCTCACTTTTCCAACTTTTCTCACTACTTTCTACCTTCTTCTTACGCAATTATGCCAGCAATCCAGTTTAGCTTTAGCAATTTAGCTTTTCAGCATTCACAAGCTTTTTCTGCAGAAAATGCACTTTCTAGTTTATTGATAGTTTGCCTTATGGCAGTGATCATTATTTACCGTAGTACCAATAAATTGTATTTTTCTCTCAAGGACACCGTTATGTCTGTTAATGTTTTACTTTTTCAGTGGTGGTTGAATTATTCATATCCTTTACTTAAGTAAAGGTACCATTCCAACTATGTAAAGGTACTCAATTACAAGTAAAGATCCTGCTTTCAAAACCCTACGTAAGTAAAAGTACTCATTATGGCACCTGTGCTATGGCTGATATCAAAATATATCGGACATTATTAAAATGTTGTATGAATAATCATTATTATGCCAGAAATGAGCAGTGTGGAAGTTATAGCATAGATGTAGCAGTTACATTAACCTAGGGACAGTGGCAGTAGTGACAGAAGTAGAAGACTTAGTCAGCAGTCTCTGGAGATACAGTTGTGTTCAGAATAATAGCAGTGTGTTTTAAAAAGTGAATAATGCTCAAAATCCTTAGAATAGCTTTTAATTCCATAATATTAATGCATTGGGAACACTGCACATTCAATTCCAAATCAAAACATGACCAAAATGTATCAAGTTTGTGTTATACCTTTACAGAAAGTGAAGAAAAAGGAATATTAGGCTGTGGCATTTACTGTATAAACTGAAAAATGTCTCAAGGGTGTGCTTTACTTTGAATCACTGCACTAATATTTAGTTGCATAACCATTATTTCTGAGAACTGCTTCACATCTGTGTTGCATGGAGCCGACCAACTTCTGGCACCTGTGAACAGGTATTCCAGCCCAGGATGATTGAACTACATTCCACAATTCCTCTGCATTACTGGGTTTTGCCTCAGAAACAGCATTTTTGATGTCACCCCACAAGTTTTCTATGGGATTGAGGTCTGGGGATTGGGCTGGCCACTCCATAACATCAATCTTTGCTCGCTTACTGGTGTGTTTTGGGTCATTGTCTTGTTGAAAGACCCATTTCAAAGGCATTTCCTCTTCAGCATAAGGCAACATGACCTCTTCAAGTATTTTGATGTATGATCCCTGGTATGCGATAAATAGGCCCAACACATGACATAACATGATTTTTGCACCACCATGCTTTACTGTCTTCACAGTGCACTGTGGCTTGAATTCAGTGCATGGGGGTCGTCGGACAAACTGTCTGCGGCCCCTAGACCCAAAAAGAACTATTTTGCTCTCATCAGTCCACAGAATGTTGCCTCATTTCTCCTTTGGCCAGTCAATGTGTCCTTTGGCAAATTTCAACCCATTCAGTACATGTCAATACATGTCTTTTTTTCAGCGATGGGACTTTGCGGGGGCTTCTAGCTGATAGCTTTGCTTCACACAGCCTTCTTCTGATTCTAACAGTACTCACAGGTAACTTTAAGTCTTCTTTGATTTTCCTTGAGCTGATCATTGGTTGAGCCTTTGCCATTTTGGCTATTCTTCCATCCATTCAAATGGTAGTTGACCATTTTTTCCCACGTCGTTCAGGCTTTGGATGCCATTTCAAGGCATTTGAAATCATTTTGGCTGAGCAGCGTATAATTTTCTACACTTCTTTATATGTTTTCCCCTCTCCAATCAACTTTTTAATCAAAGTCTGCTGTTCCTCAGAGCAATGTCTGGAACAACATATTTTGCTGAGTATTTCAGTGTGAACTATAATGCACTATAACCAGCATGCACAACATTTGCTTCCTTCCTTCCTTAAATATGGACCATAACTGACACCTGTTTCTTCACAGAATCAATCACCTCACTAATTGAACACAACACTGCTATTATTTTGAACATGCCCCTTTCAATTACAGATTCAATTACACAGAATGAGCAGCATGCATGTCATGACTGTTGGGTCTGTTGGTTTTCTATGACTCTACAACACTTACTAGTAAATTATTTGCCATGTAGAAATATCACTTCTACCAAAATATTTGATTTATGAGGTTAGTGATGTTGGACTGCTATTATTTTGAATGCAATGCAAGCCTAGCAGTCTCTTAACACTGCCGCTTGAAGCAGCTGTAGTTTTTGTCGGTTTCTGTCTGTGTGTCTGTCTAAAAACATTCTTTCTATAGAAAGGAACAAGTCACAGCTTTAGGTTTTCTCAAGGTTAAATAGTGTGAATGTAACAGTGTAGCATGTTTACAGGGCGCTTTGCCTGTTGCTGCCTCAAAAATGTGAACTGGTCACATTATGTTAGCAGCAAAGACCCAATCTCTCAGACATGAACAAAAGTAATTATACTACAAACACTTTAGAGGTCAACTTTGAAATTGTAGTCTGGCTCTTTTTTTTTTTTTATTTGGTAGACATTATGACAATATTTTCCACTAACCTGTTTTTTGATTTATTGGCCTTGATTTGAGTTGCTATAAGTAAATCATCAGGACTTTGTATCATTTATCAAATCTCTCCTATAGTCATCCATCAAGGGAAGTGAAATGAAACTGCTTGTCTCTAAAGAGTGCATCTTGGCAGATAAGTAGAAAATGTGCGTACATTTGCATCAGGCCTCTGACATTCTGTCAACAAATCCCATGAAAACACCAAAACCAACAATAAGCCTTTTTCACAGCAGATATTTTGAGTTATCAATTACACCTGTGCTTTGCCTGTCTCTCAAGCTTGTGTGCAGCTCTCAGCCCCACGCCTTTTGGTTACTACTAAAGATGTACATTTTGAATGAAAAACTGCCTTGATTATATATAGTTAATTTAATAATAATAATAATTACTATTATTATTTCCTAAAACAGCTGTGAACTGTAGACTTTAAGCAGACGTTACTCAAACAGAAGTAGAATTTCAGCGGTGGATTATTCCATCAGATTTATTCTTTAACCTGAGCCTGACAAGTCTTAGTTCATAACACTGATATGTCATTCTGTGCATTGTTTCCTGTGGTAGCCAAAGTTCATACTGTACAACTGTAATCTGATATTGTTAAACACCACATTCAGACTCTATGTAATTAAAGGTTAAATAAACAGTTCATTATAATGATAATTTTCCTCCCTCTAACACTTGTCCTATTCATGGATGGATTACTGAACGGGCCGACCGGGCACAGGCCCAGGGGCCCAAAGTGTCAGGGCCCCCACTGGCCTTCACATGCAAAATGGCAATCGAAGAGATCACATGTCATTTAGCTGACGCTTTTATCCAAAGTGATTTCCAAAGAGACAAAAAGCAACTATTTACAGATGCAAAATAATCACAAGGAGACGCAAAACCACAGAGAGATCACTACAAAGTGACTAAGAACAACTAAAAAAAATTAGGTTAAACAGCTATAAAGCTTGTGTGCTAGCTTCTATGTAGGAGAGGTGGTGGGGCCTTTTGCACGTCTATGGCCAGGGGCCCATTGTCTTACAATCCACCTTTGGTCCTATTGAACAACTTCCATCCCTTGTCTAAAATACAACAAATATTTATAATCTAGGTATAATGATACGTAAACATATATCTTGTTTCTGATTGAAACAGAAAAGTTCCAGGAAGACATTCAGTGCATTAAAACCTCAGCTCTGCAGGTCCTTTCCTGTCAGTGGAAGCACATGGAGACAGTGCCCCCATGTGGTCACAGGTGTGACATACTTATGTGATGTTGCTTGAAAAACTGGTATGTTATCAAATGGCTCATAGAAGATTACTGATTTTATTGACCTAAAATGCACCTCTCATTCCAACAAGCTCCACTATTCAAATTTTGTATTTTGGTACGAGTTGATGGGATAAGGGCTATAGTTATATAAATATAGATAGATAGATAGACAGATAGATAGATAGATAGATAGATAGATAGATGTTTTCACAGTCTGTACAGGGCCTCACCAATATACATACATACACATACAGTAAACATAAACACCTTCACCCCAATCACCCTATAATGCACAGTTCCCTCCCACAGTCCGTTCCATTCCGTATCTGCGTCCTGATGGAAGCAGTGTGAAGAAGGGGTAGAGGGGATGACTGGGGTAATGTGTGATTGTCCGTGCTTTGCATTTGGTGGCTTTGCTGTTAAGGTCTGATAGGTTTGGTTTAAGAAGAACCTGTTCTGCCAGAATCCTTGCTCCTGCACCCTGCTCTCTCAGGGTGTGTCATTAAATACACCAATCTACTGGTGGACTGACTCCTTTGTGCAGACATTATTTTCAAACTAATTATTCAGGAGATTCCTGTTTTTGATTTCAGGCCGCTAATCGTGTGAATTGGACATATTGAATGAGGTGAGATCACAGGTACTTGCTGAAGAAGCCATTTACATAATGTGCTGGGAAATGTAAATGTAGAGTTGATTTGTAATGCTTTCATCATGCAAAGGGTCTTTTGTTCGAGTGGTTTAAGTGGAAAAGCATGATGGGAAATCTTTGCAATAATCCTGCAAGTGTCATCATATGCCAACCATATATATCATTCTAATGATTCATAGGGTTAGTGAATAACATTTAAAATAAAGTTTTACAGCATAGAAAAGTTAGATCTGCGTGTTTTAATCAGTTATTTTTAAGGTGCTCAAAGTAATATACATTTTTAATAAATATTTTTGCCCTCACCTAACATTAGAAAAATACTAATGTACTAATGATTTGTTGTGAAGATTTATTTTGTAGAGAACCTTCTCAGGTTTATTGAAATATTTTACATAATTGAATTATTGGTTATTACATCTATATATATATTGTATTCTGTTCCTTATTTGAACTACATAACATGGTGCACTATGCCTGTAATTTTAGTACTGGTTAAGGTTGGTGGACTGATATGATGATATGGTGATGTATCACGTTTGTGTCAGTGTTTAGTGGTCCATCTGTTGAGATGGACATTAACTTTTTATGAAAAAATTACTTTTATATTTGCTCAAAATGACCTGACAGTAGCACATGGGTAAAGGGTCGTGGTTCCTCTGCCTCCTCCTGGTGCTCTCAGAGCAGGCTCCTAATGGCATGAGGAAAGCAACCAATCAGAGGCGAGGAGTCTAACACAGTGTCAATGACTGCCTGTAAACTCCAATCAAACTGTTAAACTAGGCAGTGCTGATCAAATAAAGAATCAAGATTCTGTTACTGTATTACCTATTTCTCACCTCAGATGTGTCAGGGACATATTTTAGTGTACGGTTTAGCTGTAAAATGAGAGCGGTTGCTCCGGCCGGTGGGCGGCGCTTGGTTGTGGCTCGAGAAAAAAAAAACATAATTTAGAGAAAACGTATCTGCAATCTTTCCGTAATGAAAGAATGTGCAGCAGAAGACAAGATGACATGCATGCATATTTGCAGTGTCTAAATGGTGCGCATGAGTTGTCAAATAGCTGAAAAGTGTTTTCTTAATTAATATGCGTTCTCTATTTGCATGTGTTTTCTTAATTTGCAGTGTTGAGCTCTCAGGGCCACCATATATATGGCCTACCACACAAATGCTTAATCAGGAGTATTGTTATAGTTAAGCGGGGTTACTGTACAACCCAGTTTTCAAGGCATTTGCATTATAAATAGCATAGTCACTTATTAAATGCTGTCCTTGGGAACCCATTTATTTAATGTAGGACACATCATGCTTTAATACAAAAATATTCTAAATGCTGTACACGGGTTCTCAACATTGTGCAAAATGTAAAAAATATTTACAACTCCAGTTACAAGGAAAGTCAAGGACAGAAAAAGACGTAATTTTATCAAAATGTAAATAGTATCGATTGATGAGGTTTAACCTGGAGTCTTAACACTTCGAAATGTTCTGATCAGAGTTAATAAACATCTACTTGATCTGAAATACAAACAAGTAGAAACAGTAAACAAAAGGTTTGTGTACAGTTGTGCTGAGGAAAATGCAACATGCATAATAAATTTTTACATTAAAATGTATAAAAACATGCATCAGGTTGGAACCATACAGGCTATTTTTAGTTGCAAGTACTTAACAAGATTAAAGTTGCATTTACTGTAAAATGCACACATTGTGTAATAGAGCTGAATCTGTGTGAAAAGGTCTTGCAAGTACACACGTTTCCAGTCAAAGAGAAAATAGTTACAACCACACGTTGAGGTTGATAACTGAGGTTAAGTAGCTGGAATGCTTTTTGTAGTTTTCCAAAGACACAGTGCTTCGTCTTCAAGGTTTCATAAAACAATGCTAGAAGAGAAATAGCCTTTCCAGTTTTTGTCCAATAAAAAGTGCACTGCTCTTAGACATGCATACATGGCTATAAGATGAACCTGGTCCTCTCATACCCAAACTCTTCATCGTCCCATTCACATCTCAACACAAGACATCTCATCCACATTCATTTCCTCAGCCAGTCCAGCAGCAACAAGTGGTCTGTTTGTAATTACAAAGTCTTTCATTTAAAAACCAGGGTGTTGGTCTGTTTTCATTTAATTTGTAGGAGTTTCATCTTGTTTCCTAAGAAGAAAAGAAAAAAAGGAAAACAATTAGCTGTTGAAAATCAACCTTTAAAAAGGGAACATTTGATGAAAGAACAACACTTACCCAGTCCTTTAAGAAATTTGTTCACACCACTTGGCTCTGGCTCAGGGTACGAATCCAGATACTCGGCCACTCTGACCTCAAAGAGACCTGGGAGAATGTTGGAAATGTTGAGCCACTGAGACAGAATGCACACCGAATTATATATGCAACTTAAAATGAACAAAATTTAGATTATCTTCAAATGCAACGTGGTTCATTGTTCTGGCATTTGCACGCACGTAAGTTATCTTCTTTTTTTCAAATGCCCTGCTTTTTGGTCGGTGCATGCTATGACTCATTTAACTTTGGTCACGTCTGTTTTGAAATAAGCACTACCATTTATTCATTTAACAGATTACACTTCTTTACTTTAACCTTAATGTCAAATGTTTTTAGGATATTTTCTTCACAAACGGAGTGATTCCATGCTACTCTTCAAACATCCAGCAGATTTTACAAGCAAATTGATTGCAAGATAGAACTAGCTAATTTAGTTTTTTTTGTTATTACTTTTGTCTTTTTTTTTTTTGTATGTGCATAAACTGTGTTTGCACAGCATTATGGGAACATTAAAAAGTATGGACATCCTAGGCAGCAATGACATCTAGGTATCAGAGATTCATGTAAAAAGTTGAATACTAGTTTTGGCTTGGAGGACAATACCAGTGAATGTTTATTTTTCTTATTGATTTTTATTACGAAAATGAGTTATGCTGTGAAGAAATTGCAAGTTTAGTTTTTTTTTTTTTCATCTTTTAAGAACCCTTTAATGGAAACAGCTGATTATAATGTCCTATAGGGACTATTTTCCTCTGGACAAAATAAACACCAACACCCACAACACCTTTGGCTTTTGTCTTCAGTGGGAAAAGTTACAATAGGCTTTTATTCCCAAGACAAATAACTCAGCAGCAGTCTCCGCTCCAGCTCTGATCCACAGTGATGGAAACATGACACCTGGGTGGACACAATATAAATACAGGCTCCTCGCCTCTGTTGGTAACTTCTGCAACTCTTTGTCATCTCAGCCACAAATCCCGTCTGTATCCATGCAAGCAGCGCTCAAACATTGTTCCAAATTAGTTGGCACCGGGTTTGAAAGAGAGACTGAATAAGTAACAGATATAAAAAAAGAATTTAACAATCGTAACATTTTCACTGGCCTCCACACTGCTTTCTAGAGTTCACCAACCTTGTTTTTGGGCACATTCGTGACGCCGAACATAAAAACTACTACTTGCAATGGGAAAGGAGTCTATCCCCTATTTTAGTGAGTTTTCCCACGTCTAAAAAACCTTGTTACATAGACGCTAATTTTGATGGGAATAGGGTTTATGATAAAAGGTTTTCTTCATGTTTTCTTTTTTAAAGAATTAATCCTTAAGGCTAGTGGCACTGCTACCCTAACACAATTACCTCTTCCTCCTCCTTTGCGTAGCTCTTTGTCCTGAATGAAGCCGGCAAACATCTGAGTATCCATGAAGAGCTGCAGGAACTGGCGGACTCCACGGGAGGGGTGTGATTTGCGGAAGGTGTCGCGCTGAAGCTCCCTGCTTCCATTGGAGGACTCGACCATGTGGAGAGGATAGTGGCCCACCAGCTCCACAAAGAACCGCACAAAACCCTCTGACAGCAGAGAGCTCAGGTTAGCCTGCTGACCTGGAAGGGCCACATTTTGGATGAAGACAAAAGGGTTAATAACAGTCTCCGAAACGGTTTTAGTCTAACTATAGTTGTACTGTAGTTTTACAATAAGATTACCTAACAGATGTATTGGTGTCATCAAATACTGACAAAGACTTTGCTTCAAATTATGAGGCATGCTAAAGGCTATTGCTTACATTATGGAACGTAAGCAAATATTGGAACGTCTTTATTGTGGTGCACAAATAGATGTATTGCAAATCATAATCTAGTAAACAACCTAAATAGGTCATCAGTGAAAGTCTGATTAGTTTCAACTGCCCAGTTAAAAGAAACAGGATAAACTCTGCAGCAGTCTGCAGGTCATCAGTAATGCAGGCATGTTGTGCAGCTGACATTTGCAATTCATTTCTAAACATCCTCAAGAAGATATAGGACCTTCGTCTGGTGAGGATATAGCAACTATAAGAGCTCTACTGAGGGCACAGTGAAATACCCGACAGACATGCAGCATCTTTGCTGTGTAGAACATGTAATCTATACAAACCTCCACAACTGTCTCCATCTTTCTCTCTCAGGATATCGTGCCTCTCCTCCAGGATCTGCTGCAGTGCTGCCTGCAGTTTACTGGGCAGGATGCAGTCTTCATCACCAAGCTGTGAAACATCACAGAACAGAGTAATGACATTTACAAACATACATGTCTTACATTTTGACCTGTGGACTACATACCTACAGAATACACTGTATGTATAAAAATCTTTAGCTCTTGATTCAATCTTGTCAAACAAAGTACTTCATGTTAGATCCTGAGGAGGGAAGTTACCAGCAATATTAAAACTAGACTTCTGCAACAGACAGCTAATGGTGGAGTGGCAAGTCAATCACTGCATGTCTCATTAGCTTAGAGAGAGAGAGAGAGAGAGAGAGAGAGAGAGAGAGAGAGAGAGAGAGAGAGACTGAACAAAGATTTTGCTAAATGAAATGTCAAATAGGAGCCCAGTCAAATTAAGACATACATGAATATAAACACAAACTAAACAAACCTGTTCATTATTAACTGAATAGACTGACAGTTGACTAACAAACCTGCAGCTCTGGATCAGCTGCAAAACACCCTTTCTGTTTACGTCATGACATGATTGTGGCCTGGCCTTAAATGCCATATTGTTTCACCTCTGCTGTGCTTGTGGGTGTAACATCATTTATTTCTTGTCACCCTCAAAACATTCTGCATGCAGACAAGGGACAAGTGTAGGCTAAGCCATCTTTCCCCCACTGGGACCACACCTATCATTCCCTTTATACACTGCTATGTGTACACACCTGAATGACAAACTTGTCTGCACACAGATCCACTATGAGCACCTGGGAAGACAGCGAGAAGAAAGAATGACTGACGTTACTGACGGGAAGAGTTCATTATTCTGCAACAAGAGTTATAAAAAGGTGGCTACAGTCTCTTCAGGGGGTTTCTCCACTACTACTCACACACCTTACTGGTTCTGTTCTACTTCATTCACAATATGCAGTACATATACAGCCAAACGATGGCACTAAAACCTCTATACAGACAAACCAGTCTATTTAAACTGCAATGATTTTAAAACGTTTTAACAGAATTCTGACCGACCTCCTCAATGGGCAGCTCCAGCAGCGTTGGCAGGCAGGGTGCCAGCACCCCAATGAGGAATGGGGTGGGGGAGCAGCTGATGTCCAACATGCTGGCCGGCAGCACAGGCACAAAGGTATGCTGCCAGGTGAAGGGGTACAGCAGCGCCAGCACTGCATGGCTACACCGAGACAACACACTACAGTGAACAGGGGAGGAGAGAAAAGATTAGACACAAAAACACTATTCAGTTCTCACACAGATCATATGACACCAAATAATCAATCATAGCTCCCTGAAAACAGTTGTCACACTATTATAATTCTATTATAACACATTTTCAACGTGACTGTTCAACTGTAAGAACTGTAAGAGCTTTCAGCAAACAGTATTTGTGTATCAAAGAAGTCTCCCAAAAAGCAACTGATATATGCTAACTACTACTGCAGTATCTACTTTTGATAACACTACCCATCAACCTCAGCATAATGGGTGCCAGGGCCTTCTCCTATGCTGCACACAAACTTTGGAGTTCACTACCCCTTCACATCTGCATACTGGACTCTATTACAGAATTCAAAACTTCTCTTAAAACCCATCTTTTTAAACAACCTTTTTAAACTACTGGTGCTTTGTTGCTTGTTGTATGTTTTATTACCAATATGTGATGCAAGGTGACATTGAGTGTCTTGAAAGGCGCCATGAAATAACATTTTATTATTATTATTATTATAATTATAATAACACTCCTTGTCCCTGCACAAACTGCTGTTATTATTAAAATCCGCTAACATTTAATAATGAATCAACTGCTTTATAATTCTATTTATAATAACCGTTATAGTCAGTTTTATACCGCTCTGTGGAACAGAAACTGCCTCAACATGCTGCTGACTCCCTGGCAACCTTTTTTTAAAGATTTTCTTTGGGCTTTTCCACCTTTAATGGACAGAACAGGTGAGAAAGGGGAGAGAGAGGGGGAAGACATGCAGGAAATCGTCACAGTTCGGAGTCGAACCCTGGACCTCTGCGTTGAGGCATAAACCTCTAAATATATGTGTGCCTGCTCTACCCACTGATCCAACCCGGCCACCCATGGCAACCTTTTAATTCTCAGTCTAAGCACAGTGTTAAACATTGCTGATATTGGCAGGTTGATATTGGCTTGTTATCAGTATAAGCATACATGTCGGCAGATATGCAAAAAGGAACTGTTTACATAATTCAATGTATTGATATATTTCTGTTGAAGATATGTTTTTACTTAATCTTTACAGATAAACCTGACTTAATATGCTGTTGGGAGTTTGCTATAGCTCAGCATTCAGGCCAAGGTACACACAGATAAAAAAAAAAAAGAAACTGGCGTTGGACCTGTGAGCATCGACAGGAGCTTGCACACATCAAAGGGACGTTTTTTTTGTTGTTTTTTTTTTGGGGCTTTTCCGCCTTTAATTTTAGACAGGACAGCTAGGTGAGAAAGGGGAGAGAGAGGGGGAAGACATGCAGGACATCGTCACAGGTCAGATTCGAACCCTAGACCTCTGCGTCGAGGCATAAACCTCTCAGTATATGTGCGCCTGGCTCTACACACTGAGCCAACCCGGCCACAAAGGGAAGTTTAATTTTTGAAACCGCTACTGTATATTATCCCGATATATACGGTTAAGTGGCCCTGCAGTGTTTCGTGTTACCACAGCAGTACCTGAGTTTGTCAGCGATGAAGATGACCCTCCTCTCAAGCAGAAGGGAGGCAAACACCTGCAGGAGATTCCCAACACTGAGACACTGCAGCAGACTGTCAAAGTCCACGTGCTCCAGTCTGGAGTCCACTGGTCGACACAAAGTCAGTACCTGGCAAAGCAACAAGAGAACATGGACTTGTAGTTATACCACTGTAGGGTGAGTACCTGAAACCTGTACATTAAGCAAAAACAGACTCTTTAGATACATCCAGGTGTGTGTGTGTGTGTGTGTGTGAGATAGAGATATATATATACACACACATACATACATATACATATATACACACACACACACACACATTGGAGAACCCTTTTGCAATTATGTAAGCACATAATGTAATCTGAAAACTGCTGCCCTGGTTAAAAAAACAATGCAACTGATCTCAGCTGGTATTCTGTCTATAATGGAGTGGAATGGAAATTTCTAAGTGACACACACACACACATATGTGTATGTGTATATATATATATATATATATATATATATATATATATATATATATATATATATATATATATATATATATATATATATATATATATATATATATATATATATATATATATGTCCCAACATGAACCCTTTAGAGCTGAAGTAGCTATTCCTATTGTTTAACCAGATAACCTCCCATTCCGAGTCTGCAGAAAGGAGTGGTAAGGAGGAACAAAACTACCAATTAACATTTCCTCTTTTGGTTTTAGGGTTACCTCATTCCCAGAGCCTGGAAGGAAGCTCTTGATGGTGACTGTGCGTCCGGGGGCTGGAAAAGGGGCCTCCATCACGCTACGCATAAAAGGGTACACCAGGGCTGGGGAAATCTCCCTGCGCCTCTCCACCTCCTCCAAAATCTGGACAGAGAGAGACAGACAAATCTCTGTGTGTCCTGAAGTTTTGATTGAAGTCCAAACAACAGAACAGAACCACGATGCAGCTCTGCACGTGAAAGTTTTCCTCCTGGCCATATTCACACTTAATGTTTGTTAATTTCACGCTGCCAACTGGAAAATAGGTGTGACATCTACACGCATACAATTTCTTTTTTGAAAAGCACACCCAGGGATTGCTCAGTATTATCTTCTAGAGTAACCTCATTCCATCCTAATACATACAAGGAATTCCAAGGCAGCGGCTTTCACACACTTCAGGAGGTTTCCCACTGAACTTTAGCAAATCCAGTTCCTTTAATCTCCCTATAAAGGCTATATCGGCAGAAACAAGGGACCAAATGCATTGTTTAGTTGCCTTACCTTTGCAAAGAGGTTGAAACAGCCCAGTTTGCTGACAATGCAGTGCACCTCAGGAAGCCTCTTCCCCTTTCCAATGGGCTTAAAGACACACACAGTTTCATATGTCATTAACCAGGTAACAACAGAGATAACTGCCAAAAAACACATTAAATATTCATATTTAACTAAACAGTAGTGCAATCAGGTTCTCATCAAGAGCCTATTTTCCCTTTAATGTATTTAGTATTAGTATTTAGTAATAGTATTTTCAATGACAACTTTGTAAATTGGAGGAGAAAAACAAATTAAGAGTCTAAATTCTAAAACTTTATGATAGTAGTGGTGAGCTTATCTACCAACAAAACAAAACATAAAACTCTTCATGTTAGGTTTGGCCCAACTGTCTACACTAAACATAGAATAAACATGGCAAAACAAAGTTAAAGATAGCTTAAAAAGTCAACCACAGTATGTTCACAATAATAAAATTAAACACAAGCAAACTCGAAAAGGCAGATTTACTACATAACCTAAAAAAGTGTTTTGAAAAGTGCCTTAAAAAGACCTAAAAGCAGCTCTCCTTGTGAGGCAAAAGAAAGGGGGAAATTATGAAATTCTTCTTGCTCTCTGTCATTGATTCAGAAGTGGTTTACGGTCTGTGATTCACATGTACTGATTCACATCTCCTCTGAGATGTTGAGTAAGCATGTGGCGGGCTGCCATGTCATCACACACACAAACGCATAGGCCCTCGAGTCAATGATTCAGATTCAAATGTTAACACATCCACACTCACCAAGATCTTACGGCAGTAACAAAACCAGCGGCTGCCGTCCTCTCCGGTCAGGACAAAGGAGAAGGTCTCACTGTAAACATATCATCAATTTGAAATAATATTTAAATTATTTCAATTGACTTTTTACTGCCTAAAAAAACATAGCCATGAATTTAAAAACATCTGTAATTCCTTGTATAAAAGCTGAAAAAAAGCAATTGAAAAATAGCTTCAGGGAATTACTTCATTAAAAAAGCAAAACGACAAAACAATTAATAATAATCAATAATAATGGTTAAATAATGCCAGGACTGTTTAATCTACGGAGATATAAAAAGCAGAGCAAACAGAAACTAGGTAACTTGGTAAAAGGACAGTTCGGTGTGTCTTTTGTTTATTTCCCATTCCACAGATACGCCTAAGTGTTTTAAAGACAGGGAGGCAGTGTAAGTTGAGATCATAACCAAAATTACAACAATGAACCATACCCGGTAGTAGTAAAAAAGAGAAGAATGCCCTTAAGCACTCAGAGACTTAATTAGATCAGTTGAATTTTTAATTATCCTTGTGGGGAATTTGAGTTGTTGAAGTGGCAAATTATGGGTTACAGCTGAGGATATGAATAGGAAAAGCGGAAATAGGGATATTAAAACATAATACAAATGATAATTACAGTGCTAGAACTTAGCTAAACACAAGTTAGACCTTTATTAGGGCACATGAAAGGTGGTGTGTATGATGATAACAAAAGAAAATACAGACTGAGGATTAAAAAAAGAATACAGTATCATGTTACCATTGTGCCATTGCTCTAGCTTTTGGGATGCGGTTACTTATACATCTAGCATGCTATTAAAATATTGCTGTAATGCATGTGCTGACCTTGGCATGTGTGAAGAGGGCTTCCAGTCCTGCGAGTCGGGGAAGCAGAACTTGGGAATAACTTTCAGCTGATCCTCAGCCTCTTTGGTTTGACGGGATGACTTCTCAAACTGAAACAGAGGGACTCCAGTTACAGAATCAGATCAGAAATACTTTCTATTACAGCAGTGGTTCTCCAAATTACTTCTTTCAAGTGGTTCCAAGGGGACCCAGGTGAAATCAGTGGTCATTTAATTGCATTATTATATTTTAATTTAATAGAACTTAACTTTAAGTATGATAAGAAGGACTGAGTATTCTTTTGTAACTACTTGTTCTAAATCACCACCAAATAATTAGTATCTCCCCATATAGGTGCCTTTTCTGATAAAAACAACAGACAATATTTATTGTTTTAAGATTCATTTTTGGGGCTTGTATTGCCTTTATTTGATAGGAAAGATTAAGACAGGAAAGTGGGAGAGAGAGAGGGATGACAAGCAGCAAAGAGCCACGGGTTGGAATTGAACCCGTGGCCGCTGCAGTAAGGACTGAGCCTTGGTACATGGGGTGCAAGCTCTACAACAGACAATATTTTAAAGTCACTGAAATATAAATAAAAAATAATATGGAAAAACAAAGCAATTTGAATTCATGAAAGTTCTTGACTTATGGAAACCTGAGAAAATCCCCTTGAAATGATTCCTCACCACTTAAGATAAGTGGTGAGGAATGGATAAGATTTTGCCAAACAAGATTATATTTAGGACATGGCATTATTCAGTTATGATCAAAGTACATGTACAGTATGTCCTTTGCCTAGAAAAAGGGTTGAGTTATGTAAGAAGCTTCTTCTTACCAGTTTGGGGAACTGCTGTGTGATTTCAGGGGAGTAGGTGTTTCCTGGGGAGCCTTTTCTCAGCGACACCACCACAAAGATCTGGAAAAGCTGCTGCTGCTGCAGCTGGATCAGGTCTCTCTCCAGGGTGCGGTAGCCTGGCCGACGTTTCAGTGTAGACTGGATGTAAACTGATCTCCTGGAGCCTGCTGGACACCACACAAGGAGACTATGGTAAATGCTTGTCCTGGGACATATCCCATCCAGCACATTGGATATGAGGCCTTTTAAATATCAATATACAGTATAACTGTGAAGTTCAAGATATAATATGTAATATTTCTGAATAAAAACTGTACTTATGAGATATATATATATATAACCTCTAGTTGCTTCAACTTCCATCAAAACATGGGAAACACCAGTCGGAGAATTATACTCCGTAACAGTACCGATATCGATCCAGCTAACTACAATGTGCCTTTAAGTGGCTCATGCCAATTCTTGGTGGCTAAACCGTACCATAAGGTTATAAGTTTACAACAACATTCAACACACTTATTTTTAGTATGATTGTTTTGCAATGCAAAAACTTTGGTGAATCTAGAGCCATCATCAGGTCAAAGTTTAATTCTGTCCAATATTTTGATTTATGGCCAAATACCCGCAGAACTAATGACATTCCGGCAGCCTCAGTTGTACTATACGAATTGCTAAATAGCAAATGTTAGCATGCTAACACGCTAAACTAAGATGGTTAACATTGTATATATTTCCTACCAAACATCAGCATGTTATTGTCATTGTAAGCATGTCAACATGCTAACACTGGCATTTAGTTCAAAGCACCTCTGTGCCCAAGTACAGCCTCACAGAGCAGCTAGCACGGCTACAAAGAAACAGCAGATCTTATATTATATTTGAGAGGCTAAAACCAGCAAGCGCTTGGCATTTTTGATTGATGAGACAACACTAGTCTTGATGTTCCCTTCATATATAATCAATTAAATTTTATTTATAGTATCAAATCATAACAGGAGTTATCTCGAGACACTTTACAGATAGAGTAGGTCTAGACCACACTCTATAGTTTACAAAGTCCCAACAATTCTAGTAATTCCCCCAAGAGCAAGAATTTAGTGCGACAGTGGCGAGGATAATAATAATCAGGTGCATTACGGTCCCATTATGGTTGTATGTCCCTTGATTGGACTTAGCACAAAAAGTAAGGAAATTTGTGTTTGGTAGATTATTTCTCTGTGGTAACAATGCTTTTTGGCAATAAATCTTATACCGTTTGTAAAGCCTGTTTAGTTCACTTTCGAATAGTGCCCCATTTGTCAGGAACAGCCTGGTCTCACACTGCTGTGGGATGGCATCCCATTCTTCAACCAGCAGTCCTGATCTCAACCCCAATGAACACTTGTGGGATCACTTGGGCATGCTGTTCGTGCCAGAGTGACCAACACAACCACATTGGCTGACTTGCGACAAAAGCTGGTTGAAAAATGGGATGCCATCCCACAGCAGTGTGTGACCAGGCTGGTGACCAGCATGAGGAGGAGGTGCCAGGCTGTTGTGGCTGTGTATGGTTCTTCCACACGCTACTGAGGCTCCTGTTTGTGAAATGAATAAATTGTTCAATTGCCAATATGTCTTGTTTCTTCAAACTTCAATCATCCAATCCACCAAACGAGTCAATGGCAGAATAAGCTGTTTGGCATTGGCAGAGAAGATTTGGCAAATTGTTCATGGGCGCAACCCACATACTCAGCGCTGCTGGTCATCCCACAAATGCATGTTCCTTACAAATGGGGCACCATTTGAAAGGGAACTAAACAGGCTTTCCAACGGTATAAGATTTATTGCCAAAAAGCATTGTTACCACAGAGAAATAATCTACCAAAACACAAATTTCCTTACTTTTTGTGCCAATAAATCTGTAGCATGGAGCAGGTGCGTTTAGGGCGTGTCCAAATCCACTTTTGCTAGTTTGACGGTGGAAAAAAGGGTCCATGCGCTGCATGGTTCAAAAGGGTTGTACTTTGTGTCTTCATTAATTCATAGGTGTGTTTTGGGCGTAACATGCAATAAACCAATCAGAGTGTCATCTCCCATTCCCTTTAAAAGCCAGGAACGTTTGTACCTTGGCGCATTGCTATTATGATGGCAGATTTGCACCGTAATATTTTTATTTGTAATCTTTTGCATGTTTGTGTGCTGCTGTGCTTCCCTGTGTGTGTGTAACAAGCATAGTGTGTGCGCGCGCGCTGTGCATAAGCCAAGGCGCATTTTACTAATTTGCTGTTAAAATAACAATGAAATGCTGCGCTATTGACTTTAGACCAGGTTTTTTTATTTTGGTCAATGGTGCAATCACTTCCCGCTGCCTTAAGATAGCAATATGCCAAGAATTCACCTGAACACACCTTCCTGTAAGACCAGCACGACCATGGGCGCAAAGATGGACACAGGTGCATTTGCTATTTAAACAACGTGGGCGCTGGACGGGAAATTGACAACTGCGTCGGTCTTAAACTAGCAAAGTCACTTGCGTCGGGCTTTGCGCTGTGCTGCGCCGGGTGCAAGATAGGGCCCATTGACTCTATGGAGATACCTTTGGTGTTGTCCTCGGGGTCACTCTCTGTCCCACTGGTCTCCTCTGTTGATTGAATTAGAGAGAGAGATTAGGGAGAAGCAGAGGAATGGAAAAGACTTGAGGGCCAATAATCAGGTGCAGACAGTCAGCCTTTGTTTCATAATCAGCGGCTTCGCCTGCTGCAGCTGGCCTTGTATGTACCATCAAAAGCTGGGTATTTCCACCAAGAGGCTCAAGTTAATCTTTTTGAAGTGTTGATGTGAGTGACATCTGTGACAGTCTGTGTGTGCGTGTGTGTGTGTGTGTGTGTGCGCACATGCGTTTTACCTCGCACTGAGAGTCCTGGGTTCTTTACTCTCTTTCTCCCTCGCTTGTCGTCAAAGATGGTCTCAATCTTGTTGACGTACTGTGTAGTAGAACACACACACACTCAGGTAACTTGCCAGCCCCATAATTTCACAGCCATTACAGAATCATGATTACAGGGAATCATGGTATAACAGCCACTAAGAACATAATTATATTATAGATATCCAGGATTTTTTTAACCTTACATTCCTGCATTCTTCCGTTAATGCCCTGAAAGAACACAGTTGAGTATTTGGTAGTGGACTCAAGTCAACTAAGGCCCTGCATTAATACACAGAGTTGGCCCTCAACACACAAACAGGCACGTACAGGAAGCTGAAACTTATCTTTAAGAGGACACACAACCCACTGCCACTTCATGATGCAAACTTGTATCAAAAGAAAGTAAAAATGCCCCTACTAAGCTAATGGTACCGTTATTAAGAAGAAAAATACATAATGAGATGTTATTATGTCTATGCCCATTTTCATGGTTTAACATGTCATCTAAAAGAGTTTAAGGACAGCATAACATAACCAAATTTATGTTATGTTATATTATTACTATTCCGGATATTTATTCAAAACTATTCTTTAAGAGTTACATAATGGAAAACAAACTGGTCAACAAGGACATCTTGTTAAAATACCATCCAAAAATCTTAGCTAGAATCCTTTTCTAGTCCTCACCTTTATAGATATATGTTAATACCGGTTTTATTACTGTACCTCATCATTAAAGTTCCTCCCTGTCCACGCTTTTCCCCCTGCCATGAGTCATATGTCCGAATTTATGAAGCATACATACATGTTGCTCTACCACTATCTATTTCTTTCAGCGTCCTCTCCTTCCTGCTCAACAAGTCACACCCCCTTCTGTTCTTTCCTACATGACACATGATTCACCATTCAACAGATAACATGCCACTTTGTTTGTCTACCATAGGGCAACATATAAAAAATTAAAATTAAAAAACACATCTCAGTCAACCATTGTATCCAAATACAGAGACTAATGACATTATTCATGTATCATTTACCTGAGGCGTCCTCTGTATTTTTTGAGTGCTTGCACGCTGGGGTGTAGCTAGTTTTGGAGTGTCTGCAAGTGATTTGGAAGCGGTTAATGTTTGGAACCTGTTCCTCTCCACTTTGCCAGCATAGCCTTGCAACGTTTGGGGTTTAGGAGGCAGCTGGAAGACAAGAAGTGCAGAGTCATCGCTTGGTTTTAGGTAACTACATGGTATCAAACTACAATACTTCTTCCCTTAGAATCTCAGGTTAGCCAGTGATTGATACACCCATTAACAACTAATGATGAAATACTTCCATAGTGTGAAAATGAGACATACGTAAATGGTATAACTTTTATTTACCTTTGGGCCGTGAGGCCTTGCAATAGGGAGACACATGGGAGATAGCTTGACATCCTCATAGGGGTCATCTCTGGTCACTTCACCTGGGGAAAGAGAGTGATGGGAAAGATAAGACGGGCTGACTGGATGTTTTTATCAGGAGAAAGTTTCACCACACCTAATGCTTGCTTTTAAGAAGGTACTTTATATAAAAGCAAATGAATGATTATTCATTATTATTATTATTATTTATGGCCACTTCAATGAATATGAATTCAGAAAGGACTGCAACTAACAATTATTTTTATTATCGATATATAATTATCAATATATTTTTTTCTTGATTAATCATTTTGTCCATAAAATGTGAAAATAGTGAAACACTACGTGTATAATGTTTTTGTAAGGACCAAGGCAATGTTGGATTTCTAGTTTTATTCCACCAACTGTCCAAACCCCAAAGTTATCAGTTTGATATCAGGTATAACAAATAAAATCACGTGAGAAGCTGCAACCAGATATCTCTGGGCATTGTTGCTTGAAAGCAACAATTAATCATATTTTCTGTTGATCGACAAATCGACTAATTGTTGCACCTCTAGATGCAGATAATTTCGTTTCACTGCAGTACCACAATGTGTCTACTTTCTACCATTGGCTGTTACTTAACTGCAATGCCTGATGCAGAAGCCTAAAAAGCAATGTATTTTTTTACTATCTGTCTACCGGATTTATTACAAATCACTATATTGTACGGTTGTGCTCAATCTTGAATACAACTCTCAAAATATCACAATATTCCGGAAACTGTTAGATCTGTGGGAAACCAGGAGTGGAAAAGGCCCCTTGTATAGGCATTTTTTTTCCAAATGCTCTTCAATGACTTTTCCTGATTAGTTCACTGGTCCCTGTACAGCATCACTCTTTAACAGGCCCTGTTATGGTAATAAAATAAGTATTTAAGATTTGGAACTGTACATTGGACAGTCACCCAAGTCTTTATGACTCACCAGACAGTGAGTGTAATGATCAAAAGCTCCAGAAGTTCATTTAAAAATCAGCTCCACCATGTCTCCGTTTATATGTGACAGGGTATTCAACTTACAAACGATGTCCTCATAAATATTGTCGTCAGAGTAGGCATGGTAAAGGCCCGAGTGCGTTTCCTCGCCTCCCATCGTGCCTTGCTTCATAGTCAGATGCGCCGCATCCTCATACTCAAAGGACTTCCTGTGGCAGGGAGGGAAGGGAAGGCAGTGAAAAAGAGGAGCCTGGCTGCTGCCCTAAAGATAGCCACCATACTACTGTTCACTCTATTGTCTTATGTTTAGTCAGCATCTCACCACAACATTCCTTATGTTGATATCAAACATAGCAAGACAGTGAGAATGTGACAAACGTTCATGAAAGGAAATGACTGAGCATTTGGTACAAACATTGTTTAAAACGTAAAACAATTAAAAAGAGTATGTCAGGATTTAGATAGAGATAGCAGTTGGCAATATGTCAATGTCAGCTGTCATAGTAAAAATTAGGTCATTTAGTTAGAGCTAATTTACTATGATCTAGTAAGTAGTTACAAGTTGGTAAACAAGGAGCCCTCTAGAAAACTGTGTGAAGGCATGGCAGGAGGACTGTGTGTATGTCTTGTTTTGCTAAGCCTTCACTGAATGAGAGAGAGCGAGTGTGAGAGGGTGTGTGCGTGCCTGTAGATGATGACCCTGGACCCGTGGCTGCTGAGGAACTAGTCCACATCCAGACAATAGAGAACAATGCTGCCAGATATCATGTGACATCACACCTGAACCCCAGCCAACAATTAGACTCCATACCCTCCACAAAACTGTCCTAAAAACAGTGCCGATATTTAATAAACTCTGTTTTAGCCAGATTCTAAAGCAGAGTGTTTGATGTGCATTTCCTTATTATGTCAGCAGGAGCTGATGATGATGATTCAGATCAAATAAAACACTGCAAGTTTTAAGTTATATGTTCTCTGCTTTTAGTGCATTGACTCACCTGTTCTTGTTATGCCTTGAAAGTCCATTAGTCTTTTCTACAGGACATGGAGGAGGTGGGAAGCTAGGTGGGTGGGCTACCCTCCTAGTCCTCACGTTGGAGTGGTTATGAGGGGATATGCTGTCCCGCCACACTGTGTGCCCCGTGTTGTTGTTGTTGGCTCCCCGATACTGGAATGTCCGCAGAGGTTTGGGAGGAGGCTGAGCTTCTCCTGAAGACTCCCTGCCTTTCTCCCAGAGCAGTCTGTCCCCTTCAAGCTTACGCCAGAAACCCCGTGAAGTGTAGAAGTTTCCAGCAGGCATGTTGTCTTCTTGGTCATGAATTGATAGAGGTAGAAGTTTAGAAACTACTTCAGCATCCAAGATGCGATCCGTTTTTTGATCGCCATTGGCAGTGAAGATTTGTTTACCTGTAGAGTCAGCCGTGTTAGCCTCCACTTTGGGAGATGCAAACATTTGTGCTGCAAGTGGTTTATTTCCTGGTGTTGTGGTTAAAAATTCAGTGGAACATTTCTGCAGAGGTTCTGACTTCCTACCAACCACACCATGTTCAGCTTGTGCTACGGATTCCCGAAAATCTAAACCCAAACTATTAGATTTGGAGAGGCTGGGTTTTGCGTGAAGCCCACCTCTCGATCCCTCATTGGAACATTCGTGGCCCAGAACATCTCCAGATAGAGTTCGGGATACAGTCGGAGGATGTGCTTTCACCCCGGCATCCTGGCTGCTGCCCTGCTGATTGCGACCTTCCCACTGGGAGATCTTCTCCCTGATGTTAATGCCCTTCTCGTGAGAAGGGGGCCTTCCTGTCTGGCGGCCCTGCCAAGCCACAGTGGCCCCTTTCTGAAGGTGATCAACTTCACCACCCCCTCGGCTGCCCTGCTCCTGCCTCAGAGCCAGCATGTTGAGAGGGGGCAAGTGAATGCATCAGGGATTTCTTTACAAAGACAGACAGGCAAAGCCCTATAATCTGTTGTCAATTAATCCAGAAATTATACGCTAAAGCAGGAGCGCCAAAAGATGTATGGTTGTCACTGATCCTTTAGGTCTTTAAGAGTCTTCTGGTGCTAGCAGAGTGTAATTTCCCCCTAGGCTCTTTGTAAACAACCTGAAAAGAAGACAAGACACAAAAATCACTCATCAATCACTGCACTTAAAAACAAGTCCAGACAGCACACCGCAGGGTCAAGGGATACTGAGACAACACAGGAGGACACAAAACAGCACACATCTTAAGCAGTTTACAACTTGTAGGACGGGACAGAGAGAAGGTCAGGCAGGACAGGCCCCTGTCAAGGTCGGTTCCAAAAATAAATTCTGTCTTCTCTGTAGCTGTCATCCATATTGTGCGTTCATGCTGGCCAAATACGGAATGCATAATGATAAAACAAAGCATTCAATCTAATTTAGCATTCTTTATCTAAAGCTGTCTTTCAGATGACGGGGAAGAATGTGCTCCTTAGGTGATTTTTAAAGAGCTTTAGAGGCAAGAAAACACATGATTCTCATGCAAACATAAAAAGCAAGTGACAATTAGGTGAATGATGGAAAATCATTTTAACCACACCTATCTATGGAGTGGAATAAAGCTCCTGAAATGGTTAAGCTATTTATCAGACACAAGAGAGCTGATGTGTGGGGAGCGTAGATAAAAATAAAACCACAGAGGACTAAAGAGTCTGATTAACTGATGGCTTTGTGCTTGGATTAGAATATGTACATGGTATAGAGCTATAATCTATTATCTTGCTCCCTCTCACCAAATCATATCAAATATTGAGAGTTGATATAAAGTTCTGCAGCGGCATCCACCCTCACTCATATTCCCTGAGTCAACATCAATGCAGTCACTGTACACTCTTGTACAGCAGCTCCTGGCTTGCTGGAACCAAACCATTTGGACACGTTGCACATTAGGACCGAGGCTGAGAGAATGTGGAGAAGGGGAGACATGGTAAAATTCCACTGCACAGCTCATGATCATAATAACGCTATGAGCTGCATTCCTGCAGAGCTGTACAAGAGGGGGGTCGGAGAATAAATTGAACCAGAGACAGTCACTCAGTCAGTCAGTCTTGCAAGTGACGCCTTTGTTTGGCTTGACCTAAATCAAATGTATGTGTGCGCTGGAATGCTGCTCGATCATTGCCAGACCACGCCATGACAATGCGACTCCCAAACTGACCCACTTGCATTATTTGTCTGTGTGCGGTATGTTGTACAGGAAGGCCTGAGTTGCACTTCCTGAGATGCAGGAAGAAGGATCAGCAGACTGTCCATAATTATGGGTTCAGAGAGATTTGCACCCAGTTGAAACCACTGATTTGAGCTATATTTGGATCATCTATGTTCAAACCCTGTGATGGTAATCAAACATTGTCTTTGAAATACAGAAATATACCAGCTACTAGCCGGTTACAGTAACATTTGCAAACATCAAGTGACAAAGCCAGTCATAATTAACTTTACTGACATGTATTAGGCTGTCAACTCTGCAGAAAGGTATATTGTATTTTTAAAACTCACTGACCCATCTACATAGAAACCAGACAGAAGGCAACCCATGAAGCTCATGTACCCTGTCATCACTTGGCAGCTAAATCAAATCTAATTGCACCTTCAAAACCACCACAAAACACCCTCAGAGGTGTGCATGACACAACATGTTGTAGGTGAAGTATTGTATGATTGTGGCTTACCATCAGCAGTGACAGTTGAAACTATAATAAAAGAAAAATGTGGGTTTGCTAAATGCCAGCGTAAAAAGGACACACCAAGATTAAGTGCCTGAAAATGACTGATCCTCCATCACCAGCCACCAGAACAGTTTGTGTGTAACCAAACATTCATTTTGACAGTGCCAGTGAAAGAGTGATAGACCACTTTAACATGACAAGTTCCATCATTTGTCGTCATTTGTTGTCTACACATTCTTCCATAAATTCAGACCAAGACAGCTATGCTATCAAACAATGTACACAAAGTATCATCAAATTGAAGAGCTTCAGCACAAAATGAATGCAAATCAATTCATTAACAGTGACCCTGGTGCTGATAAACCCTTTTTCTCTGAGGGGATTAGTGGAATCACATATGCTTTCAGTTATAGTCAGTAGGAGCTGTACTCTGCATTAAGGTTCAATGGCCTTAGCTAACTCTGCGAGCTGAATTGCTTGATTAATTCCTGTTATCGCTGTGTGTAGGTAGATAATCAATGACTTAACTGCAGAAAGTACAACAGGGATAGATCGAGGAGGAGAGAAAAACTTGCCCTCGTTCTGTTATAGAAAGAAAATATATTGCCAAACACTGTTCAAAACTATAGCTATACATTTGAAATGGTCTTCCTTATTGCAAGTAAGAGTTGCTGTAATTTGGCCTTAACGAAAGGCCGAAGTAAATAGCTAACTGATATAGACTACAGTCTATGGTTCACAATGCTCGCTGCTTACCAACTGGTTAAACGTATTCAGTTGTTTGTTGCGGTAACGTTAGAGGAGCCTAACGTTATGTGTTCGTTTTCTGAAGATTTAAATTGCACTAAAAAAGTAAATAACCGTTTAAACTATTGGAGGCATGTCGAATTAAACATCTTGACTTATTGATAGAAAACTATGCTTGATACTTACATTACAATATAACTGCAACTTTTCACTTTATGGAGAAAAACCGCAAAGAAAAAACAGACAGCAACTGGGTAACGTTAACGTTAATGCAGCGACATACTCTTCTTACGTCAACGCATTTATTGCTAGCTAGCGTTAACTACAAGAGAGAGAAGTACTAGTCAGGCGAGTTGTGTGAGATGTTATTAGAACAATACTACTACCATAACACCACATGGAAAGATGCATACACTAGCTACATGTCTCGTGACTTACCCCTCGTCGTTTAAAATAATGAGCAAAACGTATGTGCTTTCTTCATTTTCTTTCGATAAAATGAAAAACAAATAAAATCCCAGTAACGTTAAACTCGCTCACATCGTTCAAACCGGGAGAGGTTGACGTTAGCAGACTGAATAAGTCCAGGCGTCAGTAATTGGTTACTTATTAAAAATGTACTCTATTGAGGAATTAAAACTTGTCCGTTATACAATAACTACACACAACAACAAAGAAAGTGTGCATAGACTAGAGAAAAGTAAAGCAGAACTCCTGGCCCTCCTTCTCAGGACAGTTGCGTCAAGTCAACCAGGAAATATATGACTTCCGGTTAAAATTTCCAAAATAAAATCTTTCATTTCCAACCGTAAAAATGTTTGTTTTCAAAGTGAAATTACACAAAATGTTGTAGATGCACGATAAAAAGCTCTGTTTTTGTGTTCTTTCCATTTATATATTTTGCTAACATATTGTCAGTGTTATCTTCTTATATATTTTAAAGGCAAATGCATTTTCATTAAAAACTGCAGATGAGTGTGTGTGTGCTATTCAGGTTTATTGTTTTAATGTGTGATTATTATGACCTGTCACTGAAGTTTGGAAACGCCAAAAAATCCCTATGCCAAGTCAAGAGGGGAGGAAGAAGAAGAAGTTGCAGAACAGGTGTGTATTCCAATCTACTGCATCAGAATCAATAGATAATAAGGTCTTGATGCACAAAGTCTAGTATCTCAGTGATCAATTGCTATGGACTACACAGTGTACCAGCTCAAAGTAAATCCACACTGTTTGATGTTTTCGACAATAGTGGTGGAAATGTTTTTTTTTTTTTAAATTTGTTTGTCTGTCAGAGTCAACATCAGCCTAAGATTGCCCAAAACTGACCTCCACACCTATACTTCTCCCACTTGTTTCTTTCAAGTCATTTTTTAGAGACGTACACAATTCATCGTAGACTCATTCCATATACCGGAGCTGTCTTATTTCTAACTTAGCTACACCAATTTTCTAGGCAAGTCATTTGACTTCCTGTTTTACTTGGGGTATTTCTGTCGAGCTTGACGCAGAGTGACTGTGAGAAAGTTTGGTTGAATCCTCCCGAGCCAAAAGAGAAGACGTCATCACATCAACGGCTGCAGCTGTCAACGATGAATAAATACTGTTGTCTTCAAGTGTCCTGGGAAATATAGGCACTCTGTTATGAGCTGCACCTGCGCTACTCCACGAGTTAATAAATATAACTTGGCTTTTACTTTCATTAAAGTGACGAGATGTTATGTTGTGGCGCATGCAAGTGATGGGCAGCGTTGAAACTGTTGTGAGCACCCATGTGTTCATTCAGTTCACTCCAACTAATGTCAAAGTCTAATAAAGGTTTATTTTGCAGCAGAATCAGAATTTTGAAACGCACTTTTAATATAGCCTACACTGGACTGGAGCAGACTAAGAGCATATAGTCTACATAATTGTTCAGTTATTTCAGGTAGCCTAAACCGTGGCCCACAGCACAATAAGCTAAAAGTAGGCTATTAATATTAAAGTATTAGTCTTGAACCACCCCTGTAATTTTGTCCTTTAGACTTTCAAAGAAACCATAGACTTCATCATCCATGGAACAAGCTCTATTTGTGAACTCTATCCAGCTAAGATATATATATATATATATATATATATATATATATATATATATATATATATATATATATATATATATATATATATATATATATATTTACTTTGTCATCCCAGTTTTGATGTTGTGTGTCTTCATGGGAGATGGTAGACATTGTGGGAAATGCTAGACATCATGGAGGCTCTGTCAATAACTAATGGTAAAAGTGATGCATTATGCAACAACTCAGACTAATAACTTCATTAAATTTGCATGACTGATGCACACTTTTCCCTTCATTCTGCTAATACAGCTAAATGCCTATGCAGCTAAACTTCTAAAGGAAACAGCCATCATCATACAGTGTAAAATAAACAAGGCGCCAAATAAGAGTGCATATCAAGTCTCATTTACAACTTACTGGTCAGAGTTTATGATCAGTAGCTCTGCCAAATCACAAAATCAACACAACTAGACAAGATCCTGCTGTCAAGTTAACAATGTTGCAATGTAATCAGAATCAGAATCAGCTTTATTGGCCAGGTTTGCATAAACAAACAAGGAATTTGACTCCGGTTAATCTTTGCTCTCAAAGTACAACACTGATAACATTACAAAATGCATCAATGGGGAAGCTACCACACAAAGGCACTTGTTATTTCAGATTTTATTTCCTTTCATTCTTACACATGTTGTTTCTCCTCGTGGAATACACAGACTGCAGTGTACAAGTTAATTGGACATTGATTTCAGATGTTATGGAGTCATGACATTTAGCAAAAAGTTTCTTCCTCTAAAGGAGAGAACATCAGTGTGTTAGAAGTTGAGTTTCTTTAAGATTCAATTGTTTAAGAGTTACTGTGAAAAACAAATGTGGAAACTTTTCACAATAGAGATGAGTTTTATTGGGTGTAAGTGGGATTCGAGAGTGTTTACTCAGACTTTAAACCCTCCTTGATGAGGTTGAGCTCATAGCACAGGGTCTCATAGCGATATGCCATACGGATCTGAGCCACATTGGTCTTACGGATGTCGTTGCCCTCTGGACCCTCCTTCAAGTAGTCTTTACCCAGGAAATGGATCTTCTCCTGGAACACAGAAGACAACCACAAACATGTTTCTCTATGTGGAACATGATGTGTAATCTCTTTGATTTAATAGCAGCCTGTATGGGGTGAGGATAGAATCTGTGTGTCGTTGAGAGGATATAACATTAAGCTTTTACACCCAGAAACATATCTACAAAAAAGAAAGACAAATCTTACGGACAATTTGATTAAATGTGTTAAAAAGTCAACAAAGCATCACCACATGTAAAGCTCTTTATCAGGTGTGTTACCTCATGAGACAAGGAGCTCTGCAGAACACTGCTCCTGGAGATCTCACACATGTCGCAGGTACTGAGCTTGAAGACCTGGGCTGCAATGGCGTACTCTTCCATCAGGGGTTCCTGTGGACATAAAGGCCAAGACTTACACTCTGATATTTGGATCACTCCTAGTGTACTTCAAGTTACAGAGGCTCAAAAGAGACCTTGTAGACACAGCTCCCACCAGCTATAGTACATACATTTGCGATTAACAGATTTTTTTGCAGTATGTGTACATGCAATTCACTTTCATGCTCTGTATGGCATAACACCGGTTTATATGCTTTCAATGCATGTTCATGCATTGAATGAACATGAATTGTAAGCATATAAACAGGAAAAAAAACATTTGAGTGCGTTTTAAATGACTTCGCCTGTACAACGTGAATACAAAAACAAAATGCATTCATCTGTAGATGTAATACAATACTCATAATACACAGCACAGTATGCACCATTGTTCACTATCTCCATGTGCTCAGACCTTGGTGTAGTGGAACTGCATGGGGTCGTCTGTGGACAGAGAAACCACAAGGCCTTTCTTGTGGAACTCCAGCAGCGGGTTCTTGGCGTATTCCAGGAACAGGCTGTTGTTGCTGAGAGGGGACATGGCGATGGGGATCTGGGTCAGGAAGTACAGGTACTGCAGCACAGGACTCTGGTGGTGGAAGATTGATAGATATGATCAGTTTAGAAGATCCGGTTCAGTCAACTTATGACATTATTTGTCAAGGCCTGGCATTTTGATGTGTTTTTTTGACTATTATTTTGACAATAAAGCAGGCAAAAACAGCAATAAGTAATGTATTAACTGCATTACTCATAGGATGACTCTCAGAGAAAGATTGCACTTTACGTTATTAAAAAAAAAAACTAAAATTAAATATAACCCAATAGCATTACAGCTAAGGCCTGCCGAGCAGTACAACGTACTAAGGAAGATCCAATATGACACCCACTTAGATCCAGATTTCAAACATTTGGCCTAAAAAGTATTTATACCACCTGGGACCTCTTTGAGAATGGGATCCTTATGCCCTTTAATCAGATGTAAAATATGATATTTTCAGAGAGAACATCTATTAGGACTTTCAGATAAGAGATTATATCATGAAAAAACTTTGTTAATTAGTTTTAATACCTCCAGTTTTTTGTATGTGGGAGCTGGGACAGACATTGGGGAGGGAACTGAGTGTAGAGATTACAGAAGATGTGTAGGAAGATAATTGGAACAATACAAAAAAAAAGCTGTAATCGGAGTAGAGCATTACAACTCAAAATACTACACAGAGTGCATTTATCACCTGATCATCTTTCCAAATGTAGTGCCAGCACCTCTCCATTGTGCCTTAAATTTAAAACAAATACTGGTAGATTTACACAATGTCTAAGCTCCCAGATGACAAACAACTGTGGAAATTCCCTGTATATAATGAACAGAACATGTAGGAAACTGAGCTTGAATTAAAATTCCATTATATTTTTTTCTTGGTATTCCTAGCATGCACATCACTAATGTACATCTCAGATAATGAAATGTCTTGACATTCTGTGGAAGGAAAAATAATTTACTTCAATGGATTTCACAATCTCTGCTTGGTATAGGACAATCATAATGGAACATATTTCACTTCCTGACTTGTCTGATGCATTCAAAGACAAAATGAGAAAACCCTTTCAACTTCCTGCTACGATGGTTGTAGACAATAGTGGTATTGGCTAAGCTGAGCTGAACAGGGTTTTAATTTAAATTTATTTTTATTTCATTTCTTATATCATTTTTAGTTTCTTATTGGAACATTTAAATATTGTCCTTCACCTACTGTGCTTTGTTTTTTGTCTTCCTTTTATTTTATAAAAATTAAAACAAAATGGTAAACACATTTTGATAAACAAATGTTAGCTTTACTATTATTATTATTATTATTATTATTATTATTATTATTATTATCTTTAATATTATATATTATTATACTGTATACTGCAACACTGTAAATGTGCTGTTGGCTACAGAGCTGTCTCTGGCTGGCTGGCTTCCCATTCATCAACAAAGGTATCATTTCATGTATTATCTGCTCACAAGCAAACCTCTAAGATATGTTTCTATCCTAGATTGTTAGATTATTTGATGTATACTACATTAACAATAAGATATAAGTTCCAATCCAGTGAAGATAATAAAGCATATATTTTAATCTTCATCTCTTACAGCTGTATATATATATATATATATATATTCAATGTCATATTATGCTTGTCATATTATGCTTTAGGACAATGGAAACCTTGTGGTCCCTTTACAGAACACAGTCTGACACCTTGAACTGATGCTTGATCATGTGTCTGTATGTGACTGTATGTATGAGTGCTGCTAAATTAAAGTGTTGATTTACAGTAAGTGAAGAGAGGACCGACCTTCTTGAGATTGAGGCCGTGAGAGATGTTGTCAGCAGTCATGAAGGCAGCCAGCAGATGGGTGATGGCACCGGCCTCACCGCAGTGAGGCCTGAACGTGAATGTGTTCATCCCCCTCTGTCTGGAAACCAGAAGATAAACAAGTATTATACTATGGAAATGATACATATATAAAGTTGTTATTGCAGTGAAAAATCAATTAAAACACTGTTAAAAAAATAATTATAATTATCATATTCCTGTACTAATACTAAAAACGACAAATGTGTGCGCGCAGACACAAAGTCACTGACCTGCGGAGCTGGTTGAGCACAGCGATGTTTGCATACATGTAGTAGATGTAGTAGGTGTAGGAGGGGTTCTTGTTGTGGTTCCACTCCTCTGGTTTGGGGCTCTTAGTGCAGAACATATGACCACTGTGCTTGGACTCATCGTCCACGCTGTCAAAACCGGTCACCTACACACCAGGATGCAAACGGTTAATCATACAGGGAACAGAGGCCCCTCTTCTGGAGGTTATCCTCGGGTCTTTAGACAAAGATAACTGTGAAAAACGGGTTGCCGTCCTTTGGGTATGACTACATTTCAGCAGACATTTGTGGTCTATTAATTTGCTATCCACATGTCTGGATATGTCAACTTTGTTTTGTCAACATGTCTCAGGTACATGTGTCATTTATCCCACAACTACATCCTTAAGGGACTGTACAAAAATGATTATGGGAGAAAGTGGGGTCGGAAAAGGGTATTGTAATTCTTATTTTTTGCTGAAGGGACGGTAGTCCAATGTTTTTTGGGAAAGCAGGGGAGGGCCATTTATATTTTTTTCTTACTACATATTTTGATCTTATTTTGTATATTTTTATATCATTTTGATTATAAAAAAGGTACATCAAAATTATTTTGATGTGTGCCACTGAGGTGTGTATTGCCATAGAGGATATTCAGTGGGGTGAAGATAATATTCAATTCACTTATATTTCACTATTATGTTTGACAGAAATACATTATTTTTAGATATTTTGGGAGGGTATTGCAGTTTTGTTTAACGGGACGGTCCAAAGAAAATATCGATAATGCTGAAGAGGGTTTTTTCAACTAAATACATAAAATAAAAAATAAGATTTCATCACAAATTCCTACCCCAGTAACTTTTAACACAGTCCCTAATTCATGCCAGGGAAATCTGTCCTTTTACCAAGGTTCGATTTGGTATCTTGCCATGTCTGAATTGTTACGATCATCCCAGTGACCTACAGTATGAATGCTTTTTGTGACTGTTTGCGACTCACATGCTGGAGGAAGACGCTGAGCTCTGGGTTGGAGTGTGGGTCGATAGTGGCCTGGAACACAGGAAGGAAAATGTTCTCCAACATCTTGCCAAAGTGGGGCACAAAGTCCCTGCCTCTGAAAATGTCACTAAGATAGAAGAGAAAAAACAGATTCATTAAAATATAAATTCTAATCATCTTTCTAGCCACTCTTTCACACATTTTGAGCATATTTTCAAGCTTACATGGGAGTAAAATAGCATTTTTCTTTAACATCATATAAAGTCGAAACTATAATTTGTATTTCCCCTCTGTCTCACAGTAGGGTGAAACTGCATAAAAGAAAGAGTCTAAGAAAGATTGAAAACGTACTAGATCCTGGGTACTTGAATCATCCATTTGAGGTTTGGGGAGTAGACTCTGTTCTTGACAAACCAGCTGGAGAGTTTGTGCCACTCGCTGGGGTTGCAGCCATAGATGGAGAGACGCGGCTCGGCATACTGGTACTTGGCATCCTCCAGGTCACTGGCTACTTCCTGGTTCACACAAAGGCCAAATCAGGCTTAGATAACATGACGTTCAGTACATAATGGAAGATCCATGTGGAAGATTAGTAGGCTGCTAAATAGAAAACAGAAAGCTGTAATATCTCTATCTAGAATGCTGGCTTACCATACTGCATCGTTATCTTTATTATCAAGAAGAAAAAAAAATCTAATAAATCCATACACCATCCATACACACACTTACCCAATATATGGTTTGCACATTTGTACCTTCAATCTTCAATCACACCAACATTTAACATGCTGTATATATTGTCTGTGACTGTCCGCAATTGTCTGTTTGTCTACGTATGTGTATTGTTTACTCTTTATGTCACCTTTTTGTTACACACTATCTTCACACCAAAAAAAAATTTGTGATCTGTGATGTTTTTTTTATCTATTCTTATTTATACAGAAACTAACCTTGATGATGGTGGCAAAGTACTCTCCACCGATGTGGTTCTCTGTCTTCATGTACAGGTCACGCAGCTCACTGGCTCCTACAGGGTTGTACTTGGCGTTGAACTTATCGAAACGCTGGAAGGTTTGTCTTCCCTTCAGAGTCACAACAAAGAGAAAAGAAAAGAGATTTAGATCACCGAAGTTTGACTGAGGGGATGAGACAATAGCAATGATTAATTCTAAATGCAAATGTTGCAATAATAGCTTTTAAAAAAAGAAAATGTGGGTCTTTATGTAGTTGTTATCCAAAAAAAAGTGAATAAGGAAATTACATTTTAAAGATGTCCTCTAGATGTTTAAATTGTGGTCATTTTTAAAGTAATATATTTATTACATTGTCTACCAGTATATAGAATCCGACAACATGACAAAATAATTTGATTTCTAACATAAAACCTTTAACCGTTCTCAGCTACTTTTTTTTATATCTGAAACTCCTCAGTATAGGTGTACTTACAATTAGAAAATCAATACTACTTGGATGCTTTCTAACACAGTCAGGGTTAGGGTTATTCTTTTACATGGCTATTCAATTGGAAGCTATGTCTGTTCACATCTAAAGCCACAAATGTTCCAACAAGTGAGTCACGTACAGCGTGCACATCCAAGGAGTCCACAGTGAGGTCATAAGGGTGCAGGTTAAGGGACTCGAAGAGCTCCTTCATGGTGACCTCTTTCCCCTTAAGTTTGTGCACGATGCGGTCAGCGTCAACGCGATAAGACCTCTTGATGAAGCGCAGCAAGTGCTTCTGGTTCATGCAGGCGGCAGCGTGGATGTGGGTGTCCACCTAGAATGTAAGAGAGAAGACATGATGAATAGTGAACCATAGGTTATGGGTTTATGTGATGTAATAACTCTGCTTGGTAACAAGAGGGAGCTAAAGATAAACCCAAGTTGCATGGCAGAGGCAAGTGAGGACAAGGACAGCAAACTAAGTGGGAAATATAAGTTTAAAATTCAATTGTATAGAGACTCATCATTTACATATGAATGTATTTGAAATACATGATGAAACTTAATTTTATAAAATGTTTTAGTACACTGACAATGTTGATTGTGACTCTTTAATTAATTTTTTTCTGTATTTTTCTGTATTAACATGTGTGTTTTGACATAACACCAGACAACCATTCAATTTGACTGTTACCTACATTTCTAAGATCTACAGTACATTCTCCTCCATTAAAGTCAATGTAAAGATTTTCAGATCAGTCAATGGAGGAACAATGCAAAGATTCCACTTTATTTTACATTACAGTTTTCCTTAAAACCCAGTCTTTGTGGAAACTGTGCCCATAGTACATGCATTGTTGTTACATCCCTCCACCTTAAAATGGCAAGACGCATAGGGTTAAGGTTGATTTAGTTCTTTTTATTCAGCTTTTATTTTCTAAACATAAATTAGAAGCCGTTTCCATGCTAAATTCTTTTTGTGGTTACCTTCCTGCAGTTGTAGAAGTCCCTGTGGGGGTTCAACTTCAGCTCCTTCATCTCCTCCATTTCATTCAGCATCTCATGCACATTGAACTTGGACAAGAGGAACTTCAGGCGGCGGTGAGTGTAAGTCTTACTGCAAAGCAAAGAGGAGCATATCAACACATGAGCTGCACTGTGAGGTGATGCACAGGCCGATAGACATATTTCATAAGTGTTTAGAATAGGAAAATGTTGATTTGAAGCGTCTTGTTATTGTTATTTGTTGACCTTTCTTGCACCCCTGTGTGGATCCCCAGGGCCACACACTGAGAACTGAAATTACTTAACAGTCAGTCAACCCTGGGGGTCATCCACATGACATCATTTTGAAAGATCTGGGTTGTATAAAAATTGGATACGAGACATACATACAACAGACATAACTGAGATATTTCAATTCTAAAAGTCAACACATTTCAGAGGACTCACGTCGGGCCCTGTGCAATGAGAGCAATGAGGAAGTTCATGTCATCGATGAAGGTGTTGTAGTCGGGGCAGGGCAGGTCTTTGGGCTGATGTTTGTCAGCAGCTGCAGCATCGTTGTACACATAGATGACACCATCCTTCATACGAGCAACATATCCCAGATTCTTTGGCAGGTTCTTGGTATCAAAGGGGTCTTCACCATTCTTTGGAGGAGATGTGAAGACTGATAGATGGATGTAACATACAAATTACTCATTTAGGGTACTGAAAACATCTTGCATAAGCTCATTTATGTAAACCCCATCACCCTATTGAGCCTCAACTCCTTTTCTTCTCACCTGGCTGCACCTGATCTTCAATTTTGAAGGTCTCTCCCTCAATCTCACGCATGTACTGGGAGGCCGTCCGTGGGAAGCGCTGGAAGGCCAGCCTCATGTACTTCTCCCTGATGTTCAAGGCACGATACAGACCCTTACAGGACAGCTCAAAGTCATCCATGGTGACCTGAATAGCATATATAAAATATGTTACAGATTTATCAGTTACCAGCAAAAACAGCTGTGCAAAACTTCCGATAATATGCAGCTATGGCAACATTTGGGGCATTCCTTTCAAAAACAAGATGATCCACCAGCTCTCCACTAATGCAAAAGCCTAAATACATAATTTAATTAATGAATTATATTTGTTTGATGGAAGGGGCAGAGGCTTGATTGTCAGTTAATATATCCTAACAAACGTGAGGTTTTGAGTAGGCTAAAGCAGAAATAACAATCAACTCCTTGAAAATGTTTCTTTCCCTGCATGTTAAACCCACCATCATGAAAGTTAAACCCGGGCCTGCTCTCAGATGAGCTCCATTCACGGGCCTCTGTGAGAGGGAGGCCGCGTGGCCACTCACGGGGGGTCAAAGGGTACAGATGATCCCGGCATTAGGCCCAGGAGAGGCCCATGCAAATGTCTAAGGTGGTAGAGTGGGTATGGATATGGATAGGGGCCTAATTGGAAAATGTTGTCCTCCTGTCCACAATTGCTGATGGCAGGCCTGAGTCCACTGACACATATACCGGTAGTCAGAGAAATTCAAAATCTGCATCCACATCAACTTCTAGCCATGATAAAGGATAGTATTCCGTACATTTAACAACAAAAAAAACAAAGTTTTTTAAAATGAGGAGTATAATAAAAACAAATACTCAAATTTGGGGTTTTTTTAGACAAAAATTAAGGGAACACAAAAAAAACGTTTTCACAGTGTAGCACTCATAGTATCACCACCAGTCAATGAGTTTGATTGCTACTTACTGTGATGATTAAACATCAAAGATGTATCTAGGTGAGGTCTAAAAAGGTGGCTGATATATATATATATTTTTTAAAGACAATCAAAGTGGGCTACTCCAAGTTCACCAGGGAATTTAAATTGGATAAGAGGAAAGTGAACAGTACCCCGGAGGCGTAGTCTCCGATGATGGCCACTCTCTGGAAGTCAGGCACTTCCAGGTAGGTGGGTGTGTCCACCGCCATTGACACTATAGAGGTAGTGGCTGCCTGAGCACCGGCAACAGGCACAGCCATAGTGCAGGAGCGCTGGTGCCTCTTGCTGTGGATAAGGAGGGGTGATTAATGGTTGGCTTCATCCATTGTCAAAATTTCTGAGATGTTTGTTGTGAAAGCCAAACAAATTTTGCCTGGGAACCAGACAAATCTGTGAGCTCATATTTATTTGCTCTGGCAGATGCGTCTGGTCCCCCTCCACTTTGGACAGATTTCCAGCAACTTCAGATCTGACGTGCCCAATCACAACGGCTTATCTAATACGGGACAAAGACCATAAAGAGGAAACAACCAAGATGGCTGTAGCTGATGTGGAACTTTGTGTTGAAGCCGTTTTTGTGTCAGTATTGAAGGTACTGGATGGTATATTTTTGCTAAAAGAAGAAAAAATCAACTGCACTTGAAGCTTTTCTTAATTGCCGTACTCCAACCGAATTTGGCAAAATTTTAATATACTAACTGGTCGAGCTGGTCACCAAAAAGATGGGGCACAGTGCTTCATTTCTCTAATTGGTTGTAGGTCTATCCAATTTGTTCCAGAGGCATTTTGGTCTATGCCCGCTGATAGACTGAGACTAATTGCCATTTGGATTTGAACTGGCTATGTCAGGCTAAAACAAATTCCCCTTAAGAGTAAATATAAAACCTTGAAATGTATAATTTTCTCACCATAAAATGACGTTATTTAGCTGTGACGCAAGCACAAACTGACAATACATAATCTCTTGCCTCTCACCGTTTCTCAGCATCATCGTCAGTGTGCAGATGGTGAGCCATCTCATGGTGCATGATGGGACAGTCCTCATTCACATCAAACATTGAGATTTCATCACGGGCGTCCTCAGCTTTAGTGTCCGATGCAAAGACCTGTTCCGCGAAGGCCCGCATCTTATCATCGGTCTCTGTCAGGCACAGCAAAGGTTCATTCTGTTAACAGAAATGCATTCTGCTCCCATCATCACCATGCAGCACTTAACTAAACAGGCTGTGGCTATGAGGCGAATCACAAACAGAATTTCTTGAGCGCTAACTTATGCTGCATGACTATGACGTAATAAAGGCACATACATTACCTGCACATGCGTTGTATACATGACCAAAGCTTGACTCAGCCACTACAAGTCTTCAACGCCAGTTTGGTCCCATGCACATAGAGGAACTACAGCGATGTAGCACTGACATACACTGTTTTGTACACTCAACAAATATGGATATAAGATGGTAAAGCCTTATGAAATGTATGTTTTTAACTCTAGACCCAGTTTTCTTATCATCTCTCGTTGTGTATTTAGCATGTTATTATTGTTTGCACCCCATCAGTCAGGATGTAAGTGGCTTTATATGAGATGATTTTGATTGGAATTTTTCAATGTTGTTGAAAAAAATGACAGGAAAAAAGGGTCAAGGTCCATAATGACTGGAGTTATGAACCAAGCTAGGAACAACAGTTCTTCAACAAGTATTCATAAGAAACACAATGACACAATAATACACAGCATGAGTGGCATAACGTGATGCCCATCTACTCTCTAGATCAAACTACAACTGTGACATGCACTTACTAGCCAAGAGGCAAGGCTTTCTATTCTAAGACAACAACTCCAGTATCACACATACGACTAAAGAGATTTCGGGTTCTATGTCTCACCCTCCATACTTACTCTGAGGACCTGATAATGCCCAGCAAGAAAGTAGCACCAACCGGAATATAACCCAAAAAAGAGAGTTTTAGAAAAACATTGGTTAGAAAGGTGTTAGGATGACATACAAACAGAACCCTTTTCCTGTGTTTTACAGTATATGCATGACAAAATGTAACTGCCAAAGTTATGAATACATTACATGACACTTTAGGAACAGAGACTGTACTATAACACGTATCAGTTAGGGCTGGTTGATGTGACAATATATATATATCCTCAGAACGATATACAAAATGTCTATTGTGTACATTTTTATCTATATCGTTTCTATCGCGATGTCGACACATTTTCCATTCTTGTCATGTTATGTTAATGTTGCACTAAAGTTCCTAATAAAGTGAAAAAAAGTGTATTTATTTACACAGAAGTATACTAAATAGGCTTTACCATGTGGTTATTTTCTATAGATCAGAATACTTGCTATATTGTGATACATAATAGTTTTGAGATATGAAATTACCTATATCAGGATGATAAATTTTTGCCAATTTCACCCAGCCCTATTATCAGTTATAAACAAAATAGAATGTAGTTTAGAAATACATGCAGATGTTGAGGATACGAGCGATGAAATGAGACAATGGACCAGTGCATTCGCTCTATGGTGAATGGATAAGTGGGATTAATTTAACATGACTGTTAAATTGAATTTACAGTTACTTTTGAAATAACAGTAGCTGGACAACGAATTGGTAATTGCATTTTCATGACACATGCAGAGATTATTTTGTGTTCCCAGTGCTCCCAGTGAAGCAACACATTAGGAATCAAATATGCAGGATACTTATTGTATCGTAATGTGATTCCATTACTGCACCGCTACCATTTCTAAACATCTCCTTGCAGGTGAAGATGCATTTCCTGTGTGTGCATGGCATTCCTTTGATGGCTCAAACAAGTCTGAATGTCAAAACTGGTCTTGTTTGTGTGCTGCTTTGCTAACATTCCCATGATGGAAGAGTCATTGAGCTACCTGGGAGAAGTCATTTATTAATTTAACTGTTCACATTCAGTTCAGTTTCAAAGATGATGCTCTGTTTGTAAAGCAACAAAATACATTACAAATAGTACAAAGACATTATAATGAACCAGATAACTGATATTGAATGTGAACAATAGATTAATAAATGGTGTCCATTTTCACTATATTCCATTGCTTTCCATTTCATATGGAATAGACATTCATTTATCAAGATCCATATGACTAGATTGCATTCAAATGCACTTTGGAGAAAGAATATTTGGTGATGTGACTGTCTCACATCTATACAGTAAACCATGCATGTGAAATGCTTCACATCTTCCCCAAAACTTATCAGCTCTATACTCACTTCTTTCCTCTGCTGAGAAAGCAAAAAGTCACAGTTAGGGTGGGACAGTCCACGTTAGAGGGAAACAAAACAATGTGGTTATGTCTCAAAGCAGCAATAAAAAGGAAGTCAGAACCTTGTCTGTCCACAGACTGTGTATTTTTTGGGACTATTCCTTTAGTAGAAAAAAGTCTACAGTTAGTTATGTTGATTATCTTTTGAGTGTCTACGACATTTCTTATGACATTGTTGAGTTTTGTGCTGCAGCATACAAATAAATATAGTAAATAAAATCTAATCTAAATCTAAAAGCTAATTTTGGATTTGGGTAAACTGGCCCTTTAATATAAGACTCATCTGAATTTGAACACATTTGTTGTCAGCTCTCCACACATGCTCCGGCAGATCGTTAAACCTGCCTGCATGGAACTGCACGACAACACAGCCGTGAAATCTCTGCAGCCACATCAGAGTATGGCAACAAGTGAAAACAGTGTCAAACATATTCTCCACAAATACCTGCTGAATCATCAGACAGCAGCTGTTTTGACCATTGCATTTCTATTTGTCACCCTCTTAACTGCATCATGTATCCTCATACAGTACTTGCCAGTTGCCCAGCAATGCTTGCTGATGGTATGCCTATAATTAGCAACTATTACAACATTCATAATAGTAGTGATGATAGAGCGTTTTATACAGGGGATGAACTACAAGTTCAAGTGAACTACAAGTTCAAGTGAACTACAAGAAAAAAAGTACAAATTGAGCCTGATCTCCTGTTACACTTGACCCAGGAGAATCTGCTAGCAAATCACATCCATCAAAGATCCTCTCTTGACATTTTCACAGCTGATACTCAATCACTCACTAGATTCTGCACTGAAACACAAACCTGGAGTTTAACAATATCAATTTAAATGCTTACAGTTGAGGTCATGAAAGACGTTGGAATCACACAAATCCCAAAGGTAAAAAACATTTTCATCAAAGATTTGTAGTTCTGAGGAGACGATGGCGCCTTGTGATGATTACATATAAGTCAGTATGGACTTCTTACTGGAACTAATAACTTAACCCTGATGAACCTGTCATCAAAGCCGTCAGTGCCAACCATAATAGGGAGAATGTAACACTGACAACAGATGGGAATTTATAACCATAAGTGACTGTGGATATTACACATAGTGAGGGTTGTAATATTATGCATAATATGCATTCAAAGCATATTTGCAAAGTTTTGGAACACTCAATCCATTATTTCCATAAATCTCAACAAAGCAGACATGAGGGTGGCATTTTGACACAACAGTCGTTTATTTTTAGTTTTTCATGTGTTGCCATAACAAAAATGAAAATGAATACACTTTTGGTGACGGCTTCCTGGGTTCACCTTTATAGTCATGTGTCAATGTAAAATAACCTTTAGAAAATGCTATCCAAACACCCCTTCTATAGATGAGAGTGCACGTCCAAACCAATGGTCCAAACCAAGAGTCATTCTGCCCATACTCACCTGGCACTAAGACTTTAGGCATGGTGACGCTCTTCCAGTGAAACGCTTCCTGAGGACTGGAATATGATGGTCAGCCACTGGGCCACTGTAGTAGGGAAGTGTGAAGCCCTGTGCTAGGTCTGTGCAATATTAAGCTCCTTCTGCCTCTCACGTGTAACCAGAACTTGGGACACGCCTAGATGTAACCGGGGCTAAGTCTATTTTAAGTTGTCGATGTGCTCACAGGACTCCCTGATAGGCGCAGTGTGTAGACAAAGAGACGGGTATGTGTGTGTGTGTGTGTGTGTGTGTGTGTGAGGGAATTTATATTATATAACACCCTGATAGCTGCACAAGTAGCACTGCCCATGCTAGGTGGGTTTTTAGTTAATCACAATACACCTTTCTATCCACTGCAAATGCAACAGATGACAAAATTGTTACTGTTGCATGAAAGTGTCAAGGTTTTAGAAAATAAGGAACATTTTGAAATTGATGGCAGGTTATTTTTAATACTTTTTAAAGGGATCAATATACAAGTGGAGTTGTTTATCATCGCATGGTGCCTTTGTTTGGTTTAAAAACATGCGAATCCCTAAATTGGAGATGTCCTTGCACCTCACATTGACTCTGACACTGATATACAAAGGTGTCCATGTGGTTTCAATAACCTTAAAATGGGTAATAGATCCTTTAAAATAGTCCTGAATCTTTTGACATATTTCTTGACCAATGAGGACATTTGAAGTGCATTTTCACAGCAAAGATTAGAGAGTAAGATCTGCAGAATGTCTGCATAGCAGGTCTAATTCTGCTGAGCCCTACAGACCAACCTTTCCTATCAAGGTCCCATTACGCTAGCGGCTCTGTGAGGCTGTACATAGGCACAGCGGGGCTTTGAACTACTTTCTAACGTCGGTATGCTTAGATGCTCACAATGACAATGCTAACATGCTGGTGCGGCAGGTGATAATATTCACCTTTTTTACCATCTTAGTTTAGCGTGTTAGCTTGCTAACATTTTCTAATCATCACAAAACACAAAGTATGTCAGTTTTGCATCCATACAGATATATTTTCAGATACATAAAAGTCAGGGGATCACTAAGGTCAGTAGGATCCATCCTCATGGGACCACAAATATATGCACCGAATTCCCTGGCAATTCATCCAATAGTTATTTAGATATTTCAGTATGGACCAAAGTGGTAGACCAACCAAAATTGCCAGCCCCTGCCGTCAGCGTGGCTTAAAAGTGGGAAAGAAATATAAATTGGACCTAAAGGCCTTGCAGACTGGTGAAGGTAAAGTCCTCACAAATAAGATTCCCTGAATTACCAGGTAGTATCAATCTCTTAGGAGAGTAACTAGTAACAGCAACTTTGCTGCAAAAAGAAATTAATGAAAAAGTGTATTTTTCAACTGATAATAAAAGTTGATATATCGTTAAGACTTTTTAAACTCTCCTCACCTTCTGGCTTTATTTGTCCTGGTTTCTATATAACCATCTCTGAAAAACTTCCCTAGAATGGAGGTGAATGGATTTCCATGTGTTCTCCTAGGAGCATTGACAATATATATTTGAAGAACCCAAAAGAAACATGTTTTTTCCAGAAGCAATGTTGGTACCTTGGTACTTTGTAAAATCCACAAAACATGCAGGGCAACAGTTTTAAGGGAATATTTCTTCAATTTTAATTACTGTTAAAGTTTTTTTTTTTAATGTTTTTTTCCTGCTTTGAGCACCACAAACAAAATTCCATTTAACTCAATTATTCATTTTAATTCAATTTTATTGTCATTGACCCAATGTGCAGGCACATTTGTAACGAAATGTAGGTCAGTGGCTTCCAACAAACTGTGCAGGCGGTGGGCGTATACACAGTAAAATTAAAAATACACAATATTATTAACATTATCAACATTATTTACACTCTGCAATTGAGGTAAGATGTATCTAAGGAGTAGGGGGAAAAAAAGCAGGACAGCAGATGGGCCGATACACGTGCAAATAACATTGTATTATAAACATGTGCAAATGTTGTAAATGTACTTGTGCAAATAGCAATTATATCAGGGTGGGGACAGAAATCTCAGACAGGTATTTATAAGTTTGGGTTGTTAGGGAGGAAATATTCTCATCATAATCGCAGACTTTGCCATTCAGTTGTGTAACACACTTTTGCTTCGCCGGTCATCCTAAGACGGTGCCCAGACACTTAACAAGTCATCTATTTTTAGGGAATGTGATCCTAAATGTCAACGTTCCTCTTAGGGTGCAACTAGTGAGATATCATGTTAGAAATGGGCAGGCAGTCAGTTTAGCTACAAAAATTCACAATGACAGAATGTTTTAACAGGACATTTTGTAAATGATAATATTTTTCATAAGCATACATTTTAAAATTCCAGCTAACACGGCAGTTTATAGTTTACTGGTGATTGCACAGTTTTGAGACATTATCTTGAACTCTTGGTATGAATTTAATCTTCTCATGTCTTGACTGTTTGGAGAGCATGCTCTCAATAAAAATTCTTGTATAATTAAAGCAACACTATGTAACTTTTAGCGCGAGCTGTAGTTCCAATGAGACAACCTGTAGGTGGACCGAAGCGGCGGGTAGCACCTTTTTTGCGTGAGAATTTTGTATTTTACATTTCCATAGCCTTCACCAGGTTGCCACATGAATGTGAACTTGAAGGACAAACCAACAAAAGAAAGTGGCAATAGGTGCACAGGCTGACATGTTCTCTGAATAATTTCTTTTCCGTGATCTAGAGAGATCGAACGGTTGCTCACCAGGAACCTGAGAGATTATAAACAGCTGTCCATGTGGTTAACATGAGCAAGAGGGAGCAGGGAGTCCAAGTTTACCCTTCTCATATTACTCCTATCATCATCACCCGGACTGTCAGACACTACCAAATTACAACAGGTGCTCCCCTGTCCGGCTTCCAGTCTGGGAGTTGTTTGGTTAGTGTTTAGCCATACAGATATTCCCTGTGGTTTTCACTTTTGTAATTAATTTCAAATGTCATTGATATTCATTTATTTATTTATTCACACGTCATCATCATATCATTAAAACTTAATTTCAGAAGGTACAATGATCATATGTAGGACGCGTGAAATGGGGAACCCCAAATAAGCTACTAAAAGCTTTTCGGGGGGGGAATACATAGAACAGAGAATTTACAGTTCAAAGTTTATTGTCATATGCACAGTAAGGAAACATGTTTATCCTGTAGAATGAAATTCTTCTTTTGCTGTCCACAGAATGCCAAACAATGTAAAATCTACAATATATACTACAAATATACAAAATAAAACAATTTTAAAAGGCAGCATGTGAAAAATAAAGCAACAACACTGATGATGATAATAATAATAATAGTAAACAGTGCAGACACTAAACACTCAATTTACAATAGACACTACACAGTCAAATACCACAAAATACAGACACTTAAGAAAAAAATAAACAAATAATAAGAAACAAACAAAAATGAAAAAATAATTTTAAAAAAACAAAACCAGTCACAATAGACTCAACACAGACAAATACCACGATCCCAGTACATATAACACTTAAAGAATATTGAACAATCATATGCTATAAGCAATTTTTCCTTCAGACTTTTCTTGAAGATGGAGACAGAATGGGACAATTTCAAGTTTTCATCAAGCTCGTTCCAGATCTGTGCTAGAAAAGAAGCAGCAAAAGATGTTGTGAGCACCAAAATGAAACAAATCCAAATGGTATTTCCAATATATAAATAGTTCAAGTTTGTGTCATATAACAATGTTTTGTTTGATATTGAATATTACCGGTGTTAACTTGTGACCACTTAGCTCATCTCAAACCTGAGCTCCACCAACAGCCGCACAGAAACCTATGATATAAAGCGAAGATCACTGCAGCATTATAGCCGCCTCAATGCACTGTGTTGTCTGCAACATCTTTTATACCGTCTTTTGATGGCCATTGAGTGAAAAACTGACACATTACAAAAGAAGATACATCTCCAAAAGAATTAGGTCTAGGTAAAATAGTCTGAAATGAAAAAGCCCAGATTTTAATGAATGACAGGCTCGGAATATTAAGCAGCACAGACTCACTGAGGAATGAGTATGTCTTTGATAGTAATGGCTCACTTGTGCACAGTTTACAAGTTCAGCATGTTTACATGTTCTGTTTGGATTGTAATCACCCTTCCTGTTAGAAAGATAAATAGGACACCCAGACTTTAAAACGGCATGAACGCTTAATCCCTGGTGAATGCACGTATACAGGATCCGTTTGTTTTCAGATACAAGTTTCATAAGACTGTTTAGGTTTTACTCCACAAAAGGCACTGGCTTTAATCCTAGTTATGCTAAAACATCCTATATATTATACACTATACTACACTGCACAATAATAAGTTAACGCAGCAGTTTCACATTTTAAAATCTCTCAATATAGGCAAATACGTTTATATAATAGTATCCTACAAATTGTGGAGGTAGGGGTGAGTGTTTGTGTTGAGGGGGAAATCACACAGGAGACACGGTTTAAATAAATAAAGTCTATTTTTAAAAGTGTGTACATGCATGACTGTGTACCTTTTATAAGAAATAGAACTCACTGGCAATAAAACACATTTTTTAGACCCTTTTTAGGGGGGCTCAAGATTCAATCGGCTAATGAAATTACTGATTTAGCAGGGGAGGTTAACACTTTTACAAGGCACTATATCCATGTCACATTCTCATTAGGGGCTGAGCCCCCCACAAAGGTCTGATCCTAGAATCGCCCCTAGCTACGACAAAGGCGGAGGAGACACAGGATACTGTCAGGAATGTGTTTTTGTCATGGACATACAGTATAAAACCCGTACAAATGAGCTCAGCAAGAAGATTGAAGTATTCCCAAAGTAATCCAAATTATTTACAATACAACACTTAATTTGAGTAATCTAATGAAATGTTACATTTTAGGGCTATAGTATTCAGTAATCTGTAGTGGGCTACATTTTAAAAAGTAGCCCTTCCTACAGTGTTAGCTATGTAATTCATACCACTTTCGTACCGACAGTGACTAACCAAATGTCTTCTTATGCTCCATTTATTTTTCCTGTCGTACAATCTCATATAAACCTAGAGAAATTCAATTTCGCTGTTTTTTTTCCCAGGCAAAATGGAAACTATGCAAGATGGGTGGGATCATAAACTGTCCTCATTCGTAGATTACTTCAGGAATTTTAATTGCTCTTAATTGCTCAAGAGTTCCTCCAAACCAGAACGTTCCCCCAGAGCAGATCGGTTACGAGCAACTGCACTACAGACAGAACAAAACGGTAGGTGCTTCTAATATTTTGTCATGGATATTTCTTTCAAAGCCAATATTAAAAGTTTGTTTTCTGTTGTCTTAGTTTCAGTTTAAAGGGGACACTGTAGAAATCCTACAAAAATGCTTTAAACTGCCCTCAAGCTTGACCAACACATGAGTTGCAGACAGATTACAGTGAATGTTAATGGGGGTCATATCACTGTCTCCACCACTTCCCCTAACAGTGACCTGCACAATGTGCCACACATTGACTCAAATGTATTGTCTTTTTCAAATCACAGATTGGGTACAATGGAAGTGAAAGTGTCAGTGGACGGTATCCCACGCGTTGTTTGTGGAGTTACAGAGAAAACAACATGCCAAGAAGTAGTCATAGCGTTGGCTCAAGCCCTGGGTATGTACATCTGTGTCTCTACATGGTAACAACATTTATGTTCTGACATGTCGACCAAGCTGACAACCACAGTGTCATCCTTCTCTTTAGGTCAATCTGGGCGTTACACTTTACAGGAGAAATTTAAAGACTTTGAGCGGTGCATGACCCCTAATGAATGCCTCCTGGAGACTCTTAAGAAGTATGGTGAGCAGGCCAGGGAGGTCCGACTCACACTGCTCCACAACGGACCCTCAGTCTGGGATGAAATGAGCAGGACAAAGGTTGGCAGATACCAGCCCTGCCCGCCATTAAGAAGAAAAGATGCAGGCACCAGAATGCGGCGGGGCAGCAGTTCACTAAGTTTGCATCGCCAAAGCCTGCCACCGCTGTCCTGTTTAAGACAAGAGGCTGAGCAGCAAAAAGAGGACTTGAAAAGGCCTAAAAGAAAGTCTCTGACGCTCATGGAGGAGGCCTGGGAATGGCTGGAGAGTCTGGGTAAAGGCAAGGTATATAGTACTGCTTGTGATAAGGAAAGCAGTAAGAGGACAGATAAAAGGAATCGTACCTCTTTGGGTGTTCCTCTCACTGTTAACGAAGGTAACCCAGGTCAAAGCAGCAGAAGCAAAATCAGAGGTCAGAAAAGTTTAAAGTCAGACTTGGACAATCAAACATCCTGCTGCATGGGAAGTCAGACCAGGAGTAAAGAAAGCAAACACTTAGAGAAAACTCAAAGAGTAAAATCTGATGACCTGTCCAGTTTAAACTGTGCCACAACTGAAGATGAGAAAAACAGTCTAAGAGAAACCATAATATATCAACTCAGCTGTTTGCAGGATTTCCAGGTCCAAATAGCGTGCATAGACAAACAGATTTTGGAGCTTGAGGAAAAACAGAGAGCCAAAAAAGCTGAGCAGGAGGCTCAGCAGAGAATGGTTGAAGAGGAGATGGAGCAAATCAAGTTTTGGGAGAATGAATTAAAGGCAGAGGAAGGTTACGAGAAAGATTTGCAATGCCAGTTCCTTGAGATGAGGGCAAATGCTGTGGAGTGCAAGACTAAACTGGAGGAGTACAAACGCAAAATGCAGGGGCTTGATTTCTTTGCCACTCAAAATGTTGTTCAAGAGGATTTAGAGAGGCTTTCAAAAGGTGCAAACTCTGCCACAGAGATTTCAGCTGTTTCAACTAAGGACCTAAATCAGCAACAATCTGATTCAGATGGGGATGTAAACATTAACAGGAAGTTCCTTCCCAGAGAGGACTTGAGCCCTCCTCATGCTCCAAATCCTCCGAACCAGATAAAGGAGCGACGGCCCACAGGGCCCACCGAGTTGAGGGAGTGGTGGGCACGCTGGGCTCAAGCCCAAATCCCTCAATCGCAGACTAAAAAGAAGGTGATCCACCGCTCTGAGCTCACTATACATCTGGGCAGTACCAAGGTTTAGAATCAAATCAGAGATGACACATTTTAAGTCAATAAATATTAGGAATGCTTCATTGCACACAAGCTGTGGTTATTTATTCTCTTAAAATGCAAGCTGCTGATCCTGCTGGTTTAACTTGTATTGAGCATTTGTATCAAAGACTGGCCACGGTGATCCTCAGCAAGGGAACAAGGTTAGGGGGTAGAAATCGGATGACCTTCAACAGGAAGTGCTTCAATAAAAAAAATAAAAAAAATGTAAGCCTTATTTTGTGTACAGCACATTTTAAATCTTAGATTAGATTCACAAAACTTTACATTTTAAATGACATCTGCAGGTAGGATTCCTTGTCCATGCAACCTTGCATTCTGGTAAATTATGGACTATATTGTACATGCTACAAGCTTAATAAAAGAGATGGAAATCTAAAAGGACAATATTCCTGCCTTTGCTTCAAGACAGCTTTCAGCTGAGCATTTTAGAGATTCTGCACTTGACGGTGAAAGAATGGGCTGTCTGAGGACACAAGCAAAGAACGGTTCTCTATAACTGCAACAGTACATACAACTGCACACCTCAAGAGAGCTGGTGCAAGTTTTCATTTTAGAGTGTTTGGACTGAAAGCTTTCCTTGAGCTTCTTTTCTGGTGAATTTATAAATGGCTGAGAAGCCCTAATTGTTAATGTTTCTTACTGGGGCGCACTCACATTTTTTTAAACAATCGCTGGCTAATCTGTGCAATTGTCTTTTTAAATGGAGGTCGTTTCTAGCCCGTAAGTGAATACTTGAGTGAAACATTGGTCAACATAATAAAATTGTTTTCGCAGCTACTTTGTTCATACATTTTATTCAGTCAAATCAAGCGGCCTTCCTCTGAAATAATTCAATTACAAAACAGCTCATGATTTTCATAAAACTTTATTTCATTTGTTTCATTAGAGACCATCAACAAAAGTACATGAGAACCTCTGTCCGTGGTTCAACTGAAACCCGGTGATCTCCAAAGTTGAAATTAATTTAGACTGTAACTTAATGTGCAGAGGCACAACAGCTCACCCACCATGTCTCCAGCGCACAATAACTGGTAGCCTGATTTCTTAATGCTTTTTTCAACTGAATTTCTAATACTCTTCTCCTTCTTTAAGTTAAATTTGTTTTGTTATATCTGAAGTTTCAATGAACCTTCACTAAGCCAAGCACACACATTACATACAGTATATTTCAACCCACAGGTTTGGGATGCATATCAGTATTATTTCTACTAGAAAAGAAAGCCACCCTAAGATTGTTCTGAATGTTTTGGTGGTTTGGCTGGGAACAGAGGATGCATCTAATTTTTTTCCATTTTGCTTGTAGTTTTTAGGCACCTTATTCTTACTTAATTCAATATTAGCAGATTGAGTTTCAATGGAAAAAAGCAAAAATATGTGCAAGAAAAGAAAAAAAGAAAAATAGTATAAAAGAACTGTAGATATAAGATGCCACAAGGAACTCTGCACCTGGGAAAAAAATTGCTTTAGTGGAGCATGTGAATACCAAAAAGGTATCTAAAGGCTCCAGGTTGGTAAAAGTAAATCCCATTAGATCAACTACCTTGACATAACATACATCAATCACACACCATGCTTTCACTTCAGCTCTTCAATAAAGCATTTTTAAAAACTGCTCAAAAAAACGAGCAGAGAAGAATCCTCAGTTTAAGCCCGCACATGAAAAATATGATCCTCCTTATGGAGGGAACTTTGCTTTGCTTTATGCATCTTTTAGGAAAGCATACAGTAGTGGAAACTTGTCCGTGACACCATTTTAAGTTTCCATGGTTAAAGGAGCAAAAATAAGAGAGGAAAAAAAAAAAAAGAAAGAAAAAAGGGGAGCAGATGCTCAAAAGACATGCCAACAGTCACACTCATTCACCCAGGCAAACTACTGGACAGATTACAGGTGCAGAATTCCAAACAAAGCAGATTCAAAAAAAGGACAAACAGCCACACAGTCATCACTCTGATTTAGAGGGACAAGACCCTCAGAAACAAACACCTCAGTTACACACTATAATCACTTCTAGAATACATGACACACACGCGCGCGCACACACACACTCATAGACCCCATGTACACTGCAGTGTGAACTCTGTATCAAGTACATCATACATGGGAGGCAGGGAACTGTGGAATGAGAAAAGTTCCCTCGCAGGCATCGATGCGGATAAAGATTACACATGCCGATTACTGTATGTGCGAGTATGTCTTATGTATGAGTTTGTGTGTACAAGCATGTGTCAAAATCAAATTCCCTTAGCCCCTGTTGTTGCCCCTTGGGACAGCATCCCACCAACACCAACAGGGTGGGCTCTGTATTGCTCAGTCAATGACACCAGGCTGGCGAGTCTTGCGCTCCACATTAAAGCCCTGTATAGAAGAAGACAGATGTCATTAATGTGGTCGCTAACAAATGCAGAAGTATTTTCTTCTCAAGTATTGACTTGATTTTTCCCTAGGTAATTCCGCATATAAAAAGAACATAAATCAACAACTTTGTATCGACAATGTTTAATACAAAAATAAGTTAAACTGGTATAGAGTTATGATTTCAATAGAACTGCATATTAGGTCAAAGACTAGCAGCTACATTCATAGCACAGACAAAATGTGGCAAGAGCACAGGCTCGTTTGTACCTTTGAATTGTCAGGACCACGGGGCTGTCTTACAATCACCAGGCGAGGAGCACTGGCGTCGTCAAGAGTGATGCTCTTTAATCGGTTTACCAGACGATCTGGACGCGGAGTGGCCACCTGTTTAGGCCCCTCACTGTAACGTTAGGTACATAATGAGCATTCAAGATCAGCATTAAGAGCAATTTCTTTTTTTAAATCTTATATCACTTGAAAAGTTTAAGTATATAGCCTACAACAACATTGAACATTGAACAACATTGAAATTATAGTTAATTTAACCAAAATGTAAAAACAGGTTATGAGTCTTTACCTGACTCGGCGCACGTTGCAGGCACTACATTTCCCTGTGCGTTGATTGAGGACAACCGAGAACTCCACCTCATCCCCGGTCTGAAGCTCTAGGCCATCTTGCACTTCTTTCACATGGAAGAACAGCTTCTTGCTCTCGCCCACTTCATATGTGATGAAGCCAAACTGGGGGCAACGAAACCACACAACTTCAGGATTCCAAATTGGAAGCAATTCATTCCAGCATAACCTATTCAGCAGTAATGGTAACTTTAACACTGAGGTTTCTGAGACATGTGGTGCAATGAGCAATAATGAAACCGGGAAAAAAAAATATATACATCACTACCTGGTCTTTGACACACTCCACCATGGCTCTACGCTGAGGGACCACATTACAGGCCATCTTCTGACCAGTTTGGGCTACTGTGCAAACCTGGAACTTAACAAGTTCTCCTTTCTGCAGACAATCAGCCTTGTTTGACATACCCATGATTCCAAAGGGATAATTCTGACCTTTAGTTGCACCTGAAACAATCAAAAAGGGAGCAGGGTTGAGATCACCTTAATCTTCCTAAGAAAAAAGAAAAAGTGCTTTAAAATGTTGAGTCTATAAGTCCCATTAAAACTTGACACCAACCTTCCTCTGTGACTTCAATAAGCCCTTGGTATTCAGTCTGGGAAGGGTCCACACTGCGTAAGGGACGGATAACTTTCCCCATCGTCGCTGTCGCACCAACATCCTCACTAATGCCATTCACTAAAATTGGAGAACAATGGATTTCACACACACACACCTTTTATCTGTAGGAACTCCCACCTACATCGCCATATTAACAAATATGAAATAAAAATTGTAAATATTATAAAAAACAGTTGGAATTAAACCCCTCATACCTGCAGCCACTTTGGTAACCTTTTCAGCACTGACTTTGTTTCCTTTTCCCTTAGAGAGAGTGTACTCCACTGTGTCGCCCAGCTCCAAGTTCTCCAGGTCACCACACATTTCACTGAGGAAGAATGGATATACACTGAGACAAGGACAGATCTTTGAAAGCCATTCACAAGTAAATGAACTCATCCAAAAGGGCATGTAAGACTTAAACCTCTACCTATAGTGAAAGAAAATCTCCTGGTCATGATTTGCTGTCTCAATGAAGCCAAAGTTGTCCTTCAGTGTGGCAACAAATCCAAGCAGTCTCTTGGCATTGGAGGCATTACGGTTGAGGACCCTAATGGAGACGGCGCTCTGCTGGCCAGTTCGCTTCACTTCGTTGATGGAGAACTCCACCTAGAGGACAAACATTAATAAGTCACACACAGGGGGTAAGACCAAGCACACACAGCCACAAAAGTTGGATAATATTAGCAGCATTTGTCTGTTATAGGAGAAGACCTCATTTTGCCCACCTCTTCAGCAGTGTCTGAAACGGTTGAGTTCATTCATTTAATGTGCAAATCCTTTCAATGAGTTTAACTCTTTGTATTGTCTTCATTTAATCTAAAAAAATAAAATAAATAAAATCACTGAGTGTCACTCAGTAGATACCTTGTCTCCGACCTGTGGGTATCCTCCCCCCTCTAGGTCCTTGTTATGGTATGGCACGGTGAGCTTCACTCCACAGTCTTCATAGGCAATCACTCCTTCCTCAGCTTCCTACAGAGAGGGCAACCAATCACATCATCTTTTCAATAATTGGCATTACCGATGCTGGATCCAGCTGGCCGCAGCCAAGGGCAATTCTCACCAACGCTACACCCGTTTCTCAACAAAGCTGGTGTAAGATACCAATGTCTTAAATAATGCAATCGGGCGATTATGTAGTGTATTAGAAAATAGTGTGCAGACAACCCACACAAGGCAACACTGTGCGCAATGCATTATTCTGTAGTAGCCTAGTTGGTTAGCATTAGCCTAGTCTACTGCAACAGTTCTGGAGTTACAGCCTACTATAAAAGGGCTGCATAATTACCATCAGTATAACAGTTTCATTGGCAACACTTCTGCACTAGTCGCATACATTATTCTCCCCTCAGTTATTCACAGAATTTGACTAAACCAATCACAGCATGCAATTTACTGGCATTATCATGTTAGCCATTTAATCCCAACAAAAGCATGAGACTACAAATTAAAGCTTGCCGGGCTGCTTGATTACAGAAAATGAGCAGGCTATTTTATGCTTCTTAAATCGGTTTTCTTGCAGCAACTTCAAATTACCCTAATCATTTTGAGTGTAAAATATCTTATTGTCTTAATCTCAAGTGCCAAAAAAAGGACCAGAGTATTGGAGAACTTCATTAAATGAAGGTGGTGCTTATAATCATTTAGGAATGACCAAAATAAATTATTTTATTATTTGTATTACTAAAGACACTTAGACTGTTCCCTAAGACCATACTAGAAATTGGGACTACCTTTTCATCATTAATTGTGCAGCCCTACAACTCACTGAATCAGTTTGAGTGCATGATTCTAAGGGGTTAATTGGGAATCAAATACCATGCTGAGGCAACCAGTGGGCCAGAAGCCTGCAAAGACCAACCTTTTCTACAACTTTAGCCTTGAACAAAATAAGAGAAAGACACCTATTAGACAAGGCCCGCCAACATCACACTTTATTATATTGTATTATTACACTGTATTATTTGTGAGCTTTTAGACTGTTCATATAAAAAAGGTTTAGGAATCATATTTTAGACTAAATGTTAGAGAAAAGCATAGACTATTGGTATAAGTCTGTATATACAAGTATCTTTAGCATTTATTTGAGAGACTATTCATGTGGCTTCATGCAGAACATCTCAGTCCTACCTTGTCTTTTTTCTAACCAACAAGGAGCATGAACAGGAGGATGTCATTGGACGAGAAAGCAAAGAGGAAAATTAGAACTAAAAACAGAATTTGGGAAGAGGATAGATGTGATGTGGGTTGGGATGGACTATGAGGCCATTTTTGTACGCAAAAGGTGCATTTTCATGTACAATATTTGTCATAACCGTGCACTACGGTACCTTTTCCTTGCTCTTGGTGGGACTTGCATTCTTGGTGGTGGTTGCCACAACTTCCTTCTCCACCACACCCATAAAGCGTTGCTCAGACTGGGTATGGAAGGACACTGTGCCCTTTGGCAGCTTCTTGATGCGCACTGCATGGTTCCTCTGAGCTGATAGCATATCCTGGCAACAACAAGACATTTAATTTAGCTTGTTATTTACAAATAATTAAAATGTGGCTGATTAAATAGTAAGACAGAATACATACTTTTGTGAAAAGCTTATAAACAGGACCTACAGGCACAACAGTGAACTCCACTTCATCTGAGATGTGCAGTTGGCTTTCCTCCAGGACTTCACTGAAGTGAAAGAACATCCTGGCATCCCGATCCACACACTTAATGAAGCCAAAGCCATCGCGTATAGCCGCAATCACCCCCTAGAAGATTGAGTTTCACAACGTTACCTTCTGAGAATAGGTATTCACTTCAGTTAAAAAATTAATGTGGATGCCCCTTCCATGAAGTCATCTCTACAATGCATAATTACAAAATATAATGGACCGCTTCAGGAAAATCACACGATTTATTCTTTTGTAATTCACACCATTTCACGGGTCTCCTTGGTGAATTCGAAGGTGTCTGGGAGGATGTCGATGTTGGTAGCCCTCTCCAGCTTGTCTCTGCGGTCGGTGGAGATGTTGAACTGTATGTGGTCTCCCTCCAAAAGGGTCACCTTGGACTTTGTGTCTTTCTCGCCAAACGGCAGTTCCTTGTCAGTGAAACCAATCCGGGAACTGATGCGGCCTGGCAGAGGGTCGTTCTGTGAAAGCATTAAGGAAAGATTTGTGAATATTGTACGTTATATGCTTGCCTTTATTGCCAGACTTGTAATCCACTTGCCTGGTTTTTGGTGGGAACCTTGGGAATGACCTTAACAACAGTGCCTTCGAACTGCTCGATGCTGATATCCTCAAAGATGACTGTTCCTTGGGGGAGCAGCCTTACGTCTGTGGCTACTTCTTTACCCTATGGCCACAAGAACATAAAATGAAAACAATGTTATATATACACACACATATTCAGGCAGGTCATTAAAGAGTTAGGTGTCAAAGTTGGTCAAAATCTATCCAAAGTTGAAACACTTAACACCTACATTACGGTCTTTGATGGTGAACTCAACATCATCTCCAGCCTGCAGAGCCTCCAGATCACCCTTGAACTCGCTGTAGTGAAAGAAGATCTCCTTCACCACATCTGCCCTCTCAATGAATCCAAAGGCCTCCTGAAAGACACACATGGTTCAACGTGACCGGTACATCAACCTACCATTCAAAATGGGAGCTCCTGCCTCAAGAGTTCAGTGGGTTTCTTTATGGGGCAAAAAAATAATAAATAGAAGAATTGGCAAATGTTGAGGCCAAAATTACTTACATTCGAAAGATTAAATTTGACACGTATTTTAGTCGATATATAATTCCACTGTATGGTGGAAATCGTGGTATGGAACCAGGAATACAAATTCCCCATTTAGATATGACGCTGGGCTACCCAACATCTGGTCTGGATCAACGTACGTACATTTTCCAGGATAATTGCCCGACATCCAGTGCGGTCCGCTCTCTGTGTGTTGCCTTTCTCAATATCCCTTCGGGAAACCACAAACTTCGAGCTAGCAAGCTACGCGCGTTTTGAAGACAATTTGGATTGTGCAATAAGGCAGGCCTGCTTGGTTCTATCGGAGAATGATTGTAAAGATTTACAAAGAATGTGTCTACGACATTTATTATCTAAGACGTTTTGGGAGCAATCCCCACATGGTGGGGATTACTATGGACGAAGTACACAGATACACTGGTAAGAGCAATTAGGTTTAACAATGTATCCAGCTAATTTAAATAACTCCCGTTACTGTATTGTGTGAACAGTTACTTCATCTAATATTTCATGTGGCATTTTCTTTTGCAGGGTGCAAATGTTCACCAAAACAAGTGTCTTTCCCAAGACTATTTTGCAGAGCCACCATTGCCGCGTCCGGTGCTTAGCGCCTCCCAAGACGGTTCCAATTGGTTTAAAGAAATGCAAACAATGCAGAGTGTTTTTTCCTCTTATCCTAGAATGCATGTATGGTGTAGTAAGACCTTACTCAACAGCGCTGTGGCGGTCTGATAATGCTAGACTTCTCAACATCATATCTAAAGCAGATCTGTTTGGCAAATCCTTAAACTGTTGGCCCCTCCCTTCACGTTAATGTCTCGCTGGCTGAACACCAGCGACTCGCCGCTGCTATGCTCTGCACACTGCCCATGCTGGGCTTCTAAGGGTGATTGGTGCTCATATTGAGGTTACCCGCCGATATCGCCGGCGTCCCGGTCGGGATGGTTGACGAGTCCGCTGATGAGCACCACTCTCCTGCAGAAGTCAGGTCGCCCCGGTGATTGTGAACATTGTTTGCAATGTTAATTTCTGTATGCAATGTTCGCGCTCCCTTACCTGTTACGCTACCAGTTTCCTCCACCCTCTCTCCCTTTGTGATCCCCTAAATCAGCAGTATGAACACAGATCTCCCACAGAAGCCCGAGCCAGGTAGTGCACCGCGCAGAGTGGCAGCGATTAGCACTATTGCCAACCGTCTCCTGTACGTAGAATGCTGTGATTGACCAATCAAAATAGAGTATTCAACAAAGCTGTGTCATGACTAATGATATTCATGGCACTTACCTTTGTAGCACACACCACACCCTGGCATCTCATTTGCTTTTTCTTCACAAGTTGAATATTACGAGCACTGACTGCACCAGTACTGAAATACAGAAAAGGTTAAATATAAAATCGAGTGCAAGCTGGGAACTATTAAGACAATACTGACATGGTCGTGTAAAGACTTACTGCTTGTTGGTTTCCATATAAAAGCTGACTTTGTCGCCTGTGTCCAGGTGGATATTCCCCTCCACATCATCAGGAGTATAGGTAAGGTAAAACACTTCCTGTGAAAAGTCAAAAACAGTGTTTAACTTTTTGGACACACCCATTAACCCCAAAACAATTTCACATTCAGGAAACAAACTTTTTTTTCCCCCCCTGATGTGGATATTTTTTTTGGCAAGATGCTGGCCATATCTGCCCAGAGAATTCACTAGTATTTTTGTTGCTGCCGTTCACATTCACAAAATGCACTACAGAAACGCAATGCAGTTTTTGAGTCGCCTTTCGTTGTGCAACCCTGCTGTTGTACAATGACAAAAATGAACGTTAAAAACCAACCAAAAAGTGTGCGCGGAAATGCCAACTATAAATAAATAATGCATGCTTCTGCTGAACTGCTAGCAAAGCATAGACAAGTTTCTGAAAGGACTGCCAGGTAAACGGAATGCAGACAATGAAGCTACACCAAACACCACAACTACCAAGACAAAGGCAAGTAAAGGAGCCAACTGCCAATCTTGAAAATATGTTTATCCACAAAAAGGTGGGCCTGGCAGAAAAAGATTGGGAACCACTGCTGTAGTCTATGCCACTTACCCCATTTCTTTCATAACAAACACTGCCAGTGGGCACCTGGCCGGGAGCAGACTTTCCATCCAAGTGCACTGGGATTGCAGAGACAACCTGCAGAAAAGCAGGGAAAGACAGATGGAAGGCCATTAGCACACTGCTTTGCTAATCGTAGGTTGATTATCCATTGTAATTACGTAGCCCGCTTAAAATATTTCTGGACATGTGATGGATGAAATGGCTGAATTTCAAATGTCATAGTAACAAGTATATCAAGTGTCCCAAATGTGGTGCATTATTGACTCTTTACAGACATGTAAAATTTGTTTCACTTTGACAGGCTGACCAACTGCGCTATACTAGTTGCTGTGAGCAATCAGAAATTAATACACCCATTGGGCAATTGCATTGATCACTTGACCACATTTGTTCTACAGACATTGAGCACCTCAAGCAAACATGCATGTCAGCACAACAAGCCAAATCAGAAATTCAAATGTATTTATGTACTTAAGAGTTAAGATTAGAGGGGAACTTAGAGGGGGACCAAATTCAACAATTTACTTACAATAACATACCCTGCCCAAAAAACACAAAGGGCCATACAAATGTTACATTGACAGACAACGACAGAACCAAAAATAAAATGGTGTTCCTTAACTGGATGAATATAACCATGCAGCACAGTAAAGGGATAGGCGTGCAGGTCTGGCCCCACCTGGCCCGAGATGCGCTCCTCTGGCAGCACCTCTGGCTTTATCTTTAGCAGCTTCACTGCTATGGGCTTGCCAGTGCGCCTGTCAGAGGATACCTCAAACTCTACATCATCTGAGGACAGAGAAGCAGAAGAAAACCAAATACTTGTATCAGGGACAACTAAAGTTTCAATCATTTAACTTGTTTTTCTTTGACAAGATAAGTTATCTACGTTAAGTATTTATGAGTAATACACAAGTCCAAGGCATCTCACCTCCTATTTTAAGCTCCTGCAGGTTGCCATTGTACTGGGAGCAGTGGAAGAAGAGACGAGCCTGACGTTCGGAGCACTGGATGAACCCGTAGGAAGTCAGAAGCTTCTCCACCACACCAGTCTCTCTAATGCCAGGCCCTGTGCCATTGGCGTACGCAGTATGTCCATTGTTATGGAGCATGCCTGGGTCGAAACTCATCTGGAGAAGAGAAGCAAGTTTTTAAAATGCATTCAGTAGTGGATCAACATGATGCAGACAAAAATGTAGGTCGCAGTCTATGCGGTGTTTGATGCCAACCTTAAAAACACTTCAAAACATGCAGGTAGAGCAAATTTCAGGAGGAAGTGGGGGGGAGGGGAGGAGCAATAGTAAAGCTACATCAGTCTTCTGGAGCTATCGGGCCAGCAACAGAGGGGAACACGCATTGATAATGACAAGATAGAATTTCAGGATAATTTATACCATTAACTGGAAATACATAAACAGAACAACACTGTATGGCGCTTCCTGGTACACTTACAAGTGGCATGCACTTAAAGTTAAAATGTACTGATTGTCAAGTGATTTTAGTTCCATATTAACTAAGCACTGCCAAAACTCCATGCAAATGTTCAAAACCTGTTCACCTCCCTCTACCTAACAACCAACGAAAAAGCACTTATCAAAATCTGCCACTAGACATGGTTAAACTCACTTTTCACGCAACTACACACCATGCCGTTAGCAAAAGTCAACATGACACAACAGCAGTTCACAGGGCTGTTAAGTCAGTGTGGGGACCACCGAACATGCCCTCTTACTGATCTCTGATACAAGGGAGTCCGCTTGTGTTTTTTACTTCCTGGGTGGGGATGGCAAGAGACGGAGGAGGAGCGGGGGATAGGCATGGGACCAGTAGAGGTAGATGGGGCAGAGCCAGTGTTGCGAGCCACTGGAGGTTCAGAGGAGCCTCTTTCCATTTCTGACATTGGGGAATGGACTTGGATATGCTGTTGGGAGGAGGCAACAGCTTTGAAAAGAGGACAGTCATAGCATTTAAATATTTTTCAAATTGCCCAAACCCAGATAAGTCCAGTTTAGTTATAACGCAAAACCAGTTGTTATCCAGCATTACGGTATAATATTCTGTATATTCTACTTTACCTCACAAATCTGCCATTATTTCATACATACGTGTTTGCCCATGCAATTATTGGAGGCCTAACACGTATACATTTCGCAACATTACAGCAATAGACAATATGCATGTCCTTGTATACAAATTTATCCAATACCATTTTATTATATTTTAGCTCTTTTAACCACCACTACTCAAATTCTGCCATCAGAAAACCATAAGGCCACTCAGTATCAATGGATCTGCTGTCATGACAACCTCACATTACAGCATCAGTCAACAGCACTAATCAGTGGTTGACAATACAAAGTGTATTCAAACAGGATGGCTCTACAGAGAAGGCAGGCTGAACTAAAAAGAATAACCAACCTCATTGTGCAGCCAGTTAAGGTGAAGTAGTTTCAATGCAGTGTCGCAAATGTTACTCAAGGTCGAGTAAAAAAAAATAAAAATAAATAACTACAGAAGATGGTGAATCAGAAAATGCAAATGACGGGTCAAATAGCTGTGCATCTACAGTGGATAAAGAGTTGGTGATGGGTTATGGGTTATGAGGGAAGTCCCAGAACAGCCTCTTCTGTTTGGCCCTTAACTGTCCTACCACAATGAGCTCCTCTTAACAGGCGACATATACAGAGGTATTTTACACTTTACTGTTCTTTAACACAGTATATTAAAATATCTGCATTTACAGGCTACATGCCTCAGCATTTGGTTGCCAGTACAGGGATTACTCTCAAACATCAACGTGAAAAATGATTTGTCTGAGGGACAACAAAGAACTTCAGATCATTGCTGATGGTTAAGTACTTTGAATACTACCCATTTAATTTATTTTAGTTTTTAAACTACATACCAGGACGGTATACTGGTATGCAGTTCAGCTTGAATTCATGTTGCATTGATTTGAGGGAAGTTCAAAGTAACGCAGGTACGCAAAGTAAAAATGAGGAAAAGGGGGAGGAAAAACAAAAAAAAGCTATTCAGGACTTGTGAAAAGAAGCAAATTTCTACAGTCAAATTGGCAGAACACCCCTCACCCTGCAAAATCAGAAAGGGTTTTATTGCCATGTACGTTTAACACATACAAGGAATTTGTTTTGGTGTTGTTGGTGCACGTCACACATTCTCTAGATGGAATAACATAACTGAGTAGAGGCAAGTCTAGGGAGCCCGAAAAGGATGGAAAGAGGTTAGGCCATTCACAGCAGAAAGATGCAGGGCAAGGTGGGTGGATGGGTGTTCGATGGGGTGGGTGGGGCACGTAGACAAGAGATGGGAAGGTAGAACTTACAGATCGGCCATATGGCGACAGGCTGAGTCCGACAGGGGAGGTGCTGCTCAGGTCAGCGCTAACAAACGCGGTGGGTGGCGACGCAGGCAAGGTAAACTCAACAAAGCCTTTCCAGGGGCTGCCCATATTTTCCCATAAACTCGGACCCAACTTGCTCGAGCACTTGCTGAACTTGATTACTTGTTAATTTTTGGCTTGAATGTTAAGTTCTATTTTTTGTAACCACCCAATGATAGACCGCTGGATGTCTGCAAGGGTGAAGAGAGGAACAAACATAACGGGTAAGGCAGATAGGTCAGCCAGTGTGCCAAGTGTCACAGACAAAAGGAAAGTAGCTGTGGGCTTTTTATCCCCCAAGGGAGTGTTGAAAAGGCAAAAATTAGGGAGGGTGGGAGGGCAATCAAATCCTTCTCAAACTAAATTGAAAAACCAGTTTAGCTGTTTGGTGGTGGTGGCGGGTCAGTTCAGCAGGCTTTGGTTTTTAAGAAGTTATATTTAGCAAATGGCAATGTAGATGTAAGACATGATCAAATCAAACTGTCTACTCCTTATCACACTCATTCCACATAAGGAATGTGCAGCCATGTGCAAAGACGAATGAATTTACCAGGATTTTCTCTCTCCAAACCAAGCACTGCAGCTTTCACATATATTTCAATCTCTGAAGGTGTGCTAATCAGTGAAGACAGTTGCTGCAAAGAAACCGTCACTAAAGATGTTGCCATTAAAAAATTGAGAACCCCAAACTTTAATTGATGAGGCCACAAATCCAGATTTTGGTTTCAATAAAGCAGTAGGAAATGTGTTTGCTTAAACAACATCCAACTTTGACAAAGGAGGACAAATGCACTGTTGTTTGTGTTCAGTGAGAAAAAGTAAACAAAAAACGCATTGCTGCCTAAAATCAGCGCAGCTGGAAAAACTGAATCAGAATTGAGTGTTGCACAATCTGTGTTTGAACATCTGTACACTAGGGTCGTGTGTACAAACTGGGAATTTACCAATTAGTTTCTGAATTCCACCCAAGTTGAGGCATCAAATTTGTCATCAGAATTCTTAAACCGCATACAGTGAAATATTTTCAGCATATTGGGGGGAGGTGTGTGTGTGGGGGGGGTCATTCAAAACATGTCAAATCATAAGTGACTAAACAATTACAAAGTGCAGTTGTCACTGGCATGACAGGTCTCATGTTATGAAGAAACCACCAACTGAGACCCACCTTTATTCGTCGTCTTGAATCTTGTAATTCTCAGGACCTCGATGACTATGCAGTTCCTGCAGATCTTATCACGCACACAGTTTAACACACACAAACACACACACACTTGTTACAGGTTTCTGGCACAAGTTCTAGATGGTTGCATAAAGCAAAAAAGGGGGAGAAATCTAGCGCAAAAAAGGCAAACGCAGGTGCAATAACACTGCTTAGAAAAAAAATTGCAATGAAATCAGTGGGAGGAGTAGAGAAAGGGAAATATGGGGGGGGGGAGAAACAGGACTATTGGGGGGGAAAATAAAACTAGCACGATAGCAGCCCACTCCACACCCCGGTGGTGAGTCGGTGGTGTGGTGAGGATGAGGAGGGCTAGGAGCAGCGTTGGGACGTGTGCTTTGTCAAAGCTGTTGAGTAGGCACAGACTTCTGGTTTCAGATCAGTTAGTCTTCTCAGAATATGCTTGGGCGTAGGATTGCTTCTCTTCTGTGTTTCAATTGGGCTGATGTGCGTCTTCTTTGGTCATTAGAGGATTTGGTTACTTCTTGTGTTTTAGACCGTTGAAGTGATCCGTTTTTTTTCTACGTGTCTTCAGTGTTGCAACTTTGCTTGTTTTGGGAGGTTTATCTTCAGTTTCTTTGTTATGACCTGAACTTGAAGCAGTTGCGGATGGTACAAAAATTCTGTTCCGTTTCAGTTCATACTGTTGGGGGAAAAAAAACACATTTGGTTAGCGGAGCAGAACTGATGACTTTGACTTCACATTGATTAACAACATCTTTACAGATCAAACTTTTAGATTTAACACAAAAAGGCCCAAAGGATCCAAGTGTGTCAACTGATAAGAATAATAAAAAAAAAAAACAGCAATAAGTACCGATAGCTTGAAGTTTCTTGAGAAGACTAAATGCTTTGCCCCCCTGACTCAAGTAAAAAAGGTTTTTCTTCCTCAGATGCCTCTGGATACAGCCCACAACACCATGCATCTGACTAGCAAGCAAGAGCTGTGGATCAACACGTCTTTGTGCATACCATCAGTTCAGGCCATGATATTTATGGCACTATTTCTGACCTGGGCCGTCCATTTTGTAATTTTATCATAACAGTTTTGCACACTTTGTATTGTATATGTTCAGCTGAGATGTGTGTACCATGTGCATGAATTTAGCTACATTTAGTTAGAAACTCAGAAAGTGATCTCCATAGGTAGTTTAGGGCAGAGTGTTGTTGACCTAAATACACTGCATTGAAAACAAGCTGGGTTAGCCAACCTGGGACACATGATCTAGTCTGCTGTGACTGTGTTGCAATGACTTCCACCCTACTACTTCCCAGAACGTTAAAATTTGTTTAAAAAAAATGCTCAAATGGGACTCTAGCAATAGAGAGGGGGCTTTTTTTTAATGCTTCTCTAAATATTCATATCCAAATATCGCATCCAGATTAAATAACAAGCAGTTCTTTGTTTTGTTTACATTTGCAAGGCTTAGGTTAATACTAGTACAAAGTCAAGTTATCACAAGATGGATTGGTTAAGTGGGTTAAAGGTTATGAGCAATGAACAGGGACAACTCTTCAGTGAAAACAACCTTCTGAGAGATGAGCTATTTGTTCCCATTTTTCAGCTTTTAGTGACGCAGAAAGAGAAAAAAAGAGTCCATCCACTAAACCACCAGCACCGATTGGCCGTTTCAGCACTTTGAGTAACGTTATAAGACTACATTTTATCTCGGTAATCATTAAACAAGAAATACTAAAAACATACAGACTGCCCCAGTTACGACAGAATGGCTAACGTTAAACCCACGTATCTGGCACGAAGGTGCTACCCTGGTCTGGGCCTGAACAACAACCGCCCTGACAGTACCAACCATGTGACTTCCTAGCAATCCGCCATCCTCAGCTGGAACTGCCAATATGGCCTGATCCAACACGTTGCGGCATGCAACGCTATCGAAAACGTCACATCTAAGCTAGTCAGCTAATGGTTAACAATCTCAAACTCTTCACATTTGCAAAGATGGGTCATGTTTCGCTATTTTAGTGTTTGCTAGGCAAACTTACGCACACAGTAACAGTCGAGTACACATCGCAACGTCTTAATGACCTTGTGTGGACAAACAACCAGACATATTAGCATCTCGCTAAAGCTAAAGTCGTAAACAGCCAATACCCCCGGGCGTTTCCTATTTTAAATGTAACGGTAAATCAAATCACTGCGACAGGGTCATTAACGTTACGCCACACATTAACGTTAGCTCAAAAAGTTAGCACATCCGGCGTTTCTGGTTACTTAGCTGTTATCACAAGTACGAGGCTAGTCTGATCAGCGATCAAGTACGCTCACATAGTTATTGTTACAACGTAACAGAGACAACCTTACCAAGCTCCATCCAAAAAGACGCCTTTTTAATGTTTTGTGGTTTATTTTACAGAACATGACTCGAGGCTTGTGATAAAACAATTGGGTGTCGTGATAAATTTGGCACCCGTGTTATTAACTAGTAATTCTTGTATTTAAAAAAAATATATATATATATTTATAGAACTGGGTAACATTAGCACCGTGCACTGGCCTCCGACACCGGGGTTGGTTTTTTTAAATAGAAATTTGATTAAACGGACAGATAGATGTGTTTGGAGTAGATATGAAGACTGGACCTTAACCATTAGCTAGAGATTAAACGGGCAATGAACACTTATGACTAGCTAATCTGGATCAAAATAGTCAGTAACTAACGTTAACCGAGTAAATTCTCTAACGTTACATACACAAACAGAACAGAAAGGTAACGTTATCGAGCTAACGGCACGAGGACAGGACAACAAAGAAGCTATGACAAGCGGACCGCCCCGGCTCGTAACGTTAAGTTATTCAATTCTAACCAATTAACGTTACAGCGTCTGTCACTAATATTTACCACAGCCATGTCACAAGTGCTGTCTCTTTGGTAAAGTTATACGTTTTAGGAATGCAGAAGTGTTTGTGTACCGTTAACAATGTCGCTAGGTCGTTCACAATGCTAAGTGGCTAACGTTGCGGCTCGGTTAGCTTTAGCTAGCATGCTGCTAGACTGCTTGGTCCTTGTGTGTGGTGATTTATGGTGAGGAAAAACACGGCAGCCCCAACCCAGGCCCGGGATCTGCGTATGACTAAGTGCTGGATAACCCGTTTGATTCTGAAGACCCACTGGATAAAAAAAATATATACCACTTACTGGCACAGTTAAAACAAATGTTTGAATTGTTTTATAAAACAGGAAAATTAATAAAACTCACCCCAACAGCTTTCAGCACTGTCACCAGCGCCGCTAGAAGCAGCACGGCACATTACGTAGTGATTAGGGAGGCAGCTACCGCGATATTTGACAACGTTAGGACTTCCAAAGAGTCTAAAGGATAGAGTGGCCACTGCCCATGGATACACCCATGCCACTGCCGCGTATGTTCTGATTACTTTTGTTGTCTAGCAGTGATCAATAGGGGACTGGACTAGAAGGCAGATATATACGAGCCGTGTTACTGGAAATATAGGCATCAGCAGCATCATGTCATTCACTAGTTCTAGACAATTGAATTTAACGCGTGTCCCTCGTTTAATCCCTTGATAGTAACTTTTCTCTTCCTGTAGTAGAGTTTCTGAGGCCACACGTTGCAGCTTGGGGGAGTGTTCAAGAATTACATTTTAAAGTGCTCCTTATTTTCAGGTTCATAATTGTATTTAGAGGTTATATCAGAATAGGCATCACACTTTGTTGGGAGTCGCACATGCGCAGTACCTAGGTAAGGACTACTACCCTCTCATGATGGATGGATCACAAAAAAGATATATAACACAATAAAGGAAAGGGGAAATGCCAAAAAGCATAATATGAGCACTTTAAATGCTGATCATACTTAAAGGGGTGATCCTTGGATGATTTAGAATTTTTTTTAAAAACTGACATGAGTGACAAAAATGCTCAGAGTTTAGCAGTCTGGATCATAAATAGAATGGTTTATCTCATTTAATTATGGCCTGGAGTTGGACTTGTTGTTGATAATGTGCATGAGCTTGTGTGTGTGTGTGTGTGTGTGTGTGTGTGTGTGTGTGTGGGTGGGAACTGGGAATCCACAGATACCCAGTTCTAATAGCCTTCTGCAATTGTATAAATATTGCAATACTTTGTGGGCCATATGCTCAATCACCATTGTGATACCTCATTCAGCGATAGATAGTGACCTAACAGTAGGGCTGGGCAATATTTCAATATTATATCGAGATCGTGATATGAGACTAGATAACAGTAAAGTGGTGTCATTTTCTGAATTTACCAGACTGTTCTAGCTGTTCTATTATTTGCCTTTAACCACTTAGACATTATATCCACATTATGATGGTTATTTATCTAAAATCTAAATGTGGAAGATGTTTTGTGAAAGCACCAACTGTCAACCTTACAATATCGTTGCAATATCGACATCGAGGTGTTTGGTCAAAAATATCGTGATATTTGATTTTCTCCATATCGCCCAGCCCTACTAAACAGACATTTATTTAAATGAAAATCTTCGAGATTACATCTTCAAGGGGAACTACGCCAATCTATGGTCTAAGACAGTCTAAAAATATTAGTTGACATTATCAACTCTCGCAAATCTCAAAAAACTAGAGTGATAAAACTCTAATTTGTGATGTCATCAAGTATGAAGTCTGGAACTCCTCCATAAACAATGAATTGGGAAAGATGTTATAGATCAGGGATTCTCAAAGTGGGGTCTGTGGCACTCTCAGGGGTGGGTCTAAAGGGGTGGCCTGGGGTGGCACCCGCCCCCCGATTCCATTGGGCTAGAGTGCTGTCAATCTGACAAAATTGATTTCCATTGCATCAGAGTAGTGTCACTTTGCTGCCTGTTCTGCCAATAGCTGCATTTCCATTTGGTACTTTAAACATACATAGTATGGTAACTGTGTACTTTGTTGAAATGGCCAGTTTAGAAGTAGAAACATATTGAACTCACTGTAAAGTACTTGTTGCTGTAAGAAATAAATAGTTAATTTCTGTTCTGTTTCCTATCATATGAAAATTATGTACAGCAAAGTTTTCTTTGTTGAAGTTTGAGGCAAGTTTATTGTAAGTGTTTTGCACATTATTTTTATATTTTTATTTTCTATGAATGCAATGCTGGTGTATCTTAAGTTCTATGTTTTCCATAAACTGAATTTAATAAATCTCCAAACAACATAAAAAGGAAAGTTTTATAAAACTGCAACAACAACAAAAACCTCTGTTTCATGACATTTCATGTCCTTTTAGTCCTTTCCTATCGCTGACACTGCGCTGTGGAGATAGGTCTGGCAATGCCACACTAGTCCTCTCCCGGAAGGACTCTTACAAACTCACCTGGCTTTCTGTCCACTCCTGTTTTTTCCCTCGTATTTTGTTCCTGTTTTTCATCATAGCCTATTATTTGGTAAATCAATCTTACAGTTGCTTCTATCAAACGTCCTTCTAAACTCTCCAATAGATGGCGGTATCTACCTTGATTTTGGTTTGAAGATACGGAAGTGACGTTATTGTTTAGTCTCACACGGAAACGATACACTTGACAACAAAACAGAGAGACCAATTATTCATTTGCATGTAACGTTACTGTACTTACTCTGTGTACCGACAAATACTTCCGAAGGCCCGCAATAGTTTGTATACGTTGCCATAAAGGCGTTGCAGCTGCTTCGGCTAACCAAGGCTAGATAGCCAATGTAAGCTAACACTGCGAGGTATTTCAATCTAGCTGGCAACGTCAACGTTAGTGTGCAGTTAGCTTGTCTACGTTACATACAGGAGTTGTCAGTTTCTAGAATGGCCTGCACTTTGGAAAAAGTGTTGGGCGATGCCCGGACCCTTCTCGAGAGGCTGAAAGAGCACGACACGGCCGCCGAGGGACTGATAGAGCAGTCCGGGGCCCTCAGCCAGAGAGTGCAGAGCATGAGAGAGGTGGGAAATGCCCTTCCAGAAAAGGTAAGTACAAGTATCTCAACCGGTTACAACCTCAAAACGGTTACAAAGAAATGTAATTCAAGTGCTGCACTACTCAATGGCATACACACAGAAGTGGTAAGAAAGGACTTTGTTCAGCTCCAACTTAACGTCACCCATACATTCAGAACAAATGTTGTTAAATAAAGAAATCTAAAATGTTTCTTCTCATGACCCCACAACCTTCTCTCATCTAAACACAGGGAAACATGGGAACCAATGCTAAAAGCAGAGATTATGATGAAACGTGAAAGTGCTGCTTGTTGGGTTACTTTTGTGCTCAGTTTACCTAGACATCCTTAAAGTTTACAAAAATGATAAGCTCAAAAGTTTTGTATATGTGTATGTTTGTGATAACCACAACAATATTAAACTTCTTTATTGTTGAATGGAGTTTGGCATGATAGAGGTTTTACATCCCCCTCTTCCTGAGACTGTTGTTTTTAGTTATTTTGTTCATGTTTATGTTTTTTTTTTTTGCTTTAACAAACACAAAGAATAAACTGTTGGCCAACCAGTTAAAGTTCCTATTAGTGAAAAAGCAACTTACAACAACAATTAGATGTTGTGAATGTCATGGAAATATTCCTATGGAGCTGATTAATATTTTAGTAGAACATTACCTTTTGATGCTAAGATTGAAGTAAATTTTCATAATAACTTGTATCTTGAAACTCTCTTATTATACTCTGTTGTTGTAATTATACTACTTTTGAAGTAAGGTGTCTTTCTGTTTCCAATATGCTTGTAATATGTGTTTTTGAAGTTTACATAATTCCCCTATGTCATGGTTGATTTAATATTAAAACGGAGCAACACAACCTCCTATTCCTTATCATTTCTCTCCACTGCTATATACTGCTCTCTCCTCTCAGCAAACAGAAGACACTTCAGGATTTCAGGAGCTGACCAAATACAAGCCTCATGTCCTTCTGAATCAGGAAAACACCCAAATCAAAGAACTACAGCAGGAGAATAAAGGTAAAAAAACAAACAAACAAAAAACTGTCTATTCTTTTGATTTTATGGTTTGTTTACATCTTTGCTAACCCTCTTCATGACTGTCTGTGTAGAACTATGGTTATCTCTTGAAGAACATCAGTACGCGCTAGAGTTGATCATGGGTCGATACCGCAAGCAGATGCTCCAGCTGATGATGGCAAAGAAGGAGTTGGACACCAAACCTGTGCTTAGCCTCCATGAGAACCACGCAAAAGTATACTAGCTGTCTTCACATTTTCAAATTCTCGGTCATTAATAGGTTAGGATTCCAAATGGGTGCACATTTAAAAAAAAAAAAAAAAAATGTGTTGACTTTAGGAAACGTCTTGTTTTCCGACTGTTCTCCAGGAAGTGCAGAACCAGGTGGAGCGGATATGCGAGATGGGCCAGGTGATGAGAAGAGCAGTGCAGGTGGACGATCAGCACTACTGCTCTGTTCGAGAGAGACTCGCTCAACTAGAGGTGAGCACAGGGCTTCAGATTTCTGACTGAATCCATATTTCTTGGAAGGTTTTTTTTATTTTTTATTTTTTTTTGAAATTGCACACTGATACTGTCTTTGTATCTACATGTGGTATCTGTTGAAGGTAACGGGAAGTGATACATAGAAATACATACATACAAATGTTGCATGTATCACCTACATAAATATATACCGTAATTGAATAATATGTGTTAGGGGTGTGACGAGACACCCAGCTCACGAGACGAGACACGAGATTGGGTTCACGAGCTATTTTACAGAAGACTGGAGAAGTCCTTTATTCAATCGAAAGTCACAAAATGAAAACCGAGCACTGAAAGGTTTTGCCATAAACTCAGATGACTGGCTTCTCTCCTGTATAACTAACAGTTACACTGTTACTTATTCTATATGTTTGGTGGAGAGAGAGTCTCTTCACTCAGAGAACCAAGGTTACAACATAACTAAGTGTTTTCTGGCAGTAGTTGAGACCAAATGTTTTGTACTTGAATTTGTCATTGTACAGTAGACAGAGAGAAATACAGCTTATTTGATTATTGTTTCACATTGATTACGTTCTAAAGCACAAATAAATTACCATCAAACACTCAACAGATGATATTTGTGAAGATAAATGCTATTTTCTCCTCCTCTGCATTGTTTTAAATTGCAGCTCTAAACAAGGAAGGCGGCTACTCTAGTATTGATTTATGACCATTATAGGATGAAGGGAGAACATTTCTCTTGGTTTAATATCATTAAAAGTAAAGTTAGGTTTTGCTGTCCGCTTCCCGCCTCATTTTAACAGAGAAAGAAAGCGCCACAGTGAACTGCACACTGCTGACGAGTCTCGAACTCCGAGAACTCAGTCAACTTTGGAGAACGGAGGTGCCTGGGTAGCTCACCTGGTAGAACGCACACCCATATACAGAGGTTTACTCCTCGCCGCAGCGGCCGCCAGTTCGACTCCAACCAGTGGCCCTTTGCTGCATGTCATTCCTCCTCTCTCTCCCCTTTCATGTCTTCAGCTGTCCTATAAAATAAAAAAAGGCCTAAAAAAAAAAAAAAAAACTTTGGAGAACGGCCGAGGGATTTTCTATGCTAATTTAAAGGCTGCTGCTCTGCACTTGTGCACTGATATCGCGAGACACTTTTTACCTCGACGAGATCTCTGTTTTGACGTGGGCCATACGTCGGCGGTGTGTCTTGGCCTTGTGACTTTTTTTTTTCTGAATTTCTTATTCTATGTTTTATATATAGAATCAGGTGGCCAAACTCTGAAATTTTTCTCTTGTAGTGATATGTAGTCATACAGACGGTTTTGGTTTAATGATATCCGTCTAGAGATATTTACTGCCATCCAATTCATTAAGGTGAATTGAATTACATTGATTATCCACAGTAACCGAGACGTTGTTTCTGGAAGTAGATACAACAATTAAATCTGGACTTCAGTTTTTCCTTAAATATGTGGTTATTCTATCTTCTTTAGATTGAGAACAAGGAGCTGCGAGATCTCCTGGCCATCAGCAAGAGCTCTGTGAAGACAGCAAGGGAAGAAACCAACCAGAGAGCAGCAGGACAGTCCCCTCAGCCAGGGTCCTATGAGTGATCAAAACAGCTTCAGTGTGAACCGTGGTTGTGGCAACAAGCTCTTCAAGACCAGGAGACAGGGTTGATGATCTCTATACCTGTGTTTACCACATTATTTTTTTAACATAAGATGGAATGCAGCCAAACCACAGCATATTTTTTGTAGCGAAGGCCACTTAAACACAACATTCTGGCTATCGGATGTATTTACCTGCAGGTATATCTGGATGATAGCTATTGTTTTCATATGTACAGTATGTGTAATATGACTGCAGTCGTGTTGGAGTGAATTTCACATAAGCCTTGACTTTTAATGAGGTGTCTTGGTTATTACGGACAAGAATTCTGTGGGAGCTAAGACACATGTACTGGAGTAAAAGGCAGTAAAAGCAAAGGGGATTTATTTTGTTTTTGGCCAAAGATGCATTTACTCTTCTAAGACACAGTTTCTACCTCTTTGGTGCCCCTTTGCTGTTCACACACACACTCACAATGTGTAAAATGCTCATAACCACCCTTGCTTTAGGTTCACTTGAAGTCCATTAAGAAGCCAACTTGTAGTCTGTCTGTACCATTTTAAGAAGCTGTGCTTGAGAATCACTCTGCCAACAATATGACTTTTGGCTGTTTGTTTCACACAGTTTGCCTGCTGAGGAGTGACAGTGGATCATTTGTATGCGATTGTAATGAATTTGATATGTTTGTCAGTCTATTTGTAGATGTCATATATAACATGATTTTTCATGTTTAGTACTTAGGTTCTGTGTTTACCAGTTTTGTAGTTTTGGATGCAGAAGAGTCCCAGCTGGCACATCTTTATTTAATGTTAACAGTTTCAAAACATGGCAAGTTTTTGTTTAATGGATATAAAATGTTTGCGCACTGTATGTGTCAGAAATTGTATATTGTCATCTCAGGAAATCGGTGTTAATACGGTGAACATGCTGTAATGACTTCAAGACAGTGTACTGTTTGTGTCAAACGAAATTTCATTCAGAAACTTTAAAATACATTTGCAATTTAAAAAAAAGTGTGAATGTGAATATTTTTATCTGCCAAAACATACATGTATTAGACAGTATCATGGGTGTAACTTTGGTTTGAGAAGTGTGGGGGGGGGGTCCCCTGCCAGAAAAATGTTTTCTATTTGAATCCCATTTCCTGCATTTCTACATACGTTTAGGGACTATGATGATACAAAATCCAGGAAATAATTAAGTTGATCATAATGATAAATTCTGCCAGAAAGAATAGTACTAAACAATGTATAAGAGAAAGAGGTCTTGCTTTCTTAATTGTTTAATATAGGTGAGGGGGTCACAAACGGGATTTTAAAAAAAGTTGGGGGGACATGTCCCCCCTGTCCCCAGTGGAAATTACACCCTAGCAGTAAATACAGAATGTATGGAGGTGAATTACTGTTCTATTCTCTACCACAGGATGGCGACATTAAGCCGCTTTGGTTTTAACCATTTACAGTTACAGTCTATGGTTTTAACGCATCGCGAGGTTTGCCAGAGTGGGTAATGTTGCGTTTAAGTGAAGAAGAAATAAAGAGCTTTCGACTGTTGGAGTTGTTTTTCCTCCACATATATTGTATCAACAACATCATGTGGATAAAGTAAGATTTCATTTGTAACTGGCGGTCCAAAACCTATACATTCATTCATGCCCAAAACCCACTGCACTTCATCACGGTCCCCTGCGTTTAAAATCGTAAGAATTGTACATTACCGACAGCACGTGAAAGCAGCACCATAGCTGCCTTTGACACTAGTTGGAGAAGCTAGCTAATGTTCAGCATGTCTGAAAAGGAGCTGGGGAAAAAGTGGGACCGGTGCCTGGCAGACGGTGCCATTAAACTCGGTAAATATCCTAAAGTCTTTCGCGTATAACGGCATTGTAATGTCTCAGAATAAGAACAAAATGAGTAGCAGTTTTTACTCTAGTTCACAGCTGTCATTGACTGGGCGAGAGGCTAACTAGCTAGCCATAAAGGGCTTGTAAAGGACAACTAAATGGCCAGTCACTGGTATTTGCGTTTCACTCAAATTTTGCTGTTGGGAAGATCCTAAGTGCGGGCGCTATTCATAAAATGATAAATGCGATGCTTTCTTGCTTATCGGTGTACGTTAACTTAACGTTACACCTTTGCTAGGACATTTAGCTAGTAAGACACTTTACGAGACATTATGCCCACTTCGGCATTCATACAAAGCATGTTTTAATACCACGTAAACTTAGTTTATAATTCCACAAGGTTACATAGACATGGCGACAGGGTAGGGTGACCAGACGTCCCCGGTTTCCGGGGACAGTCCCCGGTTTCGGTGACCTGTCCCCGGCTGGAGCTGTCCCCGGAAATGTCCCCGGTTTTCACTGTGACTGACAGACCCGAAATTGGAATGAAATAGTCGTGCACCCTACACGCACAGGCTCAAGACAGCCAGAGCAAGCCTCAGAGCTCAGAGATGTTCTAGAATGCCCATTTTACGATGCTAAAATTACTGTTTATTTACATGGAGTCTGGTGGGTTTAGCGAAAGCAATTTCGCGGACTTTTTATGTTTAAAAAAAGGATCTTACTCTTTAACAGAAAGGTCGACCTCCTTAGAAATACTTTCCATAATGTTGTCAGACACTTAGAATATTAATCTGAGTCTGTCAGTGGCAAAACAGGCACTTTTATGAACGTAAATACAAGCTGTACAATTGACGTCCTATTAACTTACATTGTAGCTTGTTTCGCCGTTGCCGACTGCAGTGATCTCGTTTAATACTGGACCAATGTCAAAGGAAAATATTTCCTCAATAGTTTTAATTGTATCCGATACTCAATGAGCTGTTGCAGAAACAAGCCCAGCGTGAAGCATTAAAGCAAAAGCTGTCAGATAAATGTAGTGCAGTAAACATTACAACATTTCCCTCTGAGGTGTAGTGGAGTACAAGTATGAAGTAGCAGCAGGGGAGATTCTAGGATCAGACCTTTAGGGGGGCTCAGCCCCTAATGAGAACGTGACATGAATATGGCGCATGCAAAAGTGTTAACCCCATTGCTGTGACAAATTGCAAGAAAATTAACATTGAACTTACATGAAATGTTATCATATTTGCATTCTGCATAAATCTCTGCGCAGAGATTTTCTCTGTGAAATATCTCACAAACTCTTCACTCAACACATGCATCGGTACAACAAGCGGTCCCTGAGTAATCCGGTTTTGAGATTTCAACATCATTTCTACATGATCTACAAAATTATAATGTATTCTCATGTAAACTATTTATGTCAGCACAGATATGTTTTGTAAATTGCTTAGCCAGTGTATTCCACCATAATGGTTATTATATTGCCAGATTCCAGACAATCCCACTTACTTTTTATATATATATATATATATATATATATATATATATATATATATCCCACTTACAAATATGAATATATATGCTTCCTAGTGACATTAATGCAAAAATATGAAGAAAAAAACTATTCCACCTGTGTGTGCATGGTTAAAATTCTGAAGTGCAAAATAGCTCAGGCTACAGCACAAATATTCCCATCCATAGATATATGAATAATCAAGTCTAACCTCTGAATTTCTTTTCAAAGGGCACCAGATTGATGCATTTAAACGTTAAAATGCACAAAATTTTCTTGCATGCCCATGGACCCCCCCTAGGGGAGCTTGTGCCCCAGTGCAGCTCTAGGTCTAGTGACGCCCCTGGGGCAGTGTCCCGTTTTAAGTTTACAAAGATAAAAAATGACCTGTTTTGGAGGTATTTATGCTTCTGACCTGAAAATGTCCCCGGATTTTGTCTCAGAAATCTGGTCACCTTACGACATGGAGCAGTTCAAAGTTGAGTTTATTTATTAAAGTACGGTATTGCTTGATTAATCACTGGTATTAAAGACCAGTGGGTTCTGTAATTTTAATTTTAATAAGCAAAGCACCATCAATTTGGCAGATGTTTGAGTGGAGTTTGGTGCGATGTCAGTGACAGCATCAGCTATTGGAGCGAGGTACCTGACTCACTTTGTTTTGAGAAGGCTGTGTGCAAAGACTGCATGTGTTCTATGAAACAGTGGGGGAAATTACATCACATAGGCTAATTGATCAGTTTTCGAGTTAGCAGGTACCGGGTACTTTTTTTCGTAATGGAAAGGCGAGTAGAGTAGAGTCGAGGCGAGTCGAGCAGGTACCATGTAATGGAAAAGCGACTTTAGAGTTTATTGCCATGTGTTTTAGAAAGCAGTGCATTACAAAGCAACAAAGCTTAAGTTGTGGCTACATAGAAAATATACGATACATAAAGTTAATATACATAAGTCAAGAGACCGTATGAGACAGCATCTGCACACAATAGAGAAATGAACATTAAACAATAGCAGTAATACATTTAAAAAGTCTATTAAAGGTGCATTGTCATCCACGTTATAATAGAGGGTTTTCATTGCATTACTTACTTTGGCCTTCGCAACACAACGGTCGTTAATGACTTGGTACTGCGTCTCCCTCACCCATCCACACACCATCTGGTTATAAGCCTCCGAACTTTTGTAGGATTTAAGGTCTTCCACTGTGTATGGGCTCAGCGAGAAAACCAGGTAGTTGACTATATCGGGATATGCAACTGAAGGAAGAATCACCAGGTCGCCATGGATCCAAGAAGAGGAAGCCAACTTGTAGGGATCTGCACCGCCAGTAAACTGTAATTTTTCAAAATATCGCACAATATATAGTGTGTTCCAAGTCCTTCCATGCCTTTGCATTTTGGATGCCTTTTGATGAGCTTTTCTGTTGTTTAGGCATAAAGTATTACAGTATCCAAAGTGCACAATACTCCATTACTCCATTCAGTTGTTTACACCGAGTGCCTCCAATATGGCCGCCCATCTAGGTTATCGCCCAGAACGTGACGTCGGTGAAAACCCTCTATAATAGCAGCATGGTTGCCCAATGGTTAGCACTGTGGCCTCACAGCAAGAAGGTTCTGGGTTCAAAACCAGGTCGTTCTGGGCTTTTTTTCCGTGTGGAGTACTGCCCAGGGTTAAATGCAGAGAATGAATTTTGCTACATGTATGTGACAATAAAGTACCTTTTACCATTTTATAGTAGCTGTTTTTATTTTCCTCTATTTTCAGGCACTGGGCTGGGGTTAGGAATCGTGTTTTCTGTTCTGTTCTTCAAACGTAAGTAGTTTCAATGGATTGTTGCTTTAACTGCATCTTGAACCTTTAATTAAGCTCAGAGGTGCTTGACAGGAGGAGCAGAGCTAGGAGCACATTACAAGTAGCTGTCTACTGCTAGCAGCGAAACACAATGGTCTTATCTAGCCTAGCACATTATTCAAAGTGAATTTATAATTTAGAGTATTTACTGCTTTTATTGTGAGAAGAGCACCAACAACATCCATTCTTAAAAGCACAAAAAGGAGCATGTAAAATTTAATTACGGAGAAATAAAAAGACAAACAGAAAAGGTGTCACAGCGAGTGTGAAAAGGATTTCACATGTCATCTCTGATACGATTTTAAATAACACTGTGTCATTCTTGAGAAGAGATAAAGTACCTTTTCATTTGTAGGGCACACTTGGCCGATTTCATTCGGCTCAGGAACAGGACTTGGCATGGCATATGCCAACTGTCAAAATGACCTGAGGTCGTTTTATTTGCTGCACAGAAGCGAAAAGGTTTGTTTGTGCAATAAAACACATATGGAATTAATAACAACTAACAGAAATATTTCCTCATCTCTATTATTAGAATAACAACCCTGTCATTGTTGATGTACATCAAGGTTCGTGTAACTAATTTCTATTTTCTTTAACAGGAGCAATAGCTGCAAGTCATCGAGGGACTTTTTTTATTTTTTTGACATGTTTTTTGTTTTTGTTCTGTCTGTGTGAGAGTCGCCATTTGCACTGTTCTACAGTTAGATTCTTGTCTTCCGGTTGAACGATCCATCCTAGTATGACTCTTGTTTGATTTGAATGTGCCTGAACAGGACAGCCTGTGTATGTTTAATAAAATAATCATCATCACGACAAAACATTATGCCCTGGTGATTCTTTTTTTCCTCAGATGCTTTATAATGGATGAAAACCATTTCAAATCATATTGAACTATGTAGTAGAAAAACAAGAGTAACGTAATGAATTATAACAGCTAGATTTTACTCCATCACTCCAAGCAGCAATTGTGATACTTGAGGGAGTAATAGGAGTCAAGTGTTAGCTTTAACCCTTGCGTTGACTTCGGGTTACATTGACCCTTTTTCAATTTTTGTTTTATATCATAAAATATGGGACGTAGAAATAAGAGCTGAAAATGTGTAGAAGAAAAATTTTACAATTTAAAACGTTGGGAAAAGCAAAAACAAACTGTGAAAAAAAGGTATCAAAAACGTCGTAAAATAAGTGTTTTTTTCAAGGTTGACGGGAAGACAACACAAGGGTTGAAAAGGTGGTGTTTCAGTTGATTTCTGAATACAAGTGGGAGGGATTTTTTGAAATGGTGTGGTGGAGGAAGGTGGGGCGAGCAATGCAAACGCTGTCCCAGAAGGTGGTGGGCTCGGTGTGGGTGAGAAGGGGTCAGAAGGTTGGCAGCAGCTGATCTGATGTGGCAGATGACAGGGGTGTAGTGATGGAGGAGATTAGTCAGTTCTGAGGGGGCATGACAATTGAGAGCTTATGCATATTTTGCTTTAGTATTTGAATGGCAAGGCTATTAAAATGTGGAGTGCACATGATTTTACCACATGCTTTTGTTATTATGTTATTTTATTCAAGTGCTCCTGTTGGGAAGTGAATCATTATTTTCTGGATTGAGAATGTGGGAACAAGGTCAAGTGACTTTGTTTTTTTTTCTTCATTTTTATTCAGTAATGGTAAATTAAAAAAAAAATGAAACCCAAATCTACTATTGATGAACATTTTTCATGTTTTAATTGTTTTTCAAATCTGAGCCACAGTGAAAGCAATTAGACTTTTTGACACTGCCATTAGAAAAAAAATGAAGACAAAGCTTATGTAAATTGTGCAATTCTAAAATGCAAAAGAATAGATTTCATATGTATTTGCTTCACTCTGATGCACTTAAATCATCACGACTTGTGCAGCCAGTTGTTTCAGAAGTCACATAAGTTGTATGGAGATCACGTGTGTAAAATCCAAGATTCGACTAGTGATTGAAGGTGAAATAAACCCGTATCTGAAGGGGCCAGCAGTTGTCATCAGGGAAATCATTAAGTCAAAAAAGGATTAAACAAATCTGAGACAAGGCTATTGAATAGGGAAGGATACCATAACATTCCCATGGCATGGACTGCACAGTAAAAAAGCTTAATTATATTCAGTGTAATTTAGTCTTGTAAATCATTAAAACATGAAAAAGTCAGAGAGGGTGGCTTCTTTTTAATCTTTGCTACTACTGCTCTATAAAGAGAAATTCTATCTTTGAAGAAAAAGCACTTCACATCAACTCTTTATAATGCCTTACAAAAATGCCATAATAGTTTTCCCTCAGTAGATAAAAACAGTATGACCAAACACTGAAAAAAACCGCCCACTCCAACTCCTATGCTGAAGAATTAGCATTTATTGGCTGTGATTGTGCATGGTTATGCATTAACATCTCAATGCTTTGACACACTCCTTCTCAGAAACTGCGTGCTCTGGCTGGGAGGCGCGCTGGAGTGGCCGACAAAGGGATTAACAGGAGCGAGGCATATAAAGGCAGCGTTACAAGGACCATGATACCTGCAGAGCACTTATGAACAGAGCCTTGTGTACAAATGACTGCTTCACAATTTTGTGTCCGTTTCGGCTCCCCTTCTCTGTTTCGCAGAATAAAAAGACTTGTGAAAAGCAGCAGAGCCCCAGCTCGGCGAAGGGAAGCTGTACAATTTCCACTGCTGTGAGGTGAGGTATAATTCTGAGAATTGGTCCTATCTCTCTTCATCTCCAGTTGTTCCTTTCATCAGCAAAGCTCTCGTATGCCTAGTTGAGATATCTCTCTGTGTGCCCTCCTCCACTGACTGTCATCATTGTGACATGCTGCTTCGAAACCCTCTGTCAGCTATCGAATGCTCATTCTGGCGCTTAGCTGTGGATGAGGCAGGGACATGCTGGCCAGGATGGAGAGATGAGTGTATGTGATTTTGATCACTATACTGGTGGCAGTGGAAGTAAGCCCAGGGCACCTGGATGTATTCCTGCCAAAGGGAGATGGAGATATTTACCCGTGGAGAACAGTCCGGTGAAACTTGACAGCGACAGGGTTGGATGGCTTCTCATCACAAGACCTCTTTTTATTCAACAATGTCCCTAAACTGAGAGCTTTGGCTGCAAAGGAGAACTGGTTAATGTGTGTAACATCTAGTGGTGCCTAAAGGGGAACCTTCAGGAGCTGCTTCATTGGCTGTTGTCAACCAGCACCATGGCTGACTCTCACTTGTCTGGCTCCGTAGGAAGCTATAACAGCAGCTCTCCCACCACCAGTGCTTGGAACATCACTGGCAGCGGCCCGTGGTTGTTGGCCTTCATGCTGACTGTCATCATCCTCATGACAGTCTGTGGCAATATGTTGCTTATCGCTGTGGTGTTTGCCCATCGCTCTTTGCGTTGCACCTCAAACTGCTTCCTGGTGTCTCTGTTCCTGTCTGACCTCATGGTGGCCCTGGTGGTCATGCCCCCAGCCATGCTCAATGTTCTGTGTGGGGCCTGGGTGCTGTGGCCTGCCTTTTGCCCGATTTGGCTCTGCTTTGACGTCATGTGCTGCAGTGCGTCCATTCTCAACCTGTGTGTGATCAGCCTGGACCGCTACCTTTTCATCATCTCACCGCTGCGCTACAAGCAGAGGATGACTCCACCTCGGGCATTGCTCCTGGTAGGAGCTGCTTGGGGGTTGGCAGCTTTGGCTTCCTTCCTTCCCATTAAGATGAAATGGCACAGCTTAGGCCATTGGAGTGGACACTCATCTGTTCCTGGGATCAGCAGTAGCAACATCAGCTCTTACTCTGACACACTGTACCCAGCATCCTACTTTCAGCTGTCACCATCGGGAGGCCTTTCCTTCCAGTGCCGCCTGCAGGTCACCCTGCCCTTTGCCCTGGTGGCATCTGTACTCACATTCTTTTTGCCCTCCAGCGCCATTTGCTTCACTTACTGTCGGATCCTTCTGGTAGCGCGGAGGCAGGCGAAGAGGGTCGCAGCACTGAGCCACCCACCACACCCCCATCCCTCTCTAGGGGAACCCTCCAGGCCTCCGTCACCTAGGGTTGCAGCAGGGCAAGCTCAGCAGGACAGAGATGACTGCAGTCACCAGGAACCTCCTGTATCACAAAATGTACCGGTAAGCCAGAGAGACTAAAAAGTAAAACAAACCAGCCAGGCAGATATATATATATATATATATATATATATACACACAGTGGGGAGAACAAGTATTTGATACAATGCCGATTTTGCAGGTTTTCCCACTTACAAAGCATGTAGAAGTCTGTAATTTTTATCATAGGTACACTTCAACTGTGAGTGACGGAATCTAAAACAAAAATCCAGAAAATCACATTGTATGATTTTTAAGTAATTCATTTGCATTTTATTGCATGACATAAGTATTTGATACATCAGAAAAGCAGAACTTAATATTTGGTACAGAAACCTTTGTTTGCAATTACAGAGATCATACATTTCCTGTAGTTCTTGACCAGGTTTGCACACACTGCAGCAGGGATTTTGGCCCACTCCTCCATACAGACCTTCTCCAGATCCTTCAGGTTTCGGGGCTGTCACTGGGCAACACGGACTTTCAGCTCCCTCCAAAGATTTTATATTGGGTTTAGGTCTGGAGACTGGCTAGGCCACTCCAGGACCTTGAGATGCTTCTTACGGAGCCACTCCTTAGTTGCCCTGGCTGTGTGTTTCGGGTCGTTGTCATGCTGGAAGACCCAGCCACGACCCATCTTCAATGCTCTTACTGAGGGAAGGAGGTTATTGGCCAAGATCTCGCGATACATGGCCCCATCCATCCTCCCCTCAATACGGTGCAGTCGTCCTGTCCCCTTTGCAGAAAAGCATCCCCAAAGAATGATGTTTCCACCTCCATGCTTCATGGTTGGGATGGTGTTGTTCTCATCCTTCTTCTTCCTCCAAACACGGCGAGTGGAGTTTAGACCAAAAAGCTCTATTTTTGTCTCATCAGACCACATGACCTTCTCCCCTTCTCCCATTCCTCCTCTGGATCATCCAGATGGTCATTGGCAAACTTCAGACGGGCCTGGACATGCGCTGGCTTGAGCAGGGGGACCTTGCGTGCGCTGCAGGATTTTAATCCATGATGGCGTAGTGTGTTACTAATGGTTTTCTTTGAGACTGTGGTCCCAGCTCTCTTCAGGTCATTGACCAGGTCCTGCCGTGTAGTTCTGGGCTGATCCCTCACCCTCCTCATGATCATTGATGCCCCACGAGGTGAGTTCTTGCATGGAGCCCCAGACCAAGGGAGATTGACCGTCATCTTGAACTTCTTCCATTTTCTAATAATTGTGCCAGTTGTTGCCTTCTCACCAAGCTGCTTGCCTATTGTCCTGTAGCCCATCCCAGCCTTGTGCAGGTCTAAAATTCTATCTCTGATGTCCTTACACAGCTCTCTGGTCTTGGCCATTGTGGAGAGGTTGGAGTCTGTTTGATTGAGTGTGTGGACAGGTGTCTTTTATACAGGTTATGAGTGGAGAACAGGAGAGCTTCTTAAAGAAAAACTAACAGGTCTGCGAGAGCCGGAATTCTTACTGGTTGGTAGGTGATCAAATACTTATGTCATGCAATAAAATGCTAATTAATTTATTATTATGTGATTTTCTGGATTTTTGTTTATGATCCCGTCTCTCACAGTTGAAGTGTACTATGATAAAAATTACAGACCTCTACATGCTTTGTAAGTAGGAAAACCTGCAAAATCGGCAGTGTATCAAATACTTGTTCTCCCCACTGTATATAGCAAGATTTAAAAAGGTTGATTCCGAACAGGTGGCACAGAGATAATAACCACACACAATTGTCCATCTATAAGAGTTCTTAAACCTTTAACTTGACATTTTTAAGGTTTTACATTAAACTGGTATATACCTATATTCCTAATAGCTATGTATCATGCCATTCCCTTGAAATGCCTAATATACTGTTGAAATCCACTCCTAAGTGAGATATAATCGAAGTGCAGCAATTATTAATATTTTATAAAATATAAATATTTTGCTCTTTATTTATGCAAGTAGAAAGTAGAGATCCAGTAAAAGGGAAGAGGTGTAAAAGAAAAGTACAGACAGTGTGTCCGATGTGCTGCCCCCATCTGCAAGGATCACAGTCATATAGTCTGTCACATTTGCCTACACACAGACACACACACACACACACACACACACACACACAAACAGAACAATCAATTCTGAATTAATTCCTTTTATAGCTGCACGAGTCCATCAAATGGAAATATTCTAGACATCTTGTGCATCTTTTTATACATAAGCCTGACATGTTTGGTATCTAGGAATTTGGAGGTGTTCAATCGATACTTTCATACCATAAATATTATTGAGGAATGGAAAAGAAAAGTAATGTTTTGGGGAATTTTGGTAAAAGCTCTTTCTTGCCGAGGGTTAGTTGAGAAGATTGCTACCTCCCATACTTTGTGCTATGCTAAGCTGACTGGCTGCTTGCTCTAGCTTTATATTTAGCGTACCGACATGAGTGTGGTATCGATCTTCACAGTTAACTCTCAGCACGAAAGCAAACACCATAAGCACATTTTCCAAAATGATAGACAACTTCTTTAATTTAGTTTGATAACAAACCACTAACTAGATGCAAAAAGGAATCCAAAATGAGATGTCAAAGAGGCCATAAAGAGGTACCCAGAGAAGCTTCTCGACATTAGTAATGTAGGCAAGGGCAATTTACCTTGTAGCCTATATTATCTACAATTCTAGGATTAACCATTTCTATTGTCCTCTACTGTCCACAGCCGTCAGTGAACAGTGAGCGTTGTCTGGCTCACAGGCAGGGTCGGAGGGCACTGAAGGCCAGTCTGACACTGGGAGTCCTCTTGGGACTCTTCTTCAGCGCTTGGCTGCCCTTTTTCATCACCAATATGGCTCAGGTCAGTAGAAGGACCAGACACTGACTCTACCACAGATACAACACAGAAATGTAGTCAATGAAAATGAACTTACAGGTAACATGACATATTAGCACCCATCTGATATGTCAAACAAATCTTGGCTTTGAGTGGTGGTGATGGCGCAGTGGATATGACACATGCCTTTGGTGTGGGAAACCTGGGTTCAGTTCCCAGTGCACTATGTCAACCCCTGAGCAAGACGCTTAACCCATAGTTGCTCCAGAGGCGTGCGACTTCTTGTCAGAAGTCGCACGCCCCTCGCTTTGCAAGCGACCTACAAAGCAATTGTGAGGGGTTCTTTCTTCACTACAAAGAATTTTTTTTCTGACATTTGTGATGCCTTTTTTTCACAATTAGTTTTTGCTTTTTCCAACGTTTTACATTTTTTAATTTTTCTTCTACACATTTTCAGCACTTATTTCTATGTCCAATTTTTTCTGATATAAAACAAAAATTTAAAACGGGCCAATGTGACCCGAAGTCAACACAAGGGTTAAAAAGTCTGAGTTTGTTTGTCTTTTTTCTGGAATAGCTCTACTATTATCGTTGCTTGAGTCACTCAGCGTTTGTTTTTTTTTGTCAGTTTTCTCACAAATGTGTGGTGGGCACAAAACAGTGTAAAATAAATGCAAAAGAAAGAATGAAAAAAATACATTTGGATACTGGTCTATTTTTGTATTGGCCAGCTTTGGCGTCACAGCCTTGCCAAGCTATCTAACGAGAAACTAGATTGGCATTTCAGCTTCGTGACTCATTCCAAAACCCAGCAAAACGACAGCACAGTATCATTTATAATTGGTAGGCCTACTTTTTTGAAGTTTTTTTTTTATTTGATCAGACTAACAACACACACTCATTAGTGGGCGAACATATCATTGGTGGCCATGGAAACCCTCGGCGAGAGTAAATGAATGTTGAAAAACAGCTCAATCTAAATTGGTAATGACACTTGTCCTGTTTTTCAAGCTTACAATGATCCAGTCATTTTGATTTCCCATCTGTGCCCTCTCGCTTCTCCCCCTGCATAACATAGAGCACAGAGACTTGACTGTGTCTGCGCTCTCCTTCCTTTTCACACTCAATGTGGTGTGTGAAACGCCCCCCTCTTTTCTGTCCTATTCCCACCGCCTCCCTGTCTCATCTTGATAGTATTGGATGCTCTCCTCTAACAGCTGTCTCCTCCTTCACTGTCCTTCTCCAAACCTAGTGGTTATGTTCAAGATCAGTGTTTTTAACAGCCAGACGCAAATGTATTTACAAGTTCTACTCAGGGGAAATTAGATGTCCGGTAAAAAAAAAAAAAAAAAGAGTGATGGACAGTCTATGTGAATCATGAGAAAGAAGAAAACATGTCTTCTTTTATTTTTATGATTTCAGAAGATTTCATTTCAAATTCATAGGAGCCCAAAAGGCACAGGGAAAGTAAATACATAAATACATGTTTAATGAATAGGCAATACATAAAGATTATATTATTTTTTATTTACTTATATCTGCATTTATGTATTTGCTTATTTATTTCAAAACTGCACACCGCAATTGGACACAGAAAGCAAATAGAAAAAAAACAAAAAAAAATATGTACAATAAATTAGAAATAAATATATTTACACAAAATAAGTATAGTCTACATGTTGCCAAAAAAAACATAGATCAATGAGTGGGCAATAAATACACTTTTTATTTATTTCATAATCTATTTCTTTTTTTGTTTTGTTTTTTTGTTTTGTTTCATTGTTTCATTCAGATTTACTTATTGTATATGTATGTGTATATATATATATATATATATATATATATACATATACACATACAATAAGTAAATCTGCACCATAAATTTAGAATAAATATACATTTAGCCAAAAAAGATAAATAAATACATTAATTGGACAATAAATAAATAAATAGATCTTTCTTTACTTATTTGTTTATTCATTTAATGGTATCTATATATTATCATTAAAGGTGTCTTGGGAAGTTTTTAAACAAAGTAATGTTTACATTGTTTGTATCCTTGAGGTCTTACAAACGTGTTAAATGCATTTCCTTCCTCAAAAAAATCTTTTGCAAAGCCAATATTTTGAATATTTTAAATGTTGCAATGTTTATTTTTGCAAAATAAAAATAAACAATGCAACATTTAATCCAATCTGATATATATATATATATATATATATATATATATATATATATATATATATATATATATATATATATGCGCATAAGCAGAACAAAACCAGCAGCAGAATGTGTATTGTGTTGCCTACATGCTTGTGCACACGCACAACACAAATCAAACAGGGACTCTGTTGCTATGGGTAAAAAAAAAAAAAACTCTCAGGTTGCCTTAAGGTGACATTTCTCTGTATTTATTTCTAAAATTCATTATTTGTCAGATTTTACTGTAAATGAACTTTTGATGTCTTAATGCCTGCAATACTTTCCACCGTCTTCATTCAGGCAGTGTGTGAGTGCGTCCCCATGGCGCTCTTCGATGCCATCACCTGGCTGGGCTACTGCAACAGCACAATGAACCCCATCATCTACCCGCTGTTCATGAGAGACTTCAAGCGGGCTCTGGGGAAGCTCTTGCCCTGCTGTTCCTCGCAGTCTCCGAGAAGACCCTCGCCAGCGCTTTCCCTCTCTCTCCGCAACTCAGGAGACCCTAACATCGCCAGCAGCCCCCCCTCTCCACTGCCCTCTGACCCCACACAGCCCCTGGCCACTGCCACTGATGCGGTCAACCTGCTGGATGCAGAGCATGCTGGCATTGATTTGCCTCTGCTTCTGCCCAATCAGGTCGACACCCTGGATTGAATAGCAATTATGGAAATGCTAGTATGGTATGTCAGGGTTTATGGTAGGAAAGGGATTCAAGACGAGTACTGAAACTCATAACAATTTCTGATTTACTCACTCGCCTAAGAGGGAAGAAAAAAAAAAAAAAAATTGTCAGATTGTTCAGTGTTTGTCAGAAAAATGTCTATGGACACAAAGTTCCACCTTGAAATATGTCTTTACAATTATGAAATATGGATGAAGAAACCGACTATTTCCAGTATTATCAGTGCCAGTATACAATGTATAACTAGACCCTGAAACTCTATGGTAAGCAGTGCTTCACATTGGCATGGACGGAATAGAGAAGAGAAAGGCCTTGAAGACGCATTCACTGAATTATGCTCGGCCTTATGGAAAATAAATACTGTGAAATATCCATAGCAACCAGACCAATGAATGAAAACTAGAAGGATGTGAGAGGAACGGAGATATCACCTATTTTGTAGCATCCTCTAAAACCTAAAGTAATATTTACAGGTATTTGATCTCACAGCGAGTTTAGAAAACAATTTAGGACACTATTTACAGGTGGTAAAAGAAATGTACATCATTTACAAAATCTTAAATTGTTATTCAATTAATACATTTGTCTAAAAACAACATGTCAAAGCTGGAGATTTTCACTTGAGGCTGCCATACGTGTGCATTGACTTTTTAGCCATCTCTCTCTCGGCGTGTCAGCGTGTTGAGAATGGAATGGATATTTTCACCAACAAAGCTTTGATGCTGAAAAAAAAAAAAAAAAACTCGAGAAGCACAAGATTTTACAGGGAAGCAGCTTGTCCAGTAACATGCTCTTTACAAGTTTGGCTGCCTTTGTTTGTGTGTGTGCTCTGTAGTCCAGTGTGTATCATCCCAGCTCCATGATATGTGTTCATTATCAGGGTCCGCCTCCTCTACAGCGTCACCCGAGGCATTTAAAGCAGATGCTGTGTTGTCATTACTTGCACTCTCCTCAGAAGTTTGTAGTATATTGTTCCTGTCTGATTCGGTATCATTTAATGAGTCCAGCAGGTCTGAAATATCAGGGATATCCCAACCGTCACCCATCTCCTCTGTCACTGTCGCCTCTTTCACGTCTCCACTTTCTCCTGTGCAGGTCTCAGCCTCTTCGGCTTGGTTTTGTGTCTCAGTCACTTGTTGCTCATTGGGGGTTTGGTCCGGGATGTCCACTGTCCCTTGTGTAAATGTTACAAAGTGAGGTAGAGCAAAGGAGGCTCCTGGGACTTCTTTGGTGGGAACACCTACTGCCACCAAGATGGTGTCCATTTGACGCATGTAGTCCAAGTGACCTTTCACCTGGGAAGCAGAAACATGGTTTTACTGTCCCCGACGGGAAAAAAAGGACACGTTTCTTTGTAAATTACAGTGTATATTCCTACATTATATGACCAGGTACTGTGTTTAGTTTATGGTGCTTCAGACATGTCCTGTATGTTTCTTTACCATTTTTTTTAAATGTTAAGTTGAGTGAAATGTGAAACCTCTGATGCTTTACCTAGTTTTGTAAAGCATCAACTAGTTTTCTTGAACCAGATGTTATCCACATGTTGAAGGTTCCTGTGGAATCATGTTCATTTACAGGGTGGCAGAAAGGCATTGCTGTAAAATGAAACAGACCAGCAGGGCCTTGTTTTTTTTTTCTTATTATTTTTTAATTTTATTTAAGCAATGCAACTGTCTCTTTTTAAGTGCTAATAAAATTATGAATTGCATCAATTAGTCCATGACTTCTTATATTATTATTTCACGGACTCTGACCTAACAAACAAGTGTGACATTTGTATGCATGAAAAATGTCAATTTGAGGCAACTGAACATGTGGGTATTTCTTCAAAAAATGAAAACCTTGAGATGTTAAATCATCTTTAGCTCACATGTACTCGAAAAACAATTTATTAAAGGGGACTTTAGCGGGCCTAATTTAAGTATATGCTCTGACTCACCACTGAGGAAAGATCCACATTGATTATACGCCGATCCTGGATGTTGATTGGCTGTAGCCCAGCAACAGACATTTGTGCAGATGAACTTCGGTACAAGAACCCCAGGAGCCAGTCCCCTCTGACAGGTGGATAGTTAATAAAGTCATTTTTTCATGAAATACTTAAAAAAAAAAAAAATCACAAATACTGCATCCAAAACACTGGACCTCAGACATACAATGACTAAATGATGAGTACATCAAAACTATGATGCAAAACTACATTTTACTCAATGCATACTAAAGGTTAGAGCTCTGTTAGATTACCTGCAGTAGCCGTTGACTATCTTTCCAGCCACTACCCTGGACATTCTCTCCCAGGCCTTTTCAGAGCCGTCCACAGGGGCCCCCAAGAGGACTACATCCTCCACTACTCCTTCACTCCCTGAGGAATCACCGCAATACAGGGCTTGTCAGAACAATGTACATAAAACGATAGAAGATGAGAAACTGAATTAGATTAAAAAGGTGCAGTAGGTAAGACTTATAAAACAAACTTTCTGTCATATTTGCTGAAACTGACCCTAGAACTACATGAAGCAGGTAATAATAAATAAAAATAAAAAAAATACAGGCTGTAGGCCAAAAAAAAAACTGGCTCCTCTGGCACCACCTACAGCCTGTAGTGTGATTTGCAAAAATCCACAGCTCCCTGTTCAGATGCTCCAATCATGGCCGGGGGTGGGGGGGTGTCTAACTGTGTGTCAGTCACTGCTCATGCATTCATTCTCCCTTGTGGGGGGGAGGGGCTTAGGAGACCGTTTTGGGCTTTATCAGAAAGGGGGGAGGGACTGAGAAGTTGTTGACGTTCCAATTTTTTTGGCTAAGTCCTGGATCTTCCCAATCCTACCTACAGCACCTTTAATTACAAAAAAAAGGTATAACCACATTTAAATACTTATTTAGGCCCGTCATAACAATTCTACCATGGACTCAGACCTGAATTTTAACAGCCACATTAAGACAATTACAAAGTCAGCCTATTACCACCTTAAAAATATATCAAGGGTTAAAGGACTTATGTCTCAGCAGGATTTGGAAAAACTTGTCCATGCTTTTATCTTCAGTAGACTTGACTACTGTAACGGTGTTGTAACTGTACTGTTACAGGTCTCCCTAAAAAAATCAATCAGACAGCTCGAGCTGATTCAGAACGCTGCTGCTCGAGTCCTCACTAAGACCAAGAGAGTGGATCACATCACTCCAGTTCTCAAGTCTCTACACTGGCTTCCAGTGCCTCAAAGAATTGATTTCAAAATACCTTTGCTGGTTTATAAATCACTAAACGGTTTAGGGCCAAAATACATTTCTGATCTGCTACTACACTATGAACCACCCAGACCTCTCAGGTCGTCTGGGACAGGTCCGCTTGTTGTCCCCAGAGTCAGAACTAAACAAACTCCCAGAAAACTGCAGGTCCGCAGCAACTCTCAGTTCTTTTAAATCAAAGCTAAAGACCTATCTTTTTGATGTTGCCTTTCTTTAAATAACTGTTCATTTGTTATACTGAAGTTGCATTGATGACACTCTATAACTGCCCTTTAATGTTTAAGTTCTTATACTGCACTGTAACTTTTATTCACGTATTTTATCTCTCAGTTCTTTAATTTCTTATACTGCACTGTCAATTTCATTCTTGTCTTTTATGTTTTAATTTGCTTTGTTTCTCTTTGTTTTTTTTAATCGTTTTCTAACTGCTCTTTAATGTTCTATGTAAAGCACTTTAAATTTCCCTGTTGCTGAAATGTGCTATACAAATAAAGCTGCCTTGCCTTACCATGCTTCACCAGTGACTTAGCAAAAGAGATGATTAAAAGTCATGACTTTAACCCAGGGATGTCTCACATTGAACAAAGACAGCCAGTGCAAGGAATCATGGGTGTGAATCTAATCGTGACGCATAATCAAAATACGATTTATCCACAGAAAGGTGTTTGTACCTTTGTCGTTTGCAAGCTCCTGAAGACAGTAGTAGATAACTCTGGCCCCAAGACTGAAACCTATGAGGCTGACAGGCCGCTTACCCTTCAAATACAGACAGAAAGAGAAGAGATGCACAATTATGAAGTAGCTTTCATCCTCCTAGTGTTTACTGAATGTAAAAAGGTAGTACAATACCTGCTGTCTGCTTCTCAAAACCTGTGCCAGGTGTTTCCCCACTTCAGCTGAGCGGTTCAGACAAACACACCAGGGGTTGTCAATGACGCTGGCTACTGCCAGCAAAGACGCCGGCCACGTCAGAGCCGCCACGATGCCTGAACAGTGTGGTGGTGTAAAAAGACATCAATGCAGTACCAAGACAGGGTCAATACAACAAAAGGACAATAAGCTAGATAAGACAGTCGGGGTTGTTAAACAAAAATCAACTCATTATCAGCAATCAATGCCACAAAAGCATTACCCTTTTTACATCACATGTCACAAGTTCAGAATAGAACATATTTGACCACTAGCATAAACACTGCCGTTTCCAAATACAGACCCACTGAATAGACTTAAGTGCTTCCGGCACCCTCCTACCTGAGAGCACTGTGTACTTGAGCGCCTCCTGGGCCACCATGCTGACCAGCCCATCCAACAGAGAGGCCATGGCTGAGCCCAGATCCTTGAGGAAACGTGACTCCCACACCAGGCAGTACTGTTCCCCGCACTCGCCCAGGCTGCACCACGGGGCCTGGAACGAACCTGGAAGACAGAAGTTGTGTTTTAATGTAAGGAAACAACTAAGCAGCACTTGTAAACTGTAACTTGTTTTTTTTAGCCATTGTACGTGAAGGGGGTACTAAGCTTGTAACTGAGTGTATTTTTTAGTGGGAGGGGGAGAGAGCTGCATCGTTTTATGTAATAGCAAAACTTAAGTGGTTTGTTTGCATAATCTCAGGTGAACACTCTGGTATAGAACATTATGTGTCTATACCAGTGTCTATGTATTGTGTGTAACTGTTGCCCAGCAATCCCATCTATGTTCTTCTCGGTTTCTCTTTAATATTAATGTCCTTCTTCGTTTTTTGCCACCTAACTACTTCAACACCATTCAACATGGGAACTTCACCTTCATCTTACTGAGGAAATTATCATAATTACTGTTTGTATCCTCCATACTTAAACAATATGTATTGTTTTTCAGGATGCGGTTTGACCAATTTACAGAATTATATTAAGAGGCTTAACTGCGATGATCACACACATGTTCAGTGCAGTTGTAGGTTCAATTCAGTTGTTATGATGCCACAATGTCTTACGATTAACACCTCTGAGCGCAAATTATCAAAAACAGACATTCCTATCTGGTTATTTTATCCATTCATTTGACAGAAAATGTACTATACCATAATACTGTATATATTGATATTGCCATGTAAATTAACATATACCATGATAGAGGACCTATCCATATGGACCTCACCTAATCAGCGGAAATTGTAAGTGGTTGTAGTGACAACAGAAGCCATACTTACTGTATTTACCACCGCAGAGCCAACCTGTCACCGCGATGGTCAGGTGAAGATGCTTCCCGGATCTCAGCGGCAGGAATTCAAACTCCTCTATCGCCCCGACGCACTTATTCATCTTATAGCCTGGAGAAACAATGTATAAAAAAATGAAACAAAAGGTAGGGAAGAGCAGATATCAAGAAGGTGAGAAAAGCTAAATATATGAAACTAAGGGGATAGCACAAATGTGTATTTATCACGTTCAGTCAAAATTCTAAAAGATTACTTCTATCTGCACGCATCGCATGTCTGCCAACATTCTTACCAGTCAATCCGGCTCCTGCTGCTCCAAAAAGGGAGGCCATGATTGCAATGCCAGTGGCTGAGCCCAGAGCAGCAGCCCCTCCTGCCCCCAGCACAGCACTGGCCCCTGCTGCCACTAAGGGGGCTGCCAGCCCACCTGTCACACCTGGCAAAGGCATAAACAATGCAGTCAGTACAGAAAAAAAAAAAGCCAATATGTGTAGAGTGAAGCCTTTTAAAGAAAAGTTAAATCTAAGGAGTGTGTGGTGAACTGATGCAAGATGCAATCTTCGTGCATTATTCTCTATAGTGATTTAATTATCAGTTGATAAGCTTATCAATTAAAGTCTATGTGTGCACATATGATACTAGATGTTTCAAAAGTCCATTTAAAAAAAGGTTTTCAAAAGCACTTGAAGCAAAAATAATCACCAATCACAGTTCCTCCTCCCACGGTGGCTAGTCCAATGAGGAGATAGCGGCGCAACTTTCGCCCTCTCTCTCGCCTCAGCCGCAGAGAGGACTCCTCTCTAAAGAGCAGAGCCAGACAGACCATCTGAATTAGTTGAAATATTCATGAGCTCTACAAATAAAAATGTCAAATGACTCTTCTTGTGCGTTTAACGTGTCATCCTGAAAATAAAATGAATGAAATAAGCTGCTTGTTTATGCCACACAGCCACCTTCACGCTATCATTTTGGATACACGTGTGACTGTCGTGCGCAGTGTTTGTGTTTTTTTTTTTTTTTACACACACACACACACACACACACACACACACACTTATTTTGTATTCTTAAATTAACTAAGGCACCACGTAAACATAGCATCTGACTTAGTTACAATAATTTTTCATCCATCCTTCCTTCCTTCTATCCAAACAGAACTTACTCGCTCTCCTCTCCTGCTTCCCTCAGCCTCTCTCCCAGTGTTTCCTCAAACTCCTCCAGCTGCTGTGGAAAGACTCGTAGCAGACAGCTGACATGACGGATGAGAACCCTCGATCTGGCATCATACTGGCCTGTGACAGACCATGAAAGTCATAAAGGCACAGGCTTATATGAATTTACACCAACTTAAAGTAGATAGTTATTAATTCATCAAAGGATTCTTACCGTCTTTGACAGAAAAAGACACCAGATCCTGTAATACAAAGTGAAAGCTGGTTATAATTTGTGAGTTTGTAGAAATCCAGACACAAGCTAATTTATTTTGTTTGCATGATCAGTTATGAAACACTCCTATCAAACCACAAAATAATAGAATTAGAGTGAGCATCACCTGTATGATGGGGGTGGCCCCTGAAGCCAGAAGTGGTTCGGCCTGTAGGATGGAGAGAAAGGTGTCGGAGCCTTCAAAGCCCAGGCCTGACAGGAAAGCCCCCATAACCGGCATCACCGACTCGTCCAGGTTCAGCCAGCGGACCAAGCCCTGCAGATACTTGTCCCTGAACACACTGAGAAACACGCAACTGCTCATCTCCTCAGGTTCACAGTTCAGTTAAAGCATTATTATTCACAGTCTAGTTAAACAAGTTATTAATGCACATGGATATTCACGTGTGGAAGAAGGAAAAGCAGCATTCAGAAATGTTGCATTTGTGCAGAAAAATAAATAAATAAATAAAAGGCCAGGCCACATGATTTCTTTGAGGTTCAGAGTGGCTTCCTCTGCTCACTTTTTTCCTAATCCAATATCGAACCTTTGGAAATGTCTGGATGTCTGAGACTTCTTAAAGATCAGGTAAGAATCTCTCTCACCCACTTAAATTTGACCCTGGTAGATGACCACATACATAACTGCACGTGCAAGTCCAAATTTGATTTAGTATTTTTTGCCATTATGGAGAGCCAAGGTCTGTCTGTCTGTCTGTCTATCTATCTATCTATCTATCTATATATGTGTGTGACAGTTAATCACACTGACCAAACATTTATAACTTGTCAGTGATCAGTCCCTTATCCCTTAAATAATTAAGGTGGAATTAGAGGAAGGTGGATGGTAGATTTGAGCTTACTAGAAAAGACGGAAGCAAGCACTCTTCAACTCAATGACTACATTGATATTAGTAGAATGGACACACACAGGATGTCATGATGACATTATCCCTCATGGCTCTGTTACCTGTTTTCAGGTCCAGTGAACAACTGGCCCAGAGAGACACCACACAGTGCAGCATAAGCAAACCGGCCCTGTTCAGTCAGCTGTCTGCTGATTATTTCCTCTGCGCTGGGGTCACCTGGGGCATCTTGTGTTGTTCCAGCCCCCCCTGGGTCTAAGGTGATAAAAAAAAAAACAAAGTTTAATAATTAACCCCAACAAGAATAATAAGGCCTCTTTAAGGTGGCAGTTTGATTCACATCATTGAAGAAACCAAATACAAGTGACACATTAAAGACATATCAAAGTCACATTAATCATGAGTCAGAAACTCAAAGTGTTATTGGTATACAGACAATGTGTAGCCTAGATTATTTGAAATGCTGTCAGCAGGGACAGGCTCAAATCGCAGATTGGAGCTTGCTCTTTCTCAATGCGGTTTGGTGGATCACCTGCATGCCGAAATTATCAGACGACCCAATGATTTGATATAAGAACTTAGGACATACAAGATATGTTAATGTCACCTATGACAAATTTAACAGCCCGATTCGGAGCGTAGTTTAGTTAGACGTTTCGTTCTGGCAAATAGCTAACTAACATTACACGGAATTAGGTTACACGGAGTCTAACTTTGTGCTTCTCATCATCTCTCTCTGATAAACTGACATGAATTCAACATACAGAAGCAGCTAAAAGGAGACCCAAGTGTTGTTCAACGCTTAAAGTACATTTCAACAACACACAACACTTTAGTTAGCTGCTACCAACAGCTGGCTGATAGAGACCACTGCCTCAGCCTGGACAGTTAACTTAGCTAACGGTTCACTGGTTACTTTTGACAAGGTGGTCAATTTAATAAATTACTCTACTGCCGCACTAAACAAACAATACACGTATTCTACGGTACCTGGGGCAAAATTGGTGTCCGAACTGCTCTGTTTTTCCTCCATGGCCACAGATATCTCAACTCTGTACTCTAAACTTTTGTTGCCTTCACTTGTTCCTCCTGAGCTTGATATCTGAAAAGCACACGTTAATAAGGCACTACAGCGCTGAGGAGATAGGTCTCGCATGGTCTGGCAATGCGAGACTACGGCACTGACCCTGCTGACCCAACCGATTTTAATGGTACATATTCCCCAATCAACCAATGCAACAAAAACGTTTATTGATGATGTTTTAATGTTCGATATCAACCCGCACATACATAATTAGTGTTGGATTGATACAATGAACAGAAAAATGCATATTGGAAACACGTTTGATGATACGATTATGTTACTTTTTTGGAAACATGTTGGATATATCACTGTTACCAAAAAAATGCAGCTTTCTGTCACAATAAAAACTTAGTTGGGTCATTCACATAGTTGTTTACATTTTGGTTTTAATATTTTCGACTGTCCATGAAGCTATCATTTGTGTGCAACTTTTGAGTGACGTAACGTCGTCCACGTACGCTTACACGCCTACAACGGAACGGGGCAGGGGTATGTTCACGACTGACACGTTTTGAAAAGTTTTTGTCCAAGAAATTGTTATAAAGTTGATTAATTACACATCTTTAGGTCAGGAATGGGGAATTATGTGCCACGAGTGTCTGGTTTTACTGATTAAAACTGCTTTACACAGAGAGGTGGGACCCAGTGAAACCCTCATAGATAGATCCACAGATAAAATCCACATGAATGTGCCAAGGGATGTATAAGTAGGGTGAGACGCTTGCAGTGACAGGGCAGGTAAGGTGCTGTAAGGTGCTCTATGAGAGTGTGTGTCATGGTGGTAGTGCAATTAAGTCCAATAGTGCAAGGATATGTAGACATAGTAACAGAAAAACTATATAGCAGTGCAAGGATACGTTTTCAAAAAGACAGCATTAAATATGGGCATTGTAAGGGACCACGCTACAATCTGTGCCATAGAGTCTATGCCTGTGATCTATGCCTGTGACACAAGATCCAGAATCAGAGCTAGTACAACTGCTGGCCAGTAGGTGTGAGTGTAACATTTATTTTCTCGCCTCGTAATCCTTTTCTGCTGTTCTGTTTCCACAACCCTGATTATACCAATTATTATTGTTTGTCACTTCAGTTAGCTGAATGGTTACTTTTTTCATAATGTCGGCTAGAGTATCCTGAAATGTGGCAGAGTTACCAGTCAAACTGAGCAGTAAAACAATAATATGCCTTTTTTTTATTGTTATTATTTCGTCGCCTTCTATCTACACACATTTCTGAGTTGGTCCAAGGTCCATATGGATAGTTGTCTGTCTGTCTGTTTGTCTGTCTGTCTGTTTGTCTGTCTTTCTGTCATCTGCAAAGTGCTTTCTCTCAGATGCTTGGTGGCAGCAGAATGAGGACGGTTGCCTGCCAACCAGCCTCACTCAAGGGCATGGTCATGGTAGCACACTGGAATAATTTGATATGATATTGCCAATGGCTAAGAATGCAACAGAAAACACCATTGTTCAATGGTGTGTGGTTAAACGTGGATTCTAATAGCGGTAGGGTCACAAGCATAAAAAGAGAAGAGCAAGAGACACTTAATAGACCAAGGCCAATGCATTTGGAATGACTGGAAATAATTTTTTATGTGCAAGGGAGATATGCCCTTTGAGTCATTCAGTGCCATACTCATACATACAGCATGTAGCATAGTATAGTTTAACATAGTGTAGTACAGTAAAATAGTAGGCTACAGAAAAATGAAATATAGTAAAACTAAAATATGAGAATGTTATCATCCAAGAGTGAGGGTTAAGTGTTCTGACATAGTTTGATTCAATGCATGTACGTGACTCTTTTATTTACTCTTCATTTTAATATACACTCTGATCACTGTGCTGTTGATCTCTGACTTTCTCTTGGGCATTTTCAGACTGTTTGGCTGCTCCTCTCCCACTCCCTTCCCATTTGTTTCATCAGCTCCAATGTACTGTACTTGGCACCGCTCTCGTTTCCCTTCATGGTTTCCAGTCTGAATTCTATGCAATGACAAGAGAGCAAGGCAAATACCGGAAAAGTGTGCAAGGGCGGATTAAACTTCCACCAGGTCTTCGCGTGGAGGAACTGTTAGTACAATGTGGATACTTTGTCAAAATAAAACCCTGGCCTTGTCACAGAGGAATCTCCAAACCTACGTGTTCTGTATTTGTCTGTCTCCGAAAGGCATCCTGTTTATACAGCCTACTGAACAGTCTCTGGTGTATCATTAACAAGACTTTATATGTAGCAAAGCCACAGCTTGATTACAAATGATATGCAATAGCACATCTTTATTTGGAATGTCTTTCTTGCATAGTATAAAAATGGAAAATAAATTTCTACACTAAACACAGCAAGTAAAACCTATACAACTAACTTTTTTTATGATGTACAGATAAGAGACATTGTGAAAGAAGAATAGTTGAATAGGACCCATAACAGTTCTCATATTACAGACTTGTCTAGACAAAATAAAATCCCAGAGTGTGACTTTGAAAACCTTCAGTGTTGAAAGGCAGTGATAGAAAACATAATTTTAAGTGAACCCCTGATGTTCCTTGTACAAAATCCACGCTATTTGTACAACCGGAACTCAACATCCTTGGTAACAGTCTTATACTTCAGCTGTTACCAGTGATTTAGTTTCTGTAGCTATGGTGGCATTAAAGTAACATCCAAAATTCCTTGGAATGCCTAAAATCACACATAAGCAGTGTTTTGCATCACTAAATATTGTATGGGCTTCAACACTTTGAAAATAAATGTATGCACTGCAACAATTAGCCTAGGCGATGAATCCATTTGTCGACAGAAAATAACTGTCAGTAACTATTTTAACAATCAATTAATCGTTTCAGTCTTTTTTCAAGCAACATTGACTGACTGCAGCTTTTTAAATGTGAGGATGTGATGCAAATCTTTGTCTTTGATGATAGTAAAGTAAATATTTTCGGGGTTTTGGACTGTTGGTTGGTAAAAACAAGCATTTTAAAGAGCCATCTAGCCATTCCAAATGTCACTTTTAAGTAGCTAAGAAAAGCCTAAGAGGTCAGAAAGTAAGTTGTGATGTCACATCACAGACTTTATAATGAAACAAAAAGAGTCTACTGCAATGCTAGTGGCTCTGTGAGGCTGTATTTTGACACAGTGATGCCTTGAGCATTAGACTTTCTTTGAGCAGTTTGGGCTTTTGGATGGAAGTCCTTAAAGTACAAGAGAGCACTTGGGGGCAAACTGAGGCTGTGAATGGAATGTCCTTTTTATTGTATATTGCTGAACTATTAGTCAACAAAGCAGAATTCTTAGTTCTCAGTTACTCTCATTTTTTTGGAAACAACCAGCAGAGCCTTCCCAGAGGGCTTCAGGCTCATTAGGGGTAAAGTTTCTCACATGCCACTGATGTCAGACCCTACTGTGCTGTTAAAATTACCCATAAAATGTTCTTTCAGTCAGCTAAATCATGAGACGCTTAGGTAGTTGATGAACCTGCCATCTTTTCAACTTTTTTATCTAACTTGCCACGATGAGTTTGTATTCATACTAAGCAAAAAAGATGAGTACATGATATCCTCTACCTATAACCCTCCAGCCATTTCAAATGTCACTTTTCAGTAGCTCAAAAAAGAAAAAGTCAGAAAGTAAGTTGTATTGTCACATCACAAACAGGCTCTGTGAGGCTGTACAGTACTTTGACACAGCGGTGCCTCGAGCTAAATTCCAAATTCAGGCTGACATGCTCACAATGACAATGCTAACATGCTGACCCTTAGCAGGAATAATGTTTACCATGTTCATCATCTCCATTTGGTTGGTTAGCATGCTAACATTTGCAAATTAATAATAATAACAATCATAATAATAATATTTGCAAAATATTGGACACATTAAAATTTAGACTGATAGCAGTAGATGGAAAATGTTATGGCAATCCATCCAATAGTTGTTGAGATGTTTGCTATCCGTAAAGCTACGCTGCTAGCGTGGCTAAGAAAAAGAAAATAGCGTAGGAGACTGTTAAACAAGCAACCTTAGGTATAAACTACTGCCTTGCAGCCAATACTGATACTCTTTTCAACTACAGAAGCTTAAGAACATTTTCCATACGAATAAGACAAACTCTTTATCCTAACCAGCAGCCCCCACATCACCCATCAATCTCCCTTGGGCTAAAACTCCTCTTCCCTCTTGTATTTGAGCTATGTCACTTAACCTGCCAGTGTGTGTGTGTGCGCGCGTGCGTGTGTGTGTGTGTGTGTGTGTGTGTGTGTGTGTGTGTGTGTGTGTGTGTGTGTGTGTGTGTGATCGGTCTTACAATGGATTACTCATTGAAAAACAGACAGGCAGACAGGCAGAGCTCAAGCCAGACAAGTTCAAACACAACCCCCCCTTCCCCCCCCATGCCACTATCAGACAATATCAGGTTTCTTCTCCTATCTGTCACCTTGACACTCGACGGGAGGGGAGCTGAGTGAAATCGAGACAGAGTGGACTGTGTGACCTGTGGGCACTTTGGAAGGCGTGTTATGTGTGCATACGGAATAAAGAAAGAGCAGGAAGTGGTAAACGTAACAGAGAAAGGGTTGAAACTTTGAGCGTGTGTAGAACGTGCCTGGCAGTGAAAGGCCCAGACTTAAGTGGGGAGGCTGCGGATGTGGATGACAGGTGATTGTGTTAACAGGCAGGATGGGCCAGACAGCAAGGTTGTCATCTTTCTGTCAATAAATCACTGTCGGATGTTCATCACACACCTGGTGAGGTGTTGGAGTAAAAGTTTACACCTTGGACAGAAGTTTCAACCTCTCTGTTATATCTGAAGCACAAGTATCAAGACTCTGTTTTGACCAGGTGGATAGATTGCTACTTTTGAACAATATATAAGCCTTTGTGTACATTCTTTTTTTTTTTTTATTTGTGCCCTCCTTTAAAGCGAGCAGATAAAAAAGAGGGGGTGGTTTGCCTCACTGATAGCTTTGATAGTTTGCCAGGTCCTCCACCAACTCAACCTGCCCTAACAGATTCCACTGCAGATGCACTTGTAATAACAACACATCCCTGCCTCTTTAAACTTTCAGACATACCACAAAAGTGACTTCAGCTACCTTTTGTGTGTGCATTTATACCGTATATGCATGTGCACCTCTGTCAGTTTACATGTGAGGACTTGTGTACATTGCTTGTTTCTATGTGTTTGTATAGTATGCAGGAGTGTTACTAAGGGTGGAAGGCAGCTGGGACTGCTGAGGAGGGAGTGTGCGTACAGGGTGAGAAGCAATAAGAAGGGGCGAGGAATCACAAAGGGAGGAAAGAATGGAGAATCCAGCTGTTGCCTATTGTGGCCAAAACACTTTGGAGGACTAGCAGAAATGAAGATGGCGAAAAAGAAAAAGGACACTGATAGGCCTGTTATATTAAAAACTGTTCAGCCTGGGGATGATTAGAGGAAGCGTGGAAAGAAAATAAAGGATATGATAGAGAACATGAGGCTGAAAAGGGAGGAAAGGATTTATGAGAATCCTTGTAATGTGAATACAGACACAAACACACTTCAACACAGTACTGGATTGTGCTTGTGTGTGTGTGTGTGTGTGTGTGTGTGTGTGTGTGTGTGTGTGTGTGTGAGAGAGAGAAATGCCTGTTACATCCAGCCAACGGTAGCCTACCATGCTCCTTCTCACAGGCTGCATGAGAGAAAGCCAGCGCTCGGAGAACTCTGACATCGATGAGTCACAGCCACTGACCTTTCTCGTGTGGTTTCTGAATAAGTGAGATTATAGTATTTCTCGGATTATAGAGAGCACTAGACTTTCTTTGAGCAATTTGGGCTTTTGGATGGAAGTCCTTACAGTACAAGAGAACACTTGGGGGCACACTGAGGCTGTGAATGGAATGTCCTTTTTATATTGCTGAACCATTAGTCAACAAAGCAGAATTCTTAGTTCTCAGTTACTCTATTTAAACATTTTTGGAAACAACCAGCAGAGCCTTTCCAGAGGGCTTCAGGCTCATTAGGGGTAAAGTTTCTTACATGCCACTGGTGTCAGACCCTACTGTGCTGTTAAAATGACCCATAAAATGTTCTTTCAGGAGAAGTTAGGTGGTAGATGAACCTGCCATCTTTTCAACTTGTTTATCGAAATTCCCAATGAGTTTGTATTCATACTAAGTCAAAAAGATGAGTACATGGTATCCTCTACCTATAACCCTCCAGCCATTCCTCATCACAATAAAACCATTGTCTGAGCAGACCTCTCAGGATGAGCCAAGCCAGCTATAGAGAGAACCTCAATCAACCCAACTTGGCACAACCAGAGGCAGCCTGTGACATTTTACTGTGGAAACATGCAGTGGGTGTTGGCTTCACCAGTGTGGAGATTATTGCAAAACAGATGTTCTAACTAGCAAGATGGAGCTGTATACCTCGTTTTACTCCAAGACAGTGAGCAGACACGGGTGCTTAAATATACACTGAATAATTCTGTGAAATTGTGGTTCAGCTTTGAACCCAACAGTTGCTTTTGTTTAATGTAGCTTGTCACATTTGTTTAGGGAAAGCAAAGATTGAGCATTTCCCTGGATGCAGTTAGATCTTGGAACACAGGGAGATATCAATTTTTAGTGTCAGGTTGCTGGAACAAAATGTTCTAAAAGTTAAATGCTTATAGGAAATGCCTTTATATACACTGCGTAAAAGACGAGACCCACTGTGGACATACAGGATGTTGATCAGTGGAGGCAGGAAAGTACCACTGACGCAGGACCGGAGTTTGTCAGTGTTGTTCAGGAAGGTAGTGGGCACTTGGCACAATTCTGGTCTTCTGCACATCCCAGCGATGGGAAGTCCCTCTGACTTTCCTGTCTGTATTTATAGTTTGATGGCTTTTATTTATGTGTCGTGCCAAAATCCAATACGCTGGAAGCAAATAGTGTTCTTGGCTCTGCGTTTGAGCTGTTTGCCTGAAAGGTCCAAATGTAAATTCTGCTAAATATTTTGTCTGAGTTTCCCTCTTATCACTCTTACACCTGCATCACCCTTGTTCCTCTCCCTAATCTCTCTCTCTCTCTTTCCTCGATCAGTGTTTTATCTAGCCTTTCTTTCTTTATCTTTTTGTGATGCAGATTATTTTACTAAGAGACATTTCTTTTTTTCTTCCTCAAATCTGCACAAAACCCATAGTTGCTATATCAAGCCTCAAATACCATAGACTAGCAAAAAGTAGAAAAAATACTGGCAAATCTAGAGTGGAATTCACTTAACCACAGACAGTGGCATTCCAAAATGTAGCCAAATCCCTGGCAGCCAACATTTAATGGGTAATTACAACTAGGCTGCTATTATGGGCCAAAGTTACAAGAGCCTGTATAAGAAGGCAGTAACGGCAGTGTTTCAGGCTTTAAGCCTCTCCCAAAGGATGGACTGTTTTTCCTCATGTCCATGTTATCACGCCCTTAATGCTGTGACGGACAAAATGTTGTACACTCTTCCATTGATGACATCTCCCTGTTTTCGCCTCTCGTCCCAGTTCCACCTAGTCCCTCTGCTGCTGCCTTGCCCACAGCTAAAAGATGGAGTTTACTGTGCTGTGTCACTTTTTTTCCTTCATAAAAGACTTGTATTACTTGTCACACCACCAGGACTATGATGGTATGTGAGAATGACGAGAAACAAATCACTGGTCAGGTTGCATAATCTGACATAATGATTGAGGCTGTGGAGACAATGTGCTGACATGAGACTGTTGGGTGGAAACAGCTGGTGATGTCGGTGGAGTTCAGCGCAATGTGGAACACTAACTCGAGCTGCAGTTCATGTACTTGACATACGTCAGTCAGCTGCATGTAATCTGTCGTTGCACAACCTGTGCAAAGCTTGACATGATGAACTACATACAGAAATGTGTTCACGTACGTGCACAAGCTCATGCAGAGAATATACAGAGCATGCTCTGTGCATATGCATGTTCAGCTTTTTACTGCTCTCTCTCTCTCTCTCTCTCTCACACACACACACACACACACACACACACACACACACACACACACACACACACACACACACACACACACACCAGTGCCAAGTTGTTTCAAGTGGGGGTATACTGTGTGTCTAACTGATTACCAGCTCGCTGACTAGCCGGGAGAGAACTCCCATCTGTATTAATATCCAAACAGCACAGTGTCGTTGACCATGAGCTTCGGGGGCTGCAGATGTGCGTGTGAGAACTTGTTCAGCCCTGTAGGGGAGGTACCCAAAAACCGCACAGAAATTAATGTTGCATGTCTGTTGCAGCAGGGTGTAAATGGATCATGATCTAAGCAGGGAACTTGACTTCTCAGACACTTGGAGTTCAATTTTAGCAACAGAGCATAAAACAAGAATTTTCAGAAACCGGACACAGACTTTGTCATGGCTGCCAAAGTTGTTATTGTCAATGCGTACTAAATGAATAAAGACAAACATAATTGTATATTATGTGGGGCTCTTTTTTTACATTGTTTTCCATATGGATGATTCATTGCAATGAAATATAGGTCAGACAGTGCTATCATAATGCTTCCCAATGACTGACTGCACTGTAGTGTTAGTGTTTAGTCAATAGGTGTGTGTATTGGGAAGGGAGTGTTTATTGTCAATGTCTCACTGGAACAATAGAAGTATTTGGACACGATGCGTCACAGAGGAATCTAGACCTTTAAATTCTTGCATCCTCTTCCGTCCATTTATTCCCTCCTACCCCCTTTGTTTCTTTCTTTTTTCTGTCTTACATTCAGACAGACGCACGCACGCACGCACGCACTCACACACACACACACACACACACACATACACACACACACACACACACACATGCACGCACGCACACACGCACGCACACACACACACACACACACACACACACACACACACACACACACACACACACACACACACACACTGAATCATACAGTAGGTCCAAAGGGCTGAGTGGTAGCCTGCATGCAAGCTGTTGACTATTTTCCACTCTAGTGCTATGTGCTGTGTAATTTCAAAGCTGCACTCCCAGTGGTTTGAATACAGCAAGTATTTGTGGTCTCTCTCAGTAAACCAGAGGTTCCTTAATCTCTTGGATAGCTGAAATTCTTTGCTGTCTTCACCAGACGAATATTGAGAAAATAAGTTTAAGTCTCAAGGTAAATATTACTGGCATTGTCTAAAGACAAACTCAAGGCATACAAAAGATCAATCAAGAGGTCATGTGGGCATTTCAGCAAATATATTTCTTTTACAAATGATTTATGTTCTTATTCCTCAGTAAATCCCAATAAACACTCCCCATGGTGTATATGACTCATTTCAAAGATTTATCAGCAAAAATGTCAAGTGAGCTTTTAGTGGATCCCCATTTATATCCCTGCTAATAAGGTGACATGACGACTTAAATCTAATTGTGGCTCAGATCCACGGTGTTGACGCCTGTATGGGGAACACAGCCCTATTTACTATTCTGAGTTACTGGGGAGACTGGAGAAAGAAGGGAGGAGTGAGGTACACATACACAAGAAAGTGAGATTTGTCAAGCCAGACAAAAGTAGCCAGAGGGAAGTTAAAGCAGCTTTACTTTCAAAATAAAGGCATCTTTTTGTCAGCTATGTCAGCAGTGGCTTACTCAGATTTTTTAAGAACACCTCTACTATAATAAGCAGACATAATTCTTAGTAGTATGGTACAGCTAAGTCTCTATGTCAAATGTTACACTAAGTTGTGTCAAAGCCACTAAATATAATCATTTACAACAAATATAATTCAAGTCTTTTTAAATCTACTGAACAGAGTGGTGGACTAACTGAGATTTAGCCTACTCAAATACAGTAGGATACTTCATTCGAAGTACTTATACTTTACTTAAGTATTTCTATTTTATGCTACTTTAAACTTCTACTATATTAGCCTAAATTTCACTGGTAAATATTGTATTTTTTACTTCACTATATTTATCTGACAGCTAAAGTTACTTTGGTGCCCTTTGGAGTTTTTTTTTTACCACTAGGAGCGCTATGAAGCAATGTTTTAATCAGTGGGTTCCAGTTTAGTTTGTTTTTGTGAGTGCAGGCGAGGATGCACATGCACATAAGTACCTCAACATATTTCCGGCAGTGGTTTTAAACCATTCCACTGAGGTGGCGGTAAAAAATACATAATATACATAATATTAACTGACTATAATTGTTATAGATTAAACCAGCTGACACTATATAAAGCAGGTTAAATTGGCTCGTTAAATCAGCTACAACCTTATCATCCTACTTACATTTAAATGCATCAATAATATTAATCAAATGACAGCATATTTCACAATATAGGCTTAACACTCTGAAAGGGACCATTGTGAATTACGAATACTTTATTTTGTTGAGAATATTTAGTTATTTTTTTGAAGTGGGATGGGCGTGTGATGGAGTTGCCTATTTTTACATTGTGGTAGGTTATTACTTATTATTATTATTGAATTTTGGCCCATATTGACATTGCTTTAAACGGATGTAATTAGCCTTAGCAAACGATAATTTTATTTTGAAAGTTTTTCCCGGAAATGTTGTATTTACTTCTCGCGTGCTTGATATTCGTGTGCTGAGCGCGAGCGAGGCGTATTTTGCATTGAATAGGAGCGTCCAGACATTACGCACGCAGACTAAAGTTTAGAGTTTAGTTTTACTTCGACTTCCAGTGTCTCCCATTTACCGAGTGATTGATAATGCTCAACGAAGAGGAAAGAGAAAAAGAGAAATAAAAAGCTGGACTGGATGTGACTCAATTATGCTTTCAACCGTAATTTAGTGACTGGGAATGCGCTCCTTCGGGCTGCGGTGGATATATGGTTGACTCAAGAACCCATAACATTTGTGTTATAATTTGCTTCGGGGGAGCTTACTCATAACTATTGTGATGGAGAGCCACATGTTGTTGACATGGATGCTGTTGTGTATGCTCCTGCGGCAGTCGGCTACACAGAACCCCGCACCTGAAGGAGGTAAGTTCCCTCAGATGGACCAAGTTTACATTTTCATCATCATAATAGAGGAACATGTGCCAGAAATCGATTTGGAGACAATGACTGAACGTATTTAGTATCAAATTAAATTAAACTGATATCTGTATTTTCAGGACCACTACCTACAATGACCAAACAACTTTTTATTTTTATTTAAATGCATTGGTGGTACATAATATGCGATGCAATGACTTTGCCATGATAGATAGATGCTACAGTAAGTGGAGGCACTATCTGAGCTCAGGGTGGTTCAGGGTGGGGTTGAAATGACACCAGTGTTCTCAGTAAAATGGCACGATTCCAGGAATGGAATTGTCAGTTGATGAAATCCCACAGCCTGGGGCAGTGATTCCCAAACCAGGGGGCAAATTCAGGGACCACACATGCGGCCTGGGAAGAGCTTCAGGTGCTCCCCATAAAACACACACACACACACACACACACACACACACACACACAGAAAGGGTTGAATTCCCAGATTATTGTCTGCTGATGAAATCTTTTGGCATTACAGCAGTGGTTTCCAAAGCAAGGACAAAGCAGTCTCCAGATCAACTGAGAAATAGTTTTTAATAATTACGTCATTCATTAAAGTTATAATCTAATGAGAAAAGAAAACAGAGCAAGACTGTCTGATCTGCAGTGTTAGTTTTCCACATCCATGATGTATCCTAGGCTATTGAATAATATGTATGCGATACAAATATGAGGGTCACTAAGATTAAATAAAATCTTTCTGTATCTTACACTGATGCAGAGTTAAGACACTCCTCAGTGAGTCTATAGGCTGATTTTGATATTAATACCTGTCTCTCATTGTCAGCAGTTCTGATCATTGATGACAGGCTGGCAGTTTGATTCACTTACGCCACAAAACAAATGTTATCAGCCGATATCACAGGGGTGTCTTTACACCCTGCGGTAAAGCTCATGACCATGAAGTGTCTGAGAGGCTAAACTTGGCGGTGGCGACACTGCCGAGTCTGTCAGTGAGAGCGGATCTTTATGACTGGGTTAACATAGTAGGCTACTTAGTGAGATACTTTGCTATTTTCATTAACAGGGACCTGATTAGACAGGACCAACATAGCTTACAGTAATTGGGCTTTTTATAAGTGCACTTGCTGTTATTACTGTCATCCTTCCCAGTGTTTGGGTAATTGTGAGTAATTGAAAGGTAATCAAGGAGCAAGCATTGTATAAGAGAGACTAAAAGGCTGTGGCTATTGTATTCTTTACTACTAGATGGCTGTTAGTTTGATTATTCTTATTCTGTTGTCTAGCTTTGTAATCCGTTCTGACATGAAATGCTTAAAATTCAAATTCCTCGAATCTTCTGCAACACACCACATGCTTAAATTTGTCTGTTGTACATTTCTGCACATCCAGACCACAAAACCTATATTGTTGAAGCTTGATTGCGCATGTTTCAGACTCCCATGTAATGTCCCCATGTGTTCAGCAGGTTGCAAGACCTGCTCTGCTCCTGTTGCGTTTTACTGGTGCCATGGGAGGTTTTCCACCATCACATCATTGAAGTGCTAGCAGTCCACCAATACATCTGATTTATCGTGCGATCGATAGCAGCAGGCTGCATTTGAAACACGTCTTCTCTGTAGATTAACAGTGAAGCGGCTATCTCCAGACGTCAACATGTGGTTTTCAGATAAAGACATACCTGAACATAAGTAGAGGTAGGGGGCTGTGATACGGAGCGGCCCACTCGCTCCAAAGTCCAACAACAAGACAGATGTAAGGTATTCTTTAGGCTGATGGAGGAAAAGGCAGTCTGCATGTGTGTGTACATAGGGTTGTGTATATATATGCCTCGCTGCATTCTCAGCTTTCAACACCTCCGAGTCTTATCAACACCTCATGTGTTGAACTTTCAGATATTAGAAAAAGAGGCATCTGAGAAAAAATAAGAGTTTCAAGGTATCAAGATGTCTGAGGCGATGCTGTTATTGCAGCCTTCTAAAATCAAAGTAACCTAGAGGCAATCTAAGATCGTCATCTCTCACGTTTATCTTTCTCTTTAACCCTTAGATTTTAAAAGTGGGTGTTTTTTCTTGGATGACTGCACAATTTGCGGCTAAATATTGCTTTTAGATTATTTATTAGTCTTTATTACTGCTGCTTCTTTTTCTTTTTTTTTCTCTGCTCTGTATATGGCCATTCAACATTCCTCCTAGTCTCTCACATGGAACTGCCAGTACACCCCCCCCCCACCACCCTCAGCATCACTCCTCTCCTTTTAATGCCTCTTATTTCCCCTTGTTCCACCTCCTCTCTCCACTCTCTCTGCCTTTACAGCTAAAGCCCAGCAGCTACTGTTCTCCCTCCCTCCTGTCCTTCACTCTTGGCATTCACTTTTAACTTTGCTTCTGTTACGAAATATGGAAAATTGCGGGGGGGGGGAATCCACTCTCTGCCTCAGTGCTTGAATCTCTTTTATCGTCCACTTCTGAAGTTATCACAATGCCAGCATCATTTTGAAGTTCCTCGGTTTGTTTTGATTTCTTCTTATCTTCACTATCATAACTTGCTTCTGACTCTTTGCTGCTTTGAAGTTAACAATATCCCCTATAAAAGTTGTTTTTCCAAGAAGGTGGACGGAGAAAGAGAGGGAGATTCCAAATGTGGGTGTGTATGTGTCAGTGAATCATGAGAGTGGACCTGTGGAAAAAAGTTGTGGGAGTAAAAGGAATCCTAGAGGAAGTTGCTATATCTGCATCAAAAGGCAGTATGTACTGATATTGACTTGATATTGATTTGCATATTAATGACTGAATTGACCATTATTTTTCCTCCACAGTGCTGAACTGCTGCGAGGGCGACGTCCTATTCTTATTGGATTCCTCTGGAAGTGTGTCGGCCTATGAGCACTCCCGCATGCTCACCTTCCTGTCTGAGCTCCTCCTCCCCTTTTCGCTGGGAGAGGACCAGGTGAGGGTAGGACTTCTGCAGGTGGGCACCCGACCACGCCTCGAGTTTGGCTTTGGCACCCATAGCACCCAGAGTGGCCTCCAGGGCGCTTTGGGGAACACCAAACCTCTCAGGGGGGACACCAACACAGTGGAGGCGCTGAGAATGGCAAAACAGTGGGTGCTGAGACCTGGAACAGCAGATGGGGCCCGGGCGGGGCTCCCTAGGGTGCTGGTGTGGTTGACTGATGGGGTGAAACCAGGTGATGTTATTGGACCAATGGCTGAGCTGCAGGAGGAAGGCGTGGCTGTGCTGGTGGTCTCCACTGGGCATGGCAACTATCAGGTGTTGAGGCAAGTGGTGACTCCGCCTGTGGAAAGCCACCTGTACTTTGTGGACATCGATGATATGAGTATCATCACAGAGGACCTGCGGGATGCCATCATTGGTGAGTATCGCTGGTGATATGTGAGGTTGGAAGGTATGGAGCCTGAAGTGTGCCACCAAAAGAATTATAACATTTTCAGTGTTTAATACTACTCAAATCATAAAGGATTAATTCATATTTCACCATTTTAAAATGGAATCACAAAATAAAATTTTAGATTTCACCTTTTGTGATTCCATTTACTAATGTGTCTGCCATCAGAGCCCCTGTTACTGCTTTGTGGGTTGGACTCTGGTTTAATTTGTAGGTGTGACATTGTTTTTTTAAATAAAAAAAGACTCATTTTTAAATAAAAGCAATAACGAAATAGGGCGCCTGGGTAGCTCAGGTGGTAGAGCACGTGCCTAAATGTAGAGGCCCTAGGCCCCTTTCAAGTCTAAACTGTCCTGTCAAAAATAAAGGCCTACAAAATAGTCTTAAAAAAAAAAGAAAAAAAAAAGAAATAGAAACTACGGTAAAGCAGGAGACAAATGAATTGTGAGACTGGATATGATTGTCGGGCAAATGGCATATCAAAAAGCAATACTATATATATTTTGTTATTTAATTTTAATTAATATAATTATTATTGGGAAATGTAATGATTTTATTTACTTTGTGATTGCAACATTTAATGCAAATGTAATTCATCAATTCCCAATTGTTTTCTTAAAGCTGCACTGGACATTATGTTTATATCCGTAATGGATTCTTTGACTGTGGGCGAAATCACTCCCTATTTACCATATAGTGCACTATATTTACTGTCCGTCATTTTATTTAAACCAATAATAACCAGTAACCCAATAATCGGCCGTCGGACAGTCTGGCGAGGTCGGTGACTCGAGTCTGTTCAGTGTGTTCCGTGTCGTCGTCTCTCAGAGGAGCTGTCGGCCTTCATTTTGGCCGACCTGACTTGCTGGGTCGGAGGGCGGGCAGTCAGACTCAATGACCAATCTGATGGTGGAGTGCTAACCCGGAAATGGTGAGCGGGATGAGTGACGGACGCCTCTCAAAATCTGATGAAAATCTTTTAAACTGACCTTTTGTCGATCTGAAATGAAGACAAATTCAGCAACTGTATGGCCTATTTCTCACTTAAAATGTTTTCAGAAACACGTTTCAGTGAACTATTTTCGTAAAATACGAGATCGTATTTTGAACAAGCCGCCATTACTATTGGCTGGAGAAGCCAGACCCACATGACGCGTTCGTCATTTCCGGTTTTCATTTTTTGGGCAACAATACAGATTTGCGGGGGCCTGCTGTTACACGTATTACGTCTCGTGCACGCGCAGAACGTACGTCTCTTCGGTGTGTTCCAAGGCACTTTTTTGACCTCGGGGAGCCGACTGATCACCGTCGGGTTGGCGTGTCAGGGCCTTTAGTGTCTGAAGTTGATTATGAAGTTTATGCTGCCACGTTATATTGTGCCCTCAAAAATTCCCACAATGCAGCAAAAAAGTAGTGTCCATGGCATGTGCTCTACTTTGTAATTGCTAACAGTTCCACAATGCAAAGCTCTGCATTTTATAGTCCACCACTCATTCACAGATGTATCATATGTCTCTGGGCTCTGCCCTAATTCCAGAGATGCTCCTGAAGACAGTGAATCCAGTGTGCTTGTGTAAGGGATATGATGATCTATTAATGGATTAATGATTCAACTTTCCTTGCTGCATCCTCCAACACTATGCAAGACATGATACACATTTATATATATAGACTGGGAAGGTCGTCCACTTCCCGGGCCAGATTAGGTAACTGCCATAACACTCACAAGGGACACCTCAGCAATTAAACAGTATTCTGCAGCTGTAAAGCATGATGCATAGTATAAATAAGGCTTGTGCACAACAATAATAAATGCACCAGTCTTTACTTAGTGCCTAAGGATCCGATCACAGATATCAATGCCTCTGTGGCATATGTTATTTTGTTGCAGGGCCTGGGTTGGCTATTTCAAGTTGTCGTATTGCAAGAGCTATGAATGCATCCAGAAACCTAAGTCTGGCTGTCGACGTGGGTGGCTGTCTGAAGCAGAGGCACCTTTAGCACTCTGTCTTGTTTTCTTCCCTGTCACCATCCTTTCTCTGTCTTTGCAGAATTACAACTTCTTTAATTATAATCCTGACAGACCCGTTTGCACACAGTCATTTCATTCATCTTTTCCCTGCGTCGACAGAGATTATCCGAGCTGAGCGAATCAACATCCGTGACGTCTCCACCAACTCTGCCACGCTCCAGTGGCGACCCGTTCTGTCCGGTTTGGAGGGTTACTATGAGATTCGCTTTGGTCCGCTTCCGACGGGAGGAGGAGGTGGAGGAGATGGAACTGGGACCAGTCCGAGCACCGGTGGTAGTGATTTCCAGAGACTAACCCCATCTGCAGATTCCAGCACTGCCAGGCTAACAGGCCTGAAGCCTGATACCACCTATACCGCCACACTGACCCCGAAGTATAATGAACAAGCGTTTAACAAACTCTCCGTCACCTTCAAAACAAAGCCAGGTTGGGTTACATCCTATTTATACTGTGTTATAACCCATACATACCAAAAAATCACAGATTCCAGTTTCTCAATTTTAAGAATTTTTATGCTTTTTTTGTTGCATCTGTTGTCTTTGTATTTGTAAATTCAATATCTTTTTGTTTTAAGGGTCCAAATTTTACCCCAAAAATTCCCAGTAATTTGGTACTAATCATAGTAAAATTTGAAAAGATCGATTTCAAAGTAAATATTTCTTTATTAGTCACCTATTATTGGAAACTTTATATTTCATATATGTTGAATTGTATTTTCGTTTTCAACGTTCAGACTTGTAATGCTAGTAATTAACTGGAATTAATTGGAAGTTTACCACTAACTGTCTCTATCTTCACTCTATTCGTGTTATAGTTATTATAGGAAGGTTATCATGAGTAGGTTATTTTCCTCATATTATCTTATACTGACTCAGTGTTTTTTCCTATCTCCCCACACACACCAGAGGTGCTGAGCCCAGCTGTGGTAACGGTCTCTGAGTCGGGGCAAACCAGCATTCGGGTGAGTTGGGGTCCTTCTCAGCCGGAGACGGTCGCAAGTTACTACATTGAGTACTCCGCCCTGCCCAGGGGCAAGCTCCACGCTGTCACCGTGGGCCGAACGCAAAACTCCACGCTCCTCACCAACCTCCAACCAGATACCACTTACTTGGTCACCGTTAGTGCCCGGCACACCTCGGGCACGGAGAAGGCCATGTCTGTCAAAGTGTGTACTGAGGAAGGTGAGCTACATGAAGAAAATGGAGTTAAACTTGGTGATCAAGGATCCATTTACTGCACACTCATCCTAATCCTGCGCAGCCTAGAGCTTTCTGGGTCTTAAATTTTAAATAATTACTAGCAGTTCCATTCAGGTTTGACTACTCCAAGGGCAGTTCTGAGCAGCTAGAGGAGCATGAGCCAATCAGTCACATTTTTCTATTGTACGACTTCCATAAAAGCATTTCTGTTATCCTTTAGCTCATACTTTTTTAATCATGTTTATTCACTCAGCTCAGCACTGAATCTGCACTCCTCATGATGCCGGTTTCATGACGCAGCACAGCAGTGGGATGCAAACCTTTCTCCTTTGGAGAAACTGAGACTGAGGTGTCTAAAAACCAGCATTATGAATTAGTAGCATGTAAGCTAATCAGTGTTAAGGAAACCAGCCCCATGAGTCCATACTCTACACACAAACACCTGCACAATCCACTTGGATAAAACATTATCAAAAGCAACAAAAAAACGCTACAAAGTACAAAATATCAAAATAACATTCACATAAATAATTTAAATAGCTATACTAAAGCTAAAGTCTGGATCTAAAACTTAAATGGCGAAAGAGGAGTGCTAATAATGTGCTGTACACTTTTGGGGACTGAGATGTTGTCGTTAGGGTGGCATTTTGAGCATCACAGACAATTACTACACAAAACATGAGGACACTCTTCTCTAAAATTCTCACCTCAGTTCTATTTCCTTTTGAAATATACCAACACAACAAATAGACTAACATCTTTGTTCATTTCCAGTGACTCCAGCCCTGGCAGACCTCCAGCTGACCACAGTGGGTAGTGACTCAGTGCAGGTCGATTGGAAGAGCAGCGTAGGCAGTCTGAGGGGCTACTGGCTCACCTGGGAGGCACAGCAAAGCTCTGTCAATGGCCAGCGCTCCTCTCTCTATTTGCCTCCGGACTCTCTGTCAACGCGCCTCACGCACCTCCCCCCAGCAACTAGAGTGTGTGTGTCACCCATTTACCGGACAGCGCGAGGAGAGGGACTGTGTTGCACGGCACAGTTCCATTCAGGTGAGTGGTGACAGCCATTTCACGCCATGAAGTGAATTATTAGAGTTAGCTTGGTCGCTATTTACAGAGATAGTTTGAAGGCATTGGGTAAAAAAATCCACCTCACAAAAGTACTTTCTTTCTTTTTTAAGATAATTTTTGGGGTATTTTAGGCCTTTATTTAACAGGATAGCCGGAGACAGGAAAGGGTATAGAGGGAGAGAATGACTGAGCCTTTGTACATGGGACGCATGCTCAACCAGGTGAGCTACCTGGGAGTTTTTTTGACTCCATATACAAAAAGTGAGCTGATTATTAGAGGCAGATTTCTTCTGGACAGAACCAGGCTAGCTGTTCACCCCTGTTTCCAGTTTTTGTGCTAAACTAAGTGAGCCGGCTGGTGGTGGTGCTACCTTGATATTTATCATATAGACATGAGAGTGGTATCAGTCTTCTCATTAAACTCTTCAGTCAAGAAAACAAAGAAGTTTATTTCCAAAAATGTTGAATGGAGGTAAAAGGAATTGTGTTTGTGGGGCGTAAAGAAATTCCACTACATTTCTTTTCAGAATTAGTTTCCTGGTTAAGGTGGATAATCCACAGACCTTGCATAAACATCTTTTATTCTATGTGCTTTCTATCAGATTAATAATCCCTAAAATGACTTTTTTTTTTTTTTTAAATGTAAGCTTTCATTGCTGAGATGACCACATATGAAATTGCATTCATCTCTATTTTATTGGTGTGGATTTAGAAATCACAGAGACAGTTACCTTCAAACCTAGGCAAATAAGACCTGTTTTCATGTCTAGATACCACTAGACGTAAATCAGAAATATGTGTTATTAAGTTTTGTAAGTGAACAGACCCTTTAAACTGAAAGATGTTTATGCTGGACTGAATGAATAGCTCCAGATTAATTCCATTTGTTGTCTGATGGTATAGTGTTCATCGATACAAGATTCATAATATAACACTTTGACTTTTGCTTGTTTCAATCTATGAATGTCAATGTCTCAACTGCTGTTTTCTACCTCTGCCTTTTAGATGCATTATCATATGGCTTCCAATCATAGCACCCCTGAGCTGCAAGTGCACCCTACCAAACATGGAGGGACGATGGAAAGAAAAATGCTGACTTGCCTCTCCCCTCTGTGGATATCATCAAGGAGAGTTGTGTGGTTTGGCTTACTGAGCACTCATGTGGAAGCCATAGACACTTAAGAGTGGTCTAGGACAATATGGCCACATGTTAACGGCTACAATCTGCAACACATAGCACTATTTGCTTTTCCATTTCTTTTGTCTCATCTGGTTTACACCTGTAGTAAATGTATAATGTTTCGGTTTAGAGATGCAAGAGTGAGATAAAGATATTTCTTGGTAAGTTTTGCAGTTACAGAGCAGGGCATGCTGGGAAAGTTGGATGTTTCATGTGGCTTGTGTTAGAGAAAGGCTTTGCACCATATGTGGACCTCATTTCCAAATGAGCTTTTTTTTAAAACCCTGCTAACACACACTGAACATCTGATTTACATGTATAATAAATACTTATGAGTTGTACTTAAAACACTTCTCTTTCAGCACATGCTTAACACTTGTGTCTGCAGACTGAAGTGCAACAAGGACACTTTAGCTTAAGGTCCTTAATAACAAGTAATTTCCCCTTGCGGGATTAATAAAGTATACATTATTATTATTACATTATAACAGGATTTTCAGGATTGCTTTGAACTTGAAAGAAATTACAAAAAGACCAGCCACATGCCCTGACACTACAGAGATGCTGCATTTGAAACACATGTGTAACTGAGAGTAATCTTGTTTTGGTCTCTGGACATCCATCATTCATATTTATTAATCAAAAATCATCTAAGTATGATAATTAATAGCGTACAGTACTTACAGACATGCTGTTTACATATTAAGACTCTTACCTTTTTTTAAGTGAGTCTCTGCTGACCCCTACTGAAAGGATCCTGACAGACTTACAGCTGATCTTTTACTGTTATCCTCTCAGAGCAAATGTATTGTTTAATGTTTGTTAACCACTATTGAAATTTAACATGAGCTTGCAATAAAGTCTTTTAATAATTTTGTTTATTCTAATTGTAGTTTCTCCACAGATATTACTGAGTTTACAAGTCATGACGAGTACTACTCAGCCAGTGAAAAAAGTTGTATAATGTCTTTGTGGCTCGTCAGGAGCTTTGAAATGATCACCAGGCAGGTCTAATGAAAGACCTCTAATGAGCTCAGCATTTTGGGAGTTTGACCCATACTAGGGACTACAATTCAGGATATCTTGGCCTCTACTGATTTGAAATGATGCAAATGCAATACGAAATCCACAAAGCCCCCCTTTAAATCACTTTATAATAGAACTGTACCTTATAGGGACTACTTCCATCCAGAAAAATAATATTCACAACACCACTAGTTTCTATGAAAAACTCTATAGTGTTTGCCTTTATAATTTCTTCCAAATCCTGGGAAACACAGCATTTTGGCTCACCTTTAAGTTTTGCCTAGTTTGGTAAAAGGTATGAATAGTTTACGGAATACGTATGATGTAGTAGGATGGCACATGTTGTGAACTACAGTAACCAAGTCTCATTTATATTTTCTCACATAAACGAACAGGCTGACATGGCCTGACTACACTGACAGTTTGGCTACTGAGTGATAGAATAGGAAACTTTTGTGTATCAAGGCTTCCACCTGCAGGTGAATGAAAGCACCTTCAACTGGTCAGCTGAGTTATCACTTTGGGTTACATCTTAGTTTTTGTCTTCTAAAATTGCAGCGCCAGAATGAAATCAGGCAAGGCTACATGCTTAAGACATTTTGTCATTCAGAGGACCTATGGTGAAACCATTTCCAAAATTATTCTACATAATCTACTAAATCTCACCTAACGTAATCTAATTTATTTTTTATTTTATTTAGAACATCCTGTTACTTCTAGGGACCTTTAAGGGAACTTTATCAGAGCGCCTGACGATCATCATAATTCCATTGCATTGTAAAACTAAACAATTAACGTTAGCAGTTATGAGGACAAATACAGTTTGTTACAATATTTCACCAGGATCACCTGAATGGGTGCCAAGAAAGATTTCGAGCGAACGGGAGTTCACCAGGAGCACCTGAAGGCAGCATCAGATCTGATGCAGTTGCTGTACCAGCACAGTAAGTTAGGGGGCGACAATCTACGTATCCTGTTTCCCGTTAGCTCATCAAGCTGCAATATTCAAGCCTTGACATTGCGAAGATGGGCGCTGTTATGGTGTAGTCCAGATTACATAGCACAAACAACTGCGAGTTTCCGAGCTCTGTTATGACAACATTTCCAGTTCGTTCAGGTAAATGGAAAAAAAAAACATGGTTAACTTTACTTAGCTTGGTAGTGAGCAAACGTTAGCGTCTTTGCAAAGTTGTGTAGCTAGCAAAATGACAGCCAGCTCAGCTAATGTCAACGAACGAGCTAGCGCACCTCAAATTAGCTAAGCTAGCTAGCAACGTCGGTTCAACTACAACGTAGTTGGAGATAACTAACTGATAAGTTAGCGCATACAACCGCCGGCATTTCTTAACTACAGCATTTTGTCTTATCCAGAGTGACAGTCATGTAACACAGAAGCCAACCAGCGTCTAACTTCAGCTTATGTCATCAGCAAGATGAGGAAGATGTTTTGATGTCAATGCTAGCTAACGTTAGCAAGCTAATCATTTTCAGAACCGTTTCCTGGTTGTGATTCCTCGGGTTGTTACCTTATTATTATACATCCATGGTTGTTACCGACCCAGGTGGTCCTTGACTTAGTTTAAGCGTACAGGGCATTAAAGACAGCTAGTATTTAATTTATGTTATTTAATGCCTTCTTTATACTTTTTGTTATAGCTATATGGAATGACAGAACATAACGTTAGCATGAACATAATGGTAAACAACCTGGGCTGTTGATGGGTCCTGTTTATTGTCAAACTAACGTTACAGCTAACGTTAACTAGCTACAACAATGAACATTACTTCAGACTCTTTACATTGTTTTATCACAACGTTACGCTCTTTATTTCGTTATGCATGCAGTGTACCAAACGACAATGGTTTTCATATATTTAATCTTTTCGTTCTAAATGTTGTTGCAAATGTATTTAACGTAACGTTAATACGTTTTAATCCTGCATTTTACCTTCATCAAAACACACTAGCTAGCTAAGTAAGATAAGAATAAAGGTAAATCATGTTAAAGTTATACTACTTGATGGACCTTTGATAGTCTATCAAGCAGTCAAGCTCAAGACGATTATCAAAAGGAGTATCGCACTGTAAGAGACGTGTATGTTTCTCTGTCAGCACGGTTACATGTTGACAGCTTTGGAGAAGTATTCTCACAACAAAGCCACGCCTGTATTGGTGATACATGTTAGCCTATTCATAGTTTTCCTAACTTGCCATATGAAGTTAACTTATGGATTTGTGTGTCTGCAGGTGGAGGCAGGAGGTGTGAGTAGAGTGCAGTAGACATTAGCAGCATGTATTCTGAGTGGCGCTCGCTGCAGTTGGTGGTGCAGAGTGACCAGGGCCACCTCAGTGTTCTGCACACCTATCCTACTAGCGTGGGCACGGAGGTGGCAAATGCTGTGGTCAAGCCTTTGGGCACAGCTGTAAGCCCTGTCGCCACAGAGAACATCCTCAAGACAGACAAGGAGGTGAGAAACACTGCTGCACCTTAGGTGCGTGTATGCACTATACAATGTTTGACATATCATTTTAATGCCTTGGTAGTCTGCCAAGCTACCAGTTCCATTACCAAAGCTTTGGAGAGCCTGTCAGCTCTAAACTTATTCCTATATTACAAGGTCTCTGATGGTGCCATCACTGTGCTTGGTTAATTTCTTTTGGACATATGCTTATGATTTCATAAAAAAAAAAAAATCAGGTAAAAAATATATCAAGATATTTATGCATGTGGTGATGCTACTTATTAAAAAGCTAGGCTATACAACAGGGTAATGGTTAGCAAAAACTCAAGGCATCAGATCTTTTCAATTGAGGTGAATCTACTAAAATCAGTTGTTTGAATGTGATGCATATATTATTTGTGGACACACTGCTTAGTGTCACCACAGTGAATAAACTTAAACTTAAAATTATTTTCACTCTGCACAATCATTGTTTGATATGACATGCAGTAATCAACTTTAAGGAGCAGCCTCATACATTGCTTGTGTTGTCTTAAGTGTCATATGTAAACGGTTACTGCACCAACTAGTGTCTATTTAAATATATAGTAGAGGTCAGAATCAAAAATACAGTGACTGCTTGGTCTTGCCCACTGCATTCAGAGGGCACCTCTATTTTACATACAGATATCTGTGTCAATACTGTGGCAACCAATGTAGGTATGGTAAAAAACTAACTACACTGTGCTATTTGCATATCTCTCACTTATTGTATGTTTCAGTTGGATAAAATGTATTTTTTGTTTTGTTTTTTGAAGTCCAAACATTATACCCAATCTTTGCAAAGCAAAGTACATGGAAATAATATGATGTTTGGAAATGTATAACCCCCCCCCCCCCCCCCCCAGAAAAACAAAAAAATTTAATTTATAAATATGTCTAGACTCTGTCTTTCAGTACTTTGTAGAAGCACAATCACCATTAGCTGTACTTCCTCTTGAGTATGTCATATCAGGTTTGCACACCAAGATTTGGGCAGATTTTCCCTTGCTTGATCCGCACTCAGGCTTTTCTGTGTTTCTGTTTATCATGCAACTAGCTAGGCTGCTGGACAACTTTGGTACAAAGACCAGTGCTATGTTGGATTTGTGCCTTGTGTCACGCGGTTGCATGCACCGTGGAGCATGATTTATTCAAGGACCTCTCTGTATTTGGGTTCCCTTAATCCTTACCAGTTTCCCAGTTCCTGTCGTTAAAATCGTGGCATGATGCTACCACTGCCATGTTTCACTGTGGGGATGAGAGTATGTGTGTAGACCCTGATTTTGCCCAGATGTAATGCTTGACATCAAAGCCAAAGAGTTTATTTTTTTTGTCTCATGAGACCAGAGTCCTTTTTTTTTCCTCATGTTCTCAAGTTTCTCGCAGTTTGGCTGTCATTTGTCTTTTACTCATGAGTATCTTTGATAAAGCTACTCTAGCATATAAAGCATGACTGATGGAGTGCTACAGATATAGCTTCTCCTTTCTCTGCAGGAGGTTTAGGCCTGAAACACAGACAGACACTTCCCCCCTCCCTTTACTTCACCTACCATGTTAACGAAAGTGTTTCTGTACCTATGTGTGTATGTTTATTTTCTGTACATGTGTGGATTTTGCAAAATAATACTTTTTAAATGGTTATTTTCATATCTTAAAGCCTATTTAGCACACATTATATATTCAATGATAAAAAAAAACATTAGTGTGTTTAACAGGGATGTCCTGAGTCCTTCCCTAGGATTGGTAGATTGTTATTGGCTATGATAAAACACTGGAATGTCTACTAATACGCCGCTGTGATCAAGCGAACCGCAGAGCTCACAGCAAGCCAGCAGTTTCAATTAATGATTTGACAGCATGCGTCAGGAAGGGATGTGGAGAGGAGCTGGTTTGGGGTCAAAATTTTTCTCAGGTGCACCATACATCTAAAGTACTGCCATTGCTTGAACTTCACTTCCTGCTGAGGATAAAGCTTAGATAAACCTTCCTGCCGCTACTGATCCACACTTACTCTCCCCTTTTCATGAATATTATACAAAATATTGCAGGAAACTGTCAAGGGAGGGCTGTTATGCAGGCTTTTAATGAAGGTTGACTTTAGACAGTATTATATCAAAAGAATGGCAGCACTTGCAGAATATGGCACTGTTGAAATATGTTTTGGGAGCTGTCATGGTCTCTGTGGCATGTGCAGTGGGATACAGGACTCCTTGACAGCAATTTGCTACATAGTGAAATGCTACAAAATAAACAAATAACCCATAACTTAAAAACATTCACATAAATTGATGAAAACGGTTTGGTTCCTAGGTGAAGTGGACCATGGAGGTGCTGTGTTATGGCCTCACCCTCCCCCTTGAGGGGGACACTGTCAAGCTGTGTGTGGATGTGTATACAGACTGGATGATGGCCCTGGTGTCGCCCAGGGACTCAATGCCTCAGCCTGTGGTCAAGGAGCCCAATATGTACGTCCAAACCATCCTCAAACATCTGTACAACGTCTTTGTACCAAGGTATGTCAGAAATGTTCACAGGTGAGCCTTAATCTCCCATTAGCTGTTGTTGCATACATTTGTTTTTGCACTATGTTTGTGGCTGTTTGTCTCCCTACATATAGCTCTGACTACTGATGTCACTTACAATGACTGCGGCTCACACTTTCTCTCTGATTCCTTCTCTCTCTCTGATTTCCTCTCTATCCCCTCATTTCAAACACTCCATATTTCCCTCTAGGCCTGACCACCACAGTCTGAACCACATCAGGCTTTGCCAGCAGGTTCTGACTGCAGTCCAGAAATTGGCACGAGAGTCTGTTTCCATGGTGAGGGAAACCTGGGAGGTGCTGTTGCTCTTTCTGCTTCGCATCAACGACACATTACTTGCCGCGCCCACAGTCGGAGGTATGCCCCGCCCCGTCCTATGGAACCCTTCTTGCTGTATTTACTTAGTCATGAATGATGATTACTAATATAAATAATCCGCTAACATCTTTCAGTTGGGGTGGCAGAGAAACTTGCAGAGAAATTGATGGCAGTGCTGTTTGAGGTGTGGCTACTGGCATGTGCCCGCTGCTTTCCCACGCCACCATATTGGAAGACAGCAAGGGAGATGCTGGCTAACTGGAGACACCACCCTCCTGTTGTAGAGCAGTGGAGCAGAGTGGCCTGTGCCCTGACCTCCAGGTTAGAAAGGCAACTCAACTTTGATTTAGTGCTGATAACTGTTTTATACAGTTTGTCTCTGAGAGTGATTTTGGTTATTGTTGAGTTGTTTGACAAGTGTTAAGATAGTTGGTCACTTGGCCTGTCTAACCTGTTTAACTCCTGTGTCTACAGAGGAGCAAACCTAATTTTAAACCAAGAGTAGTTGCCTCTGAAGTGGGAAATATATTGATGGTTGTAATAATGACAGTAGGAAAATAACAAAATAATCGCTGTGTTCTCTACTGATGTGTGTGATAATCTGTACATTCCTGTCTCACTTCTTCAATCCAGGCTCTTGCGCTTTACCCACGGACCATCTTTCCCACCTTTTAAAGTACCTGATGAAGATGCCAGCCTGATTCCTTTAGAGATGGACAATGACTGTGTGGCACAGACGTGGTACCGCTTTCTCCACATGCTTAGGTGCATAAACCCTCATTTTCCTGGGTTATAACCTGAAAAAAAATCGTTCCACATCAAACTAACTCTAATGGACACAGATGGGTTTTCATCTGTTGTAAAAGACAGAGAAGCTGTAGCACGGAGATGAACTGATGAAGTACCTCATATCTCCCCCTTACATCAACTATTTCTCCTCTCTGTGTGCTCTCATGTCTTAAAAAAAAAAAAATCTACGATTTTTGCTTAATCCAGAGATCTTCAACAGGGGGTCCGAGGAGTTAGTGCAGGGGGGCCACCAAATTATTGTTAATTTTTTTTTATAGATATGTCTTAGCATAAATCCAACATATTATTAGCAAATGTAAATCAACCAATTTGTGAAAATACCTCACTGATGATAGGCTAACTGGCCTATAGGTATGGTAGTCACTAAGATGAACAGATACGGTTCATCCTGAGGATTCACTGTTCCACATGTGTGTTTAACATTAAAACATGATTTATAAAATCATGCCAACAATTATTATTTGAATAGCTTAGTTTTCTATGCAAAAAAGGGGTATATATTTTCAAAGGCTTTAGGCTGCCCTACATGTTATTGTAGGCCCAGTTTAATATGTAACTTCATTTAATACAATATATGTAGTAGGGGGTCCCTGCTCTGTCTCTTTTTCAGTTAAGGGGTCCTTGGCTTAAAGAACCATGAAGACTCCTGGCTTAATCCATAAATCTGCTTGTTTCTCTGTTTTCTATTAGCAACCCAGTGGACCTGAGCAACCCTGCGATAGTGAGCACCACTCCAAAGTTTCAGGAACAGTTTCTTAACTCCAGCACTATCCCTCATGAAGTGGTGCTGCATCCATGTTTGAAACAGCTACCCCAAATCTTCTTCAGGGCCATGCGGGGCATCAGCTGCTTAGTGGATGCCTTCTTAGGTAAGAATGAAAATGAAAAGCTCAGTGTGTTTTGCACCTTTTTAGTGAAAAGTACAACAAAACATGTTAACTGTACTGCTCATTTTGCAATGCATGATGTTGTTTTTTTTTTTTATGTTTTTAAATATGTTGTTCCTACCTCCTAGGCAGCTACCTGCTTTAGTAGGGTAACCTGTTACATCCGACATGCTTTTGCTTTTGTTAAATCATTTTTGCATAGACTGATTTTCAAAGCCTGTCCTGCAGTACATGCAAAAGAGATGTTACTTTGACAAAAAAAATAAAAGCAGACATAGTGTTTATTGTGATCTCAAGCAATTTTCAAGTTGATGCAAGTACATTTTCCTACTGTAGTGAAATCAAAGGATACCAATGGGTGGCTGGAGGGTAGGAAAAATACGTTCAAAAATCTAAAACACCTATATTGTTTAGAAAATGGGTACACAGAAGTGTAAATTATAGTAATTTAGTAGTGAAAATTGTAATATGCTCTGAAAGTCCTTTTTAAACTATTTAACAGCGATTCCAAGCATTCATTTCTTGTAACAGTTTTACTCCTTTCCAGTTGTTGTTCTGTGCAGTACTCCTGAGTAAAATCAAGATGGAGGATGTCAGTCAGTAATCCCTGTTGAAACATTTGAATAGAAACATGTCAGTGTGATTTTTCTCTTTACGCTGTAGGTGTCTCTGTTGAAAAGAGAGATGTACGGGAGAGGGTGTTCCCTTTTTGTCAAGTGCGGCTCTCTCATGGTACAGACATTAGCTGATGCATCATAAAATGAGATGGGCATATGATGGAGTCTATTGGTGGTGATGATATTAACAACTGGGCTTAGTCTTGCTGTAGCAAAAATGATTGTTCCAGGCATTCAGATTAACCTACAAGATCTTCAACAAGGGGTCTCTTGCCGGTACCAAAGTAAATCAAGATGGATAGATAACTATTGCTGATTTGTCTCTAACCATTGTCTTGCATGTCTACGGATGAATATTGTCCATGATCAAGTCACAGACTCTGGAGCCACTTCATTCTCTCTCTCTCTCTCTCTCTCTCTCTCTCTCTCTCTCTCTCTCTCTCTCTCTCAGAAACTGGAAAATGGCTTCAAATGATTACATTTAATCAAAACAAGTTCTGTCCACTGGAAAAGTGGAGGAATGAAGATTCATTTCTTGTTTGCTAATCAAAAATCTTTTTACTCCCTGCTATGGGGGGGAAACACTAACCTTAGTCCCCAGCTCATTTTACCTTCCTGTCGACAGGTATATCACGTCCCAGAGCTGACAGTGCCCCGCCCACCCCAGTCAACAGAATGAGCATGTCTCCGCCCCCCTCCATCACCAACACCACCCCCCCTCACAGCCGCAAGCAACGGCATACAGTGGTCACCAAAACCACAAGCAAGAGTTCCACTGTAAGTTCAAGTGTTACATTAACATAAAAAATAGCAAGTGCAGCGTTGGAAAAAGTTGAGGTCTGTATTATTTTAATTTTGTTATCCTATAACATTGTTTGAAGTTGATCTATAAACGGAGCAGGGCTGATAGTTTTGTGACACATTTTCAGTGCCTCTACAAAGCTACAGTAGCCGAGACTTTTTCCGAAGAATACAATACACTTGTCAAAATCGGTGCGTGGATCACCTTTCCTCCCATTTCTTTTGTCCTTTTTAAGTGAAGAAATCTAAAAAAAAATCTTCTTTTTACCTAATCTTTGCTGTGTGTGATCTGTTAGTTACTTAGAGCCGTTGCTTCGCAATCTGAACTTGAGATGATCATTCATGGTTTTGTATCATCCCGGCTTGATTAAGGCAACTCCGTTTTCACCTGTCTCAGCAAGTCGTCCCAGGACCGTCTACAACTGGTCCAGAACTCTGCTGCAAGGCTGTTGACCAGGTCCAGCAGGATGTCGCACATCACTCCTGTTTTATCCTTGTTACATTGGCTTCCAGTCAAGTTCAGGATCCAATTTTAAAGTTCTTGTTCTTGCATATAAAGCATTGCATGGTCAGGCGCCTGTTTATATCTCTGACCTGCTCCATCCGTAGACTACTAACAGGTCACTCATGTCTTCTAACCAAGGATTACTGGTGGTCCCACGTACTCGTTTGAAAACTAAAGGTGACCGTTCCTTTGAAGTGGTAGCTCCGTCTCTGTGGAGCATCCTTCCTATTAACTTACGTTCTGCAGTCTCGGTCGACGCTTTTAAAAAGCAGCTGAAGACACATTTGTTTGAACTCGCTTTTGTCTAATGTTTGTAATTTGGGGTTTTTAGTCTTTTAATCTTTTACCTTCATTGGTATTGTATTTGTTTTTGCTTGTTTATTTTCTATTTTGGATCCTACTGTGTTTTAACAAATGTTTATTATGTGAAGCACTTTGACTATCTGTAAAAGGTGCTATATCAAATAAATTATTATTATTATTATTATTATTATTATTATTATTATTAGTTACACTAGTCATGTTGTCGACAGCCTAATCAGATATCTTCCTATATCCCTCCCCACCCTGCAGAGCAGTGGTAGTCAGCCAACCAAAGCATCCCAGCAGCAACAGCAGCAGCAGCAAAATTCATCCTCCCCGACCCTGCTTTCCAGCCCCAACCAGAGCAGTTGGGAGACTCGGCCCTTGCCGGCCCCAGCGCGGCCAAAGGTCAACAGCATCCTCAATCTGTTCGGCCAGTGGCTGTTCGACGCTGCACTGGTCCATTGTAAGCTCCACAGCGGCCTCAGCCGAGACCCCAGCATGACCGGTAAGAAGTGTGGCGATGGTTAAAAGCGTTTCCTTTTATGCATGGGCAGGTGGGTGTTTCGTTGCTGTTCATAAGTACGTGTTTTTGTGGAGTTACCCGATTTTTTTTTTTTTTTGTTTTGTTTTTTTGGTGTCTGTGTTTTTTTTTTTTTTTTTACTGTATGTCGTTGGGATAGCCTTTTCGTTTTCTCACCTTTTTCTCTGAAACTTCTTTGTGCCTTTCTGTGTATGGAGGGCTTGGTTAGAAGTGGCCTGGTATGAGATTTCCATCTGATTCTAATCCATTTACATCTACCAACTATATAAACCTAGCTAAAACTGCATATAGACATATATGTTAAGGACTTCATACAGCCATTTTATTGCTAGAATCATCGCTAGACGAGTCAATGACAGCACATAACATACTTAATAAATTTGGCTCGTCATTGGCTCTCCATTTATTTTTCTCTTTTGGGTGTAGTGTTCTGCACGTGTCTACCATGTCTGATTAATGTTAAAGAGTTGTTATGGGTCAAAAGTCATGTATTGAGGAGAACAAAAAAACACACACACACACACACACACAGACACACACACAATTCATGCCTTATATGAATTGATCCCAAAATATTGGATCTGCTTTGATTTTGTGTCTCTCCACTATTTCTGTTATCTTGCAGCCTCTTTTATCCAAATTCTCCTTTCTTATAAATCTTGTAAGTAGGAACAGCAGCTTTTTTTCCTCACTTAATTTGCGTTTTTTGACAAGTCTTCCTGCTTTTTAGTTAAGTTCCTCATGATCATCGCCATTATCGCCATTGTTTTCTGTTCCCACTGCTTGTCATATATAAAAGTTCACCAGCGTTCTCTCAGCGTTTCTCCAAAGGTGATGGAATGGGTTTCACCAACTGACCACTTGTCTCAACCATAACGTTGCCAGTTTGTGACAACGCAACCCTGTTTTAAGTTCTCATTATTCTTTTCCCTTGGGTCACACTAATCCTTATTATTTAGTTTCAGACCCCCCCCCCCAACCCTCAAATTCAGCTTTTATTTTTTTTTTTTTTTTGTTTTTTAATCATTTCCCTTTGTATTGTCAGTTCACTTGAGTTTTGATTTTTACTGGTTTGGTGCCTCAGTGCATGAAGTGAATGTTCTCTACCTTGATTGACAGTCATATAATTGCAACAGTGAGGGAGCTGACACAGGGATTTTGCCTTGTGATCTTGCAGCTGAAACATTTTATTACTAGCACGCTACACTTGGTCATACTTTGTGCCAGTGATAGGTAGAACTTCTATGGCAAACTCTTTGTGTCAGAGTTCCCTTTGTGCTTTTAAATGATGTGAGCGTGTGTTTGCAGTCATTGAGTCTCTTGTTGTGATAGCGATTAAATGTCTGCTTTTATGGTGCTTTTTTTCCCAAATGTTTTACTGTTTCCTTTTTATTGTAGTGTGCATATAGTAGCTACATTTCTATGTCTGCTTGGTATTCATACATGCATGTATACTACTAACCACATTACAACTCAGGGTCCTTTCATTCTCTGTCTCTTTGCACCCTCTACAGCGATAGCCACTCAAGTAGGTCTGGAGCTGAGGAGGAAGGGATCCCAAATGTCCACTGACTCCATGGTGTCCAACCCCATGTTTGACGCCAACGAGTTCCCAGAGAGTTACGAGGCAGGACGAGCTGAGGCCTGCGGGACTCTCTGCCGCATCTACTGTAGCAAGAAAACTGGAGAAGATATTCTGCCTGTTTACCTATCCAGGTAACTTAGTCAAGTGTTTTTTTTTTTTTTTAATCATGACAATTTTTTTTATGAAACTAATATCAACCTAACTGTGGACATGTGGTTTTAGTCTCATCGAATGTTAAAATTAACTATTAACTACTAACTAAGTATTCCTCTTTCTCTTCCTGGTAGGTTCTACATGGTCCTGATTCAGGGTCTCCAGATCTCAGATTTTATCTGCAGACCAGTTCTGGCTTCTATCATTCTCAACTCTTCCTCTCTCTTCTGTACTGACCTAAAGGGAATCAATGTGGTGGTGCCCTACTTCATAGCTGCCCTGGAGACTATTGTACCAGACAGGTTAGACTGGTTTGGGATTGGTTACCATGCAATTAGCAGGTTGTATTTACTGGATAACATTCTCAGATCATATGATTTTAGTGAGATTTATGTTAGGGTTTTAAGAATATTCCATGAGATGTGTTTTTCTCTAACAGGGAGCTGTCCAAATTCAAGATGTATGTTAATCCTACCGACCTGAGGAGAGCCTCTATAAACATCCTGCTTGCCATGTTGTCATTGCCGCATCATTTTGGCAACATCAAATCAGAGGTAACAGCTTTGGTATCTGCATTTCTTTTTTTTATCTACCACTGAAGTGCAGCATTTAGTATGTTTCTGGGTTTGCAGTGTGAATCGAATCATGTATTGTGTTTGCAGCTTATGTGAAATCCTTGTTGAAACATTTCAGTAGTACAGTTCCGTACCATAAAGCCACCATACAAGTACGCTGGTAACATTTATTTATATAGCACTTTACAGTAACCAAAAGGTATCCAAAGTGCTTCACATCAGAAACCAAGACTAAAACACACATCATATAACATATCATACAATAAAAAGAATGACACATAGAAACAATAAAATCAGAAAAGGTTACATATAAATAGGAGAGGGAAATTGTCACACCACTACTATGTATTAAAAGCCTTTCTAAACAGATAAGTTTTGAGTTTAGACCTAAAAAGCGCTACATCTGTAGTCGTCCGAATTTCAGGGGGTAACTTGTTCCAGAGATCTCGGACAGATACTCCGGGGCCAGGCCGTTTAAGGCCTTGAAAACAAACAATAAAATCTTGAAATCGATTCTAAAACTCACAGGGAGCCACTGTAGGGTGTAGAGAACGGGAGTGATGTGTGCGCGTCTAGATGTATTTGTTAAAAAGCGAACAGCTGCATTTTGTACAAGTTGAAGTCGTGAGATGGAGGTCTGGTTCAGACCAACATAGAGAGCATTACAATAATCCAACCTTGAACTAATGAAAGCATGAATAGCCTTTTCTAGATCATGCCTGTTAAGGAAGGGTTTAACTTTAGCCAGGAGACAAAGCTGGAAAAAGCTAATTCTAACAACATTGCTGATTTGCAATGATTACAATGATGTTGCAATCAAAAGTAACCCCCAGATTTTTGACAGCTGGCTTAAGGTATGAAGCCAGGGCTCCCAAACTCACAGCTGCACCGGTAGGCATACCTGAAGTACTAAAGACGATACACTCAGTTTTAGCTTCATTCAAATGAAGAAAGTTTTGTATCATTAATACAGCTAAGCAGGGAGTCTAGTGCGACACTGTCATTCAGTTTCATAGGCAAATCAATTTGTAAATCATCTGCATAACAATGAAAAGACAGGTTATGTTTTCTTATAATAGCCCCTAAAGGCAACATATATAAAGAAAACAGGATGGGGCCAAGAATAGAACCCTGGGGTACCCCACAGGAGAGAGGAGGAGTTGACGAGGATAAGTCACCAATCATGACAGAGAAGCTTCTATTTGTCAAATAGGATCTAAACCATGTAAGTACTGAGCCTCGGATGCCTACACACTGATCAAGGCGAGAGAGGAGGACTGCATGATCCACTGTATCAAACGCCGCTGTGAGGTCCAAAAGCACTAAAACAGCCGGATTCCCGGCATTTACAGTCAAGGCAATATCATTGTGCACTGTAAGCAGTGCAGACTCAGTGCTATGACGTGATCTAAAACCAAATTGAAATTTTTCAAACGCACAGTTCAGTTATAAACCAACTTTTTCCAAAACCTTTGACAGAAAAGGCAGATGGGAAACTGGTCTAAAATTGGACAATACTGTGGGGTCAAGCTGAGGCTTCTTAAGTAGGGGCCTGACCACAGCATGTTTAAAAGCAGCTGGGACAGAACCTAAACTAAGACAGGAATTAAAAAAAGTAAGAAGACTTGACCCAATGGTGCTATTAAAAGTCTCCTTCACTATCCTGGTTTCATGTGTTGCACTACCTCAGTTAGCAATGTCAGAGAAACTGGCTTAAATTCCCCAAACACAGCAGAGTGCACAGGAGCAGCAGGTACAAACACATTGAAATTAGCACTGGAGTTTTGCCTGACAGATGCAACTTTGTCAATAAAATAACAGAGAAAATTCTCACATGTACTGTTTGAAACATCTGTCGGAGCAGAGGTGCATGGATTCACAACAGAGTTTATCACATTGAATAACACTCTAGGTTCATGGCAACTGCTAGCTATGACAGATGAGAGATGCTGCATCTTCGCCACCTTCACAGCCTTCTGGTATGCTGCTAGACTGTCCCTTAATAAACCCAGAGATACATGCAAATTGTCCTTCTTCCTTTGTTCAGTTTTTCTGCAGTGTTGCCTAAGGGCCCTTGTGGTGTCATTTAGCCAAGGGCCCGCCTTAGGTTTAATAGTTTTAGTCCGAACAGGGGCAACAGAGTCTAAAATGTCAGTGCATGTGGAGTGGAACACAGAGATAATGTTATCTGGGGAAGAGGGAGATACCAGACCATTCTTTGCATAAAACTGTGAGCCCACAAACGCAGAAGCAAACTCTCCAGCTGTAGAGGAGGTGATGCAGCGGCGCCTAGAAGCTGAGGATATAGGCCTACTAGCAGGTGGCGGAACACTGATCTCAAACCTGATGGGGAAGTGATCTGAAATACCAGTTTCTGTTATTTCACTGAGTGAAACCGAAAGCCCATATGAGATGATGAGATCCAGGGTGTGGCCAAGATGATGTGTCGGCCCTTCCACACATTGATTAAGGCCAAATGAGTTCAAAAGAGTTTTAAAATCATGAGCAAGTGGGTTTGAGGGGCAACACACATGGATATTTAAGTCCCCACAAACCAGGAGCTTGTCATATTTAGGAACAACATCAGCTAAAAACTCTGAAAAATCCTTTTTGGTGTAGTTTTGGTGGGCGATAAATAACTGCACACAACACAGGAGAATCCAGATCAGCCACAAACAGCTGAAGCTCGAAACTATTATAACAGGATGCAGGTAATAATCTGTACTCATCTTTGAAGAGAATGGCCAGCCCACCACCTCGACCTGACACTCTGGGCGAGTTGAGGAAAGAACAGCTGGGGGGGAGGAGCTTCGAGAAGGCGCCTTCATCACCTGGTTTCAGCCAGGTTTCCGTCAACAACAGAAAGTCCAGCGCATTTGTCGTAAAGAAGTCATTCAATATAAAAGTCTTATTCGTGAGTGATCTAGTGTTGATCAGCGCCATGCGAATTGAGCGTCTTTCTGTCTGTTGGGAAGCACGATCGGGCAGAGATTCCCATTCTCGCAGCCTCGCTTTGAGCGCTTCCTGTTTTAGCAGCGGGGAGATGGGCACTCGGAGTCGGGTACAGTCGACCGGAGCCACTGGTAACTGTGTACCAGAAAACGCCGCGGATTGCAGCCGATGAACTTCGCGGAAAACCCAACACAAGGATAGCCCAGATCGCTCTCTTACCGCTTCTCCTGCGGCTGACGCCATAGATAGGCCGGTATGGACGCCAGGAAAGGCGGCGGCGTAGATTGACCATCAGGGCCGTAGATCGGCACTTGCTCCGCTGAATAGTATATACTTAAAAGAGTCAGGCGGTCATACACCAGCAGAGGTGACACATTTTAAATGACAAACAGTAGAAAGAGGCAAATATACAATAATTCCAACACAGGTAAGCGGCGAGACACACAGCGGCGCCATCTTGAACCTTGATGTTGTGCTTTAGGTTCTGTTGGAAGGAAAGTTCAATGAGGAGGATGGGTGGCCTCATGACCAGCCTGTGTCTTTCCTGTCCCTGAGGCTACGTCTCGTCAATGTCCTCATAGGAGCACTTCAGACTGAGACTGACACCACCAACACACAGCTCATCCTGGGTATCTACTGGCTTCTTCACATCATATTTATCTAATTATTTAAACCATTTTTGGACTGTGTTAAAGTCTATTATTCTATGTATTGTTTAATTGTTGAACACTCCTCCTCTCTCAGGTGCAATGCTAAATATTGTTCAAGACTCGGCACTGTTGGAGTCCATAGGTGCACAGACTGAAACAGTAAGACTCAGATCACTGCTGTTATCTAATGATGAACGATTAACATTTTATAATGCTAGAAGCAGCGTGATGCACCGGACATCAATATTGCTATGTTTCTGTGGTTGTAGGGGAGTGTAGATGGGAGCCACATGACTGTGAGAAGTCAGAGTCACAGCCGTACTAACAGTGGCATTAGTTTCACCAGCGGGGGAAGCACAGAGGCTACCAGCCCAGACTCTGAGCGTCCTGCCCAGGCCCTGCTTCGAGACTACGGTAAGACACACAGCTTCTCCATATAAACTAATATATACTTGTGCTCGCTGAAATAACACAATGTTGCCAGCTTTGTTCAGATTGTGCATTACATGCTGGGACATTATTTCATGTGATCAGTACCTTCTTTCTGATCAATGCAAAAACTGAATTTAACACATTTGTTCTTTATAGCTAACGTGGTTAAAGTGGTATTCAGAGTTAAGAAGCGTTGGGTAAAATGTCTTTGTAGGTGATACCAAAGTTATTTGCTGTGATGCTGTGCTGTTGAACAACAGTTTGGCACTGTTATGTATGAAGTGCCTGCTGATTGCATAATTTTCTCTGATTTGATTGGTTGCCTAATCAAAAGTCATTTCAAAGACATATTTTCTTTAGTTGGGCTGAGCGATGTTTGACTAAATTAATGTCTTGGGCATTGTGATGTTAGAGGCAATTTTTATTTAGAAATAATAGCCGCTCTCATTTAATTTTGCCCACAAGTTTATATCTACTTTCACTGAACACTGGGCTGCTTATCGGCAACTTTGTCCAGCAGGAAATGGGAGGGTGGGTTCCTGTGGGACAGGACGGTTATTGTGTTGTGAGGCTCAGTACTGGACAGGAAACATAAGACTTCAGAGTGGGCAGAGGTCTGGAGACAGTTGTTACATACGCTACCCTAGTTTGACTGCCTTGTTGTGGCGCTCGATGGTGTTTTAAGCCCCCCAACGTCTCCTTACAGGCAGCGCTGTGACCGTTGACTTCAAGGCACCTAACCCTAACCATAACATTGCCTAATCCTAGTGCCTTCAAGGCAGCGGTGCCTGGAAGGAGACGTTGGGGGCTTAAAACACAGATAAACTGTTGTGGCAGGGGTTGCTAACCCATTCTATCCACCACACCAAATTCCATTCTCAAATCTAACACTTTGGAGCTTCTTTTCTTTAAAGTTTGTTAAATATTTAAAGGAACAGAAAGAATATGTATCAGTTACTTTGAAATCCACAGTACCTCAGTACATTAGCATGTCGTTCACTACTGAGCCGTTTAACCGGTACCAAACCGCTATCTTAAACTGATGTATGGTTTAATGGTTTTTGATACCCTCTTTTATAAGTGACAGCTCCACATGAAGCAGCTCCACATATTCTGAGATTGGACTGGAAAGATTCCATCCTTTAATGTTACAAATTTGACGCATTTCATTATTATTTCACAGAAAACCCATGAGATAATAAGAGTGTATTTATGATTGGTGTAATTGTGTATTAAATATGAAGTATTATTTTTAACTGTCTGGATTTTTATCACATTGGCCTTGTAGTTAATTAGTTTAGTCCGGTTTGATTATATCATACATACAATTTTCTTTTCTTTCAAAGTCAAAACTATATCGCTCAGCCCTATTCCTCAGCAATTTATTTACTCTCTATATTTCAGTCTGAATTTCTCTAAACATTGTGTGCTGTACTGATTTCAAACTTAATTCTAATGCATGTTTTTAATACCAAGACATAATTAATAACTCTGCATCCAGGACATTTTATCCTGCTGTCCTGCATACCTTAGCTGTTTTGCTTGAATCATGCTTTGCTCTATTCTTTGCGGTGTTTGGTATTTTGGGGTGTTATATGGTCTAGCTCTTCCAGATACGGCGGCAGGCCTGCTGGTGCGCAGCATTCACCTGGTCACTCAGAGACTCAACTCCCAGTGGAGGCAAGACATGAGCATTTCACTGGCTGCCTTGGAGCTGCTGGCTGGGCTTGCCAAGGTAAAGGTACAATGTCCAAACATTACAGAGACTCAGATGTACTCAGATGCCAGATGTACTAACGCTTTTGCGCCCACTTCAGGCTATTTGTTTCGCAACGTGTGCGTAAAAGCATGGCGAGGTATGTACAAACAGGCCGCACTGAGGTAAAAGCGCAGACTGCCTGTCGCGGGGACTGAAAATGGAAAAATTGTTCTTTTCCATGTCATGCATATGCATTCACAGGAGGGTCAAGGGGAAAGTGGGAGATTCCCATAAAGAGATGGGAGGGGAAGCATAAAGTGCGCCTAATAATGTATTCCGCGGTATGTACAAACACCTCCGTGACAGCGCGCCTCTATCTTGCGGTGAAAATTCTCTGCCTCTTAAAAGCAGGTGTAAACGTAAAAGTGGGTTTCCTCGCATATGCCTCCTGGTGAAATGGCAGCAGCAATCCGAGCAAGACAAAGACATAGGCCAAGGAGACGAGCTGAAAAGATTTTTGCCACAAGGATCACACTTTTTCATTTGAGTGAACACGAAATCATTAAGCGTTACAGATTAAGCTTAAATTACTGGAAGAAATCAAAGATGACATTGCATCTCCGACTCAGCGTTCACATTCCATTCCAGCAGTTGTTAAACTCCTCGCTACATTACAAATATTGGCATCAGGATCATTCCAAACGGTCATAGCATCAGCAGTGGGAGTATTGCAGTCTGCACTCAGCCGTATCATAGCACAAGTACTTAACGCTTTGCTACAGCGCAATTTACGGTATAGCGGGTGGAGAAAGGCGCTGATTACCCGATGAACTGCAGATTTGGTAAATATATCACAGCGAGCGCTTTCTGCAGGTTGGACATGGCGCTTATAACGCTACATTCGCAAATGTACGTACATCAGGCCCTCGGTGTAACAATCTACAATCATTACCAGCTGGCCAGGCCATGGTGAGACTGTTGTATGTCTTTCACCCATATCTCAACCAGCAGAAGCCATTGCATTGCTTTACAACAACAACTATCACTTTATAAAACCACAGCTGTTTTGAGCAAGGTTTGCAGAAAAACCTCTATTTAAGAAGTTAACTGGTGCACCTGCTATGAGATGCTTCAGTTTCCAAATAAGGTCACATTAGTTAAATAGACAGTAATTGGCTATAAAATGTAAATATCTGACACTTGAGAGTGAGAGTGCTGAGGAGCAGAGAAAGAAGAGGCAAAGGTAACATAGAGGTTTCATAGAGATTATTTAAATTACATAAATGCTAGTTCTGTAACTTTAAAATGGCAAATAATCAAGTGTGTCTTAATTGAGTAAAACAACCCCCACGCACCCAAGCCTACAGAAAATGTTCACAAGTGCATGACTTTTTTGTAATCTAGCTCATACATACATCTCGTAATACATTTAACTGTATCTTTTGTATATGTCTTAACCAGGTAAAGGTGGGAGTGGACTCTTCGGACCGTAAACGTGCTGTCAGCTCTATATGTGGGTACATCGTGTACCAGTGTAGCCGTCCTGCTCCTCTTCAGTCCCGAGACCTGCACTCCATGATTGTAGCTGCCTTCCAGTTTCTCTGTGTGTGGCTCACAGAACACCCTGACATGCTGGATGAGAAGGTACGTTTAAAGATTGAACTAAGATTTCCCTCATATTTTGTTTGGTTAGAGACGGATAGAATTGTGTTTGGTAAAATTCAACTTCTGCCAAGAGCATACAGAAAATTGCATAACTTTGCCATTTCTCTTAGATACAATATTTACTCTGAATTTTACAGGAACATTTTGTTGGCAATTGTGTTTAAGTCTTAGCCTCATTTATCTCTGAGATTCCATCCCCTACCCCTTTTTCTTTTTGGATCAGGATTGTTTGGTAGAGGTGTTGGAGATTGTGGAGCTGGGAATATCTGGGAGCAAGTCCCGACAGGAACAGGAAGTCCGACATAAAGGGGAGAAGGAGCACAACCCAGCTTCGATGAGGGTTAAGGACGCTGCTGAGGCAACTTTGTCCTGGTGAGATTCCTCAAAGTTTCTTCAGTATGGACCTGAAACTACAGTTTGGTGATATAGTTAATATACTATGTAACACTTTCAACATAACAATCTGTACGTACAGGCAAAGCGTATATTTTTTTCTCAAAGTGCTCTTTTGTTTATCTTGTTCTTTACTCAAAACATTTTTGCAATACATTTATTTAAAACCTTAACCATCACCATTCCATCATCTGTGTCATTGTGACCGCCAGAGAGCAGTGTATGACAACGACACAGAAGAGCTTATGAACTGGGAACTGCAGCAAGCACTAGCTTTTTAGCTGTGACGTCTCCTTCTTATCTACAAGCATAGACACTTATCTTGATTTGGACAATGGTTGTTGACAAGCTAGCAAACAAATGTCCTTTGTAGAAAAGCACATTTGTACAGCTAATGTTGCTTTGCATGCTGACAATTATTTTAATTGGAATTAAGTTTACATTTGTTTAGTTTTTTAGTTTTTACATGTTTGCTATTTATTGTTGTATTTGTATTGATCCTGTGTGGTCACTGCTGCAAAACCAGTTGCCCCTTTGGGAACAAATAAAGTTCTACATGACTTGAAATAGCCTGCAAACTGACAATACGTCAGTTGGCTAATCAGCTGTAGCAATTAGAACTGCTTGCCGTGACCCAGATAGCAAGTCACATAATAAACAATATATATATATATATATATATATACTCTGTCAGTCTGTCTGTTGACTTGTTACCAGAGAGCAGCCACTTCCAGACATGGGTATTTCTGGATATTTTCACAAAAAAAAAGTTACAACAAAGTTGATTAATCAAATCAACAATAAAATGTTATTAGCCATACATTTGAATATCACGTTTACATTATTTTTGACTCCAGAAGGAATTTTGCAATTTGGTTGAAATTGATATCTTAGTCGTTGTACTAAATTATGTAATTGTTCTTTGTTTGCTGCTGATACAGTGAACCAGTTTTCCCAGATTTTCTGCTGAACCTCCACACAACACTCATACAACTATTAGGCAGTAAAACGGCCTTGTCCCCATTGACCTTGTTTGCTGTGGCGTTCCCCAGTATTATGCAGGTGTTGGGGGCCTTCCCTTCCCCCAGCGGGCCTGCCTCCACCTGCAGCCTGCTCAACGAAGACACCCTGATTCGGTTTGCCAGGCTCAGTGCCACAGGAGCCAGCAACTTCCGCTACTTTGTCCTGGACAACTCGGTCATCCTCGCCATGCTGGAGCAACCTCTCGGCAATGAGCAGAGTCAGTAGCTCATCATCCATCCTTTGCCTTAATACCAGTTTATTGAGATATTAACGATGATTAAGGTGTTACTTAGTTCATTTTTAATGTACAAGTAGAGACTGTATCACCCGCCTTATACCAAGCACTGCGAAAGTAAATTAAATTACCTGCAGGCCATCCTGTTTCTCCATAAATGAGAGCATCTCTGTCTTCACAGACCCTAGTCCATCAGTGACAGTTTTGATCAGAGGGACGGCTGGCAGGCATGCCTGGACCATGCAGCTTTTTCACCAGCCCAGAGGAGCTTGGGCCAATCAGAGGGTGAGCTCACACTAGTTTACTGCCATCATGAAAGACAACAATACCAAACCAGTACCACTTCAGAAATGTTGTTAAAATGACATGCTAGAGTCTTGCTTTTGTATAATCTCCTGATCTGTTTAGTTGATGACACAACTATGCTCCATATCTGTCTACTTCTCTCCCTCTACAGCAGGTGTTTGTTCCCGAGGGCCGTCCAACACCCAACAATGGTGTGGGTATCAAGTACAATGTCAAGCAGAGGCCCTTCCCTGAAGAGGTGGATAAGATACCGCTTGTCAAAGCTGATGTCAGTATTCCTGACTTGGATGACATTGTCAGTAAAGAGGTGAGATTGACATCCTGTTGAACCCTACCACATTATGATTATGAATTACAAATTAAATGATTCCACTTTGGGCACAACAAGATGGTTTGTTGTCATGGCTAAAATATAGCCACGCAATAAATTAATTTACTCATATGTTATTATACAAATTCAGGTGTGTTGTATGGGCTGGCAGGAGGATTCGAGAGCTACAAATGCAGCGATGAGTAATTACCCCTACGTGAGTTGCTGGATAGAGGAAATTCCACTTGGGTGTTTCTTGGAAAAAAGGGTTAAATCATCTGGTTTGGTGGAAAACACGAGGATCTTAGATGTGCGGTTTCTCAATCCAATGTAATACCCTTCAAATAATATGTAGCTTTTAATCCACACCACAATCTGAAAAATGGCCGCTGAGTAGAATCAACACCTCTCTGACACAATGTTAAGAAAGTGAACATTATAAGCTTTAAAAAGATTGAATTTATTGAAGAGAGTGTTGTATTGGATTAGATTGTACAGGTTTTGCTAATAAAATGGTTTCTCCAATTAAATGTTTTAAAGCACTGGTGCACACTACTGACTCTTTTCACATCAACTTCAGAAGGTGACATCTCAGTATTTGGACTGTGGGACATGGTGGTTGTGGGTTAATGCTGGATTTATGCAATCGAGTGCCACTCATTAGCCGAGCCTCTTAAAATTGCCCTATTCCCTTCTTCTTTTCAGCTGGAACTTCAGCATGACAAGCTTCGTATTCTGATGACCAAGCAGATAGAGTATGAGAACGCCTTGGAGCAGCACAGTGAGGAAATCTGGAAGTCCAAGCTTTACCCTGACCCACAGACCGACTGCAAACCCCCTCCACCCGCGCAGGAGTTCCAGACAGCACGCCTCTTCCTCTCCCACTTTGGTTTTCTGTCTCTGGAGGCACTCAAGGTTGGTAAAGATAATTTGTCTGATCGTGACCGATGAGAGAGTCTCTTGGATTAAAGTTGCGAAAATCATTTTCTGCCAATATCAGATATTATATACAAGTCCTTGAGCTACTTATACCTAACTTAAATTGGCACTTTTGCATTGTGATTATATTTTAAGATATAATATGTATGATGGATAACATTTTGTAGCCTGTTTTCAAAATCTGTATTCGTCCAAAGAGGTTGTATGCTAACGTTTGACTGAATTTAATCATTGCGTGGGCGCCTAGAGCCAAATAATGCATCCACCTCCAAAGCGTCCAAGCAACTTCACGACGTTATCAAAACGTCTGTGTTTTCATTGAGATATTGATATACCCCTGTAGAGACCCCTAGCGGCAAAAAATTACATATTGTACGTTAAGGTCTGTGAAATGAATGATGCAAAAAAAGTTATATTGATAATTATACTGTAATGTATAAGGTATTAACGAGATATACACTACCGGTCAAAAGTTTGGGGTCACTTAGAAATTTCCATTCAACTCAATTATAGACAGAATACCAGCTGAGATCAGTTGCGGTGTTTTTTTTTTTACCAGGGCAGCAGTTTTCAGGTTACATTATGTGCTTACATAATTGCAAAAGGGTTCTCCAATGTTTTCTCAGTTAGCCTTTTAAAATGATATCAGATTAGTAAACAGAATGTGCCTTTGGAGCATTGGATGAATGGTTGCTGATAATGGACAATGTAGATATTGCATTAAAGATCAGCCACGTCTTTCTACAACAGTCGAGAACCCTTTTGCAATTATGTAAGCACACAATGTAACCTGAAAACTGCTGCCCTGATTAAAAAAACCAATGCAACTGATCTCAGCTGGTATTCTGTCTGGAATGGAGTGGAATGGAAATTTCTAAGTGACCCCAAACTTTTGACCGGTAGTGTACATCTATGGTATTGTTATTAATGTAGTTGATATAGAATGTATGTATATTCGTGTTTTATTGATAGGAGCCCAACAACAGCCGTCTACCTCCTCATCTGATTGGCCTGGAGTCATCCTTGCCAGGGTTTTTTGATGACATGAGCTACCTGGACCTGCTTCCCTGCCGACCATTTGACACAGTCTTTATTTTTTACGTGAGGGCTGGACAGAAAAGCAGCCCTGAGGTAAGGGAACTCGCAACAGATTCTATGAAACAGTATACCATTTAATGATTGACAAGTTTGGCTTGTATTTTAAATGGAATAAAATGGCTTGAATTTAACATACAGATGTTGACCTTAATAGGTGTAGAAAAATCTTTGAATAAGAATGGATGTGTTCTTGTGCTTGGGGTGATTAGATCTTGAGGAATGTGGAGTCATCATCCAGTGTCCAGCCCCACTTCTTGGAGTTCCTGCTGTCCTTGGGCTGGCCTGTGGAAGTGGGACGCCACCCAGGGTGGACGGGACACCTGGATACCAGCTGGTCCCTCAACTCCTGCTCCGACAACAATGATATACAACAAACAGGTAAGCTACGAGCTAACTACTGCATTAGATCTGAGGAAGATTTTGGACGAATGCAGATAATATGCATCTGTTATTTATCTACATGTTGGGTATTGTTTTTTTCACTGTAGAGGACGCAGCTACTCCTGAGGACACAGGAGGTTCGGTGTTCAACGGGGAGAAGAAAGTTTTATACTACGCCGATGCTCTAACAGAGATTGCCTTTGTTGTTCCATCTTTAACAGAAAATTCTGGTCAGTTATCACTACGTTAAATATGAGTTGATAGATATTGTATGTGATGAAAACCCAGTCAGGGATTCAGGGGTGACAGAGTTGCCATTTGTTTTTTGTTGTTTCCCAGAGGAGTCATCAGTGCACAGTGACTCCACAGTGGAGGCCGACACTAACGCAGACGTCATGCCTGGTTTACACAAACAACCCAATCTCACACTGGAGCTGTTCCCCAACCATTCTGAAAACCTGGAGTCTGCCAAAAAGGTACATTTGGCTTACGTTGGTGTATTTGAACTGTATGCAGACAGCACTGATTAGGATTTCTAAATGTTTGATGTAGCGTTTGCATAAACTCGCCGTGTATCGTGTTATTTCTGCAGCTGAGTCCTTTGGTAAAGACGAAGAGATCATCGACTGGAAAGTCTTTCCCACCGCTGGGTCCTGAGACAAAGGTGTTTGTGGTCTGGGTGGAGCGCTTTGATGATATCGGTAGGCACATCATGTCATGCCATTTGAGACTATAGAAAAATATATCGTCTCTCTCCATAGATTCTATTCTATTTCTTTTTCTAGCATGTTCTCTTGTTCAGTCACTAAGTTACTCCACACACAATCTTTTAGGAAGAAGTATGCAGCCTCTGTAGTCTTAAAAACTGGCTGTAAAAAGTATGTGGCCAGTGGATTGAGGTACATGAATGTCATTGTGTTTGTGTTTTCAGAGAACTTCCCATTGTCTGATCTCTTGGCGGAAACCAGCACGGGCTTAGAAGCTAGCATGAGCAACAGCACTTCCTGCAGGTATTCAGAAGTTTACACTCAAAACACTTTGCTGCCAGTATGGAGAACACATGGTTCAAAATTAGGTGCAAAAAAAAAAAGAATTCTGCAAAACAGCATGTGCTCTCACATGCAGGATAGCAAAACAGGAAGTACAACATGCAGTGTGTGCAAAAGCAGGCAGAGAAAAGGAACTGTGGCGGAGCTGTGACGACGGTTACAAGTGAGAAGTGGCTTAAAGGAACATTCCGTTTTTGTGAAACATTTCATACGCAAGTTGTTTTGGCCACCCTTTTTAAGGCTGAGATAACATGCTACTCTGCAGCTTCATTGTAAGGACTGTGATAAATTGACATTTCCTGAGGCCACGGATCACAAGCGTCAAACAGATTTAAATGGCTTGTATTTAACCAAATTATCAATGGCACTTTTGAGAGGGTGTTTTCTGGAGGTGTGAGATATGATACAACATGACAACAGTTTAATTAGTGACCTAACTCATTTTTCCTTGAACGATAATGGGTGGTTGGCATTTGTAAAGATTGCTATGTTAACGTTTTCTTATTTTCAAAGCAAACAAAGGAGCTATTTTGTGCAATTTAAAATGCTGAAAATAGCACCAGAGAAGAATTCCAGTCAGGCATGGACCCATTTTCTCTGCCTACATACTTCGTTTTATGTGGAGTGAAAATCTATTGGCATTTCCACTGATCTGTCAAGGTACATGTTACTGGCAGTAACGTATAAACGAGGCCATTATCCATAAATGTGGTGCTTTTATTGTGTTTTGAATTGTGTTTTGCAAATATTTTTTTATATTAATGTATTGTTCTAGTTTGTTGTAAATCCCCTACATCATCACCCATTGTTTTTCCAATCAATCAATCAATCATTTGTCACATGAAATAATATAAAATACAATCCTAGTGAAAAGTAATCCTGTCAGATCCTTCAGTGTGTGCATTTAAACAGTGTAATGATAATAAATATGTGTAATTGTTCCTGCTGCAGGTCAGGGTTACTAGAAAAGGACGTTCCTCTGATCTTCATACACCCTCTGAAGACGGGACTCTTCAGGATCCGGCTGCATGGAGCTGTGGGTAAATTTGGCATGGTGAATCCCCTGGTGGACGGCATGGTGGTCAGCCGCAGAGCACTAGGTAATGGCTCATATGGCTCTCTCTTTGTTGATCTCTCCCTATCATTCCCATATCCTTTTTTTTCCCTCATCAGAAGGAAAAGAGGCAACAAGTCTTAGTGCATGACAGCGTTTCCACAGGGAATCTATTAGGATCATTGATGAGTTTCCTAATATAATAATATGCACACATAACATATTTCATGGTTGGCATTTGAGTTTCAAATGCATGGGGAAAAAAAACTCCATTTAATCTGTTTATATTGTTTTTGTTAATGCATACGTTATGGTTATTATTATATTTGTATTCTCAAGTTGAACTTGTATCAGCATGCACATAGGCTACACAAGCTACAGTCAGTTCAATTAAGAGAAACAAGTGGAAATGTTTAGCAATACCATAAAATAAATACTTTTAAGCATTTATCTATGTAATGCCACTCTTGGTCAACAGATGGCAAAGTTGGAAGCTATGTTTAATGCTTGCTTTGGCTTTTACAAAAACATGTTTTTTTTCTTCTTTTTTTTTTTTTTTTTACTTCCCTTTACTCATTTTACTTACTACAAAGCAGTAAGTAAAATGTTGGAATGTCATTCCCGCCCTCATTTTTTTTTAAATTTTTTTTTTATCTTCACTAACTTTTATCTCATTTTTAAAGTTCATTAGTTGTTATAGGATTCATCCGTGTCATGAAATTCCTTTGTACACGGTCTCCAAACTGTCCTATATAACTACTCTGGCCTGTGTTTATATCCCCCTCCCAGGGTTTCTTGTGCGCCAAACGGTCATCAACGTGTGCCGACGGAAGCGTCTGGAAAGTGACTTGTACAACCCGCCTCACGTGAGGCGGAAGCAGAAAATAACTGAGATTGTTCAGCGCTACCGCAACAAGCAACTGGAGCCTGAGTTTTACACCTCACTCTTCCACGAGGTGGGGGAGGGAAAGCTTCACCTCTAACCCCCCCTGCCCTGTCCTAACACTGACTCACAAGCGCACACAACAACACACACACACACACACACACACACACACACACACATGCTCTTATGTCCTATACTCCTACACCATTTACAACTTTGCATACACCACACACACACACACACACACACACACACACACACACACACACAGAATCTTTATATTTATACCGTGCTGTTTTGTTATTTATATGAATACATATATCAACACTGTCTGCCTTTGACTCTGAGAGCAAAGTGTCAAAAACCATGCCAAGGTGGAAAAAGCTGCATTTCTATGTGGCAGCCACTCATTGAAGGTTTGAATGACTATAGTTCAACAGTGACTGTGTCTCCTCATTTAGGTTCATGCTTTGTGGCAAAAGAGTTTCTGCTTGTCATTAACTGCAATACAATAGTTACACTGTTGGCCTTTCTGAAATTGTAAAAAGTTTGCCCGTTAAATCCTGTGATATGATTGACTTTCATGATGGTTTGGTAATACAGAGTTGGATTTTTGCCAAGGAGATAAACATGTAAGCGTTAAAAAAACAAATTGTTTTGTAAATTACATCACCGCTGCTGCAAGGCAAGTGGCTTCAACAGAACAAAGAAATGATTGACGACATTAACCCATGATCTAACTAATTGTCATCTCAGTGCAGATACCTACTAAAGTCTTCCTCGTGCGAACACGCATTCGGCCATCACAGCAGCTGACTGAGCACACAGATATTGCTGTTTATATATATTTTATATATAATTTTCCAGATGATTTGTGGGACTCCTATGTTGTATTACTGTATGTGGATGTCATTTTTGACACCTGCACTGTCTCTGTGCCAGTCTGAAAATCATCCTATCTCAACACAGCTGTGTGTCTGTGTGTGTCTGTGTGTGTCTGTGTGTGTCTGTGTGTGTCTGTGTGTGTGTGTGTGTGTGTGTTTTCAGCCAGTCAAATCATTTACACTACAAGGAGTCATAGTGACCCCTTAAAATTTAAAGAATGATAAATATTCCCGGTCAAGACATAACCCTAGAACTAGTTTACTCCTAAAGCTTGGTTTAAGTTTACTTATGAGGGTAGTTAGAGAGCTCCCAGAGTTTGCATTTGATGTTTGCAGGGCTAATATGAAATGATCACAAAGACATTTTAGGTTTGAAGTATCTGCCAATACCAAACCGAACTATAGCACAGTGTCTTGCTCCTCCAAACAAATCTATGGTGATGTATTCAAAGGCCAAAACACTCAATGTAGCTAACAGCATTATATACAGCTTGCATTTTGGCTGGTCTGAGCTATAATATTTTTTTTAATTTTAAACCCAGGAAGAGAATCTTTAACTTGTCAGATATATATTCGGTTTGGATAACAAATGTGCAGCTTTGCCTTCACACGTTTTAGTAACTTTTTTTTTTTTGCTTCACTTTATTTTCTCACTTCTGTTTACTCACACTGTACTTTGGTTTTGATTCAAGCCCTCTCACTGTCTGCCTGTAACAATGTGAATTTATTTATCACAGAGATTGAACAGGGCAAACACCTCTAGTTTCTTTGTTGTATTGGAAAGTCTTAATGCACTGAGCACATTTTATGTTTATTTTCTATTCCCTTTGGTTACCTTACATGTCCTTTTGTACTTTTGTGCATTTTGAAAGAAAACCCTGCTGAAGGAAGTTTTATCTTGTGAAATATGAATGAAGAAGAGGCGTCATGGAGTTTTTAACCTGTCATGTCTAATTGTGTGACTCACTTTTTATGACGGTGCTTTATGCACATGCCTTTATTTGGAAGGAAAAAAGTACATTAAATATGCTTCAGAGAAACTACATACAATCAGTCATACATTGTATCCTATGTTACTCCTCTGATGTTTGATCATATTTAAAGATTTGCCATGTACAGAAGCAGAGGATAATATGTAAATATATGATAGTGTAAGGCATTTACAAGTTGTCTGTTGCATTCCACATCTGAGATGGCGAGAAAAAGTTATGTATGCAATTATGTGTGGGAGCATCATGGGTATTGAATGTAACATGCATCAATTAAAACTATTATTGACATTTTAATTTTTCCCATTCCTAATATTTGTTTTGTAAACAGGATGCCTATGAGGAATACAATTTAAGTTCCACTTTTACTTTTTAATATTTAATTGATAGACTTTGTTTCCATTCCAGAAGCAACTTAGCCTCTAGATTTAGATCGCAATTGCCATTAGTTAGTTGGAACCAAAATTATACCTGAATAAAATGCAGACATTTCAGTTCTTCTGTTATAAATATTTTTAATATAAACAGAATGATACAAACATAATGCATGTGGCCGGGGGGTACTGGGTGTCCTCCCCCAGGGAAATTTTGAGCGTCAAAGGCTTCATTTTCTGCATTTTGATACACTTTTATGCAGCAATTCACAGCTGAAATACCTTTATTTAGCCTATGCAAAGAAAAAGAAAAAACTCAAATTCAAAATATGTCAAAAATATAATGGAAAGTATGTTGTGTGTCATTGCGCATTTTTAAGTGGATATATGGAAATCCTGGAGCTTTCTTAGTGAGTATACTGCGTATACCTGCGTATCACGTAGACTACACCACTGAGTAGGTGTGCCTCCATGCACTGAAGCTGTAATGAAATATTAACGTCCTGTAACCGAAAATATCATTTTTACTCGGTCTACCCATAACGGCGAGTCTTGTATCATGTAAGCTTAATAAATCAAGCGTTTCGCCTTCCTTCTTTATGCACCCATGCATACACCAACAAGGACAAGTGAAAGTCCTTACGCTGTTCCTAGAACTGGTTTAAATTGAAAAATTACCATTTGAGTTCGTATTAATACTGCACCAACCCATCCATGATCCAGATGACAATAATTTTCGGATTTACTGGGGGGAAATCGACTCCAGCAGCCCAGCAGCATATTAGGCACGAGACTCCAATGAGCCCGCGTTCTATATGGACGGAGTCAAGACCTATATATATATATATATATATATATATATATATATATATATATATATATATATATATATATATATATATATATATATATATATATATATCAGTGGTCAAGACACGAGACAAGTAGTGCTTCTTTAACACATTACAAATTAAAGTGATTTCTACTAGACCTGACTTTGTCCGAGAGCGTGTTACCCGTTTTGAAAGGAGTTATTTATCAGATTACCTGTGCTTGTTGTACCTCTATCCACCAGAGGGCGCCTTCCTCTTAAAATCACTAGCTAACGCTAGCTACAGGTGGATACTTTTACTGTCTACGATTGTGACAGGTAACGGCGAAATATTTAGCTGACTTAGCTAGCTAGCTACTCGACATTATTTAACATTTTGAAATATTTAATAGCGTTAAAGGTCTTCACTCTTAGCTAATTAAATCCTTACTTTAAAACAAACGTCTAGGTACATTTTTCATAAAACCTGAAAGTCGTGTCCGTCTAGCTAAGTTGCTAGCATATATAGCTATATTTTTGACCAGGGAGGGATGCTAACATTTGAATTGCTGTAAAAACATTGTAAATAGCTGCCATTTTAATCTTTTAGAATTATTTCTCCACTTAATGTTTGCCTGACAGTAATGTGTCCATCTTACAAATCACATTCATTGTTCAAAAGGGCAAAAATGCAAAATCGTGACTGTGGGACTCAGTTTAGGACTTTAGTGTGCAACGTTACTGTAAGCTATTTGTTTGAATATTTTATTTCATGTTTTGATATATTTATATGGGTTTAAAGTGTGCTTAAGGCATTCCCTAGTAAGCAGGCTGAGTTAAGTGCAGATGTAATTTCTAGTTCTTGCATGATATATTTATACAACTAAACAATATATTTATTGTTTAGTTTGGAGCCACTCATTTAATATTCCTAGTGTCATTGTGGCACCTAATGACTTTACTTTATACTATATTGTGATGTTTAATTTTCTGTAGATTGTGCAGTACTACAATGTAAGCTACAATAACCACCTTCGGGTACAGCTATAGCCTACCTGTAGGCCTATCTGTGAACGTGTTGTTTGTTTGTGTGCTCTCTGTAGAAGTGAGCTGTGGCTCCTGTGTGTGTCTCTGGCACTGGGTCCCTCCTCCTCCAGTCTCTGCCGTCTCTACAGTCTGACTCTGAACTGATCTACTGTTGCCTCGCTCGCTCTCAGCTGGTGTTGCGACCACACAGCCAGGCTCTCCGCTTGTTGTTTGATACTTTTGGTGAACTTTATCTCCGGCGTGTGTGCTGCGTTGCGCATCACTGCTCGTAAGGATTTTGGAAAACGTGCTGCTGCAAGATGGACTGAATTGCAACAACTCAGCAAAGTGTGGATACTTAGAAAAAGAAGAGTATTTCTGTAGAGAGCAACCTTTCTGAGGGTTAAATTACCATCATGGAAGAGGACGACGGGCATCATGAGAACGGTATCCACGCCACCAAGGAGTCGGACCGACAGCAGCGGCTCAGGCTTTGTGTTTTAAATGAAATACTCAACACCGAGAGGGATTATGTTCGGACATTGCTTTTCCTTCAGTCGGTAAGTTTGACATTACCTTTCATGTTGCTTATGTTCACGTTCCGCTCTCTCATTCACGGGAAGAAAATAAAGCCAAACCCTAGTGATACATTTTATAATTCAAGTTTGTCTTTCCTTTTGACAAACGTACACGTCTCGTGCGTTGTATTATACAGCTGGTGACATTTTATGAAATGATAGGCTACACTCTTCAATTCGGCATACATACAGTACATTAAATGACACACGTTGCAAGATATAATACACTTTAATATTTTCCCTCCGCTGTAGCTTACTGGCTGGGTATGAAGATAAACCACCAACAACGTGTATTGAGTTTGGCGTGAAGTTCTGTACACCAGAGTCGCTTTTCTGTTTTGTATCTAATTTTTAACATTCTGCAGAGTTAGCCACACCTCGCAGCTTTGGTTGACAGCCTTTGTTTGCGGCATCTTCACATATAGGCCTACTTTGATTTGACAGCTTTATTCTGAGAGGGCAGCCTTCTGGAGATGTTATAAGCATAGACGTACCTGTGTCAAACTTCCTGCATTTTAGCCTAATTTTGTCATTGAAAATATGAAGGTAATGTGAGAAACATATTCCTATGCAGATTTGTTACAATTTAGGCATGGTGTTTTCCGCTTGGGCATGAATGCTGGGGGGCGGCATCATTCACACCTCTCCATTGTGTGTTAAAGCTCAGGCTCAAACTAATCAAAGGAGAGCTCAATCCACACTTGCCTTGCAAATAAAAAGATATTCATGAGCAGTCACCACACTTCCTTTTCCCAGACAGAGATAAGAAACCATTAAAGCACAGCTACTTATTCACTCATTGTACATCAGCTGCCTTTGATAAATAGATGTACTGGTAATTTTACACACTCCTTTCAGCCACCAACACAGTGCCAGTATAGATGGCTCCCAACTGCAGGAAACCATTCAATTAGTCACTTCTCCTTGTCATTTTTGTTGTCTTTCTCCTCCCCTCATCCTGCCGTGTCATCTGTGGTTCTTACACAGTGCAGGTGGTTTCTGCTTCCAGCTGTGACAAAGTCAGTGTGTGGTTAACTCCAAATTGGCTGCATTTAATGTGACACGATTAATGTGACGTTGTTAGAATGCTTCATTGCTTGCTGTAGGGAAATCGCCTCTTTTGTTGCCCTCTCCACAACAAGGGCAAATGTCAGGGTCAGCTACAAAACCTAACCCAAAGCTGGTAGGAATTCAGGCTTTTCTTACTTACTTTGCCATACTGACTCGAAGGTTGACAAGGCAACTGTTGATTGTTATAATGTTTTACTTGCTGTTTCTTGAAAGAATGAATGATGCAAATGATTCTGTTCATTTTCTAATTTCAACATCTAGCAAGCATTTTTCAAACATGGTCATGGTTCCCTCTTTCTCTTGTGCTGTCATGCGTTAAGGAACTTCCTCAAAGTTCTTGAAATAGTTCTGTTCATCTGTACAGACAGTTCACACTAGCACAGTGTTACGAAGACACCAAATTATCATATAGACTTCAAGTCAGTGAAGTATTCCTTTCTCCAGATTATACCCATATAATATAGCTTCAAGATGATGCATGCAACCAAGCCTGAACTCGTTTACTTAATGTATTTAAATTCTACACCATTTGGGGGCCAAGCTCGGTGGTACGGTTTCCTTTCACAGTTACCAGGAAGCAGCCATTGCTTATCTTCTGTTACAAGACAGGCCAGGCAGCAGAGGGACATGCTCTGACCCCCCCCCCCACCCAAACCCAGTTCTGACATGATAAAGACAAAGCCCCAGTGATTTATTAGAGAAGTCTGGGAGCTTTTTCCTGTGAACATCTGAAAGCTGTCAGTGCCAGTGCCCTCCACCATGCTCCTCCCCATCATCACATCAATTGGCATGGCTTGATTTAAGCCATACGGTGTGTAGCCAGAGGGGAGTCGGGCTTGAGAGATATTCTGTTATCACCTGTGTCTTTGCATTGAATGCCCTTTTATACAACCAAGCCTTCAGTCAGTAAGGCTATAGGGTTTTGTTGTTGGGATTCATGGGAAGCTAAGGATGGCATACTTATTCAACTCTTGCACATTCACAGTTTGTTTGTTTCACAATGAATCATCCTTTTTGGTATAAAAAGGAAATGCCAGTTATGTGTACTGTAAAAGCAGACTGTTTTTTAATGTATCATAAAATGTAGCTTGTTAACAAGTGTTTCTGTAGGCTGGAATAGATCCCTAAGATTGCCCTCATTACTAGTTATCTTCACATATGGGCACTGTTTAAACAAGCCTTGATGCCAAAGAATGCTGCTCTGTATTAATGTACCCTATATATGATCGTATAATGTTGTGCGTGCATTTAGACCATTCTCCATATGGAGGACATTGTGGCGTCGGGGCTCAGTGGCTTACATAGCTAAGGGAGTACATGGACAAGAGAAATAAGAAATATCAGTCCTCCTCCACCGACCCCAATCGTCTTCAAATACCTCCCATGCTCTCCGTCCAGGGTCCAGCTGAGTCTGCTCCCCTTCCCTAAGTGGGAGCCGAGGCTTTGTCACCATGCAGCTCACTGTGGTGTTGATAAGGGAAATCTGGCTGTGGGAACTCGGAACATTTGGTTTCAATAAAGATATAGAGTGGTTCAAGGTGGGGGGTAGGTGGGTTGGAGATGCATAGTCCCTCAGTGTGAAGAGGCTAAAGCAGTGATGGGGAATGAAGAATGCGATTGGTTATAGAATAGAATCAGATTGTTCTCCAGCAGTTATTTGTGTTTCCAATACTTAGTTTCATAAGGGATGTTTTCTCACATATTTGACTGGCTGCTTTTTATTAGTCTTGCATTGCCAGACCTTCCTCCATAGTGCTGTGGAGGAGGGTCTGGCTAGTCCACACAGCATTCCGGGATGGGAGAAAAACGTGCTCTGGTTTATTGGCATTGTTTAAACCAATCCCAATCATCTTGGGCGGCGCTAAGCCCCGGACGGAGCCACGGTGCCGCTGCAAAATAGCCTCGGGAAGGAACTTGTTTTGGTGGAACGTGTATGTTTAAAAGTTGTTTTAGTCGTGCAACAGAAAACTCTGATTGGACAGATAGTCTAGCTAGCTGTCTGGATTTACCCTGCAGAGATCTGAGGAGCAGTTAACCACAGTCCTCATAAATCGGCCGGAGTTTAAAATTACAAAACACAAAGAAAGCGGAAGGTGACGGACATCTGGCCGAAAAGAGCGACATCCGGCAGAATTTCTGGCGGCACCGGAGCAATCCCGGAAGTGGAACGTCATGGATATAGACTAGCTTTTTATCAACCTGCCTCCTCTACTTCAGTTAGATAGCGCTTACTTTTTCCAGAATGCCCTTTGCTAACAGATAATGTTTGAGATATATATATATATATATATATATATATATATATATATATATATATATATATATATATATATATATATATATATAAAAATAAAATGCATGCATGCATTTTCTGTGAGTTATACATGAACATGGGAAAAGGGATAGGGATAAAGTAGGTGCTAGACAGTGAGAGGTGTTTTTCCCAGTCAAGAAACTGCACCTACGACTGAAAACACAACATGGATTGAGGATGCAATGCTTTCTAGTCTCCTGATGCCACTGTCCTATATGGTGAACTTATGGAACTGACACCACAGCATGACAAACTGTTAATGTATAGATCACTGTAACAATTTCTGCGGTCACACAGGAGATATCAGGACGTTTTAAGTCCAAAATACATTAACATAGACAAGTGTTTAGATTTTTATGCAGACCCCCTCATCTTCTTTCTTATCTGAGGTCATCTTGACAGTTTTGTTTTCCTCTGGGTTTCTCCCCCATGTCAGGGATAGAAATTGAACAGTGGCAGATTGAATGGCAGCTCCCTGTTGGCCGCCCACATCTCTCTATTGCCCTATCACTGATTTATTTTCCATCTCTCTTTGTGCTCTTCCACAACCTCCTGGATCTTTAGCCCCCATACAGAATCACTTCTCTCAATCGCAATGATTGCAAATAACACATATAAGAGATGGTTATCCGGCTTTGGCCTCTCAGCCATTCTGCATGTCACTTATCTTCACTAGCAATAACAAGCTGATCCAATGTGCTGGGGATGGTGGGAGGAGAAGAGGTGAGAAGGGGGTTGGAGGTGTGAAAAGAGGGATTAGAGGATTCAGTTTTCAATGTGAATCTCCAAATCTATTGCCTCTTTCAGGTGGAGTGGAAGCAGTCTCATCCTTTTTCAATTCCAAGTTTATGGTGATGCTATTTTAAGGCTTTTGTTGAAGCAAATTCCCTTGTTTGTTTGTGTCTGAATTGATCGTTTCTTAGTGCCATAGATTAGTGGGGATTTTCTTCAGGGAAGCGCTTTGTTGATTTAATCCACGCAACTGGATTTCCCCCGTCATGATCCACCAAAATGTAGACTATCTCCGACTATGACAGGAATACGGTCCGTGGCGTCATGCCCAGTAGAAGTGAGGGATTTTCTTTTAAAACCAAAAAAAAAGGATGGTTTGCAAACTGCTGTCGCTTCATTTTGACCACTCTGACCCATGTTTTAGTAAATCCTGTCCAGTTAGGACAACAGTGGAATCATGTGGCCAATAAGTTAGTCAGCTTTTGACCTTCCTTCTTAATTCTGAGAAGTGTGAGACTGAGAGAAGGGTGACCAGGAAGGTCTCGTCAGGCTGCGGGATAATAGGAAACATCTGGAAACCCTGCCCTCTGTGACCCTTGCTTTGGGCCACACACAAGTGAGATTACACATGTCTAATACTGATGTGTGTTTGTGTGGATAAATAAGAGTAATTTTTTATTTATTTTTTGGTGTGTGACTGCACATACTCTTTATAGCCACAGTTTTTTTCACACTGCTTTCTCTTCTTTTGCTGTTGTTGACTTTTAAATACACCTGTAGTTACTGTTGACAAGACTTGCTAAGCAAACAGGGTGGCACGTGTACATTCATACAAACGCATTATCCGACTGGTACCCAGGAAGACAGATGTGCAGGAAGCCAGCCTTGAGCTTCCTCTCCAAACTTGAGCCTGTGTCTACCTCTTTCTTTTCTTTTTTCTACGCTCCATCTCTCCAGCCCTCCCCACTTGGTGGGAAAGACCAGCATGAAGTTTCTCTGGGCTAGGGGGGTATAAATAGCTTCAGATTCTAACTCTCATCTTGGCCACAACGCTAGTGGTTTTAGTTCACTGCAACCTCAGCCCCACTGAAGTCATACAAACACAGGCACACATCCTATGTATATAGCAAGAGTCAAGGGAAAAAAACTCCTAACAGCAGGTAGAACAGTTACTATGGCAGACTGCTGGGGTTTTGCAAGGGTTTTTATTATTACTGGGCTTTAAACTCTCTACTGCTGCTTAGTAAGACTTGAGAGATGGGATACAGATACAGAGTCTCATCATATCTTGTAATTTCCAGATTAATCAAACCTTTAAAAGATCAAGGCAGCTTTATTTGTATAGCACATTTCAGCAACAGGGCAATTGAAAGTGCTTTACATAAAACATTAAAAAAAATATATATATAAAATAAAAAAAACAGACAGGACCATATTTCTTTACCATCTCATCCACCACGGCCCCGCAGGAACATGTGACTTTGTACTCTTGTTACCCATAACAAGAGTGGAAATACTTCTCTTTACCTACAATATAGCTGTCGCTATAAGGCTTAGTTTAATCATGCGGTATGAAGTTGAAGTTGAAACACATGCTGGCGTAGAATGAAGGAAAGAAGAGAGAACTAAACATTTTGGTTTAAAAATATTGTGCCCTTCCATTTGATTAATCATGCTAGATGTTATCTACACGCTTTGGATTTTTGGTTAGAGTTCAAAACAACTTCTCTGACTTGTTTTGTGGGCCGTCTGTTTCCAAACCAGTGCCCGTTGTCAGAGACGTTTGCACTCTAAGACCTGTAGCATTACCTTAACCTGAGGTCAATGCATAAACCACTGCTTTAACTTGCCACTGTGTGCCCTCCCATCTCACTCTGCACAATTGGTACCTTGCAGTGCAGCTTTTGCCACACAGTGCCAGACTGATTCTTCACAATGCAGAGTGTTACATAAATGGGGGTAAATGCCAGTTTCCAACTTAATCTTAGTGCTTTTAATAATAAGTCATGTGTGTTGATAAGCCATTTCTTTGAGGCATAAGACTGCAGCAGGAATTTTAAGAATTCAAGTTAACAAGTCTAAACCACTGTAACACCCGGAGGCATGATGTCAAAAAAAAATAAAAACACCTCTTCCTTCCCTCCACCAGATATGGTTTGAGATTGTTACAGCTGTGAATTAGCATAGGAGAGAAGTACATGATCAATGTGGAAGGGTGGATTTTGTGAATGTGAAAAAAGCCATTAGTGTTCACTGTGTCGAGTATCAGACCATGCAATGCCAAGAATGCAGAGCAGAGATACTTTTCAGATGCACTGTTTGGTTAACAGGGATCTTTTTATGACTGGAGCAAACACCAAATAAGAGACACTACCACTGTGTATGTGAGAAGCTCTGTGAAGTGCTCGTCAACAGGCTGATATATGATACAGTGGATGACCTGGCCTGAATTGTAATAGCGCGGCAACATGAGATCTCGAATGTCCCTTGGAGAACACGACCTGGACAAAGTTGGGACATGTAGTTTCTCAGGGTGGATACTGGGTGTAGTAGCTGTGCAGCATGTTTTTGAGAATATCTTGAAGGGTGAATGAATAGGATGGATGGATACCTGACGTGGCATAGACTTTCCCCGGGGAGCTTCTTATTTGGTTTACGAACTGTGGCAGCAGGCTTACAATGTTTGTTTGCTTTCTCAAATACAACCAGATGTGTGGCTTCTTTTAAGGTCGGAGGTCATTTACCTTGGATGGAAAAATGCTGAAAAACAAAACAACCATAGAACAACTTTACACAAAGCTTCTTGGATGTAGAGAATATGGAAAAGAGGTTTGATAAAGCCTGGGTTCAATTACAGGACTGCTGATGTGTTGCCCGATCAGGGTGGGTCAGAGTAAAGGCCTGTGTGCTGTCCAGCCAGGAAGCTGCTCACAGGACACAATGGGACAAAGGAGTGTCTCACACACACACAACACACACTACCCAACACAATCCTAAAAGTAGGTCTTCTTTTGTCTTTCGTTCCATGGTACAGAAGCAGTTTCACAAATCTATTTTGAAGTGGACCGATCCAATCCATCTCATTTGAAATGTTTAAATAAAATTGGTGTCCAGTTATCCAGAGTGGATCAAGTGGACTTACTAATGTAAGATTTGTGCACCGGTGGGAGATGTCGCTATGAATGGCGTTTCCTTTCCAGTTCATTCTTGTCTCTTTCATGCACTACTTTGGTCTGCAGACTCAGGTCTTAAAGTAGCATTATCACTTCCTCTGACAGACTGTTGGTTTATGTGTTGTGCCAAAACTGAATGAAAAGTGTGTCTAATGATGCCTTGTTCAGCGTAAGAATGCCAATAGAGCGTACTGTGTGTGACAGCCTGAGTGAGAGGTGGAATGATGTAAAAGTGGTGGGAAGATGCACGGAAGACATAACACGGATTAACTTTTCTAGCTAATTGCCACGACTACGAATGAAGAACATTTACACAGTTGAAAACAAAAATGGCATATGCTGTAATTTTCTTGTCACTTTGTTAAATATTAGCTCTCAGATAAACAGTTTCCCTTTACCAGTTAGTGGAGATCTTTGTCTATTGATGTTATTTAACCCGCAAGTTAAACAGGCTGATGACTGTTGTTATAAGTGTTCACAACAGCTGCTGACAAATTCTTGGGGCTGGTTGCTGAAGGGCTTTTATTTTGGCATTTGTTCAGTACGATGACATTTTTTGCCAACTAACATGGCATGATTAAAGGCATGAGTCATACATGCTTAAGCTGTTTCTGTGATGATTTTGTTCTCACATGCTGACAGGAAACCTTTAGGAAAGGTACTACGTTTGACATAATGAATTACCATTTTTTGCCTCCAGGTGGTTTACATAGCCCTTTACAGGATAGACATGTGACAGAAAACAACACCTGTGAGTGAATGGAGCCCTTGTTTTAATTGGGACTTTACCAGGACTGTTGTCTCTTTTCATCATATGATCACATATCTCTCTGCTGTACTTTTGCTTAAGAGGAAACATTGTAAAAATGATCCTAAGCATCACTTCCAGAAGTGGAAACTAACACAAGTCGGCCTTAGTGACTGCCAAAATAAGATATTGAGATATAATGTAGGTCAGTTGCATCAGTGTTTTCAGAGCTAGAATAATAAGACTTTTTTTTTTCAGACAGAGAAGGCTCTAACTAGCTGCTGTCTGTCTGTTCGTCCATTCAAAAATGTTCTCTATCGGGTTGTTAAATACAGTTTTAGTCAGATCTAGTGGGTGTTTTCTATGATCTTCAACCCCGCTTTGCTAAATGACCATTATTGTGTAGTATGGGACACTCATTTGGTTCTTTCCACTATTTTCTCTCTGTCTGTGCCCTTGACACTGTTTATGTCTGCACAGCTGAGCACAAGGTGTGGCATTCTTAGTTTTGCTTGGTTATGTCACATATATGAAAGCAAACACATGATTTTTGTTCTGAAACACACAGGTGTTATGGAAACTATAGAACATTTCTAACTGAATGTAGCTTAAATGATCAGCTACATCTTTTTCTGTAGCTGGACTTTGGTCTGTCGGAAGCTTCACATATCTCTGATGGCTCACTCAACACCATACTCACCGCACTCTGATCCAGTCTGTGATTCCCTACGTCTGTCAGCACCAAAAAAACTTGCGTCCAAAACGTCCAGATGGCCTCTGCAATCTGGTCCATGATGTTATCTCCTGATCACCACATGTCACCCCTCAACGGGAACGCCACTTAGAAAAAGGATCCACGGACAGGCCTGCGCTGAGCATCAAGCACTGGCAGAGATGAAATCAGGTTATTATTTAGCCGAGATGAAAGATAAACGTTCCCCGTGAAGACAATGTAATTTCAGCAGTGGAGACTTGAATAAACAAACATGTCAAATATAGATAAGGTTAGATCATTTTAACAGCTATTTACATCTACATTCTCACAAGGGGAGTATGTGAGAACAAGTGTTGCATGCTTCTGTCTTTTGTTCTTATAGATGTGTTACAATGAGTGACAGAATTGCAAGTGAGTCTTTAATTGTGTGACAGAAGCTGTTTAACAACCTGAAAAAGTGGCGATATCATAGGATATTTATAACACATTAATTATGTGCAGCCACTGTGAAAGCGGGAGCATTAAGCTAACTTAGATGGTTAAAATTGCCCCTCAGTTTTACATGCGTCATGCCAACTTGTCCAATAAAAACAAGACCTGCTCAGAGGTTCTAAATGTTTGCAGCAGTGACACCCTTTGAAAGCAGACTTTTGATGGATTGAAAAGGCTTTCTAAGCCAGATCCAGGCTGAGAGATTTTTCACTGCAAGTGTTACTGAAAGTTTGTATTTCACATATTCATCATCATACATGCATTAATGCAACAGAGCTAATTAGGGCTTGATAAGTGGGCAGTTTTAAACAACAGGAAGTATCTGGTCATTGTTGCCTGTCTGTCCTCTGTGGTCGAGACACTGACACATCCCCCTGTAGTGTTTGGTTTCCGCCCATGTGGGCTACTCAAAGAGCCCTAAAGTTTAAAGTCCTTCAAAGCGGAAGTGAGTGAGAGTGGGAAAAGAAAAAAAAAACTGGACAAGACTCAAAGAAGACTTTGTGTTTTGGTGATTGGCTCTGCCAAAAAGGGTTTCTCTTGGAAGACAGCGAGAGACTGGTTGGCGGGTGAAGGGGAGCTGAGGGAGTTTTTGGAGGGTTGGGGAGGGATGTGAATTACGGCTTCAGAGAGAAAGTAGTCTGCTAAGGTTTGCTGGGGTCCCTCATTGTGGCAACGCCACGGGCCATTCTCTGGCTCCGCTGCACTCAGGCCACAAAGAGGGGATTTCTTCATTTATTTATTCAATTTCATGCCATGTCGACCCCAAAATGGCCCCCATTCCCTCTCCAAAACTGCCCTGTCCCCCTTTGTGGCTGGCCACCCCAATCCTCTCCCAAAAAGAGAGACCCTTAATGGACGCATTGTTTTTAGCTTGTTGTTGTTTTCTCTTGGATAAGGAGGGGTAGAGAGTTTGAGGCTGGTGACCTGAGAACTTGCATAGAAAAGTCCTGAATCTGTGGATCTGTGATTCTGTTTGAGAGTTGTTTCAGTAGGTGTGGGAACCGCAGCGAATTGAAAAGGGGCTCTCAAGGCCCGCTGGAAAACCCTGACAAGTGTTAGAGCTTGTGCTTGATATACAGGGTCGCTTGTGAGATATCTGAATTGAGTGAGATGGCCCAGCATTGTTGCTGAATGCTGATGTAGCCATGGGCAATCAAAATAATGCCCCAGTTTTGTCCCCATCATCGCCATCTTTAGTCTCATTATGGAGTAGCTGCTAGAATGAGAGAGGTCTCCTCCCAAAGAAGATAATCAAGTTTTTATATTTGAAAATTAAAGCAATGATGTGCTTAGGATGGTTCAATCTGATAAACAGACTAATTCAGTAATGAGCTGCTCTATTAAATGACTAGTTCCATCGACGTGTACCCATTACAGTACCTTGTATTGCTATCCCAAATATTGCATTGCATGTAAATTTGGAAGTAACAGGAAACATAATCCATTAGGTCAATGTCTCATCTCAGTTATTCTCTTTCTCTAGGTTACACAAAAGACTGTTTACCAAATGGAGGTTAATGAACATGAGTGAACTGATTTAAAGTGAATGGCAGTGACACATGGCACATATCTGCATCAGATCAGAGTCTGACCTAATTGCCTTGTAGGTCAAAAAGCAATTTTAAAGTTCAATGTTTCCAAACTAGCATACACCAGGGGTGTTGAAATGAATCATTGCATAGAGCATCGCTATGCGGACGTGGGCGATTCTGCATCGATGCAGTGACAGACCATAATCGATTATAGCCTACTAATGTTGCTTGTTGATTTTTCGGGTCGCTGTTTTTTTTTGGGGGTTTTTGCCTTTTGTCTATATGCGGTGTTCAGACTCTGTACCATCAGGAAGTGTCTTTTTTAAGAGCAGATACAATAAAAAGGGGAGTTCATACATATCTGACTGCTAGAATTTGTTGATGAAAACCATGTGTAGTAATGTATAATAATATTGAGGAGGTGATGCATCGTGATATCTGTTTTTTTTATTTTTTATTTTTTTACTGAACCCTCATTATTTATTAAGTTTGTTGTGTAATTCAGGAGACTAATACAGAAACACTCTATAATTTTTTTGTACGAAATATTAGAAATCCCTTTCAGTATAATGCACTCAAGTACAATGCCACCCCAGCTTCCAAAATGTCAGTCAAGGTGCCAGGTTTCTCACATTCATCTATCCAGTAATTCCTGTTTAATATGGATAGCCTTTGCTAAATGTAAACATACAAATTAAAAGGATCCTCCCCACCTGACTCTGAGGGACCCTTGAAGCAACATCCCCTGCCAACAGTGTGACAGCAGCTCCAACAGCTTTAAACCAATCTGCATGACCGTACGCCTGACTCACTCCCATGTTGCAACCTGACCTAGTTTGACAATTATGACTGTTTCTAACTTCTCTCTAGTTAATTTTTTATTGTAATTATGAGTGTGTCAAGTTGTTTTGTGTTAAGAAATCATTTTTAATTGTTAGGATTTGACACATTAAGAAAGTGTAGGTTACATAGTACATTGTGATGTGCTTGTTTCACTGTCGGCTCCATGAACTTTACGGTGGTGTTGTTGGGTCATCTTTGTGTACTTGGCTTGGGTGCAGGTAGAAAGCTCTGTTCAGAAGCAGACAGGGCAGACGTGAAGGCAGCATGCCTCTTACTAAGCGTCCAGTCGAGCGAACACTGAACCCACACCAGCATATGGTCCATCTGTATCTTCACACCTTACTGTCTGGCCCCTCTTTGCTCTGATAAACCTCAACATTTAGCAAACACCCCCCCAAAACCTGACCTTTTGGCTGTTGGACATATGAGATGATGCCTCATATGACACAAGACAAGTTATTGCTGTTAAACAGTGATCACACTGTCTGGGGTGGCAGGTGATGGCGAATGTTTTTGTTTTTCTTTTCAGCCTGCCAAGTATTATGATGGGTGGAATTTGCATGTGTAAATAATGAAGACAATGGATTTTCATTTCTGTATGTTCCTTTCAATCCAAAGCAGTAAGGAGTGTGTAGAGCACAATGGGATTTATTTGTTTGTTACATTTTGGTTGCATGCTATCACAAAACTGTCAGACTTTAATTAGAACACAACAGAGTTAGCGGCTTATACTTCCTTTACACAAAGGCCACACTTCCTGTTCCGAAACAACATCTGCTGCTTTTGTGTCGAGTGGCACTGCTTCATTCTGCAGACTGTTTATCTTCCTTCCCCGCTGAGTTGAACCAATGCCTATCTGCTTGAAAAGAAACTAAGTTCTTGTCAATTATTTGGTTGTCTAAAAAGGTATTTGTTCAGTGTGATTGCTCTGTTTTAACTACCTGTTTGCGTGCCACACACACATACACACTGACAGAGGCGTATGCACTTCGTCTTTTGCAGTTTAAAAAACAAACAAAAAACGTGTCTTCACTTTTTCTCGCACATACGTTGTTGCAATAAAATGGACAGTGACTCAGCTTGGCGGGATCCCCCAACCCTCCCTTCAACCTGATCTTGTGCCCGTTCAGCAAGTGGCACGTGAGTCAGCTTTTATGTGAAGTGTTGTAAGGGCAGTTTCGCACTCGGTCCACTTGGGAGGAAGAGTGATGTCTGCTTTGGCACGACAATCCTTTTGAAAGTGTGGATAGACTGTGCAACATGCATTCATGACAAAACTTTATGCGGTCTATTACATCTAATGTGCTACTTTTGTAAGACACGCACTTTTGCTGTCAATGCTTTTTGCGTGATATCCAGATCAGTCATGTCCTGTCGTAAGGCACAGTTTTTGTGTGACAAGGCTCACAATAGTGCAGATTTTCACCAGACGAGGGTTTTGTGCGGTGCTCTTTGCATTCATTCACACCACGGAGGTAAAATGACTCTAGTGATCAGCCCCAGAACTTACAGTAGCTTTCACATTTGTTGTGGACTGAGTGCTTTTCTGAACCACACCTGACTTGGACAGGTTTCATACTTGAGTAAACTTACCGAACTCTTGGGCCAAACAGTGTCCAGAAAAACCTCATGTTGGTTCAAGTGTGAAAACACCCTTGTACAACAGTCATGAGGGCAGAGGTAGGGGTGTGGGGTTGTGAAAATGTTTGCAAAAAGCTAATATGCTATGTGCTGGTTTCTGGTAACTTGGGGTCATGTAGGATTGCTCTTTGCTGTTTAGTTTAGATCATTATCAGTCCATCTTTTTAATGTCTATTTTTCTTTTCCTGATATAAATATGTCCAACTGCATACTTTAGGCCAGGATCTTCATCTGTTTGACTTTTGTAGTAAATAACTAATTACATTTTTTTTTTTTTTGTATCTTCATACAATAAACACTTCACGCTTCACCAGCCTGTCATACTTCACTACACTGACAAGAGACCAAGCCATTACATTTTACATTTACTTAGTGCTGTCAGTTCAAACAAGACTTTAGCCGTACAGTTTCTAGGTGAAACTGTAAATAAGTACATGGGAGATAAGAAATCACAAAAGTGAAATAAGAGAGAAATTATTATGATTGATCATTGAAATATTTAGCAAACTGTTCAATATTATAATGCTTTCCATAATGATGTAGGTTAACTTTAAAGTTTTATATTTAAGAAAAAAGCAACCACAGGAATAAGGTATAAACTGTTCACAGCTACAATAATCATTTAGTTATATTTTTCCTTTAAAAAAAAATAAAATGTGAATTTGATGTTGATTTGATTTTTAGTATGACTTTTCGACTGCTTCCTTTTTGTTGGACTTCCTTGGCTTTACCATACTGAAATATTAGTGGTACAATTCTGCATTAGTGTCGTACTTGGCAGCTACTTTGTGGTCTATCAAGAAGCTCCATGGTTGTGTTACTAGTCTCCTGTGGGATTGCATCATGAGCAATTTCCCCTAACAGCCCATCAGCCCTGTGGCAAGAGACCATTGTGTGCAATATCTCTGCCGTGCTCGGTGCAGCAGCTGAGCCCTCTCCGTGCAGCCACTCTGACTCATTATTATGAGTCCAAGGGTATCAATAAATGAATTTGTGTCCCATGTGACCAACGGTTATTAACACATTGATTGATGTCATCGCTATTTTTAGTTATTCTGAGAATAAAGGCATCTTATACACACAATCTGCTGTGATCTATTTAGGGCAACCTGTGCATGAAAGGCCACAATAGATAGATAGCATAGCTGTTTTTTTTTTTTTTTTTTCCCAATGAGATCTATCGTCTATATTTTTTAAAGACCACAGTTTTCTTTAGACACTGTGCTTTTAAAACATCTCCTAGTTCATCTCAGTCAAATCGGGTCGAGAGCTGACCTGTGGTTGAATCAGATTTCAGATACTGTAACTCAATGACAAATCTGTCCATCTTAACCAACGTAGATAGCGTTATTGTTATTCAGCATACATGTAAATATAATTCATCAATGTCTGATCCTCCACCCAACATGAACACACACCCTCGGCTCACTGATGACGATGTGTTGTTGTCAGAAAAGAGGCAGACGGGTCACCTGAGTAGAAGATTTGGAAGTAAACAAGGACCGTCAGCCGCATTCTGCTGCCTCTCAGCATGTTGATTAAGAAGTAATGAGCTCAACAACTGCGTCCAGCGGGTAGAGTAGAGTTACAGTGTTGGTCATGACGACTGTGTTTGTTTTTCATGATTGATTTTTTTTTTTTTCAATAAAAACTGGCTTAGCTAGATACTGTGGAAAGGATGGCTCTTTCAATATTCATATCTTAGTGTGTGTGTGTGTGTGTGTGTGTGTGTGTGTGTGTGTGTGTGTGTGTGTGCGTGTGTGTGCGCGCGCGCGCGTGTGTGATGCTCTGGGGTATTCGCCTCTCCATGCAAATGATGCATGACTTGTAATATGTTGAGGGTTATCTGAGGATGCAATCACATCTGCTTCTTTTTGTGTAAACCAAACCAAAGTGGGAAATAGTGACTCTGTTTTATTTTTGCTCTTTGTTTCTTGCCACATTATAAAGCCACTCTGGACATGTTAACAAAAGTCACATGGAATTACGCCTAACTTGTCTGTGAGTATTGGTAGCCTGTCATCTTACCAAGCTACAATTTTTAGGCTGTGGAGGAAGTCAAAACTAATCAGATTCCAGTATCCTGTAACTTCTGCTAAGTGTGACTGACTTGTCTGTTCTCTAGGCAGGGAGTTACTTTCACTGGTGGTCATTACTGTTAAGGGCTCAAGAAATAGCTGAATATGAAAATCAGTCCAGACTGTAGTTTGCCCAATTATGATGCTTGGCTTTCCAAGCACATTGAACTGCTGTCCATCAGATGTCAACATCCTTCCAATTATACCCACAATACCTTCCTTTGGGGAAATTTGCTGTTGTTCATTCTGATCACAGTTTTTAAAATATTACAGTCGGTAAAAAACCTGAGTTTGAGTAAACTCAGACATGCTTGGTGTGAATGCCCAGTTTAAGCTCTGTTCTGTTGTCAACTCTGGCTCTACTGAAGCTGGTGTTTCAGTCATGTTGGTGGTGGACTGGGAAAGCTTCCAAATTTCTCTCCAAATAAACCTGTGTGCTTTGTGATGGAACAATGAAGACAGCCAATACAACCCTGGGTGAGACGGCCATGTTGGTGCGAGACTTTGACTGAAAGGATCTCTTTGTTGCTCCTTCCCTCCATCCTCTCTGCTGATCCCCCTGTCACCACATCTGTGTGGCACATTGTTTTTAAAGAGTGAATTCTGCCTGGATGATAGATGTCAATAAGGAGTGACTCCAAAGTCTGGATATTACCTCTGTTGCACCCCTGGTCCCTTTTCCTTTATTGTTTTTATCCTTTGCTGTCTCCTGTACCCTGCTCTCCTACATCATGACTGAGGAAAAGTCTTGTTTCCTGCCTCTTCTTGTCTTCTCTGCCAGGGAGCAGTCTCACTCTCACATGAGTGACTCCTCCAGTGTGGACATGGTACAAGTTGCCGTATGGGAGATTTAATTAGTGTATGCCTCAAGCACAATCAGCTCCCTCCCAAAACCAGTCAAGAACACAACAACTAGTGCTTCCCTTTAATACTGGTCTTAATTAGCAAGGTCGCAGCTCACTGCTAAAGATCTTTGCTTTCTATTTTGGTACAACCTACGCAAAAGCCAGTAAAGACGGGAAAAAAAAAACTGGAGACAATCCTCCCAAAGTGTTCGGTCTCTGAGGAAATAATATGATTGCTACCTGCTGCTTGGTTGGCTGGGTTCTATCTTTAGATCAAATGTGTGATTACAAATGTCAGTCTTTCATTATAGGCAAGGAACTCACTATAAGTAAGACATGCAGTTAATGCTGCTGTGTGTGACTGAATAGAGCATGCAAGGGTTTCCTACAAAGGGTCAAAAAACATGTCTTACTTGCATCTACTGGTATCTAGTCAACATTTTGGGTTGATAACCAACAGTGCATTGTAAAAAGTTTCCATAGCGACTATTTCTTTTCCAATAAGAATATTTGGACTGGATATCTAATCTTAATACTTTTTGAGTACCGACTAAAAGCATAGTATCAAATAATTCCTCAATTCTTTGATCAGATATTCCCTGATCAAATTTGGGAAACTTTATTCATTTCATTTATTTAACACTGATCACTGAGCAGTGAAAAAAGGGTTGGAACATGTTTATATCCCCCAAAACGAAGGTATCAAAAACATGCTCGATGGTGTTTTAAGTCCCTAACGTCGACTTCAAGGCAGCGCTGTGACCGTTTACTTCAAGGCACCTAACCCTAACCCTAACCTTAACCCTAACCATAACCATTGCCTAATCCTAGTGCCTTAATAGAGGCAGCGCTGCCTGGAAGGCGACGTTGGGGGCTTAAAACACCAAACACCCGAAAACATATTGCTTGGTATTGAAACTCAGGTACTGTGTTGGCGTCATGCATTGCCCAGACTTACTAAGACATTGTTGTTGAAACATTGCTGTTGAATATTTGTCATTTTTAATGATGTGCGCACCAAAAATGAAAATGTATTGTGTTGCGGCAGAAAATCATAAATAAAAAAAAAATAGATAAACAAAGGTTATCGCAAAGCCAAATAAATTGATAGATACCACTAGAACCATTGACTCTGCTTGTTTCATCAGTGTAACTTTTAAGTGGCAGGTGTAAATCGGCTGAAAGATTTAGCAGTATCCTCCAGTAGTACTTTAATTTCAGAATCATGTACATTCATCAGTCAAGTGTTTTTTCTTTTGTAACACCCTTCATCCATGTGGCACGCTATCATTTCTCAGACCTGAGGTGCTGAAATGCAGGCAGACACAACAGCAGGAGCCTGCCAGATGAAGGAGGCTACAGGAGTAGAGTTTTATTTGGCGGTTTGGGGATTCATATCTCCTGTATCCCTTTCTTTTTTCAAGACAGTATTGGCGTCTGGAGATGAGGCAGACAGTCAGACTGAGGCAGGTTAAGCCTGTCAGACACAGGCTGATGGACAGAGAATTGGGGAAGAGAGAATAAAAGAAACTGTTTGCAGATTCACTTCCCTCCCTCTTCACCATTCCTTTTTTTCATGCGTTAGGATTCTGATTGTCATTCATGTACACACACACACACACACACACACACACACACACACACACACACACACACACACACGCAAAGCTCAACTTGACATGAGCCTAATACTGTCGTCTACGGTGAAGTGGTGTCTGTAGACGCTGCAACAATGAAGCAGTTATTTTTGCTGTCTTACAGCTGAATGCTCAGTTGCATTAGCTTCCACTACAGAAGATCCATACAGTGAGCTTTAAGTGTCACAAGACAGTGAAAAAAATACATGTCTTGCATATAGTGGAAAGTTTTGTGGTACCTAAGGGACAGTGAAACAATTGTGACATGTCTTTGTGTAGCCCCATGTAAGGCAATTTCCTGTTAAGTATGTGAGTATACATGTGACTGTCTGATTGCTTAAAGGCTTGTGCGTTATGCTCATAATCAGACATAATATGTAGGTATCTGTTTCCACAAAGCAAAGATCAAATGCATACTTATTTAAAAAATAATCAGTAGAGGGAACCTGGACTTCCGCTTCCAGGCCATACGCTTATGTGACAAAAAGTCTTGTTATCTTGTTGATATCGAATCAGACTTTCTCATGATGCCTTCTCATAGATGTAAAAATGCTTCAGCTTGCTGCCATATCAACAATAAATCACAGTGCTTATTCTTAAACATGTTTTGTTTCTGTTTCCTCTTCAGGCATTTTTGCAAAGAATCAGACAAACTGCAGATGACCAACAGTGTCTCTCACCAGATCATGTCAAGGTATGCCTGGCTTTTAAATACTTTGCACAGCCAAAAGACCAAGCATATAGGTCACTTTATCAAATGATTCGATACAATGATCCTCAGATATAGTATTTATTCATGGATTTGCTTTCTTTCTCCACATCTCTGTCCATCTGTTGGCTACTTCCTTGCTCTTTTTCCTCTCTTCCTTCCACCCTGCCTCTTTATCTCTTCCTTCCTCCATATCCCCTCCCTTTACATCATCCCCTGTTTATAGATTCTGTTTTCAAATATTGAGGACATCCTGGAGTTGCACAAAGAGGTGTTGTCTGCAGTGGAGGCCAGTCTGCAGCCCGAACCCCACCCTCAGCATGCACTGGGACACGTGTTCCTCCAGTTTGTAAGTACATGACACACACAAAAACACACATGAAACAGCAGACAGTCATACACATATGCAAGGGCACGCACGTACGCACGCACGCACACACACACACACACACACACACACACACTCTTTTTATGGGCTACCCGTAACCACAGATGCAGGGAAAGCATACAAAGCTTGCTGTGAAACTACCCCTTAATTCTCTCTTTCTCGCATGAAACACCCCTCCCATCTCCCAGAATCCCCCCTCACACACACACACACACACACACACACACACACACACACACACACACACACACACACACACACACACACACACTACCACCCCTTTGCCTTTCCTCCTTTCTTAACAGGCCTGCATCCTGTCAGGCTAAAGAGTCTCTCTGCATCAGTCTGCGTCTCTGCCTCTGCCATCTCTTCTTTTGCCTCTACATCCCTCCATCCAAAGATTCCTCTCCGCTCTGCAATCCCACCTTCCCCACCCCCTCCGCTCCCCTCTGTTTGAACTCGTTTGGCCCCAGCGAACAAACAAAGAAGGGTCTGTGCCGGGGAGGAAGAGATGGTGTGTCACTCAGCGAGGGGACAATGCTTCTGGTGGTAGCACTCAATCGCAAGCTCCTTCTCTCGCACTCTCTGTTTGTCTCTCTCAGATGAATTTCACTTCACTTTCACTGAGGCACAGAACACCTCAGCTAGGTATTCCACCACCAGTGTGCTCCATCAGCCATTCATCATCCATTTTTTTTTGTTGGAGAACAAATAAACTCACAAGTTTCCGCCCCTTGCTTTTTCACCTGGGTTCAATCTAATATCAGAGTAAATAGTGAGATTAATCTCAACCACTAACATTATTTCTGTCTCCAGAGCAGGTTTTGCCTCTGAGAAATTTCTGTATAGCCAAAAATCCAACCTGCATGCAATTTTTTTTTTTTTTTTTTTTAACTGAACAACCCCTCTGGAGTGAAATGAAACAATCAATAATAATCCATCCACTGCCTGCCTGTGGCATGAATGACATCACATTTGAATTGACTATTCATACACAGGTACATCAAAATGTACCTTCACACATGTGTGAGGCGTCATGGTCATTCAGTCTGTCAGGCCAAGTGTCAGGGTGGAGAATTGATTAAAGGAGCCAAACCTGTTTTCATAGCTCTGTGGTCGGACTGGGAGATATAGAGGTCAGACTGGATGGGTAATAGGAAAGCTGCAGGTGCCTGGATTTCTAACTGAACTGATATGTTTAGGAGCCACAGCCTCTTCATAATTTCAGTTTAGTTCAAGTCTACATCAGTGCCATGACAGGAAAGAAACCTTTGTGACTCTAACCAGTATTGGATATTGAGTTCAGGTATTATGGGTGGGTCATACTTATAAAAAAAAAAAAAGAAACTCAATAAATGTCACTGTAGCACTGATGTAATGAATTTTAAAGTGTTTCAGTACAGTTCTATTCAACTGATTACGATCTCATGTGAAAAATATACATGAAAACTGAGGATATGTAAAGTATTTAAAATACACAGTAAAAATACTGCGACTAAGAATTACTTTCATTATCAATTAATCTGTCAAGTATGTTTTGCTTTTTGCTGGCCTTCCAACAGGCCAAAACCCAAAGGTTTTCACTTTACAATAATATAAAAAGATAAAAGCAGAAAATCCTTACATTTAAAGAACTTGGTTGATGAATAACTTAAAGTAGAAGGCTGTCACTACTCTGTATTTTTTTCTTAGTGTCAAACAAATCCAATAAAAAATACTTAATAATATCATAATAATAATGATATGATAATTATATCAAGTATCTCTGTAGTTGTCCAGAAACTATAATAGTTGTTTGACATTTATGGAGGTGTTTAAGTGATGTGTTGGGGTTCTACAAGAGGTTATGTCAATTTAGTTATTTATATATATATATATATATATATATATATATATACACTGTATAGACGTAAGAGTGGTAATTATCCTCTTATTTAATTCTCAGCAAATAAGCATATTTTCCAAAATGTTGAACTATTCTTTGATATTAATGTTTAATGTGCAAACAGAAAGTGTATACGATACACAAACACACTTTTTTTTTTTTTACCTCTTTCTCTTCGGGTTGGGTTTTCTTCCATCTTTGTGTGTGTGTGTCTGATATAATGTGCCACTGTGTTTGCGCGTCTTGCTGTTGAGGTATTGAGCTTCCCACACATACCTGTTACTGTTTATGGCAACACTTAAAGCCCCCCCCCCTATTTGTTATTTATGATAAAAATGCAATATATGGTTTATAACACAGTGAAACGTAGATATAAGTCAATTAAAGTTTATCAGTGAATATGTCAACATCTTAAACTCCTCCTGTGAGCACAATAAGTGGAGGCTTGTGTATAAACTGATAATAAATGACAATATAATAATATAGTAGTAGACACCTAATATATAAAATAATAGACTTAAACATGTCCTTATGTCTGCTTACATCTTATAGTGTTTTTAAACCCTTATTAAATGTGTATACACTGCTTATAAATGCTAAATAGGGGGAGAAGTGTTACCCTGCATATCCATTACACTTTCCTCTTCAACCGTGACCTTTGTCTCCTTCAACGCTGACACGTCTCAGCCAATCAGCTGGCGCCGTCTGGCCCCCTCCAGCCACAGCCCTTGACCTCGACCAGAGGTCAATACCATGACTGGGATTTGATTAACCTCCTGCATTGTTCCACAAGACTGTCTGCCACTCACAGTCAGTCGAGAAAAATGGGAAGATTCATTGCTATTCAAAGTCAGATGTTGCCAAGATGGCTTGGGAGGCTGCAGATGTAAAAAAAAAAAAAGAAGAGAGAAACCGCACCAGTCTTTTATTTTGAATTTAAATAACCAAAATTGTTTTTCATCGTAATTCTTCTTAAGCAGTATACAGATGTTTCTCCGTCACTATTAAAGAATATAGAACATTTTTAAATAACATTTTTTTTTTTTTTTTTACTAACAAAAGTCTGTTTCCTTTACCAAACACACCCACCCACTGATGCACACAGTTTATTCGCCCTCGTTTCAAGATCACGGCATGCATGAAATCGTTCAAACCCTGCTAAGGTGAAAAAGTGACTCATATTAGAGGAGAAATCGGAGACATCAATATTTGCTTTATTTCTGGGAGTGTATACACGGCACTGTGCAAGAAGCAACAGTCGTGTCATTATGAACTTTCTGAACTACAGCCATTATGCTTTGACTCTATGTGATTCCTCTGTGTGTGATACTACCCTCTCATCTAGCTTCCGGAATAACATTCCAATGATGAAGAATTCAAATAAAGACCTATGTTTATCAATGGGACAACCCAAGTCTTTGAGCTATTCTGAGTACAACTGATGTCTTTCAGGGCAGTCCTGATGTTTAAAATTGACTCTGTGGTTCACATATTGGCCCTGGTAAGACATGTAGTTGTGCCTGTATTGACTATGTAGTTGTTGTCACCTGAGAAAAGGAAATACCTTGGAGTGGGCTTTGGTTGTCAACATAGCTTCAATAAGGCATTCTGTTTCTGGGAGCAGAACGGTTCTATTGCAGATGGTGATTAAGAGTTGAAGTGGTTATTTCAAGTTCAGTTACCGAAGTGCCACCATATCCAGGAGCATGTAAGTGTTTTAACTGATATACATTGCCTACATTTACATGTCCCTAAACACTCCCGTCATATCCAGCCTGCCCAAGTATTCTGTTGATGGGTTAATCCATGGATTGATTTTTCTATTCTCTGTTTGATATAGACTGGAACAGCTTATTCACATGTTGCTACATATTACAAGGTATACACACATTTGATATTTGGTGCATTTGTCCAGCCTTCATAGTTTGTTGCGGGATGGTGTTGCATTGTGCTGTGGACAAAATAGAGCCACATTATTGTCACAATACTTTGTATTTGTTATTGCTAGAGAGCTTTGGGACTGCTGAGATAACAGAGTGGTCTCAGTGAAATAAATTATACAGGTTGATGATTTTTGAGAAGATGGGCAAACGCATTCAGAAACGCTAGTTTCCTTTATGCATATTATGAGAAAGCATTTACAATATGTGTCAGATAGTTACGAATTTTACATGTGCACATGAACAAATAGACTTAAGTGTTACATGCATATTTACAAGTCTTGCCCCTCCTGGGCTCTCTTCCTCTAGCTGTGTATTAACTGAGTTTGACAGTATCTGGGGTTTCACGCCATATGCCGGCCCAGCTGTTGCTCCCAGTGGTGCTTTGGAGTGGAATTCCCTGCCAAACGTGGCTTTGGGTGTGTTTGGGTTCCTGCCTGCCTATGTGGTAAAAGCTGCCCATTGTTTATATTGTGCTGCTCACTTGTGTTACACATCTACCAAATAGTTTCAACTCCTTCTGGTCAAGGCAATAGGATTGAGCAGAGACGTAGAGTTCTATAAAAATAGCTGTTCGCTTTGTTTGGCTTTGCCTCTGTCACCACTGCTGGCTTGTAAAACAGACACATGCACTCAGCAGTGACACAGACTGTGTGTGTGTGTGTGTGTGTGTGTTAAAACCACACCCGATTGGTAACCATTTGTGTTTTTAAGTGTTTTCAAAGATGATCATTTTATGAAACTTCATACAGTATATGCTGTCAAACTCTTTAGGCTGATTGGTGTCAATGACTGAATAATGATTATTCAGTATTATTATTATTATTATTATTATTATTATTATTATTATTATTATTATTATTATGGCCAAGCAAGCTTTAACTGCAAAGCATTCAGGCAGCAGCAGTTAAGGTTGAAAGCGGTGTCCGAGCACCTGCAGTTTTGGATTTCACTTACTAGGCTGTTTCAGATGACAGTTTCAGTTTCTAGATCTTGAGCTTAGGCCCGACCATGCACATGGTTTCACATCCCAATTACTGCAGTTTAGAATTTACAATAGGCCTCAATAAGCTTCAGGATGTAAATTCAATTGCAGCTGTGATATTGTGTACATACATTGTTATCTACAGTATACTGCATGAATAATTCATTTCAAGCTACAGTGTATTCACTTGCCCAGGTGTCATGTTATGTATAGTAAAGAAAACTAAATGGCTCAACAAAAGCTTCTGTTTTAGTAATGGGGTTGTTTTGTCTTGTTGCACAGCATAATGCTGTCACCTAGGAAAAAGGAAGTGTCCTGTGTTGTCATGCTATTTTTCCCCCACTATGATGTAGATTACTTTGGAAAAGAGAAGTGTGACAAATTATGTTTTAAGAATACTAAAGCACATAGCGATTCAAAAAGCTTCATGAGAGTCTGTATTCTTTCGGTAGTTTGGTCTAATCATTGTTGCAGTTACACTTCACCATGAAATGGCAAATGCTGATGTTTCTACTACTAATAATGATGACGTGCAGTTCTCCACCACTTTTCTTGAGGTATAGTACAACTGAATCTCATTAGACTTTAGTAACTGGAGCCTTCTCCCCAGTTTTCTGCCCTGCACTGTGAATCTTCCCCCTATCAGTTGTCTCAGTGGATTTCTCAAATTGTTGCCATCTAGTAAAATATGGTATCAAGTCCCTGTTGTGCAATCCTGACCTGTATTTTTCTCCTGTTTTGCAGAGGGAGAGTTTCTCAGTGTACGGCGAGTACTGCAGTAACCATGAGAAGGCTTTGCGTCTTCTCATGGAGCTCAACAAAATCCCCAACATCAGGACCTTCTTGCTGGTAAGTCGCCACAGCGCCTCTCCTCTGCCCTGCTTATCTTGCCTATCCTTTGCATGGCTTCTCCACTCCTCATGCCATCAAATTTGTCTTTATTCTGCATTTTTATGGGTTTCCTTCCTATTCCCACTATGACTCTGACTTAGAGCTGGGCAATATATTGATATTATATCGATATCGTGATATGAGACTAGATATCGTCTTAGATTTTGGATATCGTAATATGGCATAAGCGTTGTCTTTTCCTGGTTTTAAAGGATGCATTACCGTAAAGTGATGTCATTTTCTGACCTTACCAGACTGTTGCAACTGTTCTATTATTTACCTTTACCCACTTAGTCATTATATCCACATTACTGATGATTATTTATCAAAAATCTCATTGTGTAAATATTTTGTGAAAGCACCAATAGTCACCACTACAATATTGTTGTGGTTATCGATATTGAGGTATTTGGTCAAAAATATTGTGATATTTGATTTTCTTTATATCAACCAACCCTACTCTGACGTCTCTCCTCTTAATTATGTATACATGATATCCATATTTTCGTTATATCATGTCACATTAGTCTTATGTTTCCTTTCCCCTAGTAGTGGTCAGACTTGTGTTTGTCCATATAACCCTCACACCTTTTTTTCTTTTCTGGTATATTTGACTTCCTTTGCCCTACATTTTTACCTCCTGTGAGTCTCCTCTCACTTATTTCTTTTTCTATCATCTGTCCATCATCCTCCTCATTTTCCTGCCATCATATCACCTCCATTTCCATGTTAACACTTAAATAAAAGGGCAGAAACCATAACAAGGTCGGGGGGTTCTTCCTGCCCGGACAGGATGCAACCACCATCAAGGTCACTGATGTGTCGCTCTTGTAGTGTTTCCGCTGCCAGCTGTTTCTGTGTTACACCCAAACCTCTGGGCTCTGGACAATGAACTTAGAATGATGACAGGGCCTTTGAGCGAGGGGCCAATGAAAGCATCTGCAGATTCTGGGCCAGCCAGCTGTGGAGTGTTGGCAGCCTTTTTGGGATTGGCCGAAAGATCTGAGGCCCTCCGTTTGTCGCTGCCTGATGGTTTGCTTCCATAGCATTATTCTGCCCACTACCCACAGGACTGGAAACAGTGGGATCAGAGTGTTGCTGTGTGCTTTGGCTTTTTGCCTTCCTGGCCCAGTGATGCAGTGGTTAATTGGTTAGGCATTGTGCGACATGGATGCTTCCAAAATAAAATCACTACACAACATCTGGTTATGTATTAAAACAGTTTTCAGACCTGTTTAATATAATCTCAAATATTGGACTAGCTGTTGTGCTTTTAGTAGCAACTATGAGCAAAATAGAAACAAGATTGGTTTACTATAATTTAGGAACCCCCCCCCCCCCCCCAAATATTCTATTTAAGAAGTTGACAAAGATAAAATATGTGATTCTTCTGCAGAATAGCAGAAGATACAGAATGAAAGTTTTGCAATTCTTGAAGTGGGGACCATTGTAAACCATTGTCATTGCTATTAATGGCAGTGTAACATGTATAATAATTTCTTTTTAGTTCTTTTTAATTCCAGTGGATTTTCTTTTTTCTGGATTAAACTATTTTTATGCTAATTGAATCACACAAGGAAGAGAGCTTTTGAAATTGTATGTAGAAATGAAGCGCTAATTGCGATGGAAAGAGAGAAGTGAAGTGAAAGCAAAAGGAGGTCAGAGTGAGAGAGCAGAGGGAATTCTGGCTTAAGGCTGGCAGATTACAAATAAGAAGAAGATCAGAGGAAAGAAGAAAAGGAAGCCAGGGAAGATTTAGACAGAAATGGTGGTGTGGGAGAGAAATTCTGCGGAATCCCAAAGTTCTGCAGTCATGATCAGTTGCATTTCTGCTGCTTATTTTTCATCAACAATACCCCCACCATCCTCTCTTGCTCTGTGTAGAGCTGAGAGGAATTGCCATATGATTATAATGCTCTAAACTGATCTGATCTTTCCCACTGGAGAACACTCAAGTGGTTTATCTGCATGGCTGCTTTTGATCTTTCATCCCATCCCATGAGCTCATAGCATACTGACAGGCTGCGTTCCTTCAAAATACAAGGCACGGAGAAACCATGACTGTAACTGTAACCCCCCCACTTCTGAAGAGAAGCCCTCCTTTTTTTCTCAGTGATCCTTCCGTTGAAAAGTGTGGCTATTTTGGAGGGTTTTTCAGTGGTACAGTTGAAGGAATGTGGAATAGTTTCAGACATGGAGTGTGTCTAAATAGGCCAGCTTAAAAAGGTGTTTTTTGTTTTAATCTCCTGAATCGCCCTCTTTTCTGAAAGAGACTCAGAAAGAAAATGATCTTTTGGTGAACATAAAATAAAGTGCTACCAACATACTCCATGCGATGCATTCATATGAATTAAGATACTAAAATAAAAACTTGACACAAAAGAAAATGCAGTACTCTGTATATGTAAAAATACACCTGCGTAAACCTAAATCTGAAAATGTGGCTGAAACCGACCATAAAGTGCTATTGGTAAATAGTAAACGCCATAGATAGAGGATGTTGTCATTAGCGGTAAAACCTTTCCGACAACTACAGCTATCGTGGTTTAGACCTACCAAAATATGAATGGTATAGGGATGAATGTGTAACTGTGTGAATGTGACAGGTTGTCGTTGCAAATGAGAATTTGTTCTCAATCGACTTACCTGGATAAATAAAGGTTAAAAAAAAAAAAAAAAGAAATTAAGGTTGTGCAGAGAGGTCATGTAACAATGTAATTAAATGAAAACATTAATAAATGGTAAAGGTAATAGTAGTAGTTCCTCTTTACTGTAATATAATGGCAAAATTGCTACAAGTATAAATAGACTAAGAAATAAATACTTGTGCATTTCTGACACAAAATACATTACTGGCCTTACATGATTATTGTTTAAAATCGCTCACTATATTGATTCTTTATACTATATTGAGACTAAATACATTTCTTTCTGTGCCAGCAAAGCATTTACTCCATAATTGCACATGCATTTCTTTAGCAGGAAGAGCATGTTTCAATCTGCATACAGGTTTTAATAACTTGTTTATAAAAGCAGCAGACATATGGAAAATTAACCACACCTAAGGCTTTGCTCCTACACAAACCAAGACAGATTATTCTTCTGCACCTGGACCTGTTATAGATCTGCTGCCGGTGCAACAGACTGTGACTGAATGGAAATGACAACAATAGTCAATTAAAGTCTGTTTATTGCTGAAAAAAACACAAGAAGTATGAGACAGCAATGAAAACAGCTGCAAATGCTCTAAAATAGACGCTGTTAACATAGACAAATAGATGCTGTGTTAGAAAATAAACATTTTTTAATTAGTTTTTGTATTGTTTGAAAAGTTAAATGGACTAATCTATGCTGTAACTGAACCAAGATGAACTTTGAAAAAACAAGACTTAATGAAGAAATATTAGATTTTTTTTTCCACCTCTTTAATTCATTCCACTGGTAGTCTATATCGACGACGTTTCATTTACGGGATTGTTCCGGTGCCGCCAGAGGTTCCGCTTTCGGGCCGGATGTCCCTCACCTTCCACTTTCTTTGTGTTGGCATTCTAAACTCTGGTCTATTTGGAAAACATCCTCCGAGCTAGAACCGACAATCAAATTATAATTATCTTTTTTTGAGTAAAATTCTAATCACACACTCGACAGCCATTTTAATTCCATAGCTCGCCTCCCGTGCACATGTTCCACCAAAACAAGTTCCTTCCCGAGGCTATTTTGCAGGGCCACCGTACCTGCGTCTGGTGCTTAGCGCCGCCCAAGACGATTGTTAAAGTTTAAAGAAATGCCAGTAAACCAGAGCATGTTTTTCTCCCATCCTGGAATGTTGTGTGGACTCTGGCAATGCGAGATTATTCCACTGGTAACGAGACAGGAAGTAAAGCTAAAGAAAAGACAATTTGTCCAGACAAAGCTGGACTCACCAGCACATTTTCCACTCTTAATTCTTTGGTTTTCACTTTTGTACATTCTTAACTTACTTGATTAGTAAATGTAAGTGTGAACATTGGTTTGTAATATTGTTTGTTTGTGTTTTTTCTTCAGCACTGTATGCTACTTGGAGGGAAGAAAAGCACAGATATTCCTCTGGAGGGTTACCTTCTCTCTCCCATTCAGAGGATCTGCAAGTACCCTCTGCTGCTGAAGGTACTTATTTTATATTGTTAGCAAAAATTGCATACCTTTTGGCATTTCAAGGCACCCAATCTACCCAATGTACTAGTTTATTTGTCTGCAGAGGTGGCAGGATTTGGACTTAGAAGAGGTTGTTGTTCAGGGTCACAGTACAATACTTCAAGTACTACTTCTGGAAAGTCTACAGTTTTTGTTTTAAAACTCAGCCCAACTCCCCGTTTCCCAACCTAGGAGCTGCTGAAGCGGACCCCCAAGAAGCATGCTGACTATCCAGCAGTGGAAGAGGCTCTGCAGGCCATGAAGGCTGTCTGCTCCAACATCAATGAGACCAAGAGGCAGATGGAGAAACTGGAGGCTCTGGAACAGCTGCAGTCCCACATTGAGGGCTGGGAGGTGAGAGCAAGAAGGACAGAGTGAGGGGGAATGAGAAAGGGTCAGACAGTAGTCATGAAGAGACTCGTATGTCACAGGGATGCAAGATAAAGGGCCAATTAAATAAGGAAATAGCTATTGCTTGCTTGAGAAGTGAAACCTTGAGAGCTGAATGATCATGACAAAACGACGAGGGGTATTTCTGTGACATTCAGAGGGTAAAAATTATAGCATCCTGAAATGCAACACAATTATGATTTTGTACAAGGTACAAAGAAGCGAAAGTCCTGTAACCTAACTATGACAAACACAGCCAAACTTATTTTAAAAAGAGCTCAAGCACCACGGTTGCCATCTATCTTGAAGAGTTAAGAACTATTGCAGCCAAATCACTGCTCTGAGCACAGGGGCCACGGACGGGGCTTGGGAGCCGAGCGAAGGGTCCAGTGCATTTTTCACGCCTCCCTCACCCACCACAACAGAGGCCTTGTCTTAGCAGGCACCAATGGGACAATCCACCCACACAGGGTGCCAATGGGGATGCCAAGAGGCATACTGCCCAATCAGAAGAGACTTAGGAAGCAGAGCTCCAGTCTCACATGCACTGGGAGGGTTATATGAGGGGACCTTTTGGAGAGAGGGGTGGGGGGGCATCCCACATCACACATCCCACTATTCGCTTGCCAAAACAGGCCCCACTTCTCCCTTTCCCTCAGAAAAATGTCACAATTTGACCCTGATAATTGGTTATTCAGTTTGGGTATATTGACAGTGAAAGACCATACCGAATATTTTCTTGTCCCTGTCCCTGTGATGAATAATTAATTGTGCATTTCTTCATCTTTTCTTTTTTCTTAACATTTTAAATTTAACATCTTTGAGTTTAGGCTGATAGTAGTTGCACATTGAACTTGAAGACATAACTTTAGGCTTTCTGGGAACAGGTTACAATTAATTGTTTAGTTAGTGCACCAATATGACTATGCAAAGGCGCTCAAAAGGCTGCTTTCTTAAATAAATAACTGTATTAAAGAATATTTTACATTATTATACATTCATTGTATTACAATGTCAGCCAATTCTAGAAATGAAACCAGATAAATGAAAGAATAAATAAAAATAAAATAGCTAAATAAACATCAGTACTGTATGTTCAGTATTAGTCTATTGCTGACCATTTACATAAGGAACTAAGTAATGACACTATCTCTAAATCACCCAACCGTCGTTTTCATATTTGACAACATGTACGCTGATACCGATAGATACAGATATGTCTGCGATAAGCCAATATTGGCCAATAAAATTGGTGGAGCTCTAGTTAGATACAATCCTAACAGCAAGTAGTATCGCTGAGTCACTTTAATGTGGGGTTAATGTTGGGCTAATTTACCTAAATTGCATGAACAAGAATGATTATTGAGCTCAAATGATATTGGTCATCAAACAGATCACAGCCATTAGATTGCAGCCAAATTAATTTGATTGAAAACCTCCGACTGTTGTTTTTGTGGCCCTAGACAGGCAATTTCTCTGTGCACTTCCTCTGAACAACTCAGTAGAAGCTCAGAAAAGCACTTCAGCCCCCCCCACAGAGCCTTCAACCTTATAGCATTAGCCTCGTACTTGTTTCCTCTCTCCAGCCACTCTCCAGGCTAATCACCTCCAGCTATAATGGAAGAGGCCTCCAGTAGTGCCAAATCAGGCACAGGAGCATTACCGCTTCTCAGATACACTGTGTACGCGCGCACACACACACGTGCACACACATACATGTCACTATGTATTTCTATGGTGGTAAGCTTTCATATACATTATAAATGCAGGAAAGCATAGACACGCCTGCAAACACACCTCACAACACTCAAAGACAACAGCCATTGGCACAAGCAAGCCGATCATGCCAACCCCCACCTCAGGTTAGTGCAGTTAACACGAGGTTGAATCAATCGTCTGAAATACGATCCCCTCCCCAGACCCTGTCGGTATGCACCTTAAGAAAAAGCTCAGAGAATCGTTTTCTCTCTGCGAACTTCGGAGCAATGAACATCCATCATAAATATATACTCATGGGAATCAATTATGGATGCTCGAGAGGGGGTGTGGCCAGCGGGGGGGGTTCCACTAGTCTCTGGTGGACCCATGTCAGAAACATCAAAGATAACCGCAAAGTCCAAGTCTGATGTGTGTGTGCCTGTGGGGCTGTGGTGAGGGGTGGTGGGTACTCTACAAGCCAGAGGGGGGAGTTTGTCCTAAGTCAGCACATGGGTGTATTTAGTTCCAGATGAATGGAGTGGAATGATCCGTTTAACAATGAGTAATGAGATGTCTTGATGTTTTGTTTAATTTAATGTTTTAGAAACCATGTTTTGACAGCTTGGTGGGCAGCATGTTTATCTACTCCTGCTCACTTGAGGAAGTTATCCATGTTAAATGAAATCCTTTAATATTTCCACGGTTATTTGAATTTTGATAGTAGGAAACAAATTAAAGGAACATGTGAGTGCATGGTTGCTCATGCATGTATCTGTGAAAGTGGTTACTGTTCCCTAGTTGGAAATGTGAAAACACTGAAAATGATTTCCTAAAACGAATGATGCCTAAATAATGTTAGTAATAGGTACTGAAGTTCAGCCACTTTGTGAAAAGGTTAGTTAGATGTCATGCTGTGGTCAGTCAACAAGATATTTTTCCTAACGGGTCCAGATTGATGTCAACAACCTTGTGAGCAAAGACCGGAAGGTTCATGGATCACTTTTCTAAATATTAATTTTCTAAATTTCAGTAATACGTTCAAAATGAGAGGAAGTACTACTTAATGGCTGATTAATGTAATTCAGACATTTCAATATAGAAAATGCGGCATATATGTTGAACAGAGAAACATTGAACTTGCTTGAAAGACCAGTGTTTGTGTCATTCTGCTGATTATTTTGGGGTTGGGGTGTATTTGATAGCTGACGGCTATAGCGACGGCTTTTAAGGCCCGATCATATCCAGTGAAAGTGGTAGGCTGCAGAGTAGCATAATACATTTTTCTGAATAAGTACAAGGGAGTTGACAAGGCTTTTATTTTACAATTTTTTTTAAATTGACAAAGGGACGAAGCATTTCATCCGAATAAGGCTTAAGCACTTCCACCTACGGTCTGTACCATGTCATGAGTCCTGTGTTTCCTTCCACTATGCATATACAGCTGTATTTGTATGTGTATGAATGCAGGCATGTATTTGTAGCTTGTGTGTACATGTGCTTACATCCTGTGAAGAGAATAAAAAGGTGTTGTTAGTTCCAGAGCCCCACAGGAAACTATATGTAGGCCAAGGTAACAGTTATGCAGGGCTGCCCTGCCACTTTAGTGTTTAGTGCTTCCAATTAATTTACACATTATGAATTTGCAAAAAGGTTCAGTTTGAGACAACTTTACAGTAATGTTGGGGAAACTCTCCAGCTGCTATGTGTTATAAACACACAGGAAGGCTTGGTGTAACTCATCACAAGTTCTGTAATTGACTTGCCAGTGGCTAACTGTCTTGGCAGTGAACAGCGTGCAGTTAATATTTTTGCATTGGGTGTAAATTGAAGCTGGGTGGGGGGCAGCTGAGTTTACTCTTTCCTATCATTGACGATGGAATGGAAAACATAATTGTTCACAATGTCAAAGTTGAATTTCATATTGTTTCACTGAGGCTGTGAACTCTTCAAGTTTTTATACAGACAACAATGTTTTGTTTGCAACTCCTCAGTCTAGACTGAGAGTGCTATCAGAGTTTCCATGCCAAAACAAAATGACAAACGGCCCTGTACATGATAGATAAATCTGCCATCTTAAGTTGTGTGTCACACTTAATGTTACAGTAATAATGCCAGTAGCTAATCTCCTTTTCAATCTTTTTTTTTGTTGTTGTTTCAGGGAACCAACCTGACAGATATCTGCACAGAGCTGCTGCTTCACGGAAATCTCCTTAAAATCTCAGCAGGCAATATCCAGGAACGTGTCTTCTTCCTGTTCGACAACCTTTTGGTTTACTGTAAGAGAAAGTCCAGGTGAGAACGGCAACCGCCGGACTATACAGCAGCTTCCAAAAGGAGAAGGAACAGGAAAGCATTCAGAAATATTTTTATTGACTGACTACTGGAGAGAAACCAGACATAGAAAATTGGAGCAAATGTCCACATTCCTGTTTGTGTAGACAGGATTTTAGTATGCAAACAAAACAGAAACAACTACACGTGTCTGCTGCTCCCATAGCTGTGTCTGCATGAATGTACATGTGTTAAAGACACAAGTTCTTTTCTTACTGTGGCACTGGCATCAACGGATGTTTTCCCTGTTGAGTGTAACCACAGTGTTGTCCCATTTTGTAGGGTTTCTGGAAAGAAGTCCACCAAGAGGACCAAGTCTATCAACGGGCCCCTCTATGTGTTCAGAGGCCGAATCAACACTGAGGTGATGGAGGTGGAAAATGTGGAAGATGGAACAGGTTTGTGTTTTCCCAGCAGCGTTACCTTTGGAGAGTGTCTATATGTTCATTCATGCAACTTCTCCTGAGTCTGTGGTTATTTCTGATGTAACCGCTATGTTACCCAAGCTCTTGGTTTGTTCATTTTGATGGCAAGTGTACGAAAAATGACATTGTGCATTTAAAGTAATAGTAACTACTTTCTATTTGCCTATAGTGCTATTTTTTATTTCACATTTTAGTTTATGAAACTGTGCCAGTTATAAACTGGTGGTTGGATATGAATCAGGTACTTGTTGACAGTTTGGGTGGAGTATCATACTTGCACCTAGTTTCAAACAGGATGTAGCTCGCAACCTCACGTACCACCTTTTGATGTCAGCTATTCAGTAATGGGTTGAGGTGTTGCTACAAATCTGAAGTGCAAAAGCAAGCCCGAGCTGGGAGATAAACTTGATGTGCTCACGTATTAGGTTGATATTGTGCCAAAGATTAACGACTCGTCTAAGAGCTTGTTAAGAGGTTGTAAGGTTGTCACCCAGCTTATTTTGCTGTTGTGGTTTGGTTGCAAAGCACAACGCTGGGCTTAGTAGAAACATTTTGTCTTCCTCTCTCTCACGTTTCCCCCTTTTTGTCTCACATGACCCTTTTTTTCTGCATGTTGGCTGCTGGCTGTCACATTTAGGCTGCCGAAGGGGAAACCACAAAGAAAAACATGCCTTAGTCCAGAACCGAGGGGTCCCGCATTGAAAATGCGTGCATGTGTGAACTCTCAGATCACAGATGGCCAGATTACTAAGTGTATAAGATATGAAATGTGGGGTTATCATTGACTTTCTATTGAAAATGATAAGAACAGATAACCCAGATTTCAACCAGATTTTCAACCAGATTTTTAACCAGTTTGATTAATTTATTGTGAAATGAATTCAAATTCAAAGAAATGAAAGCATTAAACATACTATCATTTCCACTGACTCATGCACCTCTCTGTCTTGATAAATGCCACCTTAGCAGATCTCAACATGTACTTACATAAAATTTTATGAGAATCTATCTTTTCCATCCCAGTGGCTAAAAGAGACTCGGCACAGTAGTGTGTCCAAACCTAGTTCCATGCTTTCCCAGGTCAGCAGGAGCTCCTCCCTGTGGGACCTGAAGTATCAGATCTATTTATATGACCTTTGAGCGTGAGACTAATGCACCCCATTACCAGAGGCTATTCATTATTCAGTAGCTGCTCACCTGCAGCTAAATGGATGATAAAATTAGAAAGGGATACAAGGAAAGATTTTGTTGAGTCAGTGAAAAGATGGCCTTTTCTACTCTTATGGTGCATCATGTTTATTATTTTAATTGGCTTGTAAATCATTGCTGGAGTAGTAAATAACTTTAGTTAGAGATAACTCTAATGCTAACTTATACAACATCTTTACAAGTGTGGTATGCGTATACACAGTATTACTTTTCTTTACTCACTGAGGTCAGTGTAAACATGTCTGTGGTTTCACATTCTCTCAAAATGAAAATGCTAAGAGAGAACATGAGAACAAGAGGAGAAAGAAAAACAAGCTTGACATAAAACTCTGAATCAGAGAGATAATTTACATTAGTAAATTTTATTTTATAAAGTAAGTTTTTAAGTATAACCCGAAATGCCATTCCAATATAGGCCTGACAAATCATAGCTTACCCTACTATATAATAAAGTCTTTTAATTTTCATTTAATTATGACCCTTCTCCCATTTTAAAAATGAATTTCTTGATTACTTTTTTTTGCCTTGCAGCGGACTATCACAGCAACAACTACACAGTGACTAACGGATGGAAGATCCACAACACTGCTAAAAACAAGTGGTTTGTCTGCATGGCCAAACATGCAGAGGACAAGCAGAAGTGGCTGGACGCCATCTTGAGGGAACGGGAGCAGAGAGAATGTGAGTAACACTTTTTTAGGCAATATACGGCACTTATAGTTTATGGGCCTTTTTTTAGTACTAGAGTTCCCCTCATGGAAAATGATCTTGCTTAGAAAGACATGGCAGCACAGACCATGTTTTACAAGGAAACTAACAAGTGTGAGCAATTCTTTTTTAATTAATGCTTTAATTGTTTGAAATACACTTGCCACAGGTAGGATGTATTGCAGGATGGTGTATAGAAGCGCCTCCTGCTCTTCTCCTACCTCTGCTTTTCCATCCTCTCTATTTGCCCTACAGGTTGGTGTCACCTTAGATTCACAAACCATCAAGGCTCCCTCAGCTGGCACACAGTAACAAACACAGACTGTAGATGTGCTTATGACCTGGATGCAGTGTTTGTGTCCTACGGTTATGTCCCACCTTGAACAAGCTGCCTGCCTTTGTTTAGTAAATAGAGGCTTAGGTGACATGACGTCTACAGTTGGCCTGGTTGACCTGTGCACTAAGCAGATTACTACAACAATCTTCACATAAAAAAACAAAAAATCAAGGTATAAGACGAATCAAAGCCCTCGGTGTGAAGTGACTGATGTCTCATTAATAAACAACAAACATGCTAAAAACAGCATCTTCGCTTTAAATAGAAGAGCTTTCGCTCGTCAAAGAAAGTGAAGCTCAATTACATCATACACGTGCATTTTAGATAATCTGGATCTATTTTTACAATAATAAAAGTGTTAGTGTGTCTTGCATAGACTTAAAGGCAGAGTAGCATCAATTTCAGCAGTTTGTTTTGCAGCCATGTAATGAATTGATGTGGAATTAGCTTTGGATTAGTGTGCAAAAATCCAAAGTGTGTTTAGTCTCACCCAAAAGAAATACACTTCATTCATTGATGGTAAAAATAAGCCCTACACAGCACCACACCCACTGATTTAAGATTAGTAATGCAAACTGATATTCTTGTTGCTCCTTCAGACTTCCCTCTTTTGCCTTAAATTGTGTTCCCACCTGTTCAGCACCGACCACCTGTCTTTGTTATGTTGTGTGCATTAGACAGTGTGAAAGGCTTTAACCAGATTTGGGGCTGCACACAACAGGTCACCTGATAGCATTGATGGCTAACAATCAAAATTGGATCCCTAAAGCTATTGGAACATTACTTGGCTAAATGTATCTCAAAGGTTCAGCTGCACACGATGCGTCTTAGCTGAGTACAACTGTCAACATAAATATTTGCATTTTTGTCTGTGTACATTCACATTTAATTAGCATCCACAACGGAGGTCGACGTCATAAGCATCTGATCCTGTGATAAAAGGGTTTCAGAGTAGGAATAAGTACGAACGAGTGTGCTGCAGCTTGTGGTGTTTGGTTTCAACCCGGCAGAAATCAACCTGAGGCTAACAGATGCCAGATCAGTCACAGTGCCCAATTTCCCCACACTCTCCCGTTATATTACCCTCTCCACAGTATACTCTGCTCTCAGTGTGCTTACCTTTCTCTCAACCTCTTAACTACAGTCTAGACAGCTACAGTACATGATAAAGTTTTATTGCAATAAATCCTGGCAACGTTTTCTTTTTCATGTCTTCCCCTTCATGCATTATTGCTTTTCCTGACACGCCTTGTTTAATGTGACCTTTTCCATGTATTGCTGTGGTCCTTCCGTGTGCTGGACATGTGGCTCTCTTGAACCCTCCTAAAAGACTGCCAGCTGGAGGTGTTTTGTCTTATCACTGTTTTAATGACAGTTTAGAGAAAATGCGTGGGTCAGATAATGCGATAGGGTATTAGCTCATGCCAATGAGTGCAGGAAGACAAGGAGCAGCACAAGACAAACTCTGACAGCTGGAACAGAAGCTGAGGGGCCTCTGCGCTGGACAGGCCCCGTCTGTTGTTCAATGACACTCATTGTTTAAGTCTACTCCAGCTGCTGTCAAATGTAATATAAACCCACCTCCATCACAGGCTGCCAGTACAGAACCCCGGAGACTTAAGAGTTAGCAGTGTAACTTTTTACATTGTTTGTCTCACCCCTCTCAGTTGGTCAGGCTTCCACCACAACACTTCTACTTTCAAAGCCATAAGTTGCGTAATGCAGCAAAAAAGATATCTGTTTTCAACTGGATTGCACAGTTTGCAGTGGACAGCCAAGAGTCCGAAAATATTAAGGACCCTGGCACTCCAAGCCGACCTCAAAGGAATAGTGACAAAGGTTAAGTGATCAAATGCCTTGCATTGCCGCACATTTCCTCGTGCCTTCTGTTCATATTTGCAGATAAAGTCACTTCAAAGGCTACAGCCAAATGCCAGATGACCGCCAGCATGTACATATGAGAGGAAATAACTAGTCAGCAGTTTGTATTTGTAGTCCAAAAAACATCTCAGGAAGACAAACAAAGTCCCCTACCATATTCAAGCCAAAACGATAAGGAGAAGCGCCACTAAATGGGGCGAATTCATTGATTTGCTAGGCTGAGCAGCCCCTTAGCAAGGCTCACTGGCACAATGGTTAACAACGGAAGATTGTCAACTTGTGTGTGTCAGGGTCCGAAGAGAAAGCAAGGTGGTTGACGAGTGACAAAGATCCCAAGTTAGATCGGTTTCCAGCTGTACCAAATAAGTTTTCTGTCAAGCATATTGCAACGTGATCAGAATACTTTATAGTTGAGTTCAGCAGATTGATGTGTCGCTCAGTAGAGTAAAACGTGTGGTGTACAAGCCACAGCCGACCTGTCGAGTGCCAGTGTGACGTCATGGGAGCGCCATAACTGTTAAATAAATAAAAGAATTCTTCTTAACCCAGTACGTTTACAAGTGAGACTTGCAGTCACTCTGAGAGTCCTGGTGTCCAGTTACCCTCGAGCTCGTTCAGGCTTCCTGTTTCCACTTTGTCGTGCACCGCTGAAAAAAAAGCGGTGCGCGCCCTCTGGACGCACACTCAAAATCCTGGCGCACCAGCGAGATCTACGTCATTTTGACGTAACATTGGCGCACGCAAGCTCGGATGCGGTGACTGTACAACGGCCTTTAAGAAGCTTAGGGAGCCACAGTGCAGCAGAGTTGAGTTGCCCCGAGTCAGAAAGTCTCACAGTGCGGTTCAGAAGTTCATCAAATCCACGGTGAGGTTAAGCGGCTCAAACTGTGAACTTACTGGAGAGGTTTTACTGGGGCAGCGAGCCTTACAATACGCCCTCACATGTAGTGCTTTACAATAGAGGAATAATAGTTAACAAACCAACACAGAAATAAGATCAGGATCACACTGCCCTCCTGAACTTTACTTACTCCCAAAAACAACTTGTCTAGGAGAGATTACCATCTGGGTTTGTTTCAGAAAGTAAGGTTGTGGCAGCCCCATGCCGCCATGCTCTGTTCCTGGCTTCATTCCATCTGCACAATACCAGAACACAACCGGGCCGTCCAGGCAAAGGTCCATTTGTTTCTTCTAACAGCACCATGACGGCCTTTGCCTTTTGGCTTTGACACGTGTGGAAGCTGTGGAAAGCAAGTAGAATTTTTTGTCCAGTAATGGGTCTGCTGTATTTTTCTTGCCATTGGGATAGAGTCACTGTTTTTACAGAAATGTTTCTCATTCGGTTGATGGGAAGGTTGACAAATCCTCTTAGATCTGACATTTTTTTTTCTCTTTTGTTTGTAGGTCTCAAGCTTGGAATGGAGCGGGACGCCTATGTGATGATTGCAGAGAAGGGGGAGAAGCTCTACCACATGATGATGACCAAGAGTCGGCACCTGATTAAGGATCGGCGCAGGAAGCTCAGCATTGTACCCAAGTGCTTCATGGGAAAGTGAGTTTCTTTGCTTCTTTAGTGCCTGGTTTCTTCAGGTTCCAAGAATGTGACTGCAATGCTATGCTGTTCACAGGGGGATCCTTACAAATTGTCGTTACGTAAGATCAGCAGGCTTTCAAAAGAGCTGGTATCCAGTCTCCCCAAGTCTTGGCAAGATGCCTAAACTGTATTATCCCTACATCCTCTTTTCCATAATGAGTCTCCTCTCATGGTTCATAGAAAAGACCAAGTTGCTCCCCACATACTCACCCAGACTTTTATTTGCAAACTGAAGCTCTGCAACAAGCCACCCCTCTTTCGGTCCCCTTGATGTTCAGTACAATGAATAGACAATGAAAGACTTGCTTTAGTGTCCCTCAGGCCAGCGGTTGTGAGATCCTGAGCAGCAATGAAAATTCTTTCCGGCACCATTTTAGGGAAAAATAAAATTAGGCAAGGCTACGATGGAGACCAATGACTGTAAAGATAAACCAGGAAGCAACCATTAATGTCTGCAAAACTGCCAGCATGGCCTCTCAGTATATTACAATTCATAAAATGCATCACCTATGTGAAATAGTTTTTCGAGAGGTGAATGCAGTCGACGATAACACTGCATTGAGTACTATCACATCAGCTGCTGCCAAGAAGCAAATTTAATGGCTCGCTCAAAAATGTAATGGTGTTTCTGGGAGACATGTTCCATCGTGGTGGCGTCACATGAAGTCCTTGTCTGGGTGTTTTCTTCTCTCTGTTTAATGTACCTCACTAGACGGTCAGGATCCTGAGATCTTCCAGGAATTACGTTCAGCCAAAATGTGTACGTCAGCATTCAGCACTCCCTGTCAGAATATAGGCCCTACTGTTAAGAACAGTGCGCTTTTACTATCCTCATTGAAGTAATGCTTTTTCCTGCCCCCATCCACTAGTAGGTCAGAGTCAGAACATTGGCTGTCGAGCTGGTTTAAATTTCAATATTTGCTAACATGGATGCTTCTTTTCTCAGACAATCCTTTTTCAGTCACTCCCTTCCTCCTTTGCCTCATCCATGTGGTATAAGTTTGTCTGTTTTTCACTTTCTATCATCTCCCACTTTCTTCACTTTATCACTCAGTCATTTCCTGCCGATGAGTGCAACCTGCATTAGCTCTGCATTTGTCTCACTGATGAAATTAGCAGCGGCCATAGTTTGAATGCTTATTGCATTAAACAGAGATGCTGACTGCTGGTTTGATAGCACCCTTGTTGTCTCGATAGCATCATTCCATCATCTGTCTCTCTGTCTGTCTGTCTATCTACATTGGAAGGTGGTCGGTGTTACCTCGCGTTACATTTTCTTATTGCTACTTTTTTTGGTTGTGCCAGTGCTGGCCTGGCATCTTTTGTGGGGATTTAACGTCCTAATTTTCTTGTATTGTATTGTACTTTTTTTGTGGTAAGAGGAGAGCTGTTCTAGGAAAGGATAGAATTAGATCTACCTGCTCCATTTCTGGGTTGGCTTCTATTCCACTAAGTTTTGGTTCTCAAATCTATTTTCTCACCCAATTCCATACTGTGTTTCTTCAGAGCAGGTTTTGAGCATGTAGTGTTTTCCTACTTTAAACAAGACAAAATTAAGTACACTATAAAAAGTCAGTATTCATACTTGCGTGCACTTGATGCACACTGTTGTCCCACAATGTAATTTACAATGGAAATGGAGCTGGAACAAATTAAGATAAATAGCAAATGGTGGTGAGATGGCTCCAGAAAGATCTTAGAAAACAAACAAAAAGTGTTTGGGAAAAAAAAAAATCTCTTTGTGAAGTTTAATTGCCAGAACATCCTAAAGTTGCAGTTAGAATAATTTACAGACAGTACAATGACACCAATATTGTGTATATTGTATTTGTATTCTATTAGTATAAAACCGTAAAGTAAGTTGTTTTCTTGTATAGTACAGTACTTACTGCAACACAAGTGAAGATTAGTATGTAGTATATATACGGCACACGGTCAGAATGTAGTATGTGGAATAGGGACACAGCAGTTGTCTATCCAAGTCTAGGGGGTCACTTGAAAAGCCAATTTGCTAATGTTGCTGAACTATATATATATATATATATATATATATATATATATATATATATATATATATATATATATATATATATATATATGCAGAAGCGCAACCAATCATTAGCAGATATTCCCCCAAATCCATTATCCCTGTCTTCTACTTCTCCGTGTGTGACTGAAGGTTCTGGCGTCTCTCTTACACACACACACACACACACACACACACACACACACACACACACACACACACACACACACACACACACACACACACACACACACACACAATGCCTGCTCATCATATTAATTTCCATCACAGCTCTGTGTCCAAAATTAACTTGACTCTTATGTACACACACACACACACACACACACACACACACACACACACACACACACACACACCAATTAAGCCACCGGCTTTGACATGAACATACAGAGAGACAAAAAATACATACACTAATAATGCTGGCATGAAAACACATTCTTTTCCCAATGAATTGATAACATACTCTTATACTTTTGTGCGTCAGGCAGACATAAAGAACCAGTGGCAGCTCAAGGTGTTCGCAGTTCTTCATTATCATACACACACAGCAATCATATGCTTGTGGGTCATCTTTTTATGCACGCACGGCCGCACATCTTGTTTGCTTGTCATTTATGCATGCTAAGCAATCACACACTCGTACGTCCGTTGCATGACTGCCTGAAAGTAAATCAACGCACGCACATACTGTATATCTCACACACACACTTTGAAATTGTTCCCATGCTGAAATGTTCAATCTTAGAATTCAGGAACACACACACACACACACACACACACACACACACACACACACACACACACACACACACACACACACACACTCACTCACTCACTCACTCACTAACTATCTGGGGAAGTGATTTCACTCAGCAGCATGAAAGACGAAGAAGGGGAGAATGTAATTTTCTCCTTCAAACATTTGTTCAGCGCACACTGGGTGTGACAAAAAGGGAGCGGAGCTGAAGTGCTTAAATTTGGATAGTTAATGCATGTACAGTACCAAAGCCTGAGGGATATTTGAAGAGAAAACGAGAAACTTTGTTGTATGAATATGTATTGTAGATGCACTGTCTGTGCCTGTGGTCGAAGTAGTTCATTAAAACTGTAACCATTTTAAATGTCATACTGACAGACTAAATTGCAAGAGCCTTGCACAGTGTTAAGATATTGCATTGCGCAAGGCTCTCAGTAGTGAACAACATCCAGGCCAACTCCACTTCAGAATGGATATTGGTCTACTGAAAGCAATAGGCTCTGCTTGCAAGGCAAATCCTATATGCATTGTACATGTATCATTGAAATACAAACTGTTACAGTTGGGAATAGTCTGGGGAAAAAATTACCTTCCCTAGGTTACCTCTGCTGACTGGCCACAATGTGCAGAAGTGCAATTTTGATTTCAAAGGTGGGGTGGACACAGTTAGTACAGGCACAAATACTTGCTGAAATCATGTGAAATGACTGTGAGCTAGATAGTACTTAACTGTGGAGTTTGACATTTAAACATTAAGGTGGTGCAATAAAGAAAAAGTGGGGAGTAAAATGCAAAATGCAAAATAACTATCAAAAATATAAAATGTAGAGCTCAAGCTTAACATTTTAAATTGTATCTCATCTGACAATGTACTAGACAATCCAAACTCCATTATAATAGTTGGTTTTTAGTTTTTAAGTTATTCTCTTTTCCAAACTCTCCATTCATTCTGGATAATCAGTAATTTGCTGCACACTGAAAATACCAACTCACACTATACACATTTAGTAATCAGAGCCACAGTCAGCAGTGTATACCAGTGGTTTTCATATACAAACAAAGCACTGGGTTAAATCTCATTTTTCTTCTTCTGCTTAAACAACATAATCCAACAAAAACTAATAAAAAGCAGTTAGGCTCTGTGCAATGACTCTGGAGGGAAACTGGAGCACTGATACTGTTAAGTCTTTAACGCCTTGGCTACTGGTGCTGCTGCCTTGCTAGAGCAGCAACCTGAACTCCCCATTGTTATATTTTAGTGGTAGACTGTGGCACGTGCATGTAGACTTTGACAACTTATCAAGGAGTGAATAAGGACCTCTGCACATATGCTGGGAAGTTGCTTTGGCTAACCAAAATACCAAAATGCTGTTTTCAACTGAAGACTAAGCTGTAGTGCACACGTGTCAAACTCAAGGCCCGCGGGCCAAATCCGGGCCCTTGCTAATTTTGATCCGGCCCCTATATACATTTAGGTTCACAATACATTTTGGCCCACCTACTTGTCACTTTTCACAACGTTTTTTCCCAACATTTCTTGATTCTTTTGGCATTTTTTCGACATTTTTGCCGACCAAACTGTAAGTGAGAAGACTACATGAGACACGCAATAATTCAAAGATATTTGACTTTACCCATGACATAAAAGCAATAAACTCTACGTCTGACTCTCAATGTGATTCTCATTTTCTAGTGTGGCCCTTAAGGAAATTGAGTTTGACGCCCCTGCTGCAGTGAAACCCCCCACTGGAGTAGATATATCAAAACATCTCACATATACATAGGTGTTATAGATAACGTTACAGGTTTTCTTTGCATTTTATTTTTTAAATGTAATGTTCTACAGTTAGTGTTTAAGAGCTTATCTATCAGAACAAGGGGTGTGTTGCAGGTTTTATGAGTGTGGTATGGTCTGTATATCATAAAAAAGGATCAAACTTTATGTATTTATTATATAAGCCATGAGCATGAGAGGCTTAATGAATGAATTTGATAGTAAATGGGGGTACTTTCAAAAATACCAACCATATCGACAGAAAAACAAGACAAAACATAGGGGCACCCAAACTGTGTGTCTGCCAGGTAATTTCTGTGAAGTTCAATGCAAAGACAGCACAGCAAGGAGCCCAGTGCCAGGGATGGTAACAATTTCAAAAACAGCAAACAGATTACCACTTTAAGAAACCATGCCTCATCATATGCTTCTTTGTCTTTGTGTTCTCAGTGAGTTTGTGTCATGGATGATGGAGAGTGGAGAGATCAGTAAGCCTGACGAGGGGGTCAACCTGGGACAGGCCTTGCTGGAAAATGGCATCATTCACCATGGTGAGACGAAACAAAATCCTTTATTTCTCTCTCTCCTTTCCTTGATCTCTTTCCGATTTTCTTTGTTTGTTTTAGTTAAACCTCTCCCATCTTCTATTCCTTTATACTTTTGACTCGCATCTTGATGCTCTTTGCAGCTCCCCTTGTCATGTTGTTTTTTTTTTTTTTTTTTTTTTTTTTTTTTGTTTAGTCATCTCGTTCTTCTTTTACTGCCTCTCTTTTTCTCTGATTCACATTCTCCTTCTGCAATAGTTTGACCCATTCATGTTATGAATTTGTCCCCCCACTTCCTGTTGGAGCACCCAATTTTAGGGTAGAAACCACCATGATCCAAAGGCAATCTTTGGTAATAATAATTCTGGAAATGTGTCTTACATTATTTCCCCTTCCCTGTTTTTGTCTTGAGTGTGACATTCACAGGACCACCAACCTGAATTATGCATTAAGGGATGACACACACACACACACACACACACACACACACACACACACACACACACACACACACACACACACACACACACACAAACAGCTATGCATAATGTATGAACACAGTTGTCCAGAGTGTTGCTGAAGGGGCTTTTGTACATAGTAAGTGCAAACCACTGTCACAATGTATACACACCACCCTCTCAGGGAAATTTGCTGAGATCCAACCTTCACATTCCTTAATACCTGTGGAAAAAACCCTGAAATCCTCCCTCACACTAGCCTACGACCACAGAGAGGTACAATGATGACATGCAGGGCTCTGTGGGATAGCAATGAGGTTTTGTGGGCAAACCGTAGAGGCTCAGGCCCTGCAGGCAAAGTATAGGTGTCATCAGTTAGTCACTGAAAAGAAATCAGACAGAGAAGTAATGTGACAGAGTGGCAAATTGAAGCTGTCCATCTACCCTTTCTGAGTCAAGCATTACTTAAGTGAAGAGACACATAAAAAGAGAGACAGTCAACCACATGCATTTTAAAGTATGTAATGCAAACTTTATCCAATCAGCTGTGCATGTTTGAGCCACTAAATCACACCAGTTCATACTTGAATGTTTGTCATTTTGACATCTCCTTTGCCCCCATAATAATTCAGCTATCATTTTATGTGCTTTAAATTTCACATTTGACACTTTACAATGGCTGATTGTGTGGTGCCTTTGGTTTTATGAGGACATTTTAAGTCTAGACTGAGAAAACCAGTAGATTTTTTTGAGCCCATGCCAACTTGTTGTGGTAGAACCAAACTGCCTCTGTTTGGCAGATTTCACTCTTAGCTTCTCCAACATGCATCTGTTTGTGTATGTACGTATGTATTAGTCATTTTCCATTTTCTTTATTGGATTAATTATAGATACAAACATTTTTTTGTTTATTAATGTGAGTATGGAGATGTTATTGGAATTGGCAGCTGTCTGCTATGTTAAATATTTGAATATCATGGCTTACCCAACACAGACAGAATTTACAACTGCAGAGTTTCCCACAAACGTCTTGCTTTGCAAACAATTCCTTCTACAAATGCAATTTGTAAAAAAAAAAGTTAGGAACAAATCACATTGGAAACCCAATGCTTAGCTATACTCCCAACATTATGAAACTTGCATGTTTGAAAAGGCCCAGACAAAGTTACGACAGTCTTTTTTCACTTTACTGTGCAAAGTTTATTAAGAGGTGGACTCAATACAAGTATGTTTTAACTAAATATTGAGTAGTTCGTAATGCATCTGTGTGTGTATGTACAGTCAATAAATCATATTGGCCGAACCATATGCCACTCTCCACTAAGCTCTACTGACACATCCTTGGAAAACTATGGCTATAGCTCTTCAGCCATTGATATCTAAATACATGTGGACATTATAGACATGCTAGCCATTTAGATGTGACAATAAGCAGGAACATCAATGTTCTTATCAATCTTTTTGGAGTCAATGTAGACATTTTTTTGAAGACTAGAATATCTCAAAGCAAAAAAAGAAGTTGTGAAAGGCACAGTTTTTATTTTGCTTAATTATTCCACAGTTAAGAGTGGAAGAGGCAAATGAAATTTCAAAGTACTGCAAATCCCTTGTTCTCCGTACATACAGTATGGACAATGATATATGTATCTACTTGCAGTAGCGCTGATATCTACAACCTAGACTGTTAACGGAATGCTTTTTCAAATGAAAACAAAATTTAAGAAAGGAGAAATGGCATACTTAAGGTTGATAGGTTATGAACCCAGCTAAGGTGACATTATCTCATTGTGGTGATATTTCAGTGTCGGACAAGCACCAGTTCAAGAACGAGCAGGTGTTGTACCGATTCCGCTACGACGATGGTACCTACAAGGCCCGCAGTGAGATGGAGGACATCATGTCTAAGGTAACTATAATTCTGCATCAGGATATCATTATTGGTGTTTGATAGGTAATGTAAAAGCCAAAGTTGAGGAAAAAGGAATAGCCCTTTTAGACGATAGGCATTATAAAATTGTTAATATGCATCAGATTTACATTCAGTAAATTAGAAGGAAATAGAGATAAGTGGCTGCACAAGCTGCGTTTGAAAATTGCATATAAGCATCTCATATTAAGTCTTATAAATCATTGTACAAATGAATTGATTGTAGAATGATTCAAAAATGTAACGAGTGCACCTTTGCTAAAATTTGCCAAATTCTGTATCCAAAATGTCTAAAGAATTTTATGATTGTTTACATTTGTTCAACATATCAACAGTTTATGCAAATGTTCATACTCTAGAGGCACTAATCCCATTCCCATAGAAAACTCTGTCAGAATCTAAACATCTGACATAAAGATTGGTTATGTTGGCCTACCTGACTATGATTTTGAAACTTTTATCTTCAAACGATAGCCTTGGGGTAACTCTTTTCACAGTCAACAGTTAATTCTCTTGGCCATGCTTGTACTTGCTTACCCAAGGTGTGTATGTTATATGACTCAGCGCCTCCGTTTTTCTTCCCTTTTTAGGGCGTCCGGCTGTACTGCCGCCTTCACAGCCTCCACACACCTGTCATCAAGTAAGTACCTGCCCTTCTCTCCTCTCTCCTCCTCTCCCGCTTTCCTTCCATATGCTAATGTCTCCGCTGTCCAGGTGCATGAATGCATATTCATGAAGGGTTCGCATTCGGCCCACGTCACCCCTTTCTGTAATGACTGCACTAACAGTAGCACTGCCAGGAATGAGAGCCCTCAAACCTCCCTTTCCTCTCCAACTTGGACTACCAGCCAGGCTCTAGCTGCTGTAGGTTCATGTGTACAAGATTCAGTTAAGGTGGAGGATGCCAGGTTTCATGACTGGAGGTTTATATGGGGTACCTGTTAAAGGATTAAGGAGAGCTACATGTTATGAGCATTTGTCTCTTATCTTTACAGTGTTATGGGTTTGCTGAATGTATGTTAGTAACTATATATATATATATACATACACTTACATGAGTTAAGTGATAACACAACACAAATTTCAACCCTGACAACTCTCTCTCTCTCTCTCTCTCTCTCTCTCTCTCTCTCTCTCTCTCTCTCTCTCTAAAACGTTTTACTTGAAATACATACGCAATACACATACTATAGAAATATAAACTTTACCGTATACAGTATATGCACACACATATACAAACTCCATCCCCAGAATGTTATACGCCCCATATGCTGATAAACAAATGCAGTTGTCCATTAGTCCTTAGTTGTTAATTTAAACTAAGCCTTATTATAATTCAGTAATAAGTCTTGTAAATATTGGCCCAAGACCTAAAACTATGTCTTAAATTAGAGTTAACTTAAAAGAAATTGTAACACTGAAATTAAAATCGGTCCTGGGAAGTGGAAAAATGATCTCACTTTACCAAAATGTTTTTCTTCTGAAGGTCTAAGAGTCAGAATAGAAGTACAAATGTAAATAGAAGCACAGGAAAAACATATCGTCTCCCTCTGACACCTCCTCAAACACACACACACACACACACACACACACACACACACACACACACACACACACACACACACACACACACACACTCTCTTTATCTGGCACAGCCCCTCCCTTCATACTCTTCCTCCATTACCCCTCTATCTCTCCCTACATCACTCACCCGCTGGTTGAAATGCCCGGGGCTGCCATCGGTGCAAACAAAGAGCTTTTGGTCCGGGTACAAATCCTATTAACATACAAAGGCAATCCCTCTGCTTGCCAGCAGGATATTATGTAATATAGCCTTGCTTTTTTAATCCATCACTAAATTGGCATTTGGAAACATTTTGAGTGATGGATGTATTGCATTTTATGAATCATAAATAATTATAAACCGTGCCTCTGTTTTATTTAACTCTGAGTGACAAAGCACCCGCCGGTTTGCACTTGACATAACTTATGATAAAACAGATATAAACCTAATGAAATCAATCTTGGGAGTGTCATATATGTCTTATGCTGTAGAAGATAATGCCCTCCCTAAAACAGAAAATCATTGATCAGTAAATGATGTCTAGAAGCAGCTTTTCATGTTGTTTCAAGGCATTGTCTGCAGTATCAATCAACACACTTCTTGTCCACATATTTTGATTTGGCTTTCATTATGAATGTGGCAGTATGGGTGGTCCAGACACACCCTATGTCTTACTCACAACATTGAGATGTTAAAGCAACTGTACCGTTCATTTCATAGGCTCTGATACACCCATCGAGTCACACAACCAACCACACTTCCTCTGTAGCGTTTCCTGTTTCACATGTAAATGTTGAGCAGATTGGTCCACAGTGGTTGTTAATGTAATCTCACAAAAAAAGCTCAAAGAATCAAATAATAAAATGATTAAGTCTGGCAGGATTTAGAAAACTATAGAACGACTGTCTGGAACACGTGTAGCACATGTAGTACTATACCTGCAAATATATAATTCTCATGATATGGATGTTGTCATGGCAATAACAGAAATTTATATATTTTTTACTTTCTCTGACTCTAAATCGAGACGATGTTGTCTTTTGTCTGTTACTCAAGAAATGCAACATAACAAACGCAAACAGACACTGTTCGCTGTTGATGCTGTTAACCACAGAGAGGTTTTGTTATCTGTTAAACACATGTTGTATGTAAAGCCACAGACTGGGAACTGTGTTTTTCTTTCATGCCACCTGTGTTGTACTGTTAAAATACATTTTGTGAATTTTTTTTTTGCTTCTTTAGGGACAGAGACCACCATCTGAAAACCTTTAAATCTGTGGTGCCTGCCAGCAAACTGGTTGACTGGCTACTTTTGCAGGTAAAATCGTTGTCTTATTAGACTTTCATTTAATCCAAACACATATAATACTAAACAAGGCGCCAAGGTTGTATAAAATGATAATAACTGTCATTACTGTCTTTTTTTGTGTCATTGTACGGTTTGATTATAGACTTGAATTGTATTTCAATCAATGATCGTGAAGAGCACAACCAAGGACATGTAGAAGCAGTCTCCAATCTCTCATTGTCTTTGTTTTACACATATTTATGAACGCTTAGTGGCTCACAAATCACCATCTTTACTGCAACAAACGCATAGATAACTCAGGCCAGCGGTGCTGCAGCCTGCTGTGTATGAGAAGGTGTAAACAGGCATTGTAACTGACCGACAGTGTGCGTCATTGATTTGGTTTCCCAGGGAGACTGCTCGACCCGAGAGGACGCTGTGACGCTGGGCGTGGGGCTCTGCAACAATGGCTTCATGCACCACGGTAGGTTAAATTCTCTGTCACACACACACATGCATGAAGGACAGGTAAAGACACCTCAAATTGACTAGGATTTTGACTTCAATTCACTTAGATCATCTATTCTGCATAAGATAAAAGGAGCTCAATGACACATGCATGGTGTGGAGATGTCTCCAATTATTTACATTGCTCTCTTTTGCAACAGCCCATTCACACTGTTGTTGTGTGACTTGATCATTCCCTCATCGTGCGTTTACCCATATTTGCCCCCCTACAGTCAGTCCTTCCCTCTGCCCGTAACATGTAATATGTAATATTAGCCTCTCCTCTATCATGCTGTCATAGGTTGAAAAAAGGGCATGGTAAATTTGCATACCTGGTCTAGCCAAGTATTGGTAACCTCACTGACCACATTGTAGTGGAGCGGCTTTGGTTCTATCCCAGCATGTTGAACGTAAACAGAATTAGCAGCGTACCCTAACCAGAGCTGTTTGGCTTAGCTATGTGGCTGTCTGGGTCAGTCCACTGAACCATGACCACTGCTTAAGGCCTAAAATTGAATCGCTCATCTTCATTGGCCAAGTGTATGATGTGTACTTAGTGCTGGAATGCTGAAGAAGTAACAGTCCTTTTAGTAGTGAATTACATTAATAGGTTACACTAGCAGACAGGTACCATTTCACAAGCTGCTTATTGTGCAACACTTAGTACAAGTGAAACATTAGAATGTATACAATACCAAGGCTTAAATGTACACATGATTTAAAGCATACACATTTCTTCTCAAGCATCTGTATTTCACTCTCATTTAAACACAAACATAGCCGCTCCCAGGCAGTCATATAGTGGCTTTCCCTTTACTTTTAGCTTGCTTGATTGGCACTCACAAATATATCTGCCTCCCTCTACCATCTGTTGGAAGGTGTCACTTGTTCTCTACCTCTCCTCTGCCTTTCTTCAGGGTCACAACCTCTCTTCTCAGCCTGTCTGCACTCCTCACCTCTTCTTAAGTCACTTGTTTTAGTCCTTTAGTCAGCACATCTGCTGCTTTTCACCTGGTACATTTTGAACTCTTCTTCTTTTTCCATTTTTTTTCTGTCCTTGTCTTTCAAGTCTTTTTATGTCTGTCTGATTGTACTTGATATGAGGTTACGAGGCTCCTTACTAGTGGGAGGAGCATTGATAACAGATAACAGTTAATTTGCCTTTCATCTGTCCTTACCTGCTTACATCATTCATCTACACGTCTGTCGTGAACACCTGTTGCATTTTGCCCTTCAGGCAACTTAACATATAGGGCACATTTTCCATGTATCCTCCATTAGTCCTGTTATACGGCAGGGTTGAATGGCTCCTACGCCAAAATATCATTAATTAATCATTTGCCAATATTAACTATAGAATGCCAATAATGGAAGTAACGGTGAGTAATGTTTTTTTAACCACAGATTTTCCTTCCACCACAATATTCTGAAATGTAAATCAATACTGAACCAGTGAAAATGAATGATCTTCCAATGTTCCCCTCAGGGACTAAATGTGTCTTATGGGGATACATTTATTGAAGGTGTGTCTATTTGATGGTCATTGAGATTAAATGATTTTAAACCCCTGGTTAAAGTTGCCACTGCATTCAGATCAGTCTGAAATGCAGCTTTTAGATTGCTGTTTGAAATTTGTTTGCACTTTGTAGAGAAGATACTGAAAGACCATTACATTCATAATTGCCCACATAGTTGCTTCAGTGCATTATATTTTATGTCATGCCTATATAGTTTAATTATATAATTTAAATTTACTTGATATTGTCAGCTGTTATTAGCATTTAAATGATGATTTAGCATGTGTGTGTGCAACTGTGTGTGTGTGTTACTAGGGTATGACAGTTTCCGGAGTAGCACTCCCTCCAGTTGAATAGGTGGTGTTAAGTTATTATATGACTTCAGCCTCTGTGACTAAGAGGAAATTACTCATGTTCAGGCTTCGTTTGAGTTGGTGTAAGGCCTGTGTGTGTGTGTGTGTGTGTGTGTGTGTGTGTGTGTGTAATCAGTTTGTGAAGGCTTTTGTTCACCTGAGGGTGCCAGATGCTCGCCAAACCTCTGAACAGCTGGGTACCTTTGGTTCTTTGTGTTGGCTGTTCAAGCCCCATTTTACAGTGGCCTTACAGATTCATACACCTATGATAAGATGATTTGGGGCCAAATGTAAAAAATGCCAATTCCTATGTGACAAAACAAGATGGATATTTTACACAAACAATCTGCCTCCAACATCATGGCTTTAGTCCAAATGCGAGCATGAAGCTGTCATTTTAGAGACATATACTTTTATCTCACCACTTCATCCCGTTTTGTTGCTAACACATCAGGATAAACAATACCCACAGACCTTCCCGAGTACCACCAAATACAGATATATTTGTGTATCTGCACCTGTTGCAGTGTCCGGTGTTGATACAAATGAAAACTGACAGGAGAATTATTGTGGAAGAGCGTTATGTTTACCACTTCAATTCAGTGTTTCACAGAAAGTAACAAAATCACAGCTAAAATGATTAAAAAAGAGAATCTTTCATTCAAGAAAATCGTTGTTGAGCACAATACCTGCTCACATACTGTAACCAAGGGCCTTATTTCAGTGGCTTAGGTTTTTATCAAACTGTCTTATCAAAAAATGTAGTGTGTTTTGGTTCAAGTTCAAAAACGGCTGTGACTGAAGAAGCATCCGTAACGTGGTCCTCACCTGTTAGACCCCATGTGTTGGAGTGAGGCTCAGCCCACAATGGGATTTCAAAACACATTTAGACACATGGCTGTGTGTGTTTCTTGTGTCCTCTGGAGAATCCTTCCTAGCCCTTGTCTGAGCTGGCTGCGTCCCAGATGTGGTTTGGCTCCAGATGTTCCTACCTGCATCATGAGTTAATTAGCTAATTAACTGTTAGCTTGTTTGTGTGAAGATGTGCACACATTAAGTGGCAACTTCTTGGGCAAACATTCATATCTCCACAGGTCTTTGAAGTTGCAAACACACTTAACATTTACAAGGTCAGTTTTGCAAGTGAAGGCCAATTTTGCAACAAGACCATCAATTTAGCCAGTATGAGCGCAAACAAAGTTTGGATTATTAATGGACAAGAAACATTGGATGTTTATTTTATGGCCTTTCATTAGCACCACTTTCAGCAACTTTTAACTGAGATGTACCCTATTGCTGTTAGAGTCGTTATTTCTTTCTGATTACATGGTGTGTGTTTTCCCCTCAGTCCTGGAGAAGAGCGAGTTCAAAGATGAGTCCCAGTTCTTCCGTTTCTATGCGGATGAGGAAATTGAGGGAACCAGCACCAAGAGCAAGCAGCTCCAGCGCAATGACTTCAAACTCATCGAAAACATCTTGGCAAAGTCCCTGGTGGTAGGCTGGAACACACAGGCACATAAAAACCACAAAATCCACACATTCTTACTAGAAGGTGTAACGGTTCACAAAATTCACGGTTCGGTTCGATACGAGACAGCGGTGTCACGGTTCGGTACGTTTTCGATTCCGCAAAAAGAAAGAAATGTCAGAGAAATTTACCTTGATTTTTACAAATTCATCATATCATAAAGTATGATCTTTTTACTTTGAACAATGACAGAGCTCTACTTAATCCATCTTCTGAGGTGTCTTCTTAGCAGCATATAAAACAAAAACGGCTCCTTATAAAAGAAATATACACGTTACAGTCAGGTAGCTTTGGGTAGCACTTGACGTCCAGCCGTCTGCTGTCAGAGCAACAGCTGGTGCTTCGGACAATTGGTTCTCTATTTGGGCTTTTGTTTTTTTAGTACAAGGCAGGAATTACGGTCTGGCTGAAATGGGCTCGTAAAGGAATAGTGTAACAGGCCTCAGTTACTTTAACCATGTTCGTAAAACCTGCTTTTTCCACTACAGAGTAGGGTCTCCTATAGGGGTGCACGATTCAGAAAATGTCACGATTCAATATCGATTTTTAGTCGCATTAACGTTAATAGCCATATTGCAACGAGCTAGTTCAGCGTAGCATGCCTGACTGGAGTGGAGTGTTTTTCTTTGGGAGTGGGAGGTGCAGACAGCACATTGCCTGTTACGTTGTTTGGGCTGCCTTGTTGAGTGCAGCGGCGCTGAGAACATTATATTTTTACACAATTTAGGCTTTTTTTTTCTTTTCTAAGTGAAATAGGATCAGTCCAACGAATCGTTCAGTTTGTAATGCACCTAATTGAAATCCTCGTACCGAACGGTTCAATACGTGTATCGTTACACCCCTAACTGTTACACAGAAGCCTATTGTCACGTTGCCAGGCTCACATTGTCATTTAGTTTCTTTTTGTAGAGAAAAAAATGATAATTGTTGGTTAAGTGTTAATAAGTGTTTCACTGAAGCAAGCACACTAAATACTGCACAAAGATCTTTTAATTTACTACTTGTGATACCAGCAGTATCCACTCTAGAGAGTGTTACCAAAGAAAAACCCTTATCTAGGATGGGAGACAATGGATCAATGGAAATGGATTCAAAAACAAAGAGAGCAAGCTGCTTTTTTGAAATCTATCCACATTTATCTGGATGTGTCACTCTTTCATGCAAATATATGCATACACACGTGCAAGATATTGTATGTGTGTGTTGCTAAGACAGTGACGATATAACAGAACCATATTGTAGTGTGTGTGTGTCTGTCTGTCTGTCTGTCTGTCTCTGTGTGTGTGTGTGTTTCTGATCTCCACAGCTAGATTTAATTAACATCATACACGCAGAACCCCCCCCCCCCACACCTGCCCTTGTCCCCACGGGAGCGGGGACTGCTTTGATGACAATACACACTTTTGAATTTGCTCTGTTCAGTTTGCATCTTAATGAGTCTTGTCTTTTGGAAATCAACTGTACTGCCTGGGATGAAGTCCCTTTTGTGTTGCTGCTGAGACAAGAGATTGAACCATGAGAGGTGACTGCAGTTGATTGTTGCAGTTAGACAAAGTGTACACTGAAGATTTTATTTAAGTGCACAGACGTGAAACTAGGGATTGCTAGTTAGCTCAGTTTGGATTTGTCCCCTCTTTACTGATTGTTCTATTAAAATGGCTCGCTAGATAGGACCTTTCATTCCAGTCTTTTTACTAACGGGCTGCTTTGTTCCCTTATTTAATAACGCAGAGTCTGAAAACTAGTTTTGTGGACATTGGACAGTGGTTTCCAGAGGCTGAAACTGAAAGTGTTTAGTTAAGTCCATTCTCTTTGGGGAAACCTAGAAGCATCACTAGCATCCTTTTTCATATCAGAGTGGGAAGTGGGCACGCTATCTGGCCTTCCACAAGAAGTGGAAAAGGCTTTTTTTCCTTGATTAGCAGAACTAATCCTCCCTCGTGGCTATTATTGAAGTGAAGTGCAGGAACTCTTTATTTACCTCAGCCATCTCCTCTGATGTAACATGCAGAGATCCCCATCTTATCAGGGCCATGCAGCAGGAAGATGGCCTACCTAATGGAAGCTGGCTAATGTGTTTGGTGATGACAGCGTTTAACTAAGCCTCACCCCACTGGGGAATAGAATATGAGAGGCTGAGAACCATCGAAATAAAATCCAAAATCCTCAGAAGCAAGACACCGGACACACATTGTAAATCACAGATTGCAAAAGTTTGTATATACGGGAACCCCGAAAAAGTGCCATAGATCACATTTTTAACACGAAGCATCAAACTTCCAGCAAACACGAACAAATGACCTTTTACAGCAATGGCATGCAGTTGACTTCTGATTAAGAGTCAGATGTACGAGATGTACTAAAGACAACATCTGGGTGTGCAAAAATTAATATATACTGTACTGTATGTTATGACCGTTATTTTGCTACTTGCTCACTTGTGATGCTAAACCAGTGAAGTCACCCGTGTAAATGTGGGAGTAATTAGGTGATTTCCTTTGTGCGTGCTAGATTCACCCTGAGGAAGAAGACTACGGCTTTGAGATTGAAGAGAAAAACAAGAGCATTGTGGTGAAATCTGTCACCAGGGGCTCACATGCTGAGGTAATGGCCAACCCATACACACACATACACAATAACACACGCTGTATCGCCTTCTCGCCCCAGGGCATTAGTTCCGGTAGGTAATGGCTGTCTACTGTTTTGACGGCTGCTGTCCGTCTGCCTCTGTTTCGCTTTGGAAGGACTTCGTTCTGATTGGCTGTGAAGCCATTAGACATCACCGGCCCAAAAAAAACAAAACACGCGCACACACCATTTTATTCATCCAGAGGGATTTTAAAATGCAGATAATGTTGTGATAAAACATTTAAAACATGCATGGCTATTGACTTTCATTTTATTAAAGCATGTTGTAGTATTACTGTTATGTTCAGGAGCAGCCTGTAATAATGTAATTTGTCATATCCGTGTCTACTCTGTCAGCAGTGACAGACTTATTGTTTTTCAACCTGACAAATAAATAGCAACCAAACCTGCGTACTGTTACACAATCTTTCCAGCATCTTCCAACTTGAAAACAACTTTAAGGATGATGCCCTGGTTGTTTGTGGAATCTTTTTTTCCCCACAGGTCCAGAGATGGGAAAACCCTTTCTTTGCTCCCGACCAAAATTACATTTTACCATATTTCTCTATTATATTATATTTCTCTCTCCCTGTGGTTCAATTTTCCTCCAAAATAATCTTCTGTTATTTTACTCATTTCCCACATTGCTCTCCCCTAAGTCATTTAAACAATCTTAAACCCATAAACCCTTACTCTTCTGCTCCCTCTTACACCCTTTCTCCATTTCTCTCTCCCTTTCTTACTCTGTTATTCATCCCCCATGTCCCTCATTCATTCCCCACAATAACAGGATTGCTAGTTGAGACACAGCCCGTGTGCCAGCACTGTGAATGGGGCTCAGCTGATTCCCATGGGGCTCTGAAAAGGGCTGAGAGACACACTCACACACAGAGCTCTTTCACTATATGATACTAATATAGAAAGTCATGTGCAGACAAGCACCCGTGCTGTATAATCACACACATACATACACATACATCTATCCACATTCTGATGGCTGTGGCTCCTCCTAGTTGTTTCTTCACCCATCCTGGGCCATTATCCAGAGTTAGGGCCCGGCTCAGCCAAGGCCACCCCTCCGGATCTGTGCCCAGGACACTGGACTCACACCGTGAACACACAGAAGCAGCATTATTCGCACAACATGACTGAAGATGTGCAAGATGGCTGCATTCAGTGACGTGTAACAGGCTGTGGTGCTGTGTATGTGATTTCAGAAGCTGACTGTGATCTGATAACGCAAACTACCAATAGTGGCCAGAAATGTGGTCACATTATAAAAAAAATGGAAATTAAGTGTATCTCTGTATTCACAACTGTGGTAACCTTTTAATCTGTAATTGCGTGCAAATCCAACAGGCAGCAGGCAGGCGACCCATGTCTAAATATCATACAGCTTAATCATATCTAGTAGCCAATCTTGATATGCACTCTCTCCACAACAAAAGCCTATTTATATGCTGGAAAATACATGACAAGACTGAACAGGCTGTGGAAATATTGAACAGTACACACTGATTTGCTCCTTGGAGGTACATATACTGAACAAGGACTTCTGGGTAATACACACTATTACTGCCAGTTAGATAATAACTTAAATCATACTTTATTTAAGCCTAATGCTGCACACAGTTTAGGTCTCACTGTGACACTAGAGAAATAATTCATGAATGTGGTCCCCACCTGAAACTCTTAATGTGCAAATGGAGCCTTTTGAGAGAGCTATAACAAGCTGCAACCTAAAAATAACCACATTCTGTCTCCTGTCTGTGCGTCTGTCCATCCAGATGGCTGGCCTGCAGGTGGGCAGGAAGATCTACACCATCAACGAGGACCTGCTGTTCCTCAGGTCCTTCTCCGAGGTGGAAACCATGATCAGCCAAGCCTTCTGCATACGACGCTCCCTGCGGCTGCTGGTCGCCACCAAGGCCAAGGAGTGAGGAACCACACATAACACTGTGATACGCGTATACACACATACAGGGCACACTGGTCTTACTGGTCTTTTCTCATCCAGGATTGTGAGGATCCCTGACAACCCAGACAGCCTCTCCTTCAGACTCTGTGGCTTTGCCCCTCCTCATGTCCACTCTGTCAGGAAAGGTGAGTGATTAACTTCATTCATTCATCATACTTAACCTTTGATAATGATAAAGCTACCAATAAAGAAGAAGTTCCTTTCTTATCACCCAAACTAAACTTCTCATAATTAGTTGTGGTCCTCGTTTGCTAAACTTACATAGTAAGAGAGATGAAAAATTGTAGAAGAGTTTAACATTAGATGTAATCAGTCACACGCAAAGACACCGTATACAATATAGTTTTTAAAGATAAAAGGATACCATTAATTGGTACTGTATGTGTAATGAAAAAGTAATGTGTTGAGTGGTTTAACAGTTCACAGCTCCCAGGAAGATGTAATTCAATTAATATTGCTTGAAGTTACAAGAGACATATATTTTGGTTATGACCCCACCACTGGATCAGAGCAGATTTATAGGCATTTGGCCTTGTTATTGCAGGATCTGTGCCAGTAAATGCTTTGAAAGTGTTTACGGTGTCAGAAAGACACATCATTCTGGGTGAATTTGAGAGAAAGATGAGGTAACTCTAGCCCATAACCACCTGTTACTTTCTGCTTTTAGTGAGCCTCTATTAGGTTTTTATGGCCACCTGTCAGCCAGACAGCCTGCTGAAAGGGTTCAAACCCCTAATAGACTAAACTCTACTTTTAAAACACACACACATGTGCGCACACAAACATTGCTCTGTGATCAGAGCTAAAAGTGTAATAGGTTACTGAAAAGTAACTCCACACTTTAGTTCTTCCTTGTCATTCCTTTTTTTCTTTACAACCTCCTGACCAGATGTTTGTAGCACCTACTGACTCGAAATAGAAACATATGAGATTTATGACAAGTTGAATGAGAAATGAGTGCAAATGTGTAAACAGACAGGAGTAGATGACACACACAAAAACAGTGAGGAGAGAAGCTGCCTGTTGGTGCAACCAAGGAATGTGATCTCATGGTTTTACTTTGCTTTATTATGGCAGTGGGACTTCTCTGCTTTCTGTCCCTCTCAGTTCTCCCCATTTCTCTCCTTTCCCCTCCCTCTTCACACTCCCTCTCCTTTTCTCTCTTTCCTAGTGTCTTGTATTACTTCTGGCTCACTGCTGGTATATGAGGAGCAGTTTTTTTTCCCAGCTGATATTCAGAGTCTCCAGTTGTTGTTTTTGTTCTGTTCCTAAATAAGTTCCCCTGTGTGATATCAATGCATGGGTCAAGTAGCCCTGGACCTAGGTAATTGCTGGCACCATGGGTGGGAGTGATGCCAGCTTTGGTATTTTTAGGTCGGAGAGGAAGATGATGGAGGTGTTGATTGAACTGCCAGGCTGTAAAGCCATTAGTTGCTTGGGACAGCGTGTTAGAGCATTGAGCTGAGTAATTTTCTCTTCTCCTGGAGGAGCAAGACGGGCGAGGTTATGTACACATGGGAATTGAGTCCAAAATAAGACTCCGTAGAAAATGAACTCATGTACTTTTTTTATTTTTATTTTATTAAACCTTCATTTAACCAGGAATATTCCCATTGAGATTCAAAATCTCTTTTACAAGGGTGTCCTGGCCGAGACGGCAACAAGATTCTTTTCTTAGATATGAAAATTCACTTGTACAGCACATTTAACTCCCACTTTTCCCTGTGTTAAATTATATCTTTTCATAATAGCCCCATATGTTGTGTACAGTTTCACTGTACTTATATCACCTTGTGACCTTTTACCTCTGATCCTGTTTTGACACACTGCAGGCTGGGAGGCGGTGGGGGCGGGTCTTCAGCCCGGCCAGGTCATCCTTAAGGTCAACGGCAACAACGTCAACCGCAGTGACTACCAGGAGGTCCTGGAGCACTTCACCGGGCAGCACACACACCAGGAGCCTCCCCAAGCGGTGAGGGGACACATGAAAACAAACGATAAAACACATTTATTTCTTAATCTGCAGCAGGTTTTGTAGTGTAATTTATTAAGAGTGTTTGAAAAGAAATCCACTCTGTTCCTGTCGTGGTGTCCAGTGAGTGTTTGCAGTCCTTGCATGCGCTGTTATGGCTCTCACTGTACCGCAGCACTCCCCGAAAGCTTCATATATTCTACAAACTAAGTAATGCCACAAGCATGATTAGTATCAGTTGTAGGTCTGGAAGTTAATTTATCAGGTCATTTAACTATGTGGAACAGCTTACTAAATTCACATTTGGCAAGCTAACAGAATGGAGTGACCCAGACATTCCTGCTCTGAAACGGTACATAAAACAGCATTAGCATTAGTTAGAGCTACACTTACCTATAGAAACTGAGTGTTTGAAAAGAAAAGAAATGTATTCAAGACCTCAAGGATTTCCCTGACTGTGCGGCACACTTGCTCTTTTAAATCTTCATCTCTGTATGATACCAAAGCGGTGTCATACAACATGTTTCTTCATTTCAGCAACATTCTTGGCTCCAACAGTGGGTGGCCTAGTGATCTCAAGCATAAATTTCTGGCGGACGCTTTGTCGCCGCAGGCCACTTGTAGTGAGGGTTGAACATTTTTCAGCTCAAGATACAATCCTGCCCGGGGAGAAAAGGTAGCCCAAAGCAACAAATAAACAACCTATTTCCACAGAATTTGTATCCATTCCTGCTGCCAAGATTGTTTTAGTTAAATTCTGTTTTAAAGTAACAATGGTTAGTTGAGTTAGTTAGTGAGTTTTCTTTTTTTGGGTCATAATTGGATAAAAGTATTTACACTCCATACTACAAAACTAACTTTTAAACTGCAAAACCTATGTCTGGTCGTTTGGACATCACTACAGCAACAGGGTATGGCTCCAGGCAGTATTTCACAGGGCTGCAGTCAGAGTAGGATGTCCTCCTTTCTGTATAAAGCACATTGTTTTGTTTTATTTAGCCTGGCCTACTCTTCTGGCAAATTCCCTTGAACAGGCTCAGCTGAGCTGCCTTATTTTGGATTGTTCTAGTAAATGTTTGCTGGTTAATTTAACAGCAGAATAAATTGCAAGGATGTTGTGGATGTGGCTGACTGCACTGCCAAGTTTGGTGTAATGCAATCAGCCCTGATTACCTCATCAGGTGAAAGGTGTCCATGTCCACAGGCCATGTAGATGTATGCTTTAGATTCTTTCCTTCAAATTCTGTGTATAAAGTGCAGCCACATCTACAGCTTTGATTTTTTTAAATAAAGAACATATCGGTACTTGAGCATAGCTAAATGTCAGTTAAATAATCGGTTTCCTTATTCTTTCTCTTCCATGCTTTCTCCCTGTATCTCGCCTATACCTCAGTTATCGCTACTACTCCTTGGCTCACCTCCTCATTTTAAATCCAATAATGTTTTTATTTCACATTATAGTAATACTTCATGTTTTCTCCAGTGTCAGTGGGTGTATCGTACATTTGAGGATGTGGAAGAGCTCCAAAGAGAAAGAGACTCAGGTGATAAGGAGAGCCCTTTCAGTCCTTATCCAATGGAGAATGGTTCTGACCACGAGGAGGAAAACGGCACCAATGGAACAGGTAAAACATGTTTATGTTTCTTCTTATACGACAGGCTTAAAGTTTTTTGGAATGACACAAACTAAATATATCACACCCACAGTAGACGTCACAGCAACATCACGTGACGCTTCTGAAGATGACTGCAGAGTCAGCAGTCGAAACTGTCAAGGTATGACAAAAAACTTTAAGCCTGTCGTATAAGAAAAAAGATCCCTTATAAATTTAAATAGTAGGCTAAATGAACTTGTTTGGATTATATGTTTATGTTTCATCCTCTGAAATTGTCTTTTTTTGTGCTTAAATTAAAAATGTACTTTTACATTTCTTTTTAAGGAGTCAATGCTGAATCATTTAAGTATCACAATGTTATTCATTTTATATTTTTTGTACCAATAGCATATGTAATGCAGACAGTTAAGAGCAGCAAGTTTCATTTCTAGCCCATCACTCAGCAAAATGCATTTGGAACAGGATTAGTGTTACTTGGGAGTGTGCTTTAATATAAACTGTGGCTGCTTTGTGTGTCTGTGTAGATCAATTGCAGGCTTGATGTTATAAAAATCTGTTGTTGCCAAAAACATCAGAAAATTATGTTCCACCTAAATTGCTATTTTCAGATGACCTCTGTATTTGGTTGTAGTCACTGTGTCAGTAAGAGATGGCTCCAGCAGTAGGTTATTTTGCCCTGGATATGGAAAATCCTCAGTTTAAAAATCACACATGCACATGCTATATACAGGCAGTAGTTACAGTTGTAGGACATCTAGTAACACTGTGTCAGTGTATATACAATAAATGACCAATCTTTCTTACAGTGCTGGCAGGATAAGTACACTTGACAGATGTACAGCACACTGTGTACCTTGACTTATGTCATTACTAAACAGATTTATAATATAATTATTTGTCCATCAAAAGCTTTGGGGGTTTAGTTATACAAGCAACTTTTTTTGTATCTTAGGTGTGCCAAAACACTCTGACTCTACCTCTGGAAAAACACCTGAAATCTTTTTTTTTTTTTCCTGGATGCTGGACTTTAAAATGGCATATATCAAATAAATACATATGACTTCTAAATACATGCAAAGCTTATATACTGACAAGTGACAATTGTGCTCCACAGATCACCGGCTGGGCAGCCTTTCCATCTCTGATGAGTTGCCTCTAGTTAGTATGACGGTAGATAACGTCCATCTCGAGCATGGCGTAGTCTATGAATATGTCAGCACTGCCGGCATCAAGAGCCACGTCCTGGAGAAAATGGTGGAGCCCAAAGGCTGCTTCAGCCTTACTGCTAAGGTAGTTATGGGAAAATGAGGCAAAGTTTCATTACCTTGAAAAATGCAGCACAGGGTTATAAGTCATACTTTATATAATGGCACTTTTAATTATTAACCCTAACAGTTGTTGAAACAGCTTACATGTTCTCAGCTACCGAAATTTCACATCTCATATCATAGAAATTGGCCGTTCACCAGTTTGTGGGTCACTGATATTTGTTCAACTTGCACTGTTATGACAGGATCTTTTTTTGGCCTCACTGGTGGTTTTGGTTGTTAGTATTGGAAAGCTGAATGTTAAGTTAGATAAAAAACACACTTGCTGCTGCTAGGAATGCTATTTTTACTATGATTGTAATCAACTAAATGAAAAATCTAAACTTCTATTGTATGAGTGATCTATCCTTACCAATGGTTCTTGTCTCTACAGATCCTGGAGGCATTTTCTGGCGATGACAGCCTCTTTGTTCGCAATTGCAGCCAACTGATCTCCCAGAGTGACCGAGTTGTTACCATGCCTCAGTACGAGTTCAGACAAATCTGTGACACCAAGTTGGAGAGTATCCGACGGCGTATCAGCAGCTATCAGCAGGTACTAAGACACACTTCTACACTCTCTTTAACACATAGACATTAGACGATCACATCCAATTGTTATGCTCAGAAATGTCCCCAACTCATTGATATTAACTTAAAAATGCAAGCACAACAGTTCACTGAAGTAAAAGTCAGGTAAAGTAAAATCGTCACATTTATACCAAAAAAGATGTATTGTCTCTCTTCTTGTCAGTATATTTCTTACTGGTTATTATTTAAATGTGTGTCTATTAACCTCACAACCTTACACTCACAAACATTTTCAAATATACCACCTCATGGCCAAATACAGCTCATCTATATACACTTGTAAAATATGACACCTAATGAGAAATTGGATGTTAATAGCCTTTACATTTTTTAAATTGTCTTCCTCACCTCCAGAGGCAGTGCTTAATACTGGATGTTATCCATCCTGCACATGTGAGAAGTATAACATCCAGTTATTTTGTCTGCCATTATGTCTCCATGTCATATTTTCTGCTCCAGTGACCATGTTTTACCTTGGTGGTGAAAATCATCTTATTATAAACACACACTACAGACATTAGAGCTGTCAGTCATGCAGCTTGTGCTTTCACTAAACTAAGGCCGGCTACACACTGCCTGTGTGGCGTGAGCGTGGCGTTTCTGTTGCATGTCCGCTGCATGGATTTTTCTATGTCTTTACACACCAGAAACGTGTTTGACGCGGCGCTGCTGCTAGCCTTGTCTGTACACATGTATGTTTCCCATTGCTAAAATGAAATACCATGTTAAACATAAATATAGACTGATTTGATTACAGCAAAGACAACGTCAGCAGTATCGACGGCAAAATAGGCTACAGAATATTTCGTTCTGTATTGACGGGTGCAATATTAGAAAATCAGATTTGTTTTTTAATTACATTTATATCTGCATTTATATCAAAACCTAGAGACTTTCAAACATCAACATGCCATTTATTAATATGTATTCGTGTCAAAATGACATATGAACATCTTTTCCTATTCTATTTTGCCTGGAAACGCTTCCAACACACTTAGGTGTCACGTGAAAAATAGGCGTCGGTTCTATTTCTAGCATGCATGCCTGCATTTTCGCGCCTGAGACGTGCGTGTCACGCAGGCAGTGTGTAAGCTCTAATCATGTTGCTCTGTTAACATGGGAGCCGAAATATAAACGGACACGCCACGCAGCGGACACGCTCACATAACGCAGCCAGTGTGTAGCCGGCCTAAGTTTATGTCCCCTTTTTCACCAAGTTTGCCCTGGAGCTGAGGAACAAGGCGTGGCCCTCCTTCAGGCAGGCCGGCGGTCACCCTCACCCACTGGGCTGCATGGACTTTGTTCCCACCAATTGCCACGTCAACTTCATGCAGGTCTCTTACCCAAAGAGCACTACCACTGCTGGCAGGACTTTCAGTATCCGCTTTGGGCGCAAGAACTCCATGTTTGGCCTGGATCCTGACCAAGGTAGAGAGGACACACATACACTCACATCTATCCTATAAGATTTGAACATCTCTGTCACAATTCCACTGCTTTAACTAAGCTTCACTAAGATCATCCCTACGGTAACACAGCTTAACCCACTTAACACCAGCTCAGTGATCATTTTGACTAATTACCCTTCATAACCCTGTAAATCCCATGGCACAGAGATGGGAATGTCAACCCCAGCCTCCCACAGTAGCCATGTGGTCTCAACAAGAATTCCAATAGTAAATTAGATGAGTGGTTTGCCATTAAGAATCCATTAGCCACAGGCCATACCCATGTTATTGACATGAGAAGTGAATGAATGATGTCAACAAAGATGGTACCTCGAGGCAGTGTAGGAAGTTGTGTCATTTACTCAATGCTGCTGCTGAGGTCAAAGGGGAGGGATAGAGAGAGAGAGTGAGAGATTTGAGTGGAAATGGATTGTAATGTTGACAAAGAATATCCAAAGATACAGAAAGAAGTACCCTGTCCTGTTGTGTTTATATGGCCTGACTTTATCATAAACCAGCTAAATATTAATCAAGAGACTTGAGGCTTGGCTGCTGAACTCTATCAGCAAAGATGAAAATACAGTACAGTTAGCATTGCTGTCCAGGATGCCTTGTCCTCAACTTTCCTCTTAGCACCAGCTGCAAGTCAGACATCTGCCTAGCAGTTGGACTGACGAGATGTTCCACTCTGGTGCTTTTCAGTGTGCGTTCTGTCAGCTCAACCAGCCAACAGCAATGGAGACATTGTTTTCTTTAGTGACAGTGGCCAGTCTTTAGCGTTGCAATCAGAAACTAAATTTACAAGGCTTATTACCTGAAGTGATACAAAATGTCCTCTTCCAGCACCATACCCTGGATTTTAAAGGAATGTGTGGAATGTACATACATGTACAGTATAAGGGCTTCTCTATTTAATCGTAATGTTCACTGTGTACTAATAGTACACACCCTGGCTTAATTTGCAAGTACTTAATCTGTGTGCAGTTTTTGGATGCCTCAGGTTATTGCAGTTCAGCTTGGCATTCGACCCAAGTAAACAGTTTTGCATCCTGCTCTCGCTGTGCATATCAGTTGCATAAGTGCCCTTTAAGAAGTTGTTTTTCATCTGGTCTAAATGGAGAACAGACAAGAGTGTTACTTCATAGGGGTTCAAACATCTGGGGTAGATAGAATTGTCAGAGATTGAAGTCTGTTTCATTTGCCCACTGCAAACATGTTGTTTATTTTCCGCTCCTCTCTATCCTGTCCTGTAGCACAACTGAACCCCATGTCCCACACCCAGCATTGTTTGACCAGCATGGGAGCTCCTTCCTGGAACTGCTCTGGCCTGGAAGGGGACGAGGCAGACGGCAGCGGGGAGGTGACCATGGATGGAGGCGAGGGGTTGATGGACAGTCGGCAGGGTGGCCACGGAGATGGCGGTTTGAGCTTCCTGCTCAAACAGGAAGACACAGAGACCCAGGACTCCTACATTCACTTGTACAGCCGCCTGGATGTTGCTGTAAGGGAGATGAGGCAATATGTTGCTCAGATTGATGTGTAAGTGTTACAGTTAATATGTGCAACTGAATAATTTGATTCTCACGTAGGAATACGTTTTACCTTTAAATGGCATTTCTTTGTTGCCATTTCTTATAAATCTTTTATCTCTACCCCCATGGCATCTACCAAATAAAAAGTGTTTACTCATATCCATTCAGGAAAATGTGTTCAGCTCTAACAGTTGGTGCTGTTAACAAATATTTGCATTCCACTGGTGCTTATGTGAGTAGACTGTTTTCGTTGCCTTTGCAGTGACATTTAGAGATCACTGCATAAAAAGCTAGGAGCTGTTATCCCCACGCCAGCCTCCCGAGGCGGTTCGTCAGCCTCTCTTTGTCTGTCTGCCCTTTGCCTTGTTTAAAGCTGAGGATTTACAAAAGGAACATTCTTCAGGCCCAAAATATTTATGGGCTTGGCCCAGTACAGGAACAGGGAGTGAGGCCAGGATAACATCAAGAGAAAGAGACACATAGTGTGTGTCTGTGCTGAGGAAGGGGTGTGACAATGTGGCTGATTGTGAAGGCGTCTATGCACAGTGTATTATAATACAAATATAAGCGTAATAGTGTCTTCACATAATTTTCATTTTCAAATATTTAAAAATGCTAAAATATACCGCAAAATATACTGTATGATGGCCTAAAAAACGTGTTGTAAGTAACTACAGCAATTAGCCATATTTTGTTTAATGTGCTTTCAAATCTAATTTTGGGAATGAAACCTTACCCTCCTCTTTAGCCTCTTGTCGTCTATCACCGAGCCCACGCAACTCCTGGGTGAGGGTGGGGAGCCTCCAGTTTACGAGTCAAGTCAGCCACCCTCTCTGGCCCCCTGCGAAGATGGCTGCGACCAGGACAAAGTGGAGCAAGGCGGCATTAAAAGGGTCTGCTTCAAGGTAAACGAGGAGGACCAGGAAGACTCGGGACATGACACAATGAGCTACAGGGACTCCTACAGGTAATGGTTAAAGACTATGTCACAACTAGATCAGAAAACAGACTTTGATTTTAGACTGTAACCTGGTTATGAGTTCTCAGGCTTAGAAAGTAGTTTGGAGATAACCAAATGTAAGACGAGAGTAACTTAAAAATTACTATAATTTAGACTTAACATTTTCTCAATTATTTGATATTTGTACTTTTGTCATTCGTCTTTTCTCGATAAGCTGCCTGGTTTAAAGCACAATTAATTGTTTATGTTTGGGGGAAATCTATATTTCCCTTTTGTAGCAGCATCGTTAAAAATACAAAAACACAAGTGTGTCACACCTGTATTTCTAGCTACAGACTGCATGCAAAGCATGAACAACATTCAAACTCCCTCTTTACTCTTTAAGCCCATAATGCTCATTTCCCCCCCTTTGGAGGCTAAAATTCATTCCAGATGTTGGCATTTTGACTGAGATCGAGGTCTAAAAATGACTTCAAAATGTTTTGGTCTGATCTGGTTATGTCATTTGCCTGTTGTAAGTTCATTCAGATGTGTGTGTGTGTGTGTGTGTGTGTGTGTGTGTGTGTGTGCACGGTTTACTGGGCAGTGCTCCACTGAGCCCCACCCTCCACCACCCACTGAGATGTAGTTATTGGTTGTTGGTGTGGTGGGCTGGTGTATAATAGAGCCAAATGTTTGGGGCGCTGCCTCCTTATCCACTCTGTCATTAAGGCCTAGCCACGCAATGTAAAATGTGACTACCTCATGGCACTGAAATGTAAAGGGAAATGTAGGCTGCTGTATGTGTGGTGCACACACACACACACACACACACACACACACACACACACAGGGTTTTGAAGACCAGTGGAGAAAAAAAAACTCTCTTCAAGGTAGCAGTAAAAGGATATCATCCCACTTGTGAAAATTTTGGATGCGATGAAAAATGCTGCTGTGTTTTGGGAGTCTTGCTGAGAGAATCAGACATTAAAGCCTGAGGTGGTGACAGTCCACAGCAGAGCTCAACAGTCGGAGGTCACTGGCTGAGTACAGTTTGTGAGGAACAAGGACAGAAGAGACACACACGCAGACAGACTTAGGGGATCAGACAGAAAAATACAGAAAGAATTGAGGAGAGAAGAGTGTGTGTAAGAAATCATAATCAAGCATTGTACGTTCCTAACTCTGGTACATTGTGGCTGTTAAAAAATCTCTGGCACCCAAATCTCTGAATGACCCTGTTAAGACCTTTTGTTGTGTATTTACACAGTTTGTAGAGTATGTCCAGATGCAGCTGAAACAGATTACTGTTCCCTCCAGGCATCAGTATGCTTCTCTCAAGTGATAACCTGTGATTGATCTTCCTTTGTTGCTTAACATTTCCAACAGTCCTATTCATCTCTTCTGTTTCCTTAAACAAGAGACTCCTCAAAATCAATCCAATACAGACTGCAGTCATTTTTGTCTTGGCTTCCTTAGCTATTACACTTTCTGACAGTATATGAACCTTAATTTCTCAACCTAATGTACCATTCCAGCTTAAACACATTGTTTCCAATTATTTGATATTTGTACTTTTGTCGTTGTCCGGTATGTCCCTAAAGCTGTCGCACCAACGTCCAAATTGGTTTAACAATTTTATTAGCTGAGTAGCTGCTTAGGTTTTATTGTGCATTGCGTTGTGAAGCAATATCTCTATTAACATCACACTCAATAATCAATTTTAGTCTGTGTGCTGGCATTAATGTAATCTTTCCAATGTAAATATACATCACCCAGTTAAGTGTGTGTGTGTGTGTGTGTGTGTGTGTGTGTGTGTGTGTGTGTGTGAGCCAGATCATCTACTATAGGCAGGATAATTGTCACAGTGGTGCTCACACTTTTGGCAGTAGGCTTGTGGTTAAATTTAGAAAATCACCACTTGTGTGTCAGTGTGTATGTCTCTGAATTCAACTGGAAAACACACCTAAGCAAATAGCCAGGAGGGGAATAATACAGGAAAAAGGAATTGTGAGGGAGAGAGGGAATTGTGTGTATATAAGGCAACAAATAAATAGAAAAGCAATGGAAGGCCTAAAGTATGATTAGACAGACTGCATGGAGAGAAAGAGTACAAAGACAAAAACTTTGATTTACTGGTGCATACACACATATTAGTTTGAGTGTAACACAGTGAGTTTGTATGAGTGTGTGTGAATAAGAGCCAGCGGGGAATTCAAGCCAAACTACAAAAAAATTGTTATATTAACTGTCTCCCTATAATTGTAGCAGCTTTGAGGTAGCCAATCTCCCCTACCAACACAAACACACATTTACACACATCTACACACACATTACGCACCACAGAATAACCCGGAGGTGATATCCACCCCCTACTCCCCCACATTGTCATCCAGCCAATAGCAAACGAAAACAAAGCCAGTGTTGTCGTTTTGTAGCTTATACTCGCTTCTAGGGCATTTGTCATGGTAATTCAGCTTCTGAATCAGAGGGGATTGCGGGTGTGCTCACTTGAAGCGATGTATAATTTGAGCCACATAAATCTTTTACATGCTCCCGGTAATCATGTTGAATCACGTAGACGTATGACTATAAATACCAGACTATGTCATTTTACAAAACTGTCTCAGGCAGGTTAAAGTTCTCTGCACACACCTGTATGAAGGAATACACTGACAACTTAGCTGCAACACACTGACAGCGCTGAAAAGGACACGTTTTTACAAATATATTTGTGCTCCATTTAAGTGTTCAGTGTTCTAATGTACACATTTGTTATCAATGTTTGGGACTAATGCAGCAACAGTTTACTGAATGCTCCTCTGTGTAAACCAGTGGCGGTTGTTGCTGTGAGAAACATTTAATTACTTTTGGTCGGATACTGTAAATCAGAAAAGGCATTTACAATCAAAAACATTATTTGGCAGCATAATTACAAGTCGCAGCTTTCCAAATCCTCTCTGTGGTTTAAGAACGGAATGAACCCTTTGGTTTATTATGCATTTTAACTGTGTGTGTGTGTGCGTGTGTGTGTGTGTGTGTGTGTGTGTGTGTGTGTGTTTCATTACAGTGAATGCAACAGCAACAGAGATTCAGTTCTGTCCTACACCAGTGTGCGAAGTAACAGCTCTTACCTGGGAAGTGATGAGATGGGATCAGGTAAAGGAAAGAAAGGAGATGTAGCTTTTCTCTGTCCACAAGAGCTCTCACTTGAATATCTGACTAAGTGTCACATTTTCTATTGTTTTGTCCTCCAGCACTTCAGATTTCAGATCCAGTGTTGAGTAAAAATAACACGAAAACAAATGTGTCACTGTCCAAGCAGACAACACTGTGAAGTGAATTTAACAAAAACAAAATGAGCTAGGGCGAAGCAAATACATGCTTCCTGAGTGTCAAACAAGGGCAAGAAAGAATGGATGTTTGCATAAGAATTCATCAGTACTTGCCAACTTGTGATTCCTCTTTAGTTATGTGGTAATCATATGTCATGCTTTCAGAACGCCAAAACAGAAATACTGTAGATATTTCATGGCGGTGACTCTGGTCAGATATTTTGTAACATTTCATAACCATGTTTTTGTTTCCGTGAGCCAAGTATGTGTCCACTGTTTTTACCAGCTTTAAGTCCACAATGAGGCAGATGGATAAATAGCCCAAATGTGTGATTTCTCTTCAACTTTTTGTTTGGTGTATTTCGGCTGCTAGGGGATGAGCTGCCGTGTGACATGAGGATTCCCTCGGACAAACAGGACAAACTGCACGGCTGCCTCGAGCACCTTTTCAACCAGGTTAGTTCTGGGGTTCAGTTTGGAGTAATTTATACATTTATTGTGGGAAATGTTGTGTTGTAGAATTATAGAGCGCCCTTAACCGCTTCCCCTAACCTCAGTCTAATTCTAACAAAATATGACGGTATTCTTTATTCCCAAACTACACCTCAGAGAGTGAGGACTAACTGAGATTGCCTCACTTTAAACTCAGCCAAAATATTTCAAACTGAAAGATAGTCAAACTAGAACACACACACACACACGTCAGCTTCATACCCCCACCAACACCGGCAAACCATTTGGAACAGATGATTGTGATAGTAATCAGACAACATCTGGGGTGAGTTACCTTGAGGAGCTCTCTGTCCTCTGGTCTGGATCCTGGTTTTCTCTCTCATCTTTCACTCGACCTCCTTTCTTTCTTTCTTTCTTTTTCTCCTCACACACACACACACACACACACACAGTTATGTGTATGTGTCGGGGTATGTGTATGTTTGAATGACACGTAGAGTAGAATATGAGGGATGAGGATTACCTGACAATCTTTGTGTGTGTGTGTGTGTGTGTGTGTGCTTTTATTTCTGCACACAGGTTGAGTCTATCAACAGTCTACTCAAAGGACCTGTCATGACCAAGGCCTGTGAGGAGACCAAGCACTTTTACTCTGACCACAGCCAACCAGGTACGTATTTATATCTGTGTGTGTGCTAGAAGGGTGAATGGGTGTGTTGCATACTACTGTACTGTTAATACAACTGTTACACAACAGATACCCACATTCCTGGATTTTATTTGAACAGAGTTCCGCCAAACGGAAGATTGGACGGTTCGTTGTCGTTGCATTATCCACAAGAACATCCAGGAGGACCCTTGGAACCTGCCCAACTCTATCAAAACACTTGTGGAAAGCCTGCAAAGATTTGTGGACGGTTAGTGATACACACACACACGCACACACACACACACACACACACACACACACACACACACACACACACACACACAAATGTGATCGTATACAGTTACAATCAGTCATTCCATCTTGTTTTCCTTCTGCCTCTACAGATGGAAAGAACCAGCTTCTCCTGGCTCTGCTAAAGTGCACAGGTAGAGTAACATGTCAGTGTTTAATAGAAACCAGTTCATATTCAAAGCAAGGTGCTGGTGAATAATCAAACTAGATAAAACCCAGTTCTAATTTTCCATAAAATTACCAGATGACTTGTCGAGACGAAGTCAGTCTCAAGCAGCAGGAAACGTCTCATAACTGGAGTATTTTAAATGATTCCAACAGTTTAGAGCACTTTGCAAATGAGATCATCTATCATATGAAAATACAGCCACTTCTACATCAGGCCATTTGCAAGTCCTTAAAACATCCTCAAAGGTTATTAAATCGCCACAAAAATATGTATTTTAAATATCATTAATACAGTCTCTTTGTTTTTCTAACATTTTTCTTTCTTTTTTTTCTTTTTACATTTAATGGTTATATTTTCTTTTTCTCTTTCAGTTTGTCACATTAGCTTTTAAACAATGCATGTCCACTTTTTTGTATTATTAATGAACAGCCTAATATAATAGCCCTATACCAAGTATGTTTTTATTTAATCACATCTGCTTTATTACAGAAGATAAAGCAGATGTTTAAATTGATTTAGTCTCCAGTATAATCAAACTGTTCTAAGACGTCTTAGTTTTCAGCATGGGTTTTATTTCTAAATCAGGCACATTTCCAGGAGGCCAGTTATTCTGTGTGCTTGAACAGGGATGAGGGTTGGTGTCAAAGCACATGATGCTCCAGTCACTTTGAACTGTGCACATTGGCATATGGTGCTAGTTAATGGGAGATATCCTCTCAGGGGATGCAGGCTAATGGAATAAAGTATATGTATTGGAGCAACTCCAGGACATGTGTAATGAGGAAGGTTGTATTGGGAGGTTGAGATGCTTTAACCTCTTCTGCACTGATATTCCCCATAATATCCCCCTTTGTACTTCCCTGTACCCCCTCTATCACATAAAAATTTCCCCCAACACCAGACACGTCTCTGCAGCTGCGACGGGATGTGATCTTCTGCCAGGCGGCGACAGGCGCCCTGTGCACACTGGCGGAGCAGCTGTTGGCGGCGTTGCGGTCACGATTCAACAACGCCGGCGAGTACCAGGAAGATGGCAAGGAAACCAGCCGCAAGTGGCTGGAGCAAATATCTGTCATTGGCGTGCTGCTGCACTTCCAGTCCACTCTAGCACCACACGTGGTGAGGACAGATTTTCTGTTTTCATTTGACAAGAAGGTGCAGACCGATGGGTTTTCTCTGTGATGTAGCTTCATACGTTGGATGCATTTCTTTTTAAAATTCAAGTATGCTGTAGTTAGCCTGACAAGCCAGACCCACATCAAGATGTTGGGTCTGGGAACTCACCATTGGCAGGGCTCAATCCGAGGGGAGGATAAACGGTTGTCTTTCAAATTCCCTCTGCACTCATAGCCAACCAGAGCAACACTAGTTGATAGATTAAACTTTTGCCGTATGCGGTCGACAAAACTTCGAACACATCTTCCTTTTTTAAGAATGACTTCAGTGCTTAACTCCAAGAGTCGCAGCCAAAGCTGATTCGAAAGGCCGCTGTTTGCCAGCAGCAGCAGCCATCTTCTTTGTTGTCAGGTAGCAGGGAATTCACGCGGAACCGCCGCAACTCTGCCGTCCTTATGTTAAGCCCACCCACCGACTCTATACATGACGTGATTGGCATGACCAGAATTTGGTGGAGAGTTGCTAGACCCCCTGGCTGCAAATTACATTTGCTGCCGTGCGTCTAGATTTCTAGGCTATGCTGTAGTAGTAGTAGAAGTAAAATGCCTGTCTAGCAACGTAGCCGTCCTCTACTGCATGGCTTCTAACTATCAGAACTCTCTTCCTGGTGCAACTTCTAAGCTTTCTTTTTCTCCTCCGACAGAAAGAGGAGCGGACCATGCTGGAAGACACCAAGGCGGCCCTGTTGGACTTGGACAAAGTCACTGTGTTCTTCAGGCAACTGGAGGATGAGTGTCTAGTCGCAAGTAAGAGAGTCTATCAACAAAGACTGACTTTTCCCATTCAAACCACACTGCTGCTAATGAGCAGCTGTATGGATGTATGGTCGCTATTGAGGGTGAAATTGCCATTTTGCCGTTGCAGATTTAATTTTCTTTTCAGTGGAGAGCGACTGAATAGGGAGCTAAAACCAACACTATAATGGCTCCATAAATCATCTTAAAGAAGGGCAGAGCATGCAGTCTCTTAAAGTCCTCGTTGTCCTTGTATTACAGATAAGATTGTCACTTCCTGACAGGCTGCGAGGGGGCTTCATGTAAACTTAAGTACTGCTCTGAGACACACATATGGTGGAAGCACCTATAGATATACACAAACAGTACATTTAAATACTCATACAGCTACTGTATATAATATTCCTGCACAAAATGCTGTATGTGCTGTAGTAAAAAAAAAATCTTTTTGGAGCATGAAAGTGCCAAATTGATTTTGTGCTTTGCATTTCTATTGTCCAGCAAACCGCGCAAGGTCGCAACATTTATTTCAGAGTAAGCATTCAAATACAATAGTTTATTGCAGTTGTTTCAACTGAGGATGCACCAAGGTCGTTCATAGTGGGCATTGTGAGCATCTTGAATTGTTGACATGACTGTCTATAGAAAGTTTAAGACCTGGGCATAATGTGCCTTTCATAACCTGTATTCACTGAAGGTACTCCTGGCCATCAGAAGCCTTAAAGCCAGTGGATACAAAGGGCGACTGCATCCTGAATCAGTTCTCTTTTCTGTAGCCTCAATATGGCCAGCAGAGATTTCCGCTCAAAGGAAAAGCACAACATGCATTTCCCATTTTTGGAGGCAAAGCTATGGATGAGGCCTGGATTTGCTATTCTAGGTTCACGCACAGCAGCAGAAAGCATATTGTATACACATGCATATATTTTGCATGACCATGCGAACCATTGCAGGCACATATTCATACTGTACTTATATTAATTACTTACAACAGGCATGTATAGATATATACAGTACAGCGTGCAGAACCAATCTCCTACACGTTAGTGTAAAAAAACAACCTGTTTTGAACCAAACTGCTTTGCTGAAGTTGCATTTTGTGCTCAGAGTGCTGCAGTGCAGGCAAATGGTTTATGACGGCAGCGTCCATTGGACAGTATTGATTTGCTAATAGCATCTTCAGCAAGCTGTGAGCTATTGGTAGGGTAGAATTGTGTAAACACCACAGAGTCTGAGGCCCCCCGAGTTCAGCCTGAAGCATCACAGCCAATTCAACAGGATTATGGCTCGATGGCTTCTGTAGGAGAGCTGGCCCTAGAGGTTGCTCAGTAAAGGTCATCTTTTCCATGTTCTAAGAACTGCTCATGTGCCACAGTCTGCCACTGTTGTAAGTTATAAATTAGACCCGTCATGTATTGCTTGTAAAATTAGAAAAGGTTACTGCTCTGCATACAAGTGATACAGTAATGACAAATGTGTTATAACTAGAATTGTTTTAGGTGCGAAAATGTATTTAAAAGATCAAACAAATGTGCCAGACAAATCAGTCATTGTTATACGTGATAGGGATCAACCTCTGTCCGTTTGTCCGGCACAATAGTTTGGACACCTCTGTTTAGATTTTCATCACTAACTGTAAAAGATTTTTATTTTGTTGCTTTTAAAGAATCCCATCCAACCAGTGTATTTGCCAGCTGCTGCTACATTAAAAGCAGCATACAGACATAACAGTATGTGTCTTGCAGATTTTCCCAAAATACCTAACACAGGTAATTACCACTGTTATATTTAAATGGACTTTAGTCATTCTTTCCATTACTGTGCACTCTGCGGCAGTGTCAAAGAAAAACTAAGGCAATGCTGTAGACAGTGAGTTTTCCACATTCAGTTCTGACAGCATGGAGTTTCTGATATGACTGCAGTGATTGTGGTTTCATGAAATCCTGCTTGGTAGAAATACAAACAATTTGAAGTGATTGACGATCCTCACTAATGCAGCAGTATGTCTGTGCTGTCATGTTGCATACGGTATATGAATGTATGTCATGGCATTGGGAAACCTGGACTTCTGACCCTGGCAAATATAAGCATTAAGACACATCAATAGTGACAGAGCACAATACACAGGTGTTGTTTTCCTGTTCATGGTAAAACGTCACTATTACAGACTCTATTATTAATGCTGACTTTTGTATATGTGAAATGAACTGTTTTAGTTAATTCTCTTGATGTCCATAACAAAACATCCGAGGGTACTTAAAGGTCACTAACTTCATAGCCCATTTTCATTCTCACATTTTCATTTGTGGAGTGGCTCAGATAGCCAACATGATAATACTGCAGTCTTGTTAACATCTCTCCTGCCTCTGGCTCTGTATTGCAGACACGCCAGTGTGTTACCAGGTGGAGGGCAGCCGCCAGGCCTTGAGGGTCACCCTGTACCTGGACAGCTGTCACTTCAGTGAGCTGCCCAGTCGGCTGCAAAATGGAGGCAGCCTGAAGCTCCACACCGTCCTCTTCACCAGGGGTAAGACTGGGCAGACTGGGACAGAGGAACTGGAGAAACTGAGAAAACTGCAAGTCCAGGGTCTAGATAAATAAGTATAGCATAACACATTAGTGGCATGTGGGTCTGGGGGTTGTTCCTTTTGAAATACAGTACATGAGCACCAAGGCAATAGTTTTATACAGAATCTTAATTTAAGCAAGAACTTAATGCATAATTTAAAATATCATTTTACACATAATTTTAGTTTATTTGATTTAAAAACAAAACAAGACTCTGACCAATCATTCCATGCTAACTGTTGATGATGTATGCTCATCAAACTGTTAGGGTCAATAGAGCCAACTTCAGGGAGGGTTGTTTTAAACACAGAGGACATTAAATCGCTTCTATACACTATAAATTGAACTGTATAGTTTAAAACACTCTCAATGCATTCCTGAAAACTTTACCTGATTTTATTAAGTTAGATTGAAGCCTTTTATTGGCCATTTAAGACACTTCACCTTTGCATTCTCCTTCTTCTTCTTCTTCATCATCAGTCTCAGCCGGCCTAGTGTGAATGGATAGAATTGCGCATCATGTCTGTATGCCAAATAGCCTTTTATTTTCCATAGACAAGTGCCAGTTGGAAGTGCCAATGCGAGAACTCATATTGTTCCCATGTACTTCAACTGGAACAAAGTGCTGCAATACAGCTTCAGAGCCGGCAGTGTGGATATGTGGATGAACATCGCCACCTACTGGGAAATAGTCCTTGCTGCAGGTTGGGGGGGGGGGGAAGTATTGCAATATTGCAGATGCTGAAGTTTGTGTGAGTGTGTGGCTATATCTGTGAGAAAATCTTCGAAAGTAATGAGATTTTGGGCAATCCTCAGTTTTTCAAAATATTATTTTAGAGTTGAGGTTTTTACTACATTTAAGGCCTGTTGGATCAGATGGATTTGGTGTTAAGAGTTAACATTAAAATTATGTTCATGTTAGTGTTAGCCATAACAATGAGGTTTGAAAATCGGAGGTGAAATGTGTTAAAATTCGAGGGCATGAAAATATGTGATGATATAAAAGTGTGCCCATATGCGTTGATCTAAATACCTCCTGACTGTTTAATCCAGCGCTGGAGCGTCCAGAGGGAGTATCCCAGCAGGACTACGCAGCCATGGAGGATTTCCAGCAGCGCACCAACGCTGTCTCTTTAGAGAAGGTCAAGGCCTACTACCGCAGACTCAGGTAAGCTATGCTACACTGCATCACGGCCCTCCAGTGGCGTACTCACTAACACTCAGTATACATTTCACCTTAAAGGTAGATTCACCATGTGATGTTGCAGAAACGACGCTTCCATTGCTGTTTTACTTTCCTCTTAACTATTTTCAAGGTTTAGAATTTTTCAAGGTTAGAATTGTGTCATTTCTCTCGACCTGTGCCACATCGAATAACAGGGCTTTGTTGGGTACATGAGTGGCTTGTGTAATATTTTTGATTTATTAAACCATATTTGATAGGAATTTGGTTACCAGGTCAAAATACTGTGAATGTTGTCGATTTTTAATAATCTCTGTCCGAAAAACTATCATGTTTTGTTAGATATCATATGTGCAAGGTGAGATGTTAAGAAAAAACTAAATGTTTACAACAAAACATTGCGTATATTGAAACAATGGTACAACCTTTAATGTAGCAATTGAAATTGTGGTTTACAATGTTGCATACAGTATATGAATGTATGTATGTATTTCTACTTGAATTGTTATTGTTTATTGCCCTGTAACATCTTCATGTTTTTTAATAGCCTATTAATATGTCATTTCTTATATGTGCATGTTAATGACCAGGAAATGACTCATGCAACATCAATAAATTGTGAAATGTGTACTGTAGCAAATGCATATTCTATAAAGTGAAGTACTCTAAATGCTAGATGACTCAGCACTCACACAGTTGGAGTCTGAGGTGAAAAATCTGTAGATTTCCAAACAAAGATGGAGAGTTTTTAAAACTGATATATATATATATATATATATATATATATATATATATATTTTTATCTCAACAGGGCTTTCTATTTGGAGAAGTCTAATCTCCCTACAGACTCAAACACCACAGCAATGAAGATAGACCAGGTAAATATACACTTATTCTGGTATGTTTCCCATGTATTGCTGTTGCTGTCTACATTACAGTCTATGTGGTCTTTTATCACGTAACGTATATCCTGTTCTTGAAACATACGTCAATTTTTTATATAATGTTGTGACTGAATATAAATGCAAGCACAGATACTGGGCCTTGAAGTTAGAGACCTTCAACCAAGCATTTCGAAAGTAAGATGAACCTGTGTCCTGTTCCCTCCACTGGAAACCCCCCCCCACTAGCTCGTCAAGACTCCCCTATTAACTCCAACTAACCTCAACACTTCAACATTATCAACTGCTTCCATTTGAACCTCAGCGATGATTAGATTAGAAAGAAAATTCTAGTGTCCCAAACTGACTGTAGCTGAACTAGAACCAGTAATTAAAACCGAATAGAACATAGTTTCAATATCTACAGCCTTATTCACAGGTTTTCATTGTCTTTTTAAAAGCAAGACTATAAAGAGTTAGACCTCTTTGTGTTAGTTTTATGGTTTTCCCCCCATTTCTGCTGGTGCACCATCTTAACAAGTCAGTTACTCTACTCATTCTAGTGTTAAGGTGTGAGTGGTGTGAGATAATGTGTCTTGTGTCGAATAAAGATTAACCTTTTCACTATTTTGAATCTTATTTATCTCTAATTTAATTGATATTACTGTGTATTATCCGGCAGTATTCCGCTTTTTTCAATATACTTTCACTTACCTTGACAAAATTGCCAGAACTGAAGAAACCACATAGGAAACAAGTTGGTTTATGCTTGGTTTTTATAAAATACAGATTTTAATAGTAGTCTAAATGACTTGGTAAGATGGCCACTTTTGCCACACTGTGCTGTAACTTCTTGTTAGCAGTCCATTTAAGCACTGACCCTCTCCAACCTTTACTTATCTCCTCCTCATAGCTGCTGCGGCCCCTCAACACACTGGACGATCTTTGTCGACTAATGCAGTCCTACGTCAACGTGCGCTCGAGTGCCCAAGGCCACCCATCAGGTGTCAGCGTGCTGTGCGTGTCCTCTGAGCTGTGTAACCGCCTGGGAGCCTGCCACATCACCATGTGTGGCACAGGCATGCAGAGGTCAGCCTGGCAGCACGCCAACATTATTATACCTCTTGTGTAGTAGCACTAAACTGTCAGCTGGAATAAAGGTTAACACAGTGCAGAGTGGATGACAGTCACCCCCATTGAACCTTGCCTCACTGTTTTGAATGAATTTCTACTATGAAGTGTCCAGCAGGTGCACATATGGACAACCCCATTAGTGCGTTGGTTAAATAGATACACACACATCCCTGACCTTTTACCTTTTTGTTCTTTGCAGATGTACCCTAAATGTGACACTGGAGCAGGCAATGATCTTAGCCAGAAACCACGGTCTCATGCCGCGCTGCATCATGCAGACCATGGATATAATGCGCAAACAGGTAAAGCTCAGGGGCAGTTGATCTCAGACTGAGTCTAGTAGAGATCCTTCTAGTTCTTAAGTAAGAACTAGGACTGGGCATAATGGCTGAAATCAGTACTACAATATTAATTAAGTGTATTGTTCTGATATAGACGTATATCACAGTATAGAAAATGTGTAAATGTTTGATATTTGATGCAATGAACTAAAGTGTTCCACTTTATTGCATTGCTTCAGACAAAACTCCAGACACATGTACAACAAAATATTCAGTAACTTTTTTTGTTGGTTTTGAATAAATTTTGCTTGGAAATATTTATTTGGTCAACAGAACTTTGTAAATGATAACAAGGTATAATCATATTGTCATATTGTTTACTGAAAGTCGATGAATTATAATGCCTAATCACCCAGCCCAAATTCGATTCCATATACAGTAACTACTGTGATAATACATTTCTCTCAATACTCTTTACCTCAACCAAATCATCTTACCACACGGATGCCTTTGTCAAAATCATATCAAATAATAATGTGTGCGTTACATGAAAATACATCCAATCCCTTGACTTAGAACAAGTATTTTTAGGTTTTTGGATGCTTAGCCATTCAGGGAAATTGAGCTCACTGCAATAGCATATGTTTTCTCTTTTACCAGGGGGCAAGAGTTGAGCTTTCTGCTAAAAATCTCAAGGTAATGGACCAGATGACTCCTTCATTCCCAAGGTACTGTATAAAACCACTTCCGGGCACCTTTTCCCATGCCATTAGTACATGACACCATTTATGGTCTTAGACAAGGCGGATTCCCCTCATTTCAAGTTTTTCTTTTTCAACAGGCTCTTCAAGCTGTGTTTGCCACCCTCAGATGGAGATCTCTAAGAAAACTCATCAGAGAAAGGGGCGAAAGATAGGATGAGAGATGACAATAACAAAAGAGAGCAAGTCTCACCGCTTTCTTTCCAAGAGAGACTCCCAATGGAAAGACCCTTCCTCCTCCCACTGCCCCACATATACAGGGATCACTCCACCATGGATACCACTAGAGTCTTCAGCGCAAAGTATAGGCTAAACAAGACTGTACAAATGACAGTTACCAGGGAGCACTTGTAGTGAGATGCATCCTGAAGCTCAAGATCAGTCATGTACTGTTATACTGGGAAGCCACCCAGATAGAAGTATTATTGCTTTGGCTGTCTGTCTACACAGCTGACATGAATGACTTAACAACTGGTGCAAACTATTCACAACATAAGTGAAAGGCAGATGTCAGTTTGATGCCTCGTACAGAAGACATCCACAGTGATCATGCTCCTAACCGAGCGCTTATTATTAACTGGATTAACCAAACTACCTATACCTGACTGTTATCCTAAATGCAGATGTTATCTGTTTTGCCTTGGACTGCAACTCCAGAGAGCTGTCTCTTCATCTGTTTGGGCTGGTGTTCCCCAGGGCTCAATGTTCGGAACCCAAGTAAAGTAGAATACTTGAAAACCTTGGTATTCATGTACTGTATGTTGGCTGGCTGAATAGATGCAGAAAGTCAAAGAATAGACAGAGGGATGGAAGTAGGGATTGAGGGACAGATGGAAAGACGGATGTTAGGCGGGGCTGCTCTTTCTTCAGCCATTTGCATGTGGTTACTGTGCAATTACTGTAGGTTTAGTGTGAGTACTGTATTACTGCACTATATGAAGGATAGTTATTTATTGTGTCCGGAATGAGCATTTTTATCCCTCACTTATCCTATATCAGGTATTAAAGAATATCAACGCATTCCAGCCTACGTATTGAACAGTATTTAAAGGACCAATGGCATGCCATTTTTTAGACGTAACTGCTTGTGTATTTTATTTATATGTGTGAACTTTGATCACGTCAGGAAGTGTTACATTGATCTTCACGGAGAGCAAAGGAGAGAAGATGAACAGAAGCTTTCTAATTAGAATCTGGACAAAGGAAGCTAAAGCAAACCATACAAGGCTGCTTGTCCAAAAGCAGCCAAACAGATTGATAAATTATTAATATATTAATTCAAATGTACTAGTTGTATTGCCTTCTGTTAACTAAGACATTTTGATTTTTAAATTGGTTTTTACATTGTCTTGGAACTGTTGTATTTACTGTAGGTATTAAAAGGAGCACAATGATTGGTCCATTCAAGTTACAGTGTTAGCAAAAAGTACTGTAAGCTGTTTGTGGATGACATAAACAAAGGGATCCTTTCAGGACTGAAACGGTAACATTATTTTACTGAAGATTTTAATTTCTTGTACATACAAACTGTAACCATGTCAGAGAAAAAAAGATAGGATATGTCGGAGTAATGCTATAAATTAAATTGGATTATTTTTTATGGAGCTAATATAGTATATAAAACATTTGTATTCATGACCTCACTGACAACTTGTTGTTTTTGACTGTTAAAAAAGTCTGACGTCCATTTCATGAATCTGTCTCGGCATGCTGCATTCATTAGCCAGGTCATTTAGTCCTTTTTATTTATTTAAAAGCAGCCTGGTTCGAAATGAGCATGTTGGAATAGTCTCAACACATCCCTCTGTACTAGCAGGGACACTGTAAATTCACATCCCTCTGTTTGCATATAAGACTCAGCGGATATCTGCATTGTTGTCATTTCTCTTATTCAATTTGCTCTTAATCTGAGCAGTGTACATTGTATATAAACTCAGAATGGATCAATATTTACCATACTCTGGTTTTAGGCGCATCACCAGTTTTAATTCGCTAATGACTGCAGCATGTTGGTGTAGCCGGACAAACACATATGTCACTGATTACACATTTATTTACATTATTCTAATGTTTTTGTATATACTTTATTTGCAATTTTAAGTTGCTTGAAAATAACTGTACAAAGGGTCTTTGTTGAATCTTTCTAAAATTATCATTGTAAATGCATCTTAACAAGCTAGTAAATAAAATGTTCACAGTATGATGATGTTTTTTAATGAAGCATTAATGTTGTCAAGTGGTGACCCAACAGAGGACATGATGTCCGCTCTAAAAATGCTAACACACCGTTAAAGTGGTTACCCTCTTGTCAGGACCTTTTTTTAATTGCCATTTATCTTGTAATTGTCTTGCTTTACAATGTGTCCTGTTTATGTTGCCTTTTTGTTTTATGTAGTTTCATCTTAATGATTTGAAAGGAGATTATTACATCTCTTTGCCTGCACATACAGTTTTAGCAGGCTGTGACTAAGTGCTACTGGAATAGGACCTCTGACTGAAGTAGTTTCTTTTTTCAGTCCACTTGCTCATCATTTTGCTTTACGTCACCTCTTACTGTCACCTCTAAACGGATGTGTATAATGGGGAAGCTGAATTCACGCATTCTGCTATACATTATTTAGTCTTTATCTTTCACATCAGTTTGATGCTAATTAATCTACATGGTTCTGCGTTTTAATGTCCAGCAATGTGAGGGCTGAAATATTCCATTTCTTTGTTTTTATGTCTTACTTGATGTTGACAGATACTATCTGCATGTGTCCTTTACCATTGCTCAATCAGAGAATGCAAACCTTAAAAACATAGCTTGGCATAGTTTTTTTAGGTGTCCATTACACTGACTGAAAAAGCTGCACATGAATATTGCATGGACATGCATCATCTTCTGTGCAGCTTTTTTCTGGGAATGGCCTTAAGTAGAAAAGATGGAAGGTTATTTGGGGGTTTTGGAGACAAGACATGTACATTTTTCCATAAACGCACTAATGATCTTCTCCAATAACGTGTAATTGTTTTGATCTAAACTGACAAGCCAGCCCAAATGCTATTGATTAGAAGAAGGCTGGTTGCATGTTCAGTTAAACTTTGCAGTGTTAGTCATTGCTGGGCCATTAAATGATTGCAGATAGTCTCTAAAGTGCTGATAGCCAACGTGATTAGACTTGAAAATCATGTGCATTTCCCTCCTTGTTGTGTCTGTCAAATGGCCGGAAGGGGCTAATGTAAAAGCATACACTGTGCAGTTTCGCATGATTATTGCACTTGGTTTTCTAGGGGGACCGACCCCGACTGCATTCACCATCACCACCACCAGCACACACCCCTCAGCACCGGTGATGCATCCCCGCGGCAAAGGCACGGACAACTCCTCGTTAGAGTCGTCTCGACTTTAGAATGGTGCAGAAATCTCTCAACGGCGGGGTTTACCCAACTCAAGCCGGAGAGAAAAAGCACAAAGTCGGCTTTGTTGGATTGGACCCCGGCGCTCCTGAATCCAACAGGGATGGAGCGCTGCTCATTGCGGGTTCGGAAAGCACCAAACGGAACAGCATCCTCTGCAGACCGAGGTCCAGCATCTCCGCCGGGAGACCCAGACCGTCGAAGAAAAATGCCAGCTATCGGAAACTACAGAATTTTCTCTATAACGCGCTGGAAAGACCGCGGGGATGGGCGTTCATCTACCACGCTTATGTGTAAGTGATTTTCGGGCTTAAACCAAGCATGTTGATTGTGTCATCATGGCCTTTTACTATAGGATGCACCGCTGTTACCGTGTCATGATTTCGGAGGAGCTGTTAGGGAGTTTTGCGGGTTTTGTGTCTCGTTTTGCATGTATGATGTTCAGATAGCGCATTAAAGGGTTAAGCGTTATGCTGCCAAGCTGCTATGGCCCGATTATAGGAGGGGTATCGCTTCACCTGCATAACTCCTGCTTTGACTCTTCATGCTACCTTTTGCAACTCATGCTTGTGTCATATTGACTGATGGCATTATGCTGATTCAGGACATGCCTACAGTCGATGTACGGCATGTGCTCACATCTTACACAATATTGTTTTTCATTGATTAGAGTTATGTGTTGCGGCAGGCAGCAGTCGGTTTCAGCACCGCGGTCCGTGGACAGGTCCGCGCCCCGTCAGTACTTTCACTAATTAACGTTGCAGTCCAGCTCTGCACAGTGACGTGGACTGTATATAGTATGTCTGTGAAGGCAGATACAACAGTCTGTGAGCTTCTTGTAGTCAGAGCCAGTGTAGTTGGAACATGATGCCTCGCCTTTGTGTGTGAGGTCTGGGTTGAAGACAAACACTGTCAGACTCCAGTAATGGCATCATAAATTAAATAGGTTGGTGATCTGTGACATCTGGTGAGCAGTAGGCATTAAGGTAAGCAACAAACAATGACAAAACATTTTGAGGATACATATTCCGTAATTCTTATACTTTAAAGGGGTACTGCATCAATCTGATGCACTTCCATTAAGTTGGTTGGGCTAAGAGACTGACAATAGAGAATGGTCAGAATCGGTGCAGCAGAGGCTGAGATATCCACATTTTATATTCTACATTTCCCATAATTCAACCTATAATAACCCACATCGTTTAAACTCCATGTCTGACATGCAGACTTTCTGTTAAAAATGTGTTGTCCTCTATTATTTTTATTTTCTCAGAGTCGATAAAGTTCCTCCAGAGTCCCAGAAGACATTATTTAACTGTTTGCAGGAGCTGAGTAGTACTCCCAATTACTAGTAAACTGACCTTTATGTGTAAAATCAATGGACTTTCACCACATGTAACTTGCAGTAGTTTTGTACATGCTATTAAGGTGTAAGATATTTAGCCTACACATGTCAGCTCTATTTTCCAAATGAAATGGTGGCTGTTGTCAGTAGTTTGCCCTCCAGCCATGCCTGGATCCTTCCTATTCACTGATAATGCATGCTTGGTAGTGAGGAGTTAAACGCCACAGCATTAAGAAATTCACTGTGCACCGCATATCGACTCCCCAGAGACGGCTGGTTGCCCAGAAAGTAAGCCTTTAATGTGAAAACACACACACACACACACACACACACACACACACACACACACACACACACACACACACACAGAGGCCCTCTGGGTACTTTGAAATATTAACTGAATACTATAACAGCTAGCTAAAAAGCCTTCTTTACCATTTGTGTGGCTTTGCTTTGGTCTTCATGGACTAATGTCGCTCTTAGGAGGTGGTGCTAACTTCATGGCTGAATCTAGTACAGGCAGCAGTGATGTCTTGTGTATGATAATACTGCATTTAGAGGCAAATAAACTAAGCAACCTAGTTAGAGCAGGGTCAGTAGCATTTGTGCTGCCTTAAATCTGAATCATGTGGATCGCATGTTGTAAGTTAGTGTACATCTCTACCCTTATATAAAGAAATCTGATTGGAGAAAGGGGACACACCTACAGTTACAGCAAATTCATACAAAGTTTACACTATGCCATCCAGCCTGCAAATGAACCTTTGTGTAGAGTAACCATGACTCTGCCTCTTTTCCAATTGTCTGTTCTCTATATTATTCATAGCCACCACACTTCATTTAATCTTCCAACTCTTTTTACTTCCAGCCAGCTGATTTATAAAACTATCATGTGCTGACTTCGAAATCTTTCCCCTCCTCTTTCATTCTTCTACTTATCTCTGCTCCAAAAGACAGCATTTGGCAAACAAAATGACATTGCTGCCTTGAGGTGACAAAGAGCATTGCAAAATGTGCTCATGCTCAGAGAACAGCTATTTCTCTTTGAGGGGTGTCCTCCTGAAATGTTAGGCAGGTGTTTTGCTCCTCAGTCTTGTTTGTAATGCATGTGTGAAAGATCAATGTGTGGAACATGAGTGCCTATATCCAGTGTGCTCTCTGTCTTGCTGCCTCTCTTTCTCCTATCTATCTAGCTGTCTGAGGCCAAGGCCACCCCTTAGGTTCTATCACTGGTCCAACATCAGTTAAAGAGGAGAGGCACAGTAGTCCACAGTCAAGGATATTCATGTGCATCTAAATCTTTAGTGTCTTGTAAAATGCAGCATGCTTTAAATGGGTTTAAACATTTTGGATTCTTATTAGTGAAAGGGAAAACGGTGACATACCTTTTATACCAAAGGCTTCTTTGAACAGCCTGCTGTCAGAACAGTTATAGTGTGTCTCTTTGTTCACATTAATTCTGTAAGGAGGGACAATTTGACAGTTTGCAAAAAAAGGCTTTTCATTTGTCATGTTCTTGTCTCTAGCTACAGGTCGGCACCCTATACGAATCTATCCAAGCAACGTTATGTTCCTGCACTGATACAGAGATCAGGGCTCTGATATCTTCACTGATTTGGCTTCAATAGGAGCCTCATTACTGTGTCCTCTTGCAGGAAGCACCAGCTGTGTGGGAAAATTGAAAGCCCTCTGCAGCTGTTAGATGACAAAATGTGTCAGTTCTGCACCAAAGTGGAACAAAGGACTTCTACTGAAAAAGATGGCAAAGAGAGGAGGACAAACAAAGAGTTTAGAAAGTGATCGATCAGTGAAAATAAAATGAATGTTCTGGTAAACTTTCTTATAGTGATTCAGAGAGACAGATTGAGGACATGGTCCAGTTATTTGCTATTCTGCTGAGCTGACCAGCTAAAGACAAACTGGTGAAGAAATAAGGTGAGGACAGTAGCAGACAGATGCTCGCTGCCAAGCCACTGAGATGTGATAGAGTGGTCTGTTTTGGGAAAAAGGGTGTCTGATGGGAGGTGGAAGTAGAAGACTAACGTTTGAATTCCTGTAGTTAGGTTATTGCTAGGAATAAATTGTGTTCCCACTGCTATATTGATGAAAAGCCCCAGAAAGCTGTTAGCATATTTTAATATTTTGTCCCAGAAAGCTGTTAGCATATTTTAATATTTTGTCTCATGATGTTGACCCGAGAATACACCCTTGCTCAATTCTACACACTAAGGGGTTTTGCAGCTACAACCTTACTTGGTCTGGTCATGACCAGTTCCAGTTAGCGTATGGTGGTTAGTATTAGCAAACTTGAGTTAAAGTCCCATAATGTAAAAAGTGAGATTTCCATGTTTTTGATTATGAAGCAGGTCGAGGTGCTATATAAATACTGTAAAAGTATCAAAACTATATATAGTTATAAAGTGCTACTACAGTGTCATTACAGTCATTGCCTTTCTGCAATGACAGTGCAGACACATTATTATGAATTCCATTGCTTTCTTTCTCTGCGTAGCATTCAAGCGCTAGGGTTGTTCAGGTGTCCATGCATGTGAGGTACCAGAACCTGTTTTGCACTAGTGCATGCATTTACACAAGACGAGTGACCCAGAGAGTCGTCACCACCCTCAAACATCCCCTGAGGAGCCCACATAGTGGACACCGCAGTGCTAGCACATGGCACTATTTGCTTAGTAAAACTCCCTCCTTCCTTGTTATTTGCTCTCCTCTGGTTCGTCTCAGTCCAAATTTAGCGTGATAAGTATGCCTGTGTAGGCAATGTTGTGCTGATCGGGGCAAATCAATATTTATTTATCTCCAGCTCAGGAGGAAAGGCAAGTTTTTCCTGCTCCCAACAACAGCCCCCTCAACTTGATGGATCAATAGTCACGTTCCTACTGATGTCATCTGGACCTCTCTGGAAACAAGTGGATGTGTGTGTGTGTTTCTGCCCGTGGCGGTTTGTCATCTGCAAGAGTGTGTGTGTGTGTGTGTGTGTGTGTGTGTGTGTGTGTGTGTTCGTGGTATCAGAATGTTACATTATCAGTAGTAGAAATATCCATCTTGTTATGTTCAGGGGGAAATGGGTGGACCCAAATGCAGAGGCAAGGCAGGCAGGGGAAGGATTGAGCTCGAAGGTTTACTGAAACACAAAAAACAGGAGATCCAAAAAATGAGGCAGACAGAAACAACAAAGGGAATACTAAGGAAGCAGGCAAAAACTAAAATCCAAAAATAATGAAAACTCGAGGAACAAACTTACAGCAAACTCATGGGAACAAAGAGAGAACACAGGGAAGAATCCAAACCTGGTACACTTGATGCAAACACGCTGGGCACAGACACAAACTGACTGGAACAAACACAAAATGATCTGACACAGGACAAGGGGAACACAAAGACTAAATACAGAGGGTAACAAGAGGCAGGTGGAAAACATCAGGCAATCACAAGAGCGGGAAAACACAGGGAGTAAAACTAGACAAGACAAGACAGAAAACAGACTATCAAAATAAAACAGGAAACGGAACATAAAACAAGACAAGACCGAAAATCACACAATCAGAAGGAAACAAGACATGACTACAATAAGACAAGACAAAACACCAAAACCATAACACATCTATCTACAACTGATCCATGTCAATAGAATGAAAACTATTTAGTAACAGTAATGTAATAACAAATCTGGAACCTTAACAGTGTTAGTTGATTTTGGGTCCCTGACTTTAAGATATTGATTAAAATGTTGCACAATTAATGTAAGGAATAGTTCAAAATGTTGGGTATATTCCCCCCCCCCTTTGCTTTCTTGCAGAGAGTTAGAGAAGATTGATATCACTCCCATACCTGTGCAGTATTGTAAGTACAGGGTGATTTTTTTCCCAAAACATTGAATTATTTCTTTTATTTAAAATTAGCACAAATTGCTTTTTATCAGACATGTTGCAGTCATAAAGTAAATTACATATTGACATGCTCTTGTTTTGACATGTTTATTGTCCTCATTGTACTGTCCTGACCAGACCTCATGCATATTTGACCATGTGTCTCACCCTTTCTCACTTTGTGTATCCGCAGCCTGTATGATGGAGAGGTATACATGGATCTATTGCTGCTTGATTTTGCTGATGGTAAAGGGAAGCATAGCTTCAGGAGCTAATTGTTTGACTGTTTCAGGAGGCAGGTTCTGCCCCCTCTCCTTTATCAGCAAGTGTCCTCACTAATAAGTACTGATGAGCTTGGCGAGGTCGGATCAGGAAATTTGCATAAACTGATGTCCAATTAGACTTGCAGTGAGCCAGCGTCTTTGTACACAACATTTCATTTCAGTAGTTAGGGACTACATGGAGCTTATTACTGGAAGAAAAATATGTGTAAACATGTACAGTAGAACAGTTTTTGTGCAGTCTCATAGTGCATCTTTTGAATGAAACTGACTAGAAGTGATATCAACACCTTGTTACGGTATCAGCATGATTAATGTAGAAGTCCTCATTATAGATGTGTTTTCAGCAGCCTATACATTAAAAAAATGTTGGTCTTCAAATGGTGAAAAGACAAGTCAATGTGACAAGTCAAAGTGCTGTAAATGACAAGATGTGAAGACTCCTTGGATGACTGACCTACCAACAGGAACACCAGACATCTCAGGGTCGTCACAATGAAATGTTTTTCTGCACTTGGGAAAAGCAGGTGCCTAAAGAGGAAGCATTTGATTCCTTTTGAGCTCAAAATCTGCTCGAAGCTTATTTCAGTGGATCTGTAAATAAAATTTAACACAGAGACAAAGTGTGCACACGTCATTTGCACCTTTGCTTTTGCAGGAGGAGGCAATGAAGGTGATCATTATGGCATGCTAAAAAGGGAGAAAGGAATTTGTGTTTTTGCCATTCCTGGTAGATGATAAATGACAACCATTCAGGGTCGGCCCTCGGCTCTAGACTTGTTTGGGCCCTAAGTACTGTAAATATGATTTTTTTAAGCACACATAATGTAAGAATATGCATGTATACTAAACCTATTAGCAGCAAGACTATCTTTAAATAGACTATGGTAAAACAGTATTTGTCTATTACCCCCTAACCCCATGACTGGTCCTTCTTAGGGCTTTTTGCTTAACCTGGTTAGTTTGATGCATATTTTAGTGTTATGTTCTTATTGGAAAGAGCTGATGTGTATGATTTCTAGATGTAGAAAGGATTTGACCCAACCAAAAAGATATGATGCACAAGGCTATATGTTAGGCTATATGTTGAAGAACATATACTGTAGTTATTACAAATAATTAGTGTTATTGTGCCAAGGCTGGTACAGTGAGAAAATGAGAAAGAAAAGACAAAAGAGCAAGAAAAGGGCAAAACGGGTAAAATGTGCAGATTTTACTAGATACCGAAACAGCAAATGAGCATGTAGTTTGGGGCACTAGTTTGGAAAGCCACAGGCAAGTAGTTTAGTCTTATTTTAATCAAATGTATTCTCTCTCTTTCTTTGATTGATTATTATTACAGTGACCTTTCATATACTCAGGTTTAAAGTACATTTGTGCTATTACTTTTGATTTTTCACGGGGAACCTCTAAATCTAAAATCTACAATTTGTAGTGACACAGTAAATTCCTGCAGTGAAACATCCACCAGGCAGGCCCGTAAGGACATAACATATGGCTGTTCCCATGTGAAAAGAATTATACCACTTTCTTAAACTGACCTCCAAATGTAATTTATTTAACTTAAATCATGGGCTGCAGTGCAGGCAAACTGTTAAAGACTAGCTTGTGAAGATACTTATCTCAGTTTGTGTTGACTTTCATTCTTGTAAATCGCCCGTCTCTGAGCTTATTGTTTTATCACAATTTGTTGGCAAAAATGTTGTCAATTTTTGGTTAGGAAGTTCAATTTTGATTTTGTTATTGTCTTGTGTTAATTAAAAAAAATCTTTTCTAGGGCCCCCCCCAGAGACCAGGGTAACCTAAGCAACTGTTTATATTGCCTATTGGGGAGAGCTGGCTCTGCCATAACTGGTACAAGAGGCACCTGTCCTGGGGCGATTCAGGATTTTTTATGTGGGGTGGCACAGGGGAGGGGATCAGTAATCAGTCAGGGAGGCTCGGGGTGTGTGTGTGTGTGTGTGTGCGTGCGTGCGTGCGTGCGTGCGTGCGTGCGTGCGTGCGTGTGTGTGTGCGTGTGTGTGTGCGTGTCTATAGGCTCAGTCTGCCTTTAAAAAAAATAAATAAAAAAACATTTCCAGTGCTGGTTCCATAATTTTGGATAGTCATCATGGAAACATTAATTGGTCATGTGACAAGGGCTGTGAAGATTAGCAGAACAAGCAGCCAATCATGTATCATGGGGGGCGGTAGCCACCCCGTGCCCCCCTTCTAGCCCGCCCCTCAACCTGTCAGAAAAAGACCGCAAAATTGAGTGACCTGGAATAAAAGAAAGCTAAACCTTGCTATGAATAATAGTGTTGTTAGTTTAACAATATCTATACTGACTGCAATTCCAATGTACCAGAGATGCTATTGAACAGTTTGCATACATTTAATAATCCAAACTATACAGAAAGCTGCAGAATGTAATAGAAGCTTTCTCAGTGCAAGAAGAGCTCAGTTTTACCAAGCAAGTATTGACTGCTGTAGCCATCAATGATGTATGAGATGCCAAAAACACACATATGCTGTAGATGTAAGAGAGAATGACCTCAACCTAACACATACAATGAACACAACTTGTGCAGCTGAATGTGTTAACAGCTCATTTGGCTTTTTGTTGTTCTTCATGTCTCTGATGAAGAATAATAAAGAATATAGTAACGAATGAGCTCTTCCATGGACTTTACCATTGCCACATAGCATTGGTCTCTGCCGCTTCATTCTGATTGGCTGACAGCCAGCAGCCTTTGCCAAGAGTTTGATACACCAAACAGAAACTGCAGCTGCAGGAAAAGGAAAGTCAGGTGAGCTGCAGTTCTGGTATAAAAAAGGGAACCCATGGAGGATTGATGAGTGTCCTTGATAAGGATGGATGACGGCTAGATGAAGCATGATGGAAAGTTAAAGCTTGGATAAATTTGTGTGTCAGGGTAGATCATGTGAAAGATCACATGCGTAGCCAGATTCACTCTAAATTTACTCAAGGAGTGATGAATTTGTGTTAAAAGCTTCCTCGACAGGAAGGTTCAGGGGCAGTGAATGGGCCCCCAGTAAACTATATCAGGATTAAGACTGGAAAGAAATGGTGTTAGCTCTTTCCAGGCCCTCTGTGACATTTTGCCATGATGGCCATCCTCTACACTTTTAAAGCTGTACAAATCAATATTTCTTATATTAATAATGGATGAAATGACTAGGTGTAATGAAATGGCGTCACTGGTGGTTACGAACCCACAGAGACTTATGACCCAACTCTTCTCTCTTTCCCTCAGCTCTACAGAGTGTTGAGGGTCTGGAAACCTCTGCTCTCATCAGCTTTATTTTAGCTATAGCATGCAGCTGTATGCTACCTGTCTCTGGAGTTGATAAAGACCAAAACAGAGCTAAAAGGAGAGTGAATATTGGACTTCGTTCATCAAGTGGAAAGAAACACGACTCCAGATAAAGTTGCTTTGTGTCTGCTGGATGTGTAAATAGGTATTCCTAACATGTTCCTCATAACACTCACCCTATAGTTTCTCCATCTTTTTGGAGCTGGGGCAGGCACTTTATTTTTGGCATCACTGGGAAAACATTCCATAATTATATTTCAGCACATTGTAATTGTTGTGGTCTGAGAGAACTAAACGTCTGCATTTCAGATGTGTGAGCACATTCGGTGAAAGTTCTAAAATCTGTAGCTTAGGGCTGCAGCTAATTAAGGGCTAAACTATTAGATAAGAGCTACTTTATTGTTATCCATCTATATGCAGTGCAGTACTGTACATATAGGAGTAAAATTGTGTAAAAATGTGTCAGGACGGTCATTCTTGTACAATTGCCGCTATATAACTGCATATATAATGAGTACCGCTATATATATAATGGTATTAATATTTTTTTTTGCTATCTGCCTACTCCAGCTTTATTCAAACCTGGTTTATTTCATTCATCAGGTCACTTATCTCATACTTTAAATTGGTAAATGACTTCACTTGACATGTGTTACACCTGATCTTGTGCGCTCAGGAGATCATTCCACAGTATCTCTACTATGATTAATGTTAGTTGTGCCTGCGTCTTTAAAAATCCTGCATTGTCCCAGTATTGGGTTTCACCAGGCACTCTCCATTAGTTCTGCTTTGGATTCCTTCCAGTAGATCTTTTCTTCAGAAAGTCCCTTAGGTCGAGCCCTGCCATGCCTCTTCCTTTTCAAATCACATGTTATCTTCCATCCAATAAAGCGCTCGCCTGATGGTCTCTGCCAGTCTTGGCTGCAGAATTGATTTTCTTCCGAAACACATCAGTCTACTTAAAACCATCTACCATTGCTTTACTATTTGTATCTGAAAGAACCATTGCTTTTGTGTCTCTTTCAGCAACTTTCTACGTGTTTTTGAAGATGTTTGTTCTATGGTTTTGTCCCAGTCTTAACAAAGACTAGTTTATTAACCTCTGACATTAACTCCTATACTATATTGAAAAGAGTTGTGACAAACATCACTAATGACTTTAGCAGAAGACAGATATTGTTGTTTAGGCTGTACAGTAAGGAGGAGGTAATACGTTTTTGTAACTCCAGTGAAGACAGCTGACTGACACAGCCAGTAAATATACTTACTCTGTCTAATAAGATGTAACTCCCATGTTCTACACTCCCAGGTGATTGGATTTCTTGTACTCTTGTGCAAACATATGTGCAAATGGTCACTTAAAGTTTCATATGCGGAATTTTAACTCACCAAATGTATTAAAAGTGCACTATGAGTTCCTGCATGGTTTCAGCGCGTTTTCATTTTTGTCTCAAATCGTAGGCATCTCTCCTTGATCCGCTAGCTGCCTGTCCCCTGAACACACTGTGAAAAAGCCCGGTCTCGGGAGACAACACAGAGGTCGTAAACGTCAAACAAACACTAGAGGCACAGGCTGTGCACCAAAATACAACAAACCACGTTCCAGCCAATCACTCCAAGAAAAATCTGTGTTCAAATGAACATTTACCTAATGTTATCTGCTTGCTTGCCTGCAATTCTTCTTTCAGGTTTTCTTTATTACTGTATTTACTCAATAAATAAAATAAAACATAAATACTATATACTTTATTAATCCCTTTTGGGGAAATGTATTTGTTTGACTCTGTTTTGTTATTTTATTATAAATCCACATGCACATGCATTGGAGAGATTTCAGAGCGAGGGGGCAGCCCATGGACAGGCAGGCACCCCGAGCAGTTGGCGGTTCGGTGCCTTGCTCAAGGGCACCTCGGTCGGTTATGGTCTGTGCGGGGACTTAAACGAGCGCCCCTCCGCCCCTACTTATTTACTTATCTGAGCTGCAGCTGTTTATGCAGTTTGGCTTGTTTGGTTCCACTAATGAAGGCACCACCCAGGCTCTGCAGCTCTAATGATTCATTCAGTCTCCAACTGTACCCACTTAGGTTTCAGAAATTGATTAGCAGATGGCAATTGGTCTTTATGGTATATTATCACAACCATCACCACAGCTGAATACTAAACCTAATGTGGAAATACCATAAATTGTTGGTTCTTCTGTAATGGTATCTGCAATATAATACTGATATATATAATAAGAAATTGCAGCACATGTGTCAGAGGTGAATCTGAAAACCTTAATTTAGTTATACCAACGTATAACTAAATTAATATCTACACACTACTAAGGTTTTCTTTTGGGTGAATTGACCCCTTAAGATACAGCTATTCAAATAAGTTATTTTTCTTTTAGATATTTTCTTCTAGATATTAAACTGTTCCATTCTTGGAATCTTAAGACATAGGTATGTATTTTATTGTGTTTTTTAGAAAGCTTGACACACACTGAATACACAACATTTACATTTTGTGGCTTAACTGACAAGCATGACAGTGAGCAGTAAACACAGCGCCTCAGAAACCTCTCACTGACATCATAGTATCATATATCCATATGTTTCTCCAGTCAGTTTCCACTGAACATATTGAACTTCCTGTATCTAAAACAGGATTTGACAAATGGAACTGTGACCTCAGAATAAAAAAGCAATTCATGTTTGTATTCTATCTCTTCCAGCTTCCTCTTGGTCTTCTCCTGTCTCATACTTTCAGTCTTTGCCACCATCAAAGAGTTCAAAAATAGCTCAGAAAGTGCCTTGTACATCCTGGTAGGTATCATTTCATTTGCTGTAAACCTATTTCTCCATTTACATTCATGTCACAGGGTTAACTTCACCAGTTTGGTTTGTTCCACAGGAAATTGTGACCATCGTGGTGTTTGGAGTGGAGTACATTATAAGGATATGGGCTGCTGGTTGCTGCTGTCGATACAGAGGATGGAGAGGGAGGCTAAAATTTGCCAGAAAACCTTTCTGTGTCATAGGTGAGATAACAGGGTCACTGGCTGTCATTTCTCTCACCTTGCTTTCTCAGAGGAACAAAACAGACAATTTAGAACTGTGTTTTTTCATCTCTTCCTTTTTCAAATGCTGGAGGGTCTGAGCGAGTATAAGATAACTATCTTTGTTATGCTTTCTCTTTTTTGTTTTTCATCATATCTGTTGCCTCGAGGGTATGCAAAATTAAAAGAAAACTACTAAAGTAAAGAAAATTTGACACTTCAAATACTAGTTGCCTAAGTACTTGGAACAACTTTTGAATTACAACAAAATCGATCATAGTTGCACACAGTAAAGTTCTGTAAATTCAGTCTGATTTGATTAAGGATGCTATCTCTCGCTTCCCCTGCTTCCCAGAGTGTGTTGAGTTCTATGATTGTGTTTTGTTCTTACTCCAGACATTATGGTGCTGATAGCCTCAGTATCCGTACTGGCAGCTGGATCTCAGGGCAATGTTTTTGCCACCTCGGCCATCAGGAGTCTGAGATTCCTGCAGATCCTGCGCATGCTGCGTATGGACCGACGGGGAGGAACCTGGAAGCTGCTCGGATCTGTAGTTTATGCCCACAGCAAGGTTACATCATTTTGTTATTTTTCTGTAGAGGTTCACAAGGAGTTGAAACACCTTTCTCAATTTTGTGATCAGAGAATTTCTATAATTAGCCAGCCATATGTGGTGTTTAAAACCATATCTGATGTGCACTGCAGTAATAATATTACACTGAAATATCCAATGAAGTCATAGGCTTTTCAACTAAAAGATTTAAATGAAATTAATTATCATGCTTTAAATAATAATGGTGGTGGTATAAAAAAACCCTGATATGATAAATGATGTATCTACAACTTTACTTTAAATAAGTACTATTCTTTACTGCCTTCTCTTTGATTAATGTCCACTTCCAACATCGAGTAAATAAAAACTATTATTATTATTATTTTTACCTAGAAAACATACCAAGTGAAAATACTTTTTTCTACCTTGAGTTATGTCTGTAGTCTTCCTGTTAAAGTTGCAGAAGGTAAGACTTATAAAACTAACTTTCTGTCATATTTGCTGAAACTGACCCTATGTTCAAGTAGAACTACATGAAACAGGTAATTTAAAAAAGAAAATCTGGCTCCTCTGGCACCACCTACAGCCTGTAGTGCGATTTGCAAAAATCCACAGCTCCCTGTTTACATGCACCAATCAGGTCCAGGGGGGGTGTCTAACTGCGTGTCAATCACTGCTTATGCACACACACATTCATTCTCCCTTGTGGGGCGAGGGGCTTAGGAGAAGTTGTTGATGTTCAAATTTTTTGGCTAAATCCTGGATCTTCCCAATCCTACCTACAGCACCTTTAAGCTGCATACAGCCTTAAAGGGGTGATAGAATGATTATACAGGGTATTTCACACTGTTCCCTAAGGTCTCCTAATAGGGTATGTAACATTGGTTGGGCTGAAAATTGCTCGAATGCTATTTTATGGGTCCTTAACTACCCTGTGAATATGGCCCTATTTGTAACAAGAGCTTTTCTTCCAAATATGGTATGCTCATGAATATTTAGATGAGCTGCACGCTGATTGGTTTGAGCGAACTACATACAAACACATTGGAGACAAGACAGCAGGTCTCATATTTCAGACACTGCAAAGTTATACATTGTTTATCTATTATTTTGTTATTAAATTCACTTCTGAGACTTTTTTATGCGAGAAATCGACTATATAAAGCTCAAATATGGGCCGTTTTACGAAAAATGATCGCTAATTGCAAATTTGGTAAGACGGGTCGGACTTTAGGAGCTCCACACATTCTGACGAGAAAGCGACAACCTCCATACCCAGTGAAAGTCACCTTTGCTCGGTTACTGGACTACCGGGGCTCGGGGCTCCGTGGAGCTCCGCATGAGGGGTTTCATTAGCTGCTTGTAGTCCCTTCAATCCTTTGTGTACAGATCACGGCTAGTTAGCTACACTTTCGGCATAACAAGAGTATATTTACAGTTTGAATTTCGTCACGCCACTTATATAACATCTACCCCAAGGTCTTATAAAGCTAACAATGGTGTCTGATTTCAATTTAATGCATTTTTGTGAACATGAGGGGTTTCATTAGCTGCTTGTAGTCCCTTCAATCCTATGTGTACAGATTGCGGCTAGTTAGCTACACTTTCGGCATAACAAGAGTATATTTACAGTTTGAATTTCGTCACGCCACTTATATAACGCAATTTCGCAGACTTTTTATGTTTTAAAAAAGGATCCTACTCTTTAACATAAAGGTTGACCTCCTTAGAAATACTTTCGATAATGTTGTCAGACACTTAATAATAATATTAATCTGAGTCTGTCAGTGGCAAAACAGGCACTTTTATGAACGTAAAAACAAGCTGTACAATTGACGTCCTATTAACTTACATTGTAGCTTGTTTCGCCGTTGCCGACTGCAGTGATCTCGTTTAATACTGGACCAATGTCAAAGGAAAATATTTCCTCAATAGTTTTAATTGTATCCGATACTCAATGAGCTGTTGCAGAAACAAGCCCAGCGTGAAGCATTAAAGCAAAAGCTGTCAGATAAATGTAGTGCAGTAAAAATTACAACATTTCCCTCTGAGGTGTAGTGGAGTACAAGTATGAAGTAGCAACAGGGGCGATTCTAGGATCAGACCTTTAGGGGGGCTCAGCCCCTAATGAGAATGTGACATGGATATGGCGCATGCAAAAGTGTTAACCCCATTGCTGTGACAAATTGCAAGAAAATTAACATTGAACTTACATGAAATGTTATCATATTTGCATTCTGCATAAATCTCTGCACACCTACTAACTAGGTAACTAACTAATTATAATGTATTCTCATGTAAACTATTTATGTCAGCACAGATAATTTTTGTAAATTGCTTAGCCAGTGTATTCCACCATAATGGTTATTATATTGCCAGATTCCAGACAATCCCACTTACTTTTTATATATATATATATATATCCCACCTACAAATATGAATATATATTTCTACTGGTATTCTTCCTAGTAACATTAATGCAAAAATATGAAGAAAAAAACTATTCCACCTGTGTGTGCATGGTTAAAATTCTGAAGTGCAAAATAGCTCAGGCTACAGCACAAATATTCCCATCCATAGATATATGAATAATAATTAATAATAATAATCAAGTCTCTGAATTTCTTTTCAAAGGGCACCAGATTGATGCATTTAAACGTTAAAATACACAAAATGTTCTTACAGGGGAGCATGCCCATGGACACCCCCCCCCCCCCCAGGGGAGCTTGCGCCCCAGTGCAGCTCTAGGTCTAGTGACGCCCCTGGGGCAGTGTCCCTGTTTTAAGTTTACAAAGATAAAAAATGACCTGTTTTGGAGGTATTTATGCTTCTGAGCTGAAAATGTCCCCGGATTTTGTCTCAGAAATCTGGTCACCTTAGGATAGCTAGCTCTCATTGATAGAGCTCCATCCAGCTGCGGGCTCTATCAATGATACTCACGGGCAAGAGGCGTTTATTTCCCCGATCGCTTGTTTAAATAACTCAACACACATATCCATTATAAGATTAACTGGAACATGTGGTAAGAGATTGCGGGCGTAACAAGCTCGCTGACCGCGCTCTCACTCACACACACCAGCCATTTAGCAGGAAGAGGGGAGCCGTAGGCCTTGGAGCTCTGTCAGGGCAGCGGTGTTTGGTAGTCCACTATCCCAGAAACGGTGACTTTGCGCGGGTATCGAGCATGGCGGGCTGCCGGCAGTGATGGAGCTCCATTTAGCTCACAGCGGACCGAGGTCTGTGAAGGAAGACAGGCTGGGCGACGAGGCAGTAACCCAGGCAGCATCGGCTGCTGAATTCCGACACACAGTCGGACAAAATTTGCAATAAGCCATATGTTTTCACAAACAGCCCATATTTGACCTCTACATAGTTGATTTCTCGCATAGAAAAGTCTCAGAAGTGAATTTAGTCGTAAAATAGCAGATGAACAATGTATACAATTTCTGAGATCTGCGCGACCTAGATTCAGAAGACTACCTGATCTCAGATCAGTGGTGTAGCCTATGTAAATGTTGGGGCGTGACAAAGGTAGAGACCAGAGCCAAATAAGGAGGTTAGTTGAGATTTGCCCATTTTCAGAGGCAGTTTCAAATTGTGAGATTTGCAGAGGAAAGAGGTGTCAATGGGATTTTGAGGTTCTATGTATGTCCTATTTACCCACCAAACTGTCGTTATTCAACTATGACAAGGTAAAATCGGTTTTGCATTCTATCACCCCTTTAACAATCTCTATAAATAAGCTAAGGCAGCTCGAGAGGCAAAACCCCAGGGCAAAAACAGGACTTTGAAAAGTGAGGGGGGGAGATGTTTCAGCCATCCCCAGTGGAAATAATGTCATGGACTGCTGCCTTCTTTGCGACTTGTTCATCAAGCTGCTAATACATCATGTCACAACCTTTATCATTTCACAGCATTCTCTTTCCCTTAGTCTATATCCATGATGTTCTACTTCTGGGATTGCTTCGTTGCCTTTGGAGATTTTGATTGGTTTAAAGAAATGCCAATAAAGCAGAGCATGCGGGGCTGTAGAGGAGGGTCTGGCAAAGCGAGACTATCTTTCCCTGGAATCATAGCATCACCCATACAATACAGTATGTCACTATATTTTGCTAGCCTTTGGCCACATGAAGAACTGAGTACTTAGTCAACAAGATGATCAGGTACAAATAGAGGGTACCAGGTTTAAGGCCTCTGCACAAGTTTACATCTACGTCTGAGTCACTAGTATTCAAGTCTAACGGTAGACATCTTCACATGGGGGTTTAAACCATCGCAGTTGAAATTACAAGTGCTTTATTTTCCAATGTGCTACTTCAGGGACACACTGTTTCCAGTCGTGTCTCTTCCAAGTAATTCTGTCATGGTGAGGAAACATGTTTCTCTCAGTTTTATTTTAATGAGCTTTGAAATACAATTATTAGATGGCACTAATAAGCTGTGGATAATGAGCGACTGTGTGTGTTTGTGTAAGATGTGGTGAGAGGGCAGGTGTGTGGCGTCTGTCGAGGGAAATAAAGGCGTCTATGAAGTACTTGCCAAAGTACCTGCCACAGAGGGCATGCAACTCACACAATCACGTCCAATATTATTACAGAAAGGCCATTTTTACCAATTTACAGGGGTTACGTCACCACTTTGCAAGGCATCCTAGATGACACTTTATTACTTTAGATTCCCTGATGCTCATTGTACTGGTTTTCCCTGTAGGAGCTCATCACAGCGTGGTACATAGGCTTCCTGTGTCTCATCCTGGCTTCATTCCTGGTCTACTCTGTGGAAAAGGAGTCAAATGAGGAGTTTGAGACCTATGCTGATGCTCTTTGGTGGGGACTGGTAAGACTTAACCGAGAGACCTGAGACCTAGAATAGCATCCTGTGATGTTTATGATACTCATTTTCCTTCCCCCATTTCCCCCCATTTCAGTTTCCTCGTATTTTCTATTTAAAAAAAATCTACAAACCTATACCACACCACTTAAATCAAGTATGTGACTTAAATTGATGTTTTCACCAGATCACTCTCACGACCATTGGATATGGTGATAAGGTTCCCAAGACGTGGAATGGACGCTTGCTGGCAGCCACATTCAGCATGATCGGGGTGGCCTTCTTTGCTCTTCCTGCTGTAAGTACGAGGCCTCGTCAGCGGTACTTTGACCCAGTGTCGTTGACAAAAGACTAAGCTTAAGGTGCTGATTTGTAAGAGCCTTGTTTGTGTTCATTTGGTCTAGTCTATCCATCATGGTGTTCAAGCGCTCACTGACACAGTGTAACTGCTCTCCACGTCCCTAAAAAAAGAGTGTCCAGTTCTGTCACGTATTCTTGGATTTTTTATTGTTAAAGCTTAAATTTCTATAGATGTCACTGTGTCTGTTATCTGTTTAGCTTCTAACTACTCAGTTTTCTTTATGGTTATTCCAAACAATCAGAACATTAATTACATCAGATTTACCGTAAAAGACCCCACAGACTGTGAAAATTTGGACCAGCAGACGTAAAAACTTGTCGGTTTATATAGTTGTCATTGGTCTATGCTTGAGAGTAAACATAGCAGATTATTTCCTCAAAGCTGCACTAATTATTATTCTTATGTGGAGAATTTAAATTCATCAGGTCACCCAAAACATGACTCCTAATACTAATGCTAATGCTAAAAGCTCAGGCAACTGTTGGTTAGCACAACATTAATAAGGTAATGTCTCAGTGTTGTTTTCACAACTGGCTGCGCTGCAACCAAGTGGCCAAAAAAAATAAAAAAATGCTGCTTTAAAATGTAAGAGGTATATTATTATTTGTAACAAATGAACCAGTGAACAATGAAAATGAATTATTACATTATATGATAGGTGCACCTCAGCCACTTAAATACTTTTCAGTCTTTTATGATTTTGTCAATCAGAAAAAAAGCACTCTTAGTGAGTAAGCTTTAAGAAAGCAGCTAAGACCTGATCAGCCTAGCGCACATACAACTGGATTGCTGTGTCAGCATCAGAAACAGTCATACTTTTGCTACGCTGACTTCTGATGTGTGTGGAGGAAATCAGCATTTTTCTCTCAGATTTCTACTACCTCAGGGCTTTTGCAGACATCAAATCTGAGATATTATGTATTTACTAGATCTTTTTGTTGGATCTGCTTACTGGTCTCTGTTCTACAAGGTGTTGTAGGAATTTTTGCAATTCCAACTCCTGGCCAGTAGAGGTCATTAAAGGTAACTGATCACTTTATGGGCTCTCTGTGTCACACTGACTCTGTATAGGGCATCCTGGGTTCTGGCTTTGCCCTCAAAGTCCAAGAGCAACACAGGCAGAAACATTTTGAGAAGAGACGTAACCCTGCAGCAGGCCTTATCCAGGTATAACATAACAACACCATGTACAGATTTATCAAACAGAGATAACGTCTGTTTTGTGCTCCTGACAAAAAGTAAAAAAAATAAATAATCTTTATTTCCATCTAGGGTGCTTGGAGGTTTTATGCTACCAACCTTTCCCGGACAGATCTGCTGTACACTTGGGATTTTTATGAGCAGACTGTAGCTATCCCAATGTACCGGTAAGTGATACAACTGTCTGAATAATGCTGTACATTGATCAGCATTTCCAATACGTACAACTGTTTTTCCATATCACATTCTGCCATCTCTCTTAAAACTGGGACATCTTATTGTATTCCACACTCCCTTGTTGAATCAGATACTACTGATCTGTTGTGCAGAATCACACTCTGGTGTGACTTTTCACTTTCTGCTTTAATAAGTGTAATTTTACAGTGGAGGGGAGCCGGTGACTTGGCAGTGACACCAAAACCTCTTTTTGAAATGATGTTCAAAAGACAACCACTGCCAGTGTCTACTTTGTTAAATGAACCACTTATTTTGCTGTCCAACTGTATGAATCAGCAAATAAGCTGTGCTTATTTCACGGTGCAGAATTCTGCCCTTTATGTGTCTAGAAGTAGAAGATCGCTGCTTGTCTGTTCTATTTGTAAATGACCTCATGTTTGGTTTCATTCCAGTAGGAATTTGAGGTGAAAAGGTGATGACCATCAGAATAAATAACTGTCAAAGTAAATGGAATTAACTTTAAAGTGCCTGGCGGTGAGCTTTAACCTTTCAACACTGAGTGACTTGACCAGAAATGCTCTTTGTCTTTTGCCAGACTTATTCCACCTCTGAATCAGCTGGACCTGCTGAGGAATTTGAAGGGCAAGTCATTCAGGTATATAAACATGACAGTGAGAGTGACAAAGCTGATGAGGATCTTATGATCATGAGGATGTCGAGATGCTGATAATGTGGATAAAAGTGATGATAATGTGGATAAACGATGAGCAATATTCTTGGAATTCAAAAGACAGATTTGAAAAAAATGTTAAAGCTACACTCATCTAATGATTATATTATCAAGGCATCTATCAAAACACAAATGAACAAAGTGGAGCATGTAGCAAGCTAAAGACCCAAATGAATTTTGCGATTTGGTGAAGACCAAAACAAGTAAAGAGAATGAATATTGGACTTTAATGTTTCATGCTGACAGAAACATGACTCCAAATTAATGCTATTGCTAAATGTTGCTCCGTGTCTGCCATATAAACTTTGTTGGACTAAAATATGTCAAACATTTCACACTGCTGTAGCTTTAAAGCGGTTATAATCACTATTTTTATAATAACAATGGATGGAATAGATTTGTGTAATGTGAAAGAGGTCGCTCACAGTGACAAACCCACAGATATTTATCACTTGACACAGTTCCTCTCAGCTCTACAGAGCTTCATAACATTTTTCATTGTTTGGGTTTTCGGGCCTGTAACTTTACTGCTTAAGTTCACTCTCATAACACAGTTTTGACATTTTATTTTTAGCAAAAAGTTAGATAAACCCACTGTATACTACTTGGTCAGCACCAATCGTCAAACAGACACAGCTAACTAGCTGGTGAACATAGTGGAGTGTTTGTGTTTCGTATATATTGCTCAGTATCTGCTGCATGTGCATATAGGCAACTGTTTGCTAACAAGTTCGCCATATCAACATAAAAAAAACATATTTCTATTTTTTCTCAACTTTTATGTTTATTGGGGAAAGTTAAACAAATACCATCATTTAAATTCTGCTAAATAGAAATCCAAAACATGTGGTCTGTATAGATTTAAAAGGTGGACATAATTAAGTGTTCACAGCTTGTTTCCGCTGCCCCCAAGTGGCCAAAAGAAAATCCCATCATATGTAATATTTTTTTGTTTAGTCTTATATATGATTTGAATTTGCAGCAGCACAGCTTTTAACATCCAGCAGTTTGACTTAATATTTCTCGGGACATTTTCCAGTGCTAATCCAGCTCAACCCTAACAATATGGAGCAATGTTGACATACAGTGTAACACCGTGTAACAGTTGGTGTCTTCTGTCCTCACAGGAAGGAGTCTCAAACAGAAACCTCTCCCAGGTCTGTGATGTGATCGGTTTTTATCCCTCTTCACCTCCCTTTGGCTTCTCTTCAAATCTGCTCTTAGTTGCTGCTGAGGCACTCTTCTTGGGGGAGTGTGTGTACAGTAGCCGTGTGTGTGTGTGTGTGTGTGTGTGTGTGTGTGTGTGTGTGTGTGTGTGCGTGCGTGCGTGCGTGCGTGCGTATGTGTGTTTTTTTTGGGGGTAAGTCCAGACATCGATGTGGCTGTGTGTTAAGCACCTCCTTCAAGAATGGTCATGCTGCATTTGCTCACATGGTGCTCAAAGATCAGCTCCCTTTGGTGTCCCTCCCACTTTCTTAAATACTCACCAATAAGCTGGTCTTTGATACTCTGGCTTTCAGCATCACCTCTGGAAAAAGTTATTTTTAACACTTTAAGAGACTTGCTTGATTTTGATCACATTGTTTTTGACAAAAGAAACAAGTGTAATTATTGACAATGTAGTAACACTTTATCATTACTTAGTCCTTTATAAACCATTTGCATATTTTTTGGTTAACCCTTGTGCATCCCTTTAACAAAGTTGTTTTGTTGTTTTTGATGTCCTTAGAGGACAAAGCTGCCTACGTAAAAAAACTGCCATAAAATGATACATTTATATTAATTTCCACTTTCACTGATTTGAATCTATTAACCACCACCAGTCCTGATCATTACTACCAAACATCCATTCATTTTCTGAATTTTAACCCTTTGAATGCCAATTTGTTTACATAATGCCATTGTTGTTATTATGAAGAAAAACCGTACATTTCATTATTTTCTGTATACTAAATGCTAGATGGTATTTTGATTTAGATTTTTTTCACAGTCTGGCATATATCAATGATTAGCAACAACATGGATTTTGATGCATTACATCAAACACTGCAGTGCTCCATAATACAACAGCAATAACTGTGGAAACCAGGAAAATAGCATGTATTGCCTCATAGGGCATACATAAGAAACTCAATCAATCAGGTGGAAAAACTACAATTTTGAAGCCAGTAGATTGAAAGCCTGATATAATAAAATGTATGATTTTATGCTGTAATGGCCATTGGATCTAAACAATTGTGGGTTTTGATTGGGACATTTCTGTTCTTAACCTTCTGGGGTCAAGCAGGATTAGAATAAATTTGTCATGTATTTAGATTAATAGCTTCACAAGTTTTTAATTATACAAGCATGACAAAAATATTGACAGAAACCTTATAATTTCCAGTGTGTCCACTGACAAATAATATGTGATTTTTAAAATTACGTGAATTATATCAAATCTAAAACTTTTCACATTAGACTATACTATTATTCACATTAACAGGGACAGCACAAACCCAACCCCCTGTATTTGCATCTCTGTTCACATGCCGATTAGTTTCGGTATTGTGGGAGGACCTAAATCACACTGGACATTGCCCATGGTAAACCAGCTAAAATGCCATGCAGGTTCAAGCATAATTCATTTGAAGACAAGCTCTGCATTTTGGAAGATGGTCTGAGTGTCTGTATTTTGGCTACAAAGTTTATTACACTTATTATAGTAGCTGACATTGAACTTACAAAATTTGAAAAAATAAAAAAACTCACATCGTTGCCAAAATGTATGCCATATGCATCAACACAGTCAAAATGATTGAAAAATGAAAACGCCCTAAATGTCCCTAGTGATGCATTGAGGTTATCTATAGTTTAAAAATCAGCCCTGAAACATCATTATAAAGATACTGGCATGTGTTTAAATTCATTCCACGTGTGTTCATTTATGATATCATATGAAACTGGTTGCAAATGAATTATAAATGATAGTTACAATAACGTGTTACTGGCATCACAGTATGGCACACACTGCTGTTTTTGTGACTGTATCCACTGCTACTTTATCTCTTTGTGTCTCCTCTACTGCCCACCACTCCAGTAATGAAAATGCACACAAAGACAGACTTTGCGGGTGCTGCCCGAGAGCTATTAGGTATAGTTGCTGTACAGTTAGGCCTACTAACAACTGCACTGCAAGTCTGTATGTGTCCTTCCATTCCCACCTCTGCTCCTCCACGTCTTTAAGTAAAGGTAGAGGAATCACAGAATAAGGACCTTTTTAGATAATATTTCACTTAATGAAAAATAGAATCTTTTTTTGCACACCTTTTACCTTTTACTCTAAATGAAAAAAAAAGTCAAACCTACATCCTTGTTTACCGCCCTGTCACAGTTGATTTATGGTTTCTGTTTAGTAATGTCTTTATGCAGTTTATTTGCTTGCTGCCTTTTTTGCCTAATCAGCACTTAAAAACTTCTGTTCAGCAGGCAGGGTGCATATTGCTGAGTATCAACAGTGTGTTTCCTTTGACCGATTCCCGTGTATGAGGTGGAGCATACAGTATGATGGTGAATTATTTTGCATGATTTGTGTTCACTTTTTTTTTTACAGTGAGATCTTTGAGAGCTTTCTTTTTGAGATGTGCAGTGTCACTTTGCTTCCCATGCATGCTTGCTTGTAGCTTCCTGCTGCTTGTCTGACCTACTGAATGCTCGTATGTGGACATGGCTCCTTCTGCTGTAGGACTTTGCCCATTTTGCATTTCTTCTGAGGTAAGATTTATTATCACATCAGTGCTGAATTAGACAAATTCCCAAGCTTACACTTAAAACAACAAAGCAGTAGGATGAAGACATTTAGTTACAGATAGTTGTGTACTTTAATTGAGTGATGCTGTAAAAACTTGGTTACATTTCCCTTCCCATGATTTGCTGTCTGTAGTCGAAAGGCTAGCCTGAAGGACAAGGTGTTCCCCAGTCCTTCCAAGGCTCCCATGGCCAAAGGGAAAGTCCAGTCTCCAGGGGCAGAGAATGGGGCTGAGGCGAGTCCCAGCAAAGTCGCCAAAACCTGGAGCTTCACTGAGAAGAACCGAGGGCCAAAGCACTCCTTCAGAGTCCGGGGCAGCGCCTCACGCCAAAACTCAGAGGGTGAGGAAACTCCACACAGCACAGAATACTGAGTGTTAGAAGGACACCCCTACTACCACTACTTTAAGGTGGAAAGTCTCTGAAACATTATTTAAACCTTCATGAAACACTTTAAAGTTGGCAGCTGTTAAAAGGAACAGCTCGACATTTTTGGGAAATACGCTTATTCACTTTCTTGCTGAGAGTTAGATGAGAAGATCATTACCACTCATGTCTGTATGGGAAAAATGAAGTTACAGCCAGGAGACGGTTAGCATAGCTTTGCATAGAGAATGGAAGCAGGGGTAAATAGCTAGCCTGGCTCTGTCCAAAGGTAACAAAATCCACCCACTAGTACCTGTAAAGCTCACTGATAATAGCTTGTTTGTTTTTAATCTGAACAAAAACTGAGCAGTGTGCAGTTCTAGCATGTAAAACCACAACGTTTTGCTCTAACTTCATATTTAGCGCATAGGCATGACAGTGGTATCAAAAACTATGGAGGATGTTGTTTGCTGTACAGATTATAAAGGCCTTTGAAGCTAAATTTTGATTTGGGATTTTTGGCCGTAGATATAAAACTGACTTGACTGTCAATCTTCTCATCTAACATCCCATCATAAAAAAAGTGAATAAGCGTAATCCCCTAAAATGTAGAACTGTTTCTTTAAGCCAATATTACCTGCTTCGTGTTTAATTGTTGAGAAACTCTGAGCTCCTTCACAGTATTTCAAATTAGGAATCGAAATGAGAAAAAAACTGTGTTCAGGAAGAAGCCTCTGTATATCTTGCAGTGTACACAACAAGCCTAAATAAAAGGAAAATGTATGTCCAGTATTTTAGAAAGCCAATATGTTGGTCCAGTCATAGTGGAGAAGTCAAATCTTACCTTCGGTAATGCTGTTTTTCAAATTGAATCTGGTATTTAGATTGCAAGTTACTGTTTATTAATCAAACAATATACAGACTTGACTTTTGTACACATTGTTGACACTGGATCTTTCCACAGTTATGAATTCAGTTGTGGAAGGGTATACGTCACAGAGCTCTGTGTGGGTCCATGCCAGCTCAAGGCCACAATCTCTCCAGCTGTGTGTTTTTAGAAGGAGTTGATGGCCCTATTTTGTCAACCTGGAGCCCAACCCATGTTTTTGTGTCTAAGTGACTGATGGGAACAACAATTTTTGAAAGGATCCCTACAGAGGTTAGCCTTTTTGTTAGAGTAAGAGTAGAGATCCTTTTTGTTTAAGAATGAAACAGCCCCAAAATCACTATCAACAAACTCATCAGACTCTATTTAAAGTGCTCATATTATGCTCATTTTCAGGTTCATAATTGGATTTAGACGTTATATCAGAATAGGTTTACATGGTTTCATTTTCAAAAAACACCATATTTTTGTTGTACTGCACATTGCTGCAGCTCCTCTTTTCACCCTGTGTGTTGAGCTCTCTGTTTTAGCTACAGAGTGAGGCATCTCACTTCTGTTCCATCTTTGTTGGGAGTCGCACATGCATAGTAGCTAGGTAAGGACTACTACCCAGTCAGAAGCAGGGTATGAGGGCGTGCCATGCTAGCAGCTAGGCGAGCATTATAACGTGTGTTACAAAGTGACACACATTTGTTACTGAAGTAAAGGCTGGACTACAATAGAGCTGTTTGGAGCAGTTTGTGAACAGTGTTTTCTGTTGGAGATGGTAAGTCCCTTTGGGGTAGACTTTGGGCTTTTTCACTTTGTAAACCTGTAACGTGCACAAAAAAGAGATATGACACAATAAAGAAAAAGGCCAAAAAGCATAATATGAGCACTTGTAATGAACAGTAATTTTATCGTCTTTCATTCGGCTCTCCACTGTTCCAACAATCACCACTCTGAGTCTGTCCACGGCAAAAACAGCACTTTTAGTTGACATAAATTGACGGCGCGCATTTGCCCTATAGGATTACATTGCAGCCCAGTTCGCTGCTGCCGGTTACAGCGTTCTCGCTAAATACTGGACCAATTTCAAGGATTTTTGTTTACATTAGTCAGTAAGACACCAATGCATGGGAAAATAGGGTTGAACAAATACAGAAATGTTCCTTTAATTTTCTTCAAGTTTCTGACCCAGTCATTGTACAGACTGTGCAGTCACTGTCATACAGGTAATGTTGCTACGTACTGTATATCATTTCTCCAGCATGTAATCAAACATACGAGGAAGAGGGGAAGATTTTCTCAACACACACATTGTGCTGGGGAGACAGAGGTCCGTTGGTGCAACTGCATCCATATGTCATCCAGGCCACTGTGTCAAACAAATACACTTCTCTTTTTCATCATTTCTTTGCATCTTTGTTGAACAATTTGAAAACCAATTCTCATTAGTTGTTTTTCTTCTTTTGCCTGATGGCATGTTAAAGTGCTGATTGAAATGCAGGATGAAGACCTTGGACTGAAGAGTTCTCCAGGTTAGACAAGTCATCATGACATGTCTTCAATTTAGACGGTGATATACTCTGTAATGTCTAGCTGTATATTTGACCAAATATGTTAAATAAAGCTTTACAATATGTGCAGTCTGGTGGTAATTGTAAGATAAGAGAGAGACCAGCCCTTTCAAACATGAACCAGAAATCATTCAGTGGACTGCACAAGTTCCCATGTTTGGAATTGGTTTGTCTGTCATTGTCATCCTTCTAGAATCCATAACAAATCTTTCTCCATGTCTCTCCTTTCTCTCTCTTTGCAGCAATTGAAGGTTTAATAAGTAAGACATTGGGATATTTTGTTGGTTGCCTTTTATGAAGGAAATAATCCAAAAAAAAAGTCGGAGTCACTGGTCTGAGAAACCTGCATGTTGAATCTGCTGAGATTTATTCACTTGACATGAACCCTTTTTTATTTTTTCTTATGAGTTTTCCCCTCATCGGTGACTGAAGACTGAAGCATGATACGAGCTGAGAACAAGCATGTATTTATTTCAAATTTAAGAATTGATGATAAGTATTTATTAACAGTAGTGGAAGGCTTAATTAATCGTGGGTTCAAGTCAAGTGGTACCAGGATAATCCAAAATTGACCCAGAGACAAAATGGCCAAAAGCCCCGCTTTATCTTGCATGAAGAGACCTCACTTTCCCTACCGAACCTCACCTAATGTCTGATTAACTGTGATAAGGCCTTTGCCTGTATGCAATATGTTTTAAAATCCATAGATTAAAATGCTAATCTAGACTGTAATTGGTGGTGGGAAGAGAGTACTTGTCATAAAAGGTTTCAGTAAAGCTTCAATTCTTCAATTCAGCACTATCCTTCAATTCTGCACCAAGTCCTTTTTTCTGTTGTTCCACAAAGCCCGCTCACTATGCTCACAAACTGGCTAACTGGCTTGAAACCAACTTGGTACTGTAATTGAATTTTGCACCTTTTAAAGCTTAAAGCAACAGCCCTGCTTTGCTTCTGTTGTGGACGTTGGGCATGTGAAAGCAGATGAAATATTCTTTAAGAGTTTCCTTGTCTTTGCTCTGTAGAGGCGAGCCTTCCAGGAGAGGAAATTGGTGACGATAAGAGCTGCCACTGTGAGTTTCTCACTCAAGAATTACCACCAGGCTTGAGGGTTACAATAAGGGCAATCTGGTAAGTATTCACTTTAATACCCAATTTTAATGGTTCTGCAATGTTCACACATGGACAATTATGATGCATTTTTAAAGAAAGACATTTTGACATGTCACAATAAGAATGGCTGAATACAATTTAGCTGGTTCAGTTTCCTGGTTTTGATCATGCTGGCTCACTGTCACACTGTCATGACTTCCTGGGACACTTGAATACAACAGAGCCGTCATTAATGTTATCAGTAACACCTGTGCTTTTCTGACAAGTCAAAATGTCAGCTGTGAAAAAAGCCTACTCATACTAAATAATGTGTCCTCCCTCAGCATCATGAAGTTTCTGGTGTCAAAGAGGAGGTTCAAAGAGAGCTTGCGGCCTTACGATGTCATGGATGTGATCGAGCAGTACTCTGCAGGTCACCTGGACATGCTGTCTCGCATTAAGAACCTGCAGTCCAGGCAAGTAAATGCTCACTATACAGTATATAACAGTTTAAATCTGACCCACACTTGTTTCCGGGTTGTCTCAGAGTAAATAACCTGTCCAACTGTCACTTTCACTGTGAGCCTATTCTATATCTACGACGTTACACTTCTGGGATTGCTCAGGTGCCGCCGGAAGTTCTGTCAGATGTCCGTTACCTTCTACTTTGGCATTCTAAACTCCTGTGGATTTATGAGGACTATGGTTAACTGCTCCTCAGATCTCTGCAGGGTAAATCCAGACAGCTAGCTAGACTATATGTTGAATCTGAGTCCTCTGTTGCACGACTAAAACAACCTTTGAACGTACACGTTCCACCCAAACAAGTTCCTTCCCAAGGCTATTTTGCAGAAGTGCTGTTGCTCCGTGCAGCGCTACGCTCCGCCCAAGACAATTGTGATTGGTTTAAAGAAATGCCAATAAACCAGAGCACGCTAGTGTGTACTAGCCAGACCCTCTTCTCCAGCGCTGTGGAGGAAAGTCTGGCAATGTGAGACTACTGTGGGCATAAATGTCAGGCTGGATATGGAAGATTACATGGAAGCAGTTTTTTTTTTATTTTTTAGTTTTTTTTACACTGTTGTTCAATATGAGTTTAAATTCAGTATAATGTGATTCAGCAATACAGTGTTTGTGGTGTTACTGGATACACACATGTTGTGACACACAAGTCATTGATTTGCCTGTTTCATTTGTCCAACGACATGTGTTGTATTCAGATCGTTATGTCTGTTAACATTTATATGTACAAAAATGATTCACTCCTTCAGCTTTGAATGCGTCACAAATTCATTTTAGATATAACATTGATGTATAATTCACATTGTGTTACTTTCCGCAAATTAGCTCCTTACATTTTGATCCCCTAAAGGTCTAACATGTAGAATAAATATATTCCAACTGTGAAATACATGCACTCTTCATCCACAAAGCAAGTCAGACTCACCGTATGTCTTGTGTGTGTGGAATATATTGTTCTCTTAGCTAATGTGATTCCCACGTTGCTTCATTTTGCATTGCACTCATATCGTCTCTGTGTGCCTTGCCAGGATAGATATGATTGTGGGGCCCCCTCCCGCATCAACACCTCGCCATAAGAAGTCCACTGAAGGTCCTAGGTTAGGTTGATAGACTGCACCTCTAGAATGACCATGTTACCAGCATTATGCTCCTTATACCACAGTCCAAATATTGAAGCAGTTATAAGCTACCTTATTATTTTGATTAGCAGAACCCCTTTTGAGTACAAGCCATTTGACCTGTCTCATGTAGCTAGATAATACATGCAGCGATGAAGCACTGTTACATATTTTATATTTAATAGAATCAAGAAAAGACTTCGATAAACAGTTTAACATGCAACATTTTGAGGATGTTGTGCAGTTACTTCAGCTCTAATGTCGCACTATATCAGCTGCTGTCAAGAAAAGGCAAAGAAAGAAAAAGAAAAAGTGAGACATCCCGTCGCTTTTCTCACTGAATGTTAATGAGCCATGTCATATGGTCTCACTCAACAGGGGTTTGACAGTGCTAGATGCTTGCTCTCATATTGGAGAGACAGAAGGAGAGCTCCCCCAGCTGGATGCAATGGAAATGAAGCATGAAGCACAACAAAAGCATGCCAAGTGATGCATTTTGGCCCAAAAAATTTCCCCCCTATTCACACTTTGTTTCATTAAAGACTGCCTAATCTCATAATGCATGCATCCACACTGTCCAACTGACATCAATACTTTCTTAGGAAAGGCCATCATCATCATAGTCATTCATTCATTCAAAACATATGTATAGCTTGATGAGTTTCTCCAACATAAACGCTTTCTTTACATGATTTCCATGTAACAGTACAATAGTTCACATTATGGCATCATGAACTTCTTAAATTTAAACCCATGTGGCAGAGCAGTGTTTTTCTAATCTCAGATATTAATTTTCTCAAATGCTAGAGTTGACCAGATAGTTGGTAAAGGTCCTAAAGCTGAAGGAGGGGCTGCAGATGACCAGAGCATGATGGGACGGCTGGTCAAAGTGGAAAAGCAGGTATGAATGTTTCTTCCAGGTGCGTAAAAGTAGTATGAGTTGGTTTACGCTGAGGTCAACCAATGGAGTGTGCCTTCATGTATTTTATGGTTTTCTGATGATGAATTTATTTTAATTCTGGGGATGGAACACCTTTTCTACATTGTGTGTTTTTCTTACTCCCTGCAGGTGGTCTGTATGGACAGGAAACTTGATTTCCTGGTCAATGTGTATGTGCAGCGTATGGGAATCCCTCGTTCAGAAACAGAGGCCTTTTTCAACTCTAAAGAGCCGTATCCTGCCCCGCCCTACCACAGCCCAGAGGAGAGTAGGCAGGAGAAGGAGTATAAAGAGGAAGTGAAGGAGGAAAAGAAGGAGCAGATATGCTCACCTGCCGATGTCCAGTGCTCTGATGGGTCTTTGGAAAAGAAAGATCCTTTACTGGGTCGGTATGTGGCGAGATCTGTGGGTACTCCCTCTGGCAGCAACAGCCGCCCCTCTACCTCCTGGCAGCACCAGCTGCAGCACCCCCTCAGCCAACCTGCCTGGAACAGCAGTGTGGCCAACAGCCCCTCACCAGTCGGTGGCAGCGGCGATCATTCGCCCACACTATTCCGCCTCCCACCTCCACCTGCTAAGGTTCACGACCGATCCTCCTCCGGCCCGGGCGGCAGCGGCAGAGAGAGCCGCTCCCAGAGCAGGAGGCGCCACAGGAGGCAGATGTGTCAGCAGGATGCTACCGCCGTGGAGAGTGACACGTCTCTATCCATCCCATCTGTTGACCACGAGGAGCTAGAGCGCTCCTTCAGCGGCTTCAGCATCTCCCAGGCCAAGGAAGACTTCTTTGGGCCTTCTTTCTTTATAGGCTCAGGAGGGGGAGCTGGAGCAGAGCCTGAAGCCGCAGCTGGACCTTCTCTCTGTGCCAAGGTCAGACCCTTCATAGCAGAGGGAGAATCAGACACAGACTCTGACCTATACGCTCCCTCACCCCTATCCTTCACCGGAGAGGTCTCATGCGGAGAGAGGGCATGGCAAGGAATGAAGTAGGTCAGGAAGAACTGCTCCGCATGGCAGGGAGGCTCATAGTAAAAGATATCAGTGCTTCAGTTGCCATTGTGAGACCTATCATGAAACCTTGTAGCCAGCTGACTGACTGTTGCTGCTGACGATGCTATCACAGACTATTTTAGATTAAGTGAATGGTTACAACGAGTATATTAATGAAGATGGTAAAAATATGTCCTTATAAAAACAAAGGGGTTGTCCTTAATCACCTTTTTGATTTGTGATTACAAGCAATTCATTATTACAGTTGCATTGCATCCATCAAGATCTTGGTTAAATAGAAAAAAGCTGTTTAGGGACATTTCTTTAACTTAGTTGGGGACATTTGTGTTGTATTTATTAGTGATGAAAGGTACACAAGCATATAGATGTGTGAGAGTTATTTATACCAATTCATTTTGCATTGACCTTATACTTGACATTGATTTGTATGGAACATACAAGAGAAAATCACCTTGATTTTGTGTATGAATAGCGAGTGCATTTCAGCACTTCTGTTACACTGACCACTTTAACTTTGAAATCATAGTGGGAGTTAGTAATGCCAGATCATTTCAGCCTTATCACATGGTTAGCATAGTGTCTTGATAACTTCTAAACCTTTGAATGACTTGATGATGCCAAAACATTAGCTATGATAATCAATTAGATTATTGCAGAGTAAAAAAAGTGTGCTTGCTTTTCAGTATCATTAATTCAGCCTAGTGTTTAGTGAATACAACAGAAGAACTCCCCTTAAGGTATTGCAGAAACTTCCCCATCAATAAACTTGCTGCATGGTATGTTAAATGGTTGATTTAAGGACTGCGTTAATCAGACTACAAAACCAAACAACAGTGGCAAAAAGTCAGCTGAAAAATTCCATGAGTTTCTCTTTTATCTCACAAACAGAGAGTAAATGAAACATGCATGACTGGTTTCAAGCTACAATTTGTTCATTTTTTTAATGGGACTATGCTTGAGTTCCAATCATGTAAATGCAGCCTGAGCTTGCTAATTTTAATGGCTCTTCTTTTCCGGGCAAAAATGTTCGAATCATGTACTACACACTTAATACAAAGGCAGATGTTTAATTTTACATATGGGAACAAAATGGGCTCAAATGGACACAACATGCTGTGTTGACATTGGACTGAGTAAATCACATGGGACACTTACTTACTCAGACATGATGGTATTTTGCCTGTAATGCATAGGTCAGTCATTAAGACTCTCTGCTGCTATGCGAGTTCTGCACTAAATGAGGAAATGCAATAAAAAAACAAGCAAGGCAATCAAGAACCATCCTTTACCAACATTAACATGGCCTTATTTTTCACACCAAAATCCATTGTTTTGTAAGTAAACAAACAATTTCATTCTAAACATTTCATAAAAGTAGTGAAAGTACATTTTAAAGTATTATATAGGAGGTTATGTGGCCTGAGAGCAGTTGTTCTGTTACAATTGTAGCCACTGATAATGCTAAAAGCATGGGATTCATAGGGACACTCGTAGCATGAACAGTTCTTATTAAAAGTAACCCAAGTTATAGCAAATTGAACATTCTGCAACATTTTAACATTAACACTGAATATGTTATTTAGTAGAGACTGTTCAAACAACATACACAATCCATATATATATATATATATATATATATATATATATATATATATATATATATATATATATATATATTTTTTTTTTTTTAGAAAAGAAGAAACAAACCTATTGGCATGTTTTCTTCAACCCAAAGAAAGGATCTGTAGGGTTTTACATGATACAGTGGCTCTTAGTTCAACACCATTATGTAACTGCACCTTCTTCTTCTTCAATAATAAAACTTTGTACATCACTGGAAATCATCTCTTTGGTCTCCTGTTTTTATGTTCTACGTCAATGCTGTATTACTGTAGAACAAGACTGTGAGAAGTGTATTAGCCGTATGGTGTAACAGTGGCCAAGTATCAGCAGATGGCAATCAAGAGCTTCAGTTGAGTTGGTCCTTGTTACAGTTTTTTTTCAATCGATTTGTACGGTGGCCCTGAGGATTTGGCACATTTACTCAAAACTCTAAGTACAATTCTCACACCACGTGGTACTTTCAGCACATCACTCTATGCACCTGCAAAATGTGATTCCTCAATCAAAAGAATTTACTCACGTTTCAAATGTAAATAAATCCATCAATGAATAAATCATTGTCATCAAAACAAAAGGTTCCTTTATCATTGCTTAGACCAAGACAGTCAAAATGCAAAAACATCTTGTCAAATGACAGTGTATTTTGAAGGTATGATAGTTACCCACTCTGTAATATTGTCCATTTGCTAACATTGTATATTTAGGCAGCTGAATAGTATTCATGTCAGCCATGGCACACACTATACTTTCAACAAAACATTTGTTTCTCATTGTATGTACACACCAGCCAACTGCAAACACATAAAGAAAGTTTATACAGAAAAAAGGTATACAACAGCAAAATTATCAGGAACTACTGTACAAGCTGTGCAAGGAAAAATAAAATATGCTGCAACAGTATCAACCTCAAGGATCATTCAATCTCTCCTCTCTTTTATTTTATAAACATTTTATCAACATCACACCTGATATCCTCCCTTGCAGTGCAATGAGGGAAAAATCTTTTGGCATGATGCAGCCACCCCTCTACAACATTCTGCTGTGATATCCTCACCTGTCACCTGCTTGAGTTTGCTTTCTCTAAATTGTGAGGAAATTGAATTGTTCCACATCTAGCATAAGTCTATCCATCTGACAACTTTTACACGAATACCACATACTGCAACTATTATGTATCTAATATATGTGTGACAGGTTATTGTGATGGTTGGTTGCTCTATTTTGCATGTAGGGATTTACGCAATGAACAAGTGTATAATTGCTTTTGAGAGTAATATGATTCAATAGCAAATGAAAGCAGATTATTTCGATCTGTAAGGCTTCCTCAGTACATTTTGTGCCAAAGCAATAATAAATGACTATAGTCATGTGAATAACTGACCTATATATAAATAGTCATAGAGTTTGACTTTTAAGTTTAATAGTCATTCGACTATTGTGCCAAAACGATTGAGAAAAACAGTAAAACATAGATAGACAGACAGATAGATAGATAGATAGATGGATACATACATACATACATACATACATACATACAATTTTGGAACCTGACTGCAGGGATTGGCTCCCATTCAGCCACAAGAGCATCAGTGAGGTCAGACACTGACAATGGGCGATAAGGCCCGGCTCACCGTCTGCATCCAGTTTATCCCAAAGGTGTTGGATGTTGGAGGTGTTGGGGTTGAGGTCAGGGCTCTGTGCAGGCCAGTCATTCACACCAATTTCAGAAAAACATTTATTTTCAGACATTGCTTTTCAAAAGTGCCATTCCTAAAATTTTGCAACAAAGCTGCAGGCACTTCATAGGCCACAGTATTATTGTATGGTGTAACGTTACATTACATAAGGAGACGTATGCTAATTTTCAGGTTTTCACTTGTATATAAGGTTTCTACTAGAACATGTTTACATGTTTTGACATGTTTACATGTTTTGGGTCTGAAGGTGTTTTCAGACTTTGGCATGCTCTAATATTGTTGTCAATTTAAACAAATCTAAGCTGTATTTTCAATTTTCAATTATTTTCTATTCAGCACGAGTTGAGCTACAATAATATCAATGTAGAATGCATTTCATGATTGTATTTTCTTTTTTAAATAACAATCAAAACAAACAAGTTGTAAAAACTAGTTTTAGAAGTGTGCTGGAATTTGTGAAAAAACATGACCTTAACTATTGTGACAAACTTTTTTGGTCACTTGAGGGGATTGTGTCTTACTGTATGTAATGAGCACAATCACTTTCATCTGCTCCATTGTTTCATACAACTAGTTTGCAATCTAAAAAAAAGTATGCCCATTGTTTTGTGACAAAGAGATGCCAGTGGAATGGCTAATGGGTCTTTTCACGGGATATGCAAAAGGACTGTACGCAGCTTAGCAGCAGGTTGAATGGGAACTATTAAACTATGAAAAACACCCCGAGACTAAAGATACACAAATATGTAGTCTGTATGCATACATTTGGCCATATAGTGTAAATGAAGCCACTGCAACTCTCTACGTCAGCAAAAAGTTGATTTATTCATTGCTATCACCTGACAGATTTTATTTAACAACCTATTTAACAACAATTGACTAATGTCAGTGAAACAGCGAAGGAGTCCATGCCACATGCTCAGCCCTAGGTCATCCAATTTGTTAAGTGTTGTGACGCCAGGATTTTAGTTGAAAGAGTGCTACAAATAGGAATTGATTGTCTCATTAATAAAAGTCAAATGATGGCGACACAGCACCTAAGGCTTATTTACTCTTTGCAGCACCTGGGGAACTGCAGATGTCATGACCACCCAGAGCACAGAGACATGCATTTGAAATCTGTCTGGCAGCAGTGAATATGTGAATATATCAATACATAAGCAGAACGGACAACAATGTTTCAGGGCAGACCCAGAGTTTTTCTGTGGTTTTCTACTGTTAAAGAAGCATGAACCAAAATTAATTTGTACAATTTAATTGCTCAGGGTCGTCACTTTTTTTGCACAAGCACAGCGATAATGCCAATCAGTTTGTTGGAGCCCATCTGCATAGGATATTTATTCAAAGATGAGAGATTTAAACACTGTCATTAAATATAAGACATTGACCCTTTGGTGATAAATGATAGGGCTGAACGATCAATGAAACCATTAGCGATCCGGCTCTTACGAGAGACCTGTCGGGTCCAAAAACAGATGGACTGTATGCATTTTGGTAATGGTATGTGTGCTGACATGTTTCACCACTGAGTGCACTGACAGGAGTGTAATACATTGCAGTTCATCCAGTAGTCTCAGGGTACAATTTCTACTCTTTAGCCTTTCCTTTCCAGCTTTTCAAAATAAAAAAATGACACTGATGCCCTCTGAAATGTACAAATGTACAAATAAATGAACATACATGCTGTTTCTTTACAGTACATGAGCTCAGATCAATTGTAAAGCCTTAATCTGCCAGAAGAGGTTACTTTCTACATTTACAGCTGAGAGGCAGGAAGCACTCTGTGTCCTTGGCACCAGCTGTGTTTTTGTACAGGTCTGATGGTCTCCATGTAAACATTTTATTTATGTATAGTGTTAGTTAACATCAGCAAAATGCCATCAATGGCCACCAAGAGCAGACACAGTTGACTTTCTTTCTATCTGTAACACACACACACACACACACACACACACACACACACACAGAAAAACACGCGGGTACATCATGACGACTGGGGTGAGGATTAACGGTTGTATAAATGATATTGGCGAACATATATCACAATTTAGGTTCATTACACATCGGCTGCAACTCGGACAAAGACTTTGCAAAATGACAAGGACGATCTGTATTACTTTACTGCTTCATTATTGCAAATGGTTGTCATTGTGATAACCCAATGGAAAAGTGTGGCGCTTCTATTAAGATATAAATGTGTGAAAGCATAAATGCATACACATAAAAAACAATCGTATTCAGGACAGACATGTTATATGAAAGAATGAGGGATTCATAGCTGAGGTAAATATGTCAAAGTTAGGTTAGACACATGTCACATGCAGTAATTAACTAAATCATGTGTTGAGCTTAAATGTATAATGGATATGACTTGTTTTTTCAAAAACGGCAATATTCCAGTTCTGGGTCAACAATATTAAAACAACGAAAGAATAAACCCCCACAGTAAATCCAGATATTGGTTCCTGTAGGAGAATGATACCTCAGACTAAACCTAATTGAGTGCACACAGTTTATCATTAATCATCAGAAAATTACAGAATGGAATTGATCTATATTCTCTCAAGGCTTTTGCCAGAAGCAAGTCTAGTCATCCGTTTATCAGATCGGAGGAAGGATATGACAATTTTATTATAATCTGGCTTGACTTAGTAGCCTAATATTGTAGTTATTAGACAGCAAAGTATGTAACTGTGCTTGTATGTGAACATGTATATTATGTATTTCACCATGTCATTGTGACACCTATCCTGTCTCCCTTTCTCCAACCTTAAGCCTCTGTATTTTTGATGAAACTCTCCAGATCTTGCCATCCCCCACCTGTCCATCAGATGTCCTTAGAGTTTCCCTCCATATTCACCTGATCCTGCTCCACCCAGCACACCTGTGCCTTGTTACCTCAATTAGCTCCACAGTATAAATAGCAGCCACTTCCCACACCTGCCTGTTTGCTACCTCTCTGTGACCTGTCTTTGTGACTTTCCCCTATTGGATTAGTTTGCTGCTTCATGCTGCCTTCATGTTGTCGATTGTAAGTCTGCTTTTTGACCAAGTTCCTATGATTCTACATGTTCTGCCAGTGTTTGCATTTGCGTCACTTCCCTGTGACAGACCAGCTAGCTTAAACTTGCAATGATTGTTTTTTAGTCTAACTGGTTGCAGCAGAGCAAGTTGTAAAAACAACTAACAATTTGCCTATTCACAAATCTAGCATCCACAAAGCTTCAAGAAGCTGAGGTGCAATTTAGAGTTGGCTGATAATACTGTGGGATTGTCAGTGCTAGTGATCCCTTTCACATTACACACCTGACCCATATAAAAATATTGATTAGAGCAGCTTTAAAATTCTGACACACACACACACACACACACACACACACACACACACACACTGCGTTTCACTATCTTTGTGGGGACCTGTCATTGACATAATGCATTCCCTAGCCCCTTACCCTAACCTTAACCATCACAACTAAATGCCTAACCTTAACCCTTACCCTCACCTTAACCATAACCTAATTCTAACCCTAATCCTAAAACCAAGTCTTAACCCTCAAACAGCCCTTTAAAGTTTTGGGGTCCAGCATTTTGACCCCACAAAGCTGTCCGGACCCCACAAGTATACTGGACTCCCGGTTTTTGGACCCCACGAATATAGTTAAACAAGATCTCTCTCTCTCTCTCTCTCTCTCTCTCTCTCTCTCTCTCTCTCTCTCTCTCTCTCTCTCTCAATTCCATGGAAGAATAGGATATAATGTGTTTTTTTTATTTATATATATATAGCACTCAAAGAGTATTATTTGAGAGCTCATGCACATACAGTACGCATCACAGTTCTGTAAAGAGATAGAAACAGAACTCAAGTGAGAAAAATATATAAATCATGTCTGAGCACTGATTTTTGTTATTTACCAGCTTTGTGTATGGTACTCATAACACATAGGCAGCTTCTGTAAGTTTTTTTACTGGAGGGACTTACCCTGTGATATCAAGAACACTCCACATAAATTAGAGATTGGTCAAGGATATTGAATTTAATAATGGATAACACACTGATACTGTGACTAATAATCAGCTAGACGTGTTTCTGCTCTGTGATGTTGAAGTTGTTTTCAAAAAAGCGGACTGCAGGTTAGTACGCTGAAGATGTTGGATGGACACATCACTTCTTTGAGAATCCAAGATTTACTTCAACAATTAACTTAAAATAATACTATGTTAGTGACAAGAAGTTATAAATACCTTTTGGTTTGAACATTGAGTACTACTACAGTATGACTACTACAAATATAACTACAGTACTCATCCTGCCAATTTTGCTACCATATAAGAATCACACTTGTTTTAGTTTAAATTAATGGAGATGGAACAGAAAATTGTCAGATTTGATTTTATTGAGATCTCCATTAGCTGGGGCCATAGCCACAGCTATTCTTCTTGGAGTCCACTCACAACTTGTGCAGCTATACATTGCCGTGCATCATTACATTAAAAACAACCACCAAAAACAACATTCTATACATCACTGAAAGAAAAACAACGAAAAATAAAAAGACATAACAACATTCAACACAGGACCTAGTTTAAATTATTCATAGATCGTAGAGATGAGATTATAACATTGTTCACTAATAATATGACCAAGCAAATGCACACAGAGAACCCTCAATGATACTGACAGCATTCATTAAATGTCATCCAATATGGAGTTCTGCTCAGCCAGGAGATGTTCTTTAAGTAATACTTTGAATTGAGGTTTTCTATTTTCTTGAATGACATGACTAGGCATTGCATTCTAATTAATCATAGCTCTATATATTATGGTGTTTTTTTTTTTTTTTTCCTTTATTTGTTCTTACTTTAGGTAATGTGAATTTGCCCTCTGTAGCATGCCTAGTACTGTAGTCATGTTTATCAGAACTAAGACTAAGTTACTAACACCCTCGGCTATTTAGTCACTAAAATATTTCTGGTAAAGTTGAGCAATGAGGCAGTTAATCTTTACACTTAACCAGGATAAGCAGCCATGCATTGCATCAATGCTTGATCTGAGTGGGCACCTTAGTACACAGCGTGCGGCCTTATTCTGAGCAATTTGCAATGTCTTTATAGTTGATATGGCAGCACTTGACCAAACCCCTGAACAATAGTCCAAATGAGATAGGACAATCGTTTTAATGTTTCCCATTACATTTTTTACTGAGAAAATTTGAACAGCTCCTTATAACTGAGAGACCTCTACCCATTTTTTTTTTACCACCCCATCAATGTGTTGAACAGGATAATTTACTGTCTACTATAACCCCAAGAAGCTTGGTCCTTTTGTACCTGTTCAACTGCCTTACCTTCAACACATACATTTAATTTAGGTTCACTAAATGTATTGTAAATGGATTTCTTGTTCCAAATACAATGCTTTAGCTGTGATTTAACCCAAACGCAGATTGGACTAGGAGTGTGAGTTAAGCAGTTTATTAGTGGGTCAGAAAAATGCAAAGGCAGGTGCGGGGGGGTCCAGGTGGGTTCTGGTAAGGAGAATGGCTGGCTGGTGGACTTCAATGTCGGTCTTGATCCAAACAATGGTGAACTGGATGGTGTGGGATGGTGGCGGCGACCCCAGGACTGAGATCTGGGATTCCTCGATTTAAGATAGAGAGGCAAACACTCAGGCAAGAGTCAGATGGCAAAAGGCTGGTATCAAACACGATACTGGTGCATCCACGGTACTTCATAATGATCCGGCGGCGACTGGATGTCTGGCTGTTCCTTAAGTAGGCCTACTGCCTAGATGAGGATGTGGTACAGGTGTGGTGAAAGGATTCAGCGCAGGTGTGTGGAGGACCCAGGCCAGGCAAGCCCCCAAATGACTGCCAGGGGAGAGACCGAGGAAGACGCACAAACGCAGAATAGACAGAACACACACCAAGCAAGATAAAGACAAACAAAACAAACCCAGTCACTCACAAGTGTCCCAGCCGGGGATTCGTGACAAAAATGGCTAAACAATGGGAAGAGTTGCGGAGTCCATCAAGTTCGCAGAGTAAAGCCTTCTCAGCAAAATGAAGAAAACATAATTGAACTCTAAGCAAACACACAATTAAACTCTGAGCAGACAAAGAAACAATGGCTACTGAAGCACAATAAGAGAAACAAGCTTTCAGCTAATTGCATGTTTATAAGAGAAGCTTAAATTAAAACTTCAGCACACCATCATGCTGCAGATAAGAGGAAAGAAGCCAAAGACTGCATTGAACGTACTGAGCTCAAATGACTGTCCTGGTCTGCCTAGAAATGGACTTAAAAGAAGCATGGCCTTCATGGCTGTTTGACCTCGACAGGTAAATAGATCTCATCATGCCAGATCACCAGACATACAGTAGATCCTATCCAATCCGATGCCATCCAGGGATGCCAGGAAAGCAGAAAGAAGAAAAAGACCTACTTTATTGATCCCCAAGGGGAAATTGCATTACACATACACCCGCAGAGAAAGCAGTCATAAGACCTTTGTCTGACCTGAGTTTTAAGGCAAAAAGGACAGAGAGAGAGAAGAGACAAGAGAGGGAAACACAAGAGTAAAAAAACTGAGCACATAAATATTGCAGTCTGATGATTGCAAAGTAAATTACTTTGAGGAAAATGCATTGTCCTGTTCCTCCCCACGTTTAAATCTGAAATAATTGATAATTATTTATGGCTTGGTTATTAGTTTGGCAACATGCCAGTTCTAACAACTAAAACTCAAATTTTGTGATTTAGAAAGGGATCCTGGAGGGATGCAAGATTAGCGTATCTTGAGTTGAGGTAGTTTCACAGAGGTTAAAATGAGCTGCAAAGACACAAAACCTGGACTCTTGATTAGCATTTGTGATTTGACGGTGTCAGATTGGAGCCTGTAATGTCTGAAGTGAGAAATTTAAGCTCTTGGGTGAAAATGAAGTGAAGGTTCTTTTTCCCCCCTTGACATGTGTATGGAAATGGGAAGGTGAAGGTCAGAGAGAACCAGTCAGCAGATTTAACAAAGACAATTGTGCCCCTGATATAAATGTGAATGAACAAAGTTGGGGCATATGAGATAAAGCTCCCGACAGAATTAATGTAAAAGGAAAATTGAAGTTCTTGGAACAATTCCATCCTGTTAAGTATGGAAGAAAATGTGTGAGGAATACAGCTGTGGAGAACTGCACCTTGGAAGGTTACAAAGAGGTGGTGATAAGGTGTGTTCACACAGAATGTGACGGTGAAGACCCATAGAGCAAGTTCCACCCATTCATTTTCTGTGGCACATGAGCGAATGGCTTCGCAGGGCACTGTGGGATTCCATGCGACGCAGAACTAACTAGAGATGCAGAAAAAAGGGAGGGGTAAAAAATTTAAAATCTCAATTTTATGCAAATAAAAGTGAAATGCGCCCGACTCCTCTGCAGTATTGTCCTGAAAAACTGACAAGAAAAAAGCAATGCAGTGGCGGTTTAGTCTTTACCTGCTGGCAGTACATGTCTGTGGAGGCAAAGACCATTATTGTACTTTCTGGGATCCCTCTCTTTTATGTCCCTGGGATATTTTATGCCTCCCAGGATTACAGATACAAACAAACCAAGTGCTACTTGGCACAATGTCTAGTAAGTAGTTGGAGAATATGCAGGTTGTTTCTATACACCATGATTCCTAGTGAGCAAGCTACTCGCAAGCTTGTGAACATAGACTCCCACAGCGACGAGCGAGAAGTGGTGGTGGTTAATGTTGGGCGATTTGTTAATTTCCAGTGGGTCTTCACAGTGAGGCTCATTTTAGACACAGCGTTTGCGTACAAAGTCAATGGAAAGACGTGAACGGACTCAGGTGAACACACGCCGTGCAAGTTTATTATAATGTAATTCGAGCGAAGAATTTGCATTCATGCTGAGGCTTCATGTATCTGTTTTATAAAGGAAGATGTAAGGGAAAATCGGACAGACAGAATTACAGAACTGGAGTTTCTGGTTAGTTTTGAGTTCAGTCAGATGTTGAGCTGGCACACAAACACTGGCACAATCAGTGTTTAGGTTGCTACAGTAGCTTGATTACAGCTAACATCAGTAAATTCAACGTGAACTCATGGGAAGGCATATACTGTAAATTGCACGCAATAAACATTTAAAGGATATTTCGTGTGTCATGTCTATGCAATTTTTTTGAGGATCATTTAACACACCGTTTTCATTACCAACTCGTCATATGGATGAGTTTTAAACACATGGTTAACTTTATGAATTCAAACTACTTGGTTAGGTTAAGGACAAGATCATTGTTTGGGTAAAATAAGTACCCAAATTAAGTTAAGTAGTCATAGTAAATAAGTAAACGTTGACTTTTGGTTTCACATGAGACACGAACAGTGGCCTTCTGGGTGAAAGTCATGTGTTTTCTTGACCAGTCCATCCACCCAATCCTCCTCCCTACGCTGACTTTCTCACTCTTTGTACTACATCACAACACAGTCGAGCGAGACATGTGAGTAGAGCGCAGACTAAATGGTGTGTCATGGGAAAAGCTAAAACCTGTGTAGTGATTACACGTGAAATGACTTAAGAAATACTGTGTTTTCATACGCCATTGGTCATGCTGGTATAGACTGTGCACAAAAAACAAAACTGTGAAAAATGCTTTTATTTGACCAGCCCATTAGAACAAAGAAATGTTAATATAGTGTTGAGTGTAACAAAACATGATCTAATTATCATCCTGAGTGTAGTCATGCTTTCTCATGCTGTCTGAGTGTATGAAAAAGGACTTGTGTGACTATTTACTGTATTTGTGCAAAGGTAGGCACTGATGATAGCGCTGAAGATGAGTGGTGTATGTTTGAGTCAAGCAAATTAGGACGGCCATGTGGAGGAGACCCATCTGTCCTGTATGTTCTTCAAATTTGACAGATGGTGTTGTACAGTGAAAAATTTAAATGCCAGTAGACTGAGTGACCAAGTTGTCATAAATGAATGCAGGTGGCACTGTGGCTTTTGGTTAGCTGACTTGTCTGGAGCAATGTTTATAATCAAAGGAACGGAAGCTACTATCATGAGCAATAGGCAGGTCAATGACAACTAGTGTCCCGAGATAACTTTTTTATGATTTGACACTATAAATAAAATTTAATTGAATGATTTGAGCTAAGAATTCAAGGGTTGAAGTGATCAGCTGAGTGGATGGGAGGCAAAGGTGTGAGCTTATTACTTAAGGCCTGGAGCCTCAAAGTGTGGGGCCCGAAGTTGGGGCCGTGATGCACAATAATGAAATGAAAATGGGTGGTTCTTGATTCATCAGCAAATTTTGTTTGCTCCTGTGGCGAAGGTCTGGAACCTTGATCAGGTTTTAACAAGAGGTCGTTTATGGGGAGGGATTGTAACTTTTGATGGTCTCTCGCATCAGATGTGAATGGCCTCTTGTGGTGGGTGGATCAATCCAAATATTGATAATATTGATACTAACGTTGGTATTGATATTGATCAATACCAGTGTAATGAGTACTTTAGTTTTAGTTTCTCTCCAGTATGCACTGCTGCGGTTTCATCAAAGAGACGACCTGGCTGTCTGTGTCTGTAAGTGCCGCTGCTTTCAAGTGCCGCTCCTGTCACACATGCTGTCACAGCGCGGCGCAGGCAAACTTTGCTCCTCCTCCCCCCTCTTGAGATTTTTATGTTGTACCGTCACGTGACTCAGCGACGCCAGGCAAGCAAGCAAGCTGCCAGGCCCGGCGACGGCCAGCAGCGCACACACACACACACACACACACACACACACACACACACACACACACACACACACACACACACACACACACACACACAAACAAACACAATAGAGACGGAGCAGAAGAATTGCAGAGAGGAAGAGGAGTGCTTTGTAGCTATATTTTCAGGCCAAAAATGAAACAATGGCAAGCGTTATAATTCGTAAAAAGGCTGTAAGATACAGTGGTAACACAACAAATTTATACAAGCATATGAAAATTGTGTCCTGGGCTTTAACTTATTAATAATCCAAAGGAAAAATCACAAAACCACTTAAAGGTCATGAAAATTCAATCAGATGTAGCAAATGTCTGATGCATCCACCTTAATTATTAAAAAGTATCGGTATCATATCGGTATCGGCGATACTGGCCCTATATTTACTTGGTATCGGATCGATACCAAATTTTGCAGTTTCGCACACCACTAATGGCCTCCTTGATCTCTTTCTCTATTTGTCCTTTGACGATGTCTTTGACCAGTTTTTGTCGTGTTTTCATGCAGTCTCTTGTCCAGAGTCCTTTCCTTTTCACCAATATACTCACCAGTAGTTTTCCTGTTTGGTCATAGATGTGGTGCAGTGTTTTAAAGAGGTACTACAGTGATTGCATATTGCATTATTGTCATAAAGTTGTCTTGAGGTGGACCTTAAATGGCTCAAGCTCCAAAACCCTGGATACTACTCCCCCAGTTTAACCCTGATGACCTCACCATGGTTTTCTGGACTTTGGAAAGTTCCCTCTAGAGCTGCGTTTCAGTAGTGGTTCAACATACCCTCGTTCACTTCCCCTAAGCACTCGACGTCTTAAATGTCGTTCCATTTGTCTAAAAAACTAAAGTTAACTTTGTGAGATCGACCTTCGGAGGGCTGAGGTGGATATCACCCACAATGCATTGCAGTTATGCATTTGTTGCAAGAAAATACATCCAAGGTTAGGTGGCAGTAATGTACAACCGGTAACTCCTGACACCAAAGGAGAAGATGAATAAATTGAATATATACATTTCGATTTTTAAGTTTCCTCATTGTTAGCTTGATACTTTACTGAAACATGTAATAAAACTTATGTCAGGTAATATTGATCTACTTTTTTATTTACTAGATTGTTGTTCTTGTGTGATTTCTGTGTAACAGGGTAAAGTTCTTTGCCATCAATCAATACTAAATTAAATTAGAAATACACGGTAGTGTACAACTGAAAAGGAATGATTAACAAAGCGTCCCTCATCTTTTTAAGGTCTGGACTCATTCCAGGGGAGCTGTTCCAAGTATTTCGCTCACAAAGGAGAGTAGGGACAAAATACTTAGCCGAGTTTGGTAGAATTGAGTAGCATTAAAAAGCAGTCTCTTACACGGAGGATGGATATCTTTTAAAGCTAAGTTTTTAAATGTCATGGATGACATGTGGATGGTTGGAAATATTCAAATCAAAGGAGGGGTGAGATGCACATACTGTACATTTTTGGCAATTCGTCTTGTGTTCAAAGGACTCCTCAGAAATTGCTGTGTCACTAAAACGTCTTCTCACTAGCCTGTTGGGATATTCCCAAGTGGGTCGTCTCATAAAGGGCCAAATGAAGGATGTGCAAAGCAAATTCCACTGACAAATTTTTACTGAAGATTCAGTGAAAGCACAAAATGAGCCCAAATCAGACAATCTCAGCTATTTTAATTGAAGAAAATGTCAAATATAAAACATTTTTATTTGGTTCAAATAATAGACACATCTCATTATATAAGTTATTAAATATAATCTAAAACAGATAATATATAATACAACTTTCTGAACTTTACCACATTGTACCAGGCAAATGATGGCAGTGCTGTGAAGTGTGCCTCAAACCACAGTGGGTGGTGTGGGACAACACAATGGGAAACCCCGGGAAGTCTTGTCAAGCTCTGCAACACAATTATCGCTCATCCATCTTTAATATCTCATTCATCTTCTCCATATCCACTGACAGAGCGGTACTCACCTTGCAATTATTTTCACAGCTGGCGTTCAAAAAGAGGAATGGGATCTTCTCCCCTTCAAAAAATGACTGATGTGGACAAAAAAGTGTTGTAGCTTATTTTATTTTTGAGTGAACACACTTTACCTCACCTGCCTTTTGAGGGCCTCTCTCATTGGTTTCTTACTGTACATGATCCAGAATGCAACCCCCCAAAAATGTGTGTGAACTTTTTTATTTTACACAAATATTGTCATTTTGGTATACTTTCAGCTAGTAAGCCAAACCATTTACTGTATGAGCACGGGGCTGTGCCAGGCATTACCTCCCCAGTCTTATTTACAAATGCATGTGCATGCCTCTACATTAGGGTGTCACACACTCAGCCATTCTGCAAGAGGTACCAGAGGAGATGTAAATATGGAGATACCATCAGGCGACAATAACTGTGACTGCTCAGCTTGGGCTGCTTGTGTTTTCCTCTTTAAGTGCTTTTGATGCCAATAGAAATTGTTGATAGTGAATACAACATGGAACACTTGAAGAAAGACTGAGCAATATGGAAATACACACATTTAATATTTTCTGATATAGTAAATACATTTCCAGTGCCAACTTTGTCTGTGCTTCAACTGTCACTTTCAATGACCGAGTGGAAAAAAAAATGCATGATCACTTTAGGCATAAAATAAATGCTTGGCACAGTCTGGTAAAGTGTGACACATCTGGTGTTGCAGCGCAATACGGAATTCAACAAGTGGAAATCTCCGCTGAACTATAAATTAAATCGTAAATGGAGGCATCTTGATTGGGAACACCTTGATGGAGAAGCATACATTTAACTAGTTTATGAGGCACTTGTGGCTAATTCAGAGACAAGGACATGAACCCTTACTGCTGTCCCATCTCTGACCACGTCCTATTTGTGTTGGCTGCAACGCAAGACCATGCTGACAGAAGACACCGGGTCTCTGTAGTGCACCTGCGCCTCAGTTTGCCCCATAGCTCTTTAAATAATTATCATTTTATTTTGGTGTTCCTCACAAGGCTCCGTTTACCTTCATGTTTCAAAATCAATTAGTTTCTTACTTAGCACACCGAAGATTAAACTTTTGTTATAAGCCTTTGAACCAGAATGTAAGATTGTTCGTCACTGCCCTATGGGAGTAAGACAAGCGTAAAGTTGGCCTGTCAATTTACACGCCGTTGAAACAACTTTCATTAAATTAAAAGTGCCACTAGATAAGAGCCTGAAGGCATGAGGGCCCAAGACTCATCAAACGTATTAAAAGTTGTATATAAAGACAGAGAGCTGTGGTTAAACAGCACTCTAAATTAACTGCATCACAAAAGAACTTGGCATTACTAAAAATAGATTGATTGGCTGAAGCTAATTTCCATTAGCATTAAACATTTCTTTCCTAGGCAAAGAAGCCAGGAAGGGTTGAAACTCTTGAATGCACTTGGCATGTCAACATTTGTCACTGCATAATGTTTCTGTGCCTCATTGGAGCAAAAACTGGGGCACTATTGACAATATGTTGTGGTATTGACAAGAGCCCGCCCCCAGTGGACATTAGATGATGACCTCAACATCAGAGGAACCGCATTAGCCGCTCAGGCTGCACTTAAGTATTGCACATTTAATTAAAGATATCAGAATGGGTGCTCTTTAATCTGGGCAATCTAGGCGTAAGTGAAAGACTCATAACAATAGGGTAAATGAAAAATGAAGCATTAAAAAGGTGGGGCACCAATAGCAATTTGGTTCAGGTGATATGTTATTGTAGTAAGTAGTTTTATGCAGAAAACGGTATTAAAGCTGATATTTCATCTGGATTTTTTTCTTCTATTTCTAAAAATACACCACTGTAATATAATAACCATGATGCCAATTACAGGACAAACCATTTTCTTTTTCATTTTCAGCTGTTAATCTGTCAATTTAAAGATCTGCAGGAAAACCTCACCAAAGCAAAAGAATCATTCACGCTGTGGTGTAAAAGTAATTTATAGAGTCAGATGTTGATTTTAAAATGAGATGGTATTTAACGTCTCCTTTATAGCTTCTTAGTGGTTCAGTACTGAAGCCAATTTAACTGATGTACATAAAATTCTGATGTACGCACATGTGCGTTCCTGGACCATCACAATAGTAAGCGCATTCATTTATCTACTTTATTTAGATTTTATTTTTCGGAATATTATGGGTCCCGTGCACATTGAGCTCCATGAATTGAGTAAAAGTTAAAATTACGTTTATTTACAGTTGGGTCCAGTTTGTTTTCTCAATAGTGAGCAAAAATGAGAAACTAATTTAAATACAAGCTAGCTATATATATATATATATATATTATATATATATATATATATATATATATATATATATATATATATATATATACACACACAATAATCATGATTAAAAAAAATATATCTTTTCAATTATCTAATGTGCACAATGTAGCTGAGTGCAGCAAGAACCCTAACATACAGTATAAGACAGCATCCTCTTAACTTACCTTGGCTTGGTACCACACAGGGGATTTACAGTACTGAGGTCATATTCAGAGACAGGACACTTTGCCATGTTTTTTTATTTATTCATCTTTTTTGGCCAATTCTTTTCAGAATAGACATAAGCAACATTATTCCAGAAAGATTCATTCTTACAAATAAAAGATCACCATGAAAAAAACAACAACAAAACCTCCTTGCACAACTAGACAGTGTCTCCATTTCCTATTAAAGACTGTCGAAGTAATGCGCAAGATACCAGACTGTGGACAGCTTAGTAACTATAGTGTAGTGCAGCAGTAGTTCATAACTCTAACATTGGTAATGGGGACATGCAAGCTGAGAATTTCTTCTCACTCATTTTGACACGTTTTACTAATCAAAACGCCATACTTGCGATCCATGCATGAGCATGTGAGAGCCCACTTGCTCTCACATGCACATTATCTTGCACATTATCTGCAATACGGCAAACAATGGTGAAATGTAATTTTCAGTATGCAGTGCTCTCAATGATCTTTTGCGAAATATGCCACGGATGACAAAGCTATCCTGCTAAGTTAAACAGTTGGCTGGGAGACCATGCAACTCTAACTACAATCAAGACAAAATTAATTTGTGAAGTTGTAGTCTAGGACATTTGTCTGCTTGATATACACAGCACGTGTTTGTGGCAGAATGCGTCACATCTGAACCTGAATGAAGTAAATCATGAAAAAGAGAGACATGATGGAGGCAGTGGAATGCAGCCAGGAGGAGGCCATGACACTCAAGTGTGGCCATTAGGAACAGATATAAATACCTCTCCCCTAAAACAAAGTCGGAAGGAACATAGTGGTACATTCTCAACCCTTACCTGTAACTGCAACCTTGTCCTGATTTGAGTCTGGCCAGGGACAGTTGGTAAATGTCATCGCCTGCTATTCTGAAACAAATCTGAAGTGAGCTGTTGGAGTATTCCATATCTCATCTCTGCTTCCTCGACAACAGTTTTCTCTTTTTTAATGTAAAACATTGCAGGGGATTCCAAAAAAGCCCTTGCTCTTTAGTTGTTGGGACTTTAGCACCATTTACTATGTTTTAGATTAACAGTTAATGGTTTTAAGCAAGGGAACAATGAGGTGAAGGACAAAAAGTATTTGTGAATGTGCAGTAGTTACAATGAAAACATTTTAAAGCAATGTCATTTTTTTAAATCATTTATATACTGTACATATACATTTAAAGTTTTACCTTAGTTTGCTTTCCAACACACCGTGATGGCAGGTTGTACACTCTCTCTCTCTCTCTCTCTCTCTCTCTCTCTCTCTCTCTCTCTCTCTCTCTCTCCCCCCTGACCCTCCTTACACTGATGAGACAACAGCAGGTTGATTTGGGGGGACAGATTGAGATGGATAGTGACCCAAAGAGGGATACATAGTGGAAGGAAGAGAGAGTGGGAAGTAAAAAAGTTGGGACAAAAGGTAGGGCAACAACATGACACTGCTACCATTACTTTTATAGCAAGCATCCACATTTCCTATAGATTTGAGTCTGTGTAGCTTTAGGTTTTCCTCTGGAAGTTGTTTTTATGACAATAAGAGAGACAAGAGACATTGAAGCATTTCTAAATGGCTTGCCAGTACAGTCAGTAATCAGTGTTCAAGGTCTCTATTTTGGAAGTGTGATTTACCTTGATGGACGACTTACTGCTTTTATGCACTTAATGCAAGGGGAAAAAAAGTCTAGCTAATACATGAACAGTATGTGCAGCTTCTTTTCAAGAGTACAAAGATGCTTAAAATAATGATGAGGCTGTACGTGTTATGGCAGTTCGTGAAATGGTCACGTTATTTAATCTATTGATATGTCTTCACGGGACATTCACGTTTTTTTCGTGGTAGCCAGCACGAAAATGTGAAGTAATGTATTTCAATGGAAGCATATTTCATGGTCACAGCACGAAAATGGTAGGGAGTAGTATGAAAAGCCGAAAATCCACGTAGGGAGGTTGGTGGCGGTGGTAGATGGGTCAAACAATACTTTCACCCGGGCGACCGGGGATCGCATCCCTTGTGTGGCGTTTTGTTTTCCCGTAGTCGTCCTAATCACAACCGTCCCGTTATTGTCGCGCGTCCCCCGCGGCCATCTACCGGTGTGTGAGGTGTCCTTTCCCCGTAGTGTTTTTCCTAAACCCAACATCCGCCATCCCGTTATCGTCGCGTGTCCCCAGCGGCCGTCTCCTGGCGTGTGAGGCGTCCTTTCCCCGTAGTCTTCCTAATCACAACTGTGTCGCGCGTCTTTTATTAATAAGATTATAAAATTTTAAATTTTTTTTAATTATTAAAAATAACGTGACATTTACACGAGCTGTCGTGAGACCGGGTTGGTTATGCTGAACTTTCAACACTGTCTTCAACGCTGTATATGTGCTTTGCTGAACTTCCAATACTGTCTTCAACTGTTGAATAAAACGGATATAGAAACTGCAGACAACAAGCCCTCCGGGTGTTGACACCCCAGAAAGCTCAGCTGTGCAAATTACTTCCTTGTCAATCTCTGAGGAGCCTTGCTGCCTGGAGTCAGACATCCTCTTCTGCCTCCATTATTACGGAGGACGAGAAAATGAGATGGGCTCCATTATGTTTATTGTTGCTCCAGCTGGTGGGCACCTACTTGAGCTACATATCTGCTAGTAAGAGCACTGCTGAATATTCTTATATTTCAGGTTTCAGTGGAGTGGAAATTCACGAAAAATATCTTAAACCATGACAGAAAAATTACAATTTAGTGTATTTCTCATTGTTGGTTTGCTCAATTACTCACCCAAAAATGTGTAGAGAGAAAAGTGATTGGTCTACTAATAAAAGACCAATGAAACCAACAGATTCTCACTCCCATCTCGTAAAATACGGACGTTTGGTCAGGTGCCTTTGTCATTGTTATCGGGACTATTGGCGTCCCTTTTGACGCAGTTAGGTTAGGGAAAAGGTCGTGGGTGGGCTTAGGTTTCTGTGACACGCGGGAAGAATGGGATGGTTGGGTTTAGGAAAAGGTTGTGGGTGGGCTTACATTTCCATGACACTCGGGAATAACGGGACAGTTGGGTTTAGGAAAAGAAGAAAGCAAATCCCAGTCTACTGGGTGAAAGTCCTGTGTTTGACCCATCCACCACCCCAACCAACCTCCCTGCGCAGAATTTTGGCCTTACATACTACTCGCTGCCGTAGTCGCTCTTAGTGTTACGTCATCTTCAAACCCCATGTAGTTGCTGCTCTCCCCGGTACGTTATACAAACACGCTGAAGGGTGCTTTTTTCGTTGCTTCAGACGCTGACAGCCACTGTCCAAATTTCCGTATTTTACAAGTTCGTGGTGAGAACGGGATGATGAAACCCATAGGCAGGACTTTTTCACAGCAGACATTTTAACTGTCATAGTAGGTAAAGCACAGGAGTTACTAATAACATTAACGATTGCTCTGTTCTATTTATGTTCAATTAGGAGAGACAAGTGAATGAAATAAAGATCAATGTTTGTTATAACAGATGATATGTGATAATTAAGTCTTGGCAGAACGTCTTTGGCATTTAGACTTTACAGGGAGATTTGTAATCAAGGGGCGTCTGCCCTAAGCAGCAGCAAGATAAAGCCACCCCTACAGGCCTAAGCATGCAAAAGAAGTCTTCCTGACTGAACTACATACATACTACTACATGGTCACAGTGAGCCAACATGAACAAAACCAGGACCCAGAAACTGAAGCCGCCTGGAATTCAGCCATCATTAATTATTTTTCTGTCAATTATCTTTCATGAAAAAAGCCTATTGTGGCCCATTTTCAGAAAGACAACGTTGTTGTTGGTGAGGTACAGCAGTTGAGGTTTGACATTTTATAACTTTCCAATACTGAGCATTTGGTCCTTTGGCAAAAGACTTTAACTATTTAAGGTTCGTGAGTAGTACAATTAACACTCAGGTCATTTTCTAACTAATGTTTGCTAATGCTAAGCACATAGCTAGTTATCAGATTAACATTAAAGAGTGCAGGCCGCCCCTGAAATCTGATTGGCCACCCCATTTTCCTAAACTATATGATTAGCTTTGTGCTCAGTCAGAGGCAGGACCTTAGGCTTTAGAGGTACAATTTCTTTTTAAAGACTTAAAGAATAAAGTATGAGGCTTTATAGTACATTTCTATTGTGCCAATGCTAAAATGTTAGGATGGACACGCAAACTCTGGCTGAAAGTTTCAAGCCTTCCGACCAGCTTTGTTTTCACATCACTAGTCTATATCCACGACGTTCCACTTCCGGGACTGCTCCGTTGCCGATGGAAATTCTGCCGGATTTCACTCATTTAGGCTGCATATCCATTGCCTTGGGCTTTCTTTGTGTTGGCATTTTTGAACTCCGGTTGATTTATGGGGACTATGGTTAACCTTTTCTTAGATCTCTGCAGGGTAAATCCAGACAGCTAGCTAGACTATCTGTCCAATCTCAGTTTTCTGTTGCACGACTTAAACAACCTTTGATCGTACACATGATCTACCAAAACATTGCTCTGCCCAAGACAATTGTGATTAGTCTAAAGAAATGCCAATAAACCAGAGCACGTTTTTCTCTCATCTCAAAATGCTGTGTGGACTCGCCAGACCCTCCTCCGCAGCGCTGTGGAGGAGGGTCTGGCAATGTAAGAGTAGCACATCACCACAGTGATGCCTCTAGTGTACCATACACCTAGTCTTATTTCATGTTCATAAACGTAGTTATGCCACAGTCCAGGTTTTTATCAGAGTACTCCAGCAAGCATCGCTTTCTCAAAACCAGGGTAAGCGTTTTTTAGCCTTTTTTGCAGCCGTTGTGCATGCTTGACAGCGGCCTTCTCATAGAGGTCAGCACAACATGGGTACCATCATGGTGAAATGTTACCTGCACTAATGATGTCATTGATGGATCACCATTTGGAAAAAAAATCACACATGGCTCGCTGGGAAACACAGCAGGATGGGCATGGAGGGATCAGAGGTTAATAGTCATGGTAGTCTGTCAAGTTGACTCGTGATGGATGATGAAGCCATATTGCAACATGCCAAGTTTGTTCAGGATCCTGGTGTCACCATGTGGGCCACTCACTTCGGCCGAGACAAATGGCTCTTAATATGCGTTGGAGATTTCCCCTAATTCACTTGACATTTTGGAGACGTCTCGTTAATTCCACCCCGTCTCCTATGAATTACATTCATATGCAACAATCCTGCAGTCGCAATTTACACTGGACAGCAAAGCTCAGTGCAAATGCAGGAAGTAGTGTGATTTTCATATAGTGAAGCTTAAAGTAAAGATATCTCATTATGCATAATGATATGAAAATAAAATTTCAAAGGTGTATAATCCTCATTTAGTCCACAATCACCACAATATGATCTATTTATTTGCAGTAGCTTCTTATTTTCTATGCTGCTTGGTAATCTATGACATGTCATTCTCCTATAATATTCCCATAATATTTATTTTGCCTTGCTTAATATAATAATAATAATAATAATAATAATAATAATAATAATAATAATAATAATAATGGGGTGGTGATGGCACTGTGGATATGACACATAACTTTGGTGTGGGAGACCTGGGTTCGAATCCCACTGTGATACATCAATGTGTCCCTGAGCAAGACCCTTAACCCCTAGTTGCTCCAGAGGCGTGCGACCTCTGACATATAGCAATTGTAAGTTGCTTTGGAAAAAAGGGGACATTATTGTGCATTCTGCCTCCAAATTGGTTGAATTCAAATCTTGAAGTCAAATGTTAGTTGGAAATAAGGTATATCATGTAAATCTCAATAGGCTTTTTACACTTTTGCATATATAAACCAATGTGCCATACAGTAAATTGAAAACCTAATTGAATTCCACCCTCATAAAAACTTGAATTGGTGCCCCTGCATGGTTTCCCAGAGGGGCCTCCTCAGCTGTTTCTACTGATATGTTGCTGACACACCAGGGACCTCACACCAAACTCCCCCAAATACAACACTATCCTCTAAACACATCCTCCACATATATTACATTCTGCTACCACATCATTGAGATGATGCATGGAGCAAATATCTATCATGGCTCTTTACTGCGTGAACGTGATCATTGGAAGTTGATTTATGGCCATATTGTTGGCTAATGTTAGTTTTTATTGCATTATAAGGCAATAAAGAAACATGAAAGAAATGTGTGCAGGCTTAACCCATGTTCTTCTCTTATGCTGGTGAATGACAGATTGTCTTTTTTTCCATCTTATGTTTTTCGCCTTTCTAGAAGAAACTGTTTTGTTGGTGTAGCCTTTGTTTAAAACTTGTATATTTCCACAGACACATCTTTGAAAAGGATGCACATGACCATTATCACAATCATAGTTTTTAATGAAGTATCAGTTCTATGTAAGTATACTTCTCCTATGATTAGTAAACAGATGAAGGCGCAGCACCTGCTATGATTCAAAGTCTTGCAGAAACTATATAACAAGTGGGTGTGAATGTACAGTAAGAATAGACTGGAGCGTTGACATAATTTCTATGTTTTGAAGACATTACACAAGATCTTTACCACACTTGTGAAACCATTATTATTATTCTTCTGAAGATTCTGAATGAACCCTCAGAAAATCCAGGATTATGTGCACATAAGGTTTGGTGGCTAATTTAATCCAGAATCACAGTATTTTTTTTTAGATATTCAGACAACACACTGCAAACAGACACAGAAGTGAGTTAAGACGGAGTTAGAGATTAAGTGGGTTCTATGGGACATAGAGTTGCTGAGTGAATCAGCTGGATGGCTCCATCACTCAGAGTTAAAGGCAAATCAGCATTGCAGTGGGTGGTCCTCTACCATGGCAGATGAACATCACCTTTGGGATAACAACTATAGTGGCACACTTACAGTTTCCTCTTATTTCCCATTTGTAATTATGCCTGGCCCCAGGCGTTCACATACTATGATGCAAACATGTGTCGTATAAAGCAATATTGCATGATTGACAGGAAATCCCCCCTCCAGGGCTACGCTGACACCTGACACCTCAGAGAGAGAATGAGAAGATAGATAACAAACTCATTTTACAATAGACGAGGAAAGTTAACCAACAATGTCGCTGAATTAGTCTGTCTCCATACTCTGTAGCTTTGTCTTTTACACATGGTGTCCCTCTGTGTGTCATTCAACAAAAATGAACACATACATGCCCTTGTATTGAAAATACCGAGTCAGCAGTGACAGCAGAGGATTGTATGGCTCAAATGTTTTATGTATAGTAATTAAATTGTAATTGAATATTTCTGCACCCACTGCGTACCAACATATTTTACAGTAGTAGCCTAAATCCCAGGTTGCTGTTGAGTTAATCAAGTCCAATATGGATATTGCATAATCTCAACAAAACCACTGAAAGCCTAGTTCCAATTACAATGCTATATAAGGCAACACAACATGATTTTTATATTTGTTATAAGAGCCTACAGTATGGCATAAGCCTTCAGTGGATGTGCTCCACTGATTAGCTTTGTTTTTATTGTTGAAATGTTTTTAATTGCAATTAAGTTGTTTGTTAGCATGGATGCTGTACAGTAGATGCATTGAAGTTTATTGTATTCGTTGTAAGGACATGTTTTTAATGGACAATGGGTGTTATAGTAACATCTTAAACAAATTGATTTATAGCAACAACAACAAAAGGCTTCTCTCTCAGCCAGTGCCGCTATAATTGAAATCTTTTGATTCTACAGATGTATCAATTTGTGCAACATCTGCAGTAAAAGCATTGGAGCAGCTTCAGGGGAATTTTCAGTAGCACTGTTAAAAAAACAAAAACAAAAAAAACAGTCACATCTGTTAAATGTATTAAACAATTTTAATGCCATAGGGATTAAGTCAGAACACTATTTCTTGAAACTGTCTTTAGCAAGGACAGGTAGGGAAATGAAAGACTAGTGTGGGGACTAGGCAGAGCATTAACTTCCGATCCGAGAATCCGATTCCCCGAATCCACAAAAATGATCCAAAACAGGAGGGTGGTGAAGGCTGAAGGAGATCCTCTGCCCCAGCTCTTTTCTTTCCAACATGGAGAACAACAAGGACACCTTCTTCTGTTAGGCAAGTTTGAGTGTGTTTTATAGAGAATAGTTAACATTGTGTTGAATCAAAGGGGAAGGCTATTTGCTTTGAAAGTACTGTATATTACAAGATATTTGTTACCAGTTGTTGCTATAGGAAAACAAATGGTATTCCAGCATTCACTGCAAGAAACGCGTCCATACCATATTTTAACTGTCAGGGGAATTTCTTTGTAAAAAAAATATAATGAAGTATAGCTATCATTACCTTTACTAACTAGTGACATCCATGAACACAATTATAAAGGTTGTTCTAATGGGTCTGTAATATCATGTCAGTGATCAATCTGTGATTAAGTGATCAATTAACGGCAGGCTGTCAATTGACACAAAGGCAGGACTGCTATTGTCATGGGCATAGTATCATTTGGTTTTATGGTGTTTGTGCCTATTGATTTTCACTGTAATGAAAATATTAATCTCAAACAGCACTGACACCAGCATCTGGCATCAAGGTCGCCATTAAATTGCCACATTGTCTTAATAATAAAAAGACAATCCTTGATGTCTTTCAAGAAATAATGGAGTTACTGTACAATATTGTTACCGTTTTCAAAGATATCAACAGAGATGGTGACATTTTGTTGTGGTTGTGTGTGTATGTGGCTAACAGATGGCATTCACTGCCCAGATGCTGCAGGTGCCCCATCTTTGTTGGTACCTGCTCACTGGCCATATCGGCTTACCCCTGGGCTGTTGCAGGTGGGTTCACAGTTGGCATCGGGCTATATCAGTATTTGCCTTTGCCCACAGCATTCAGGATGACTTCAACATCCATCCACTGCTTCGGGGTGCTGGGGTGGCTTGTGGCTCGCAGGTAGAGTGGATGGTTCAATCCCAGGTCTGGCCACATGTCAAAGTGTCCCCAAGTTGCTCCCTGGATGCTGAATGTATAGCTGTCCACTGTTTCTAATACTTAGGATGGGTTAACATGCAGAAATAGAATCCCACTACTAGTGTGCATGTGATGATGAAGAATAAAAGTTTAAAGCTATAGTGCATAGTTTCTGTTGTCTCACAACACTGTAGGCGCGTCCACATGATACAGCCTTCGGTGTTCGCGCACATGCCCCCCCCAGTTACTAGTAGCCAAGGACGACACGGAGGATTTAAAAAAACATGATGGACTCTTCAGAAGAGGTAATCATCTTCACTCGAGCTTCTGCGCGGGAATGTCACCGGACTACACAATCTTCTGAACATAGCCATACTGAGAAATACAGAGAGTCGTGTGGAATATAACGGACGTTCAATAATATCAAAAAGTTACGCACTAAAGCTTTAAGATGACAAAAAGAAGACTTTGTGACCGCAAAGGCCACAACACTGTTATTAGTCTGAAAGATCTACATTCATATCCCTACAAGGCTTTCACAGAGAAAAGACAGAGATATTCGAGAAAAGGTTGTCTCTCCTTTAAAAAAAAACTGTAGCCATGATTAACAGGTGATCTTGGCAACCCTAGTAGGCTAGGTGTTTATGCATGCGTGAGATGAATGTCTGTGTGGGTTTTTTGTGTGGACGCACGTTATTGTGAGTGTAACAAAGAGAGCTGTGTGAATCAGTAAGGCAAAACATGCACGCTAGCTGACCTTGTGATCTCAGAACCTGGGGCTGTTCCAGGGAGCTCTCCTCACAGAGGCTGGCTTCACAGGGAACAATCGGTTATATGATCAATACTACAGATGTTTTACTGGGTTGTGGGAGCCATAAATGCTATGTATGATTCAATCCCCCCCCATGGCTACCGACAGCTGTCTTATTACCATTAGATCTATAACGCATCCTCCCACTATTTTTTTTTTTTTAATCTTTTTTTTTAAATTTTTTTTTAATATGCAGACATACAGAACAGAGAAACACAAACTGAACAAGAACCCTCTCCCACCCCCCACCCTCTGTGGTCTCGAGGAAAACGCAAACAAACAAACAGAAATCACACCTTGCCTAATCACTCTTCTGTAGTTCTTGTGACGCTGAGGTCATTAGGACTGCTCCCACTATTCTTGTTGTCGTATGGATGCATGTATACCTGCTAACAGGGCTATGTCCATGTAGAAAATCTATCTTGTTATCATTGTCATTGATCACAGAGTAGTGTACCAGCCAACCAGTGGTAAGTTAAGGTTATTTAGGCTAAGATTCCTAAGTAAAAGTTCTGTTCTTTAATGATTGGTGGCTCACAGTTAAAGCAAATCTAAAGATCGGCAAAAAACTCCTCTGGCTAAATTGTTGGTATAAACATAAGAATCTTGAAACATACTGTAACTTTCAATTGCAAATGTACATAATGGATTGGCTCCTCCCTTTTGCAAAATATAGGTTATTTGCTTTTCTGAAAGAAAGTTTGTCCGAATTATTTCTAATGCTAAATAAACTACACAAACTAGATCTTAAGTTACTAGCAAAACAGCTATTGAAAGGAAAGTGATGCAGTTAAAAAAACAACTTTGATTTAAGCTTTAGTACTCACAGCGTCAAAATCCTAAAACTAAACACTAAACCTATTTTTGTATTTTATTTTTTTGTTAGTTTTTTCCAACGGTCACATTTTTCAATTTTTAGAATGTGCATTCCATTAGCATGTCATGCAATACTCATAAGGGTATACTCTGTCAGAAGTGCATGTCGAATGGTCCAACCATGCTTTCCTGACATTGGATTAGGAGGGACTGTGTCCAACCATTTCTGTAATTTTCCAAAACCGGCAATTCGACATTCACACCCACTTTGCCAGCTGTGTTAAGTTGAGAAAGGAGCCAGAGTTTAACCTGGTCTGGATCCCTCCTCCCTCAACAACTACCGCCCAATATCCAACCTCCCCTTTCTGTCTAAAACCCTGGAACGCATAGTCGCCTCACAACTACAAACCCATCTTCATGCCAATAACCAATTTGAACCTCTCCAATCTGGTTTTCGCCCCCTCCACAGCACAGAAACCTCTCTCCTCAAAGTCCTCAACGACCTCCTCACCTCTGCTGACACTGGTTCCCTCAACATCCTTATCCTCCTCGACCTGAATGCAGCCTTCGATACCGTGAGCCATAACATTCTGCTCACCAGACTAAAAGACCTCGGTATCGAAGGTACTGTACTCAGCTGGCTCCACTCCTACCTTATCAACAGATCCCACTTCATCTCTCTCCATAATCATACCTCTGCCACAGTCACACAAGGTGTTCCCCAAGGCTCAGTACTCGGCACCCTCCTCTTCATCTACATCCTCCCTCTTGGTCAGATACTCCGCCACATCAACCTGGACTTCCACTGTTACGCCGATGACACCCATATCTACCTCAGCACCAAATCCCCTCACAATCCTCCCCTCTCCCACATCGACTCCTGTCTGTCAGCTATTAAAACCTGGATGCAACACAACTTCCTCAAACTCAACAGCGATAAAACAGAATTCCTTCTCATAGGCTCCAAATCCACACTCAGCAAACTCAATAACCCCACTCTCACCATCGACGGCACCATTGTCTCCCCATCTCCCCATGCCCGTAACCTTGGTGAGATCTTTGAATCCACCCTCTCCCTTGAGCCCCACATCTGTCATGTCATTAAAACCTCCTTCTTTCACCTCCGCAACATCGCCAAAATCAGACCCTCTCTCACACCCCCCGCTGCTGAAAGACTCATTCACGCCTTCATCTCCTCCCGACTGGACTACTGCAATTCACTTCTACTCGGCAAAATCCTGGTCCTCACCTACAAAGCCCTCCACCATCTGACCCCCTCATACCTCACTGACCTCCTCTCCCCGTACCAACCCTCACGGTCCCTCAGATCCACCTCAGCTGGTCTCCTCTGCATCCAAAAGTCCAACCTCCACAGTTTTGGGGACAGAGCATTCTCCAGAGCAGCTCCCAGGCTCTGGAACTCCCTCCCCCAAGAGATCCGCACCTCTGAGTCTCTCACCATCTTCCAGTCTCGCCTCAAGACCCATCTCTTCACCACTGCCTATCCCTATCCCTAGCCCCACGCCCCTCCCCTTTTCATCTGTGCCTGAATCTTGTTTTGGTTTGTTTGTTTGTCTCTATTATATATACCCTGTAAAGCGACTTTGAGTTCATGAAAAGCGCTATATAAATTCATTATTATTAGAGTTTGAACTTCACTCTCTAGCTCTTTCTTCATTCTTGACACAACTATTTTTGCCACTTTTCCTGTGAACAACAGAGTGCAACACTATGAATGTCTTCCAGGAGAGACAATCTGAAAATGTTATTCCTATATTTAATCAATTATCAATATCACGTCTCACCACTCTCTATTATGGCCGGCTTGTCACCCTGCCTTCCAGTGTTGCCATTCGGAACAGCTATAAACACATTTGCTTTTCTGACATGGTCATACAGCATGTCTTACAAACTAGTTCTATTCTACTAATTCTGCTATAAGAATACATTGCACAGCTGCTTACATAGGACATGAATGGTAATATTGAATTGGTCAAAACAGATTCTGAACCAGGATCATCCATTCGCTTCTCTGTGCACAATTGTGTCGGGTTCTTTAACACAGTCTGGTGGAGATTAGCAGTGAAGTAGCAGGATACCTTTTATTTGATCACACATTCTTTCATTAGGTCTCATTAAACCTATGATTAAAAGTAAGTGCAATGGGCCTCATTCACCAATATCTTCCTAAGTTTTCTCTTAAATATGTTCTTAAGAAAGTCCCTAAGAAAAGTCTACGTCGGATTCATGACGTGTTCTTAAACAGCAGAATTGTTCGCAATTGAAAGCGCGTGCCAGTTGTTCCTAATTAGCATAAGAAAATGCCCCGCAAATTCCCATATAAGGACATGACACTTCCTGTGCTCCTGTGGGAAGCGGGAGACTGCGTTCAAGAGATGGTTGTCGGAGTCGCAGATGATTTGTACATTGCAGTGGTGGAGGAAGTACTGAATCTCAGTACTTAAGTAAAAGTACAAATAACCAGAGACATATTTACTTTAGTCAAAGTAGAAGTACCACAATGTCAACCCTACTTAAGTAAAAGTAAAAAAGTACATGATTTTAAATGTAGGCCTACTTAAGTATTAAAAGTAAAAGTACTTGCATAATGACTTATTCTCTTAATTTATTTGCATATTACCATTTTAAATGGTAATATGTCCACTACCACAAACAAGGCCTGGCTGGCTGGAAGGTGCCCCATATCTATGGCAACCAAACTTCACTATTGAGACAAACGTGTGACGGTCAGGAAGACGTTTTGGCATGGCGAAAAACTGATCCGAAAATGTAACGAAACGTTATAGAAATGTAGTGGAGTAGAAAGTATAGATAATTGCTGCAAAATGTAACTAAGTAAAAGTCAAAAGTATGCGCTATTGATTCTACTTAAAGCGTAACTCTCGCCAAAATGCAACCTAGGGTCTTTTTGTGAATGTACCGGGTCAAACTTTTGTTTAAAAGCATAATTAGGACAGAAACGCCACTTTTAAGATTTAACGTATTTTCGTTTTTCGGTCAAATGGCCTTTTGAATGGGAGTCCTAGGGGCACTTCTATGATAGCATCAAAATCACTATTTTTAAAAAACTAAGAAGGCTCGACACAACATGAAACTTTGCTCTAAGTATCACCAGGGGCTCTACGCACTCGAGCATTGAGAACATTGTTTGTGTACACAGAGTTTACTAAAGAAGTTTTTAAGCCATTTTTTCATTCAAAAATAGTCGATCTCTGAATGCGAATGAAATGACTCCATAGGAGGAAATGTCATTCTTATATGAGGCTCCTTTTTCAACTACAAGGTGAATATTGTTTCACCAATGACAAAACAAATTATCCGTGCATTTATATGGAACTAAGCTTTAGGAGCTTTCCATCTTTACTCTCCTCCCCCAACTATTTTTGACTTGCGAGAGGGACGCCGACCAGAAAAACAGCTACAGTGAGTTGTTCAAAACCTTTCTTTTTTAGTAAACTCTGTATACACAATGTTCTCAATGCTCGAGTTCATGTGTAGAGACCCTGGTGATACTTAGAGCAAAGTTTCATGTTGTGTCGAGCCTTCTTAGTGTTTTAAAATTAGTGATTTTGATGCTATCATAAAAGTGCCCCTTGGACTCCCATTCAAAAGGCCATTTGACCGAAAAACGAAAATACGGTAAATCTTAAAAGTGGCGTTTCTGTCCTAATTATGCTTTAAAATGAAAGTCTGACTCTGGTACATTCACAAAAAGACCCTAGGTTGCATTTTGGCAAGAGTTACGCTTTAAGTAAAGTACAGATATGTGGATAATGTACTTAAGTACAGTAACGAAGAATTTGTACATTCCACCACTGCATTTTGGCCCTATAAATAGTGTGAACAATCACCAAATAACGCAGGATTTAATCAGTTTAATTGCTGATGTAAATTGCAGCGTTAGTGTTTCTTTGCATACTACTTTTTTTTTTCAACAAATGATCAGAAATACATTACAGTACAATACTATCATTGTAAACGACTGTAGAATTAAATAAAACGCAGTAACCAATTATTTGGAGCAAACTGTCATCACTCAAATGTGCATAAGAGTGCTCTTGAGTGTTCGTAGATTTTGTTCTTAGCTAAGAACAAATCCAAGATAAGAAAACATTAGTGAATGTCAGAATCTTCGTAAAAAGTGCGTAAGTGGGGTTTAAGAACACATTTCTTAAGAACGGTTGATGAATGAGGCCCATTGTCTTTTTTTGCAGGTGATCCCTTTGGGAATCACTGCTCAGTGGTAGGCATCTTTGTTATAGTAATATAATTTATTCAGTGAAAAAAATCTAAATACTGGGGCTTACAGTTTTTCTCAGTTGCTTTGGTACATTTCTCAGATCAGAATTGAAATTCTCAAAACTACCTGTTCAATCTTCACATCATTGTCACTTGTGCACATCAAAAAAGCAGTTTCTCATTTCTTTGAACAAGTTGCAAATGCTTTGGTACATCCATGCAAATGATTATGTACAATTCTCTGCGGTTTCCTACATTATCAATTTCTTATGTCATGTTGATCAAAATATATTATAATGGCTCTCTGTTGAATAGTCTCACCCCCACAACATTTAGGCATAAGTCTTTACATGCAAAATGGTTGAACAAGTTGTCATAATATGTCAAGTATATTTCATACTTTCTAAATCTGTCCTGAATTGGTAAATTGCTCCCAGGTGAATCTTGACTTTCTCTAACAAAGGTGCATCTCATGAACCATCAACTGGCAAGTGTATGTGTGTATGTGTGTGTGTGTGTGTATGTATGTATATATATTTATATATGTATGTGTGTGTGTGTATGTATATGTGTATATATATATATATATATATAATATACCTCTGCAAAACGGAGGAAGAGGCAGAAGATTCTTTTCACTCTACATCGCAAGAGAAGATATTCGTTGTGATGTGGATGAGAATTTGTGGCCCAACAGACAGGAACATCAGGAGGTGTAGGAAGACTGCACTGTAATTCCTACAGCACTGCATGTACAGTTTACCTTAAGGAGATTGTGCTATGTTCACATTTAAATTTTGTTCTTTTTCTTTGTACTATGCAGTGCTGTCTTTTCCTTTCTGTATCGCAATGACATGGTCTGTCAACAAATTACAGTACAAACAGTAAAAGCGTAAATGTGAATCTTGTCCAGTCTCTTGCAATCAAACTCCCACATACACTAAGGTGTAACCTACAATTTACAATAATTGTCATCAAAACTTTAGCCATAGTTTACTTCAGAACATCCCTCCAGAGACACTGTTGAAAACATGACTAAGCAATTTGACTGTCTTATAAGTACACAATGACACAAGGCCTTGTGATTCTGATGGCACTGACATGTTCATTGACACAGATATTTACTTTTGAGAGATGAACTAAGGATTTTGAGCAAGAGACTGGCTTTTGCAGGTAATCCATGGTGTTTTGCTATTTGTACAAATTGTTTTGAGAAATGCACTTACTGTTGAGGATGATTAGAGAAATGTACCAAAGCGACTGAGAGAAACTGTAATACGGTGGAAAGTCATTGTTATTGTTTTAAATGCATTGTGTGGTTGATGCAGGCTTTGGATTACATATTTATACAATAGGCATATATAAGAATGTATATCAGCAACCATTAAAATAAAATAATACATATTAAACTTAGCACAAAAAGTAAGGAAATTTGTGTTTGGTAGATTATTTCTCTGTGGTAACAATGCTTTTTGGCAATAAATCTTATACCGTTGTAAAGCCTGTTTAGTTCCAAGTTTCAAATGGTGCCCCATTTGTAAGGAACATGCATTTGTGGGATGAGCAGCAGCGCTGAGCATGTGGGTTGCGCTCATGAAATATTTGCCAAGTCTTCTCTTGCCAAACTGTTACTGTTGACACTTGTTTTGAGCTTCTGGTACCCCCAGGTGCTGCCAATCAGGTGCCTGATTTAGAGATGAGATTCTGCAACCAGTGGCAATCCCATATCGCCACAGTCTGGGACCGAACTCTATCCTCCAAGATGACAACGCTCGCCCCCACAGGGTGAATGTGGGAGTGGAGAGGATGGAATGGCCTGCTAGCAGTCCTGACCTCAACCCCATTGAACACTTGTCAGCTTGGGCGTGCTGTTCGTGCCAGAGTGACCAACACAACCACGTTGGCTGACTTGTGACAAATGCTGGTTGAAGAATGGGATGCCATCCCACAGCAGTGTGTGACCAGGCTGGTGACCAGCATGAGGAGGAGGTGCCAGGCTGTTGTGGCTGTGTATGGTTCTTCCACACGCTACTGAGGCTCCTGTTTGTGAAATGAATAAATTGTTCAATTGCCAATATGTCTTGTTTCTTCAAACTTCAATCATCCAATCCACCAAATGAGTCAATGGCAGAATAAGCTGTTTGGCATTGGCAGAGAAGATTTGGCAAATTGTTCATGGGCGCAACCCACATACTCAGCGCTGCTGGTCATCCCACAAATGCATGCTCCTTACAAATGGGGCACCATTTGAAAGGGAACTAAACAGGCTTTCCAACGGTATAAGATTTATTGCCAAAAAGCATTGTTACCACAGAGAAATAATCTACCAAACACAAATATCCTTACTTTTTGTGCTGAGTTTATATAAAATATTTAATATAAATATTAAATATTATACTTCATGCCTTAGCTTTTCAGCTAAGTGTACTGTCGGCCTTGCCACAATCTAACTTGGCCAAGTCACTCGAACCTGAAGAAATCACATCTGGAACTACATGTACATCAGTAAAGCTCAGGTGGGACATTGTCTCAAGTCTTGGCATTGAAGTCCCAAGTAATGTTCAAGTCCCAAAACTTGATTGTTGAGACTACTTATGCAAATATCATGATGTACTCTTCAACAAATGTAAAGCCTCTTTACATTTTTAACAATACATTATTATCAATAATAATATTGATAAGTTATTGATGATAATAAATTGGCTGAGTAATTTATTTTCCCTGTGCTAGAACAGCAGAGTCAAACAGACTCAATTGTACCAGTCTACCATAGTCTTTTATCTGTTTTCGGATATAAAATAACATGCACAGACTGACACAGCATCAGTATTATATTCCAGAGCATACTATTTCTTGTGTGGGTACATTGTGTTTTTTCCCCCCTCTTGTCTCTCATAACGCTGTCTCTCCTGCACTTTCTCCGCATGAGTAAAGACTTGTGAGAATGACGATGAATAATCTAGGTTTGGCAGGGTATCCAATTCTTTCAAGCCCAAGTGGAGTTTTGAGTCGTTGGTGTTGAAAGTGACATTATGTAACTTGTTTACCATAAAATAACAGCTTCAAAATAATTTTGATGCTTCTCTGACTAATAGGGACAATGGTTCCTCTGTCATTCCCATTACACAGCCCTAACGCCTGTGACGTTAACTTTGTTGGGCGGGTACAATCTCCCTGGAGAAGTGCTGTAACACTTTACAGCACTATCACTAATTTTGGTGAAACTGGATCATATTTTATGGAGAACATGTTTTCTTGTTTTACCTCCTGATGGCCTCTGGCTGCCCTGCTTCATTCTGATTTTCTCGTTAGACAATAGCTGATGGGTTCCGAGATTTCATTTCAGCCAATGTGTTCCGCCTCTTTTCCTCGTTGCCATACCTAGAGCTCTAAAATGTATGCACGTAATGGCTTTATACAAACCAGTTGTATTGAAAGGGCTGTCAAATGCCAATACACTGTGTAGCTTACTCTTTTCTGGTGCCAGATTTTTCAACTCTGGAAACTCAGGAATTTGTATGTAGCTGCCACCCACCTCAGCTGCTTACTAACATGGCTACAGAGGGTCAGCAAGTGTGTTTGGGTTGTGACCATCTGAGAGAGGTCAAAATGCTTGCTTAGGGATTACCAAATCCTTTACGATTTCAGGACATGTCCAATTATTAGGGAGGCTGCTGCAAGAGATGAATATTGCCAGACCTTATTCTTCCTTACCATTGGAAGAGCGCACAGATGGTCTTTATCAGCTGAGGTGGCCACAGAGGGAGCTGATATGTGTTTTATATGTAGGTGTTAGATAAGCTATAAGTGTCAGCCACCAGGCTGTAACTGGCATATTTGTGCACCCTGCCCTTTACTGAAAGTGAAATTTTCCTCTTCCAGTGGCCCCCTGCTGCTGCGTTGTCCCACTTACAAATTCCTGTTGGACTCCTGTCAGCAATCCAACTAAATAATCGGCTATCAAATCTCTGATGGTAAGAATGTACATCTGCGCTGTGGCAACACACCGGTGAGAGGAATCTCTTCATCTGTCAAGTCACCGTTAGTCATCACTGGATCAAGAGAGCTGAGTCTTTGATCAGAAAAAAATCAATATGTACACTGCGGGGGCTTTTCTCTGTGGGCTCCATGTGTATTAAAAAGAAACATATCTGACAAAGACATCTACAGCAGCAAAATATATCTCCGCCTGGACCTCTTTTGTTGGACTAAATCATGTAACACAGTCATACGTTTTAAAGTGGTTTCTTCCTTAGCCAATTTCAAGTAAACATGACTTTTGAGAGTCAAGGTTTTATTTAAGTGTCTTCAGTTATTGTCTCTTACTTTGTGTCATCAAAACATGACATGTTGGCACTGCTGGGGAAAAGTAAAAAGATGTACAGCAACTGTCTCAATAGATGGCTAGCCTCGGCACTGAGCTCTGCTGACGTATAAAAGCTGTAAAGCATACAGGCAGTGAAGCACAGAGAGGTTGCAAAAAAAGGGAAATCTCTGTCGGTGTGTGAAGCATTATGTGGGGAAAAACATTGAGAGGGTCAGGGGTGTTTACGTAAAAAGAGAGAGGAGGGGTGTAAGATAAAGGGAGAGGGGGGATTGGAGATTTTATGCTCCTGGGAAACCGGGCAGAGAGGAGATTGAAGAGTATCCAGAGGTTCTATGACTCATGGTCATTTCTACCAGACTGGACTTTGACAGGTATCTACATACAGGCTGCACACACTCTGTAACGCAGCTCACATACAAAGATCAAAACCGCACTGCTCGTGTATACTGTATACTGGTATCTCAACAGATATTTTTGAGACAGATTTGTGTGTGTGAGGGAAAGAGAGAATACTGTATATATATACACACACACACACACACACACACACACACACACACGTTCACTGTTTTTCATATAAGTGATGGAGAGAGAAAACGAACAGGGAGAAAAGCAAATAAGTAGGAGGGAAAGAGAATGCACAGAGAGAAATGAGGTGTGTGTGAGAGAGAGCGAGAGTGAGGGAGATGAAGTGAGGAGGCGGAGAGATGAGAGGCAAGGGAGGGAGTAATGTAGACAGGGAGGGTGGAGAACAGCGGGATAAACCACTTGGATTAAGGATTCCAGTGGAGCGAGGAGGAACCTTCAATTGTTAGGTCAGGGAAACTAAACTACAGGTCTGTGCTCCTTCAAACGGACACTCAGAAGAGCAACTGAAGAGATGGACAGATGGAACCAGGAGGAACACCAGGCCGGGGCTGACACAGACTAACATGACCTCTCCATCTGGCTATTTAACCTGATCTAACCTGTTACAGGACAGATGACTGACCATTTGGACTGAAATCCCGCAGAAGTTGGAGGGAGTTCACTATGGATTTATACAAATGTCTGAGTATACTTGTCTTCAGTCTTCCTCCACAAGGTAAATAATTAACATTGCAGATTCTCATTTTCTTTATCAACATAAGGGACTGTGTGAAATTATTGGGGGGTGAGAAGTGATGGGCTATCAGAAAAGGGTGAGCGGGTTATTTATTTAAAATATTTGCTTAAGGGGAGGCTGGCCTATGCTTATTGAGAGGGTGTTTTAACTTTTATATTCATCACACATTATATATATTTTCATAGATTTTGGGTGAAAATATTGCGGTGCTCAAGTCAATCAGCACCACCAAAGTTGATGCCTGAGCCCGGATCTGTAATAAGTAATTGAACAGCTCTTATATAGCTGTATTTTCTCTATTTTGTTATGTTTAGTTTTGTTTATGTCATGAATATATTATTTTGAAAGTGATGGAAAGTGTCCAAAGAAAATGTTTTAAAAACGCAGTTTCAAAAACCTCCCATCCCCAATCGTTTATCTAAAGAATCTGACAAGATGATGACCACAATCACTGACAAAACACACAACCTTCAAGACACAAAAACTTTGTTTTTATTGGACAAGGAGTGAGGAACTGCCTCTGTTGCTTAGAGCCCTGGTAACAAGCTCAGTCTGCCTAGTTCCGGAGCAGGACTCATATAAAGTAATATTTGCTGCTCATGCATTACTGGCCTATGACAATACATTGATCAAATTAGGACAGAACTGGGTCCAGTACCTCTGATACATCTAGATAACTAAGCAGGACGAAACTGTTTGACTTGTGCTTTGCAAACCTGAAAATATCAGCAAATAAACATTACTAGAAATTACATTTGCTTTTTTATTTGATTAACTTTTCTGGATGATTTACAAAATTCATTTTATTTTATTCAGGGGAATGTCATGATTTAAAGGAGAAGAAACTGGATCTACTCACAAAAATAGAAAAATGAAAGTCAAGTAAATATATGACAGCCAACTGGAATTAAAGTTCAGATTCTCCATGCTAAGTGATTGGTAACATCACAGTCTGCAGGTGCTAATTATAGTGTCCTTTAAATCCCATTATACAGTAGTAAACTCATCCAACAGTTACCTATTTTCTCCTGCACACATTACTGCTCTGACCCACACATTGTCACAGGCATGACATCCTGTGAGCTCCCCCATCTAAACCCATTAGTTGCAAGGCTGCTTTAGAATCTAGTGGAGCGTCCCTCTTTATTGACATAAATACATATTATAATATCAGCTGCCTTCAACAGATATCACTCTGAGCTGATGTGATGGAACAAAGGTACCCATGTTGGTTACTTTCATCTATAAATGTAAAGACATTTCAAGGTTGTTGAGCATCTGGACATGTCAAACACATTCAGGGAGAAAAGGAAGTAAATATGTGGAGGGAAAAAAAAGAAACTATATCCATTTAATAAGATATTGATCCCAAGCCTTTAAAAACAGAGGATGCCAGTTTTCAGGCAACTGAAGGACAGTCCATCAGCTTTGATTGAGTGGGTAGGAAAACCTGAGAGGAAGGCCGGCAGCATGACAACAACACCTGTGTCCCTGTTTTAAGAATACAGGTTAGAACAGCAGAGCATCTTTGTGATTGATAGATAGATAGATAGATAGATAGATTATGCACAGAAAAGAACAATATATACAATATACGTATAGTGCCAGGCATAATGAAATCTCAGTTAGGCTGTGCTGAAACAAAATCCAGCCTATGTGCACTGTGCAGGTAATTCAATGACATATCAATTCATCAATGTCCAGAATAGAAAAATGCCTAATTGAATATGGAGAAAAGGATTGGAATACAAAGGACATTGTACTGTACGAGTCTCGGGACGAACCTTGTCTCTTTAATTGTTCCCAGACCTTGTTAGGTCATCCTCACTGCGGGGGACGGAGGGTTGAGTTGCTCCATCAGAGTGGCCATGGCAGAGAGGGTGAGAGGGAGGGAGGGAGGGAGGGAAGGATGAGACGTCTCGACAGATCGCTCCATCAGCACGTCTATTCAGAGCCACAGAGGATGTCCTCAGACTCAGATTCATGCTTCCGCTTTTTCCTTCTCTCATCTCCTCCCCCCTCTTCCCCACTCATCCCTCAGATACAGTCCTGTGTAACCGTATCCCACCTGTATAATAGAGGTCACCCTCCTTTTAGATTGTAATCTGTACAGTGAATTTTTCATAGGGGCATGGATCAGCTAAGTTCATTATAAATGATTGTATTGTAGATGGTACAAAAAATATTCAGTATTAATAATATGCATTTGAAATCAGGGTTTCTATTTCAAATAAATGTGCAAAAAGAGAAACAATTCAAACTGGTTATAAGTCTATAGAATGCCACTGTCGTAAATGAGCACAAAGGAGTAGCAATATTAACTACTCTTACACTGTAAGCAAATGTATTGTTTCAAAATAAAAATAAAAAATGTAATGACACATAAGTGCTGAAAACAATGTGTTGCTAATCTCTTCTTCTTTCCCCTCAGTTTGTTTCCAAGTTGGACCTCGTGCCCACGCTGAAGAGAGGCTGCTCCATGATCTGTTCGTACATTACAATAAGCTCTCTCGGCCTGTGGAAAACACCTCAGACACAGTGCTAGTCCACTTTGGACTGTCTATTGCCCAGCTTATTGATGTGGTGAGTAAAAACTCACAGCATTGTCAAGTTTCACCAATAGCTGCTACAGCATATCTGCTCTGTGAATCACTTGTCCTGTGTTTCTTTAGTTTATATCATTTCATAATGGCGCCCCCAGCTTTGCTTCAATCTGTCGGAATAACGCTAGTTCTCCATCTACATAGACGTTTTCATACAGCCAATCAAATCGCTTCTTTTTAAACCATATTTTCAGAAAGCAGTAATGTCACCATTCTATCATAGGCAGATGGTTACCACAGTCGGACAGAAACCTGCTTAAATGACCACCGACAACAGCTTTCCTGCTAACGTTTCCTTCTTATCTAACTTACAAACACGAACCCACGTCTCCTCCTGCACCCTAAGCATGTTGACCGAGCAACCTAACAAGCATTCACCAGGGAAAAGTGCACTGTTAATACCAGTTTGCAGGCTGAATAGCTAATAAACTGGTCAGCTGCAGCACGGCATGTAAACTTACCTGCAAATATCTTAAGTTTAGATTCTGGTTTGGCCCTCTTTCTGTAGTATGTATTATATTCATTATGATCATAATAACAACCAGCTCAAAGCTTCACCAGGAAAGAAATTAATCTAAATATACAGATCACCTATCAGCGGAAATTAAACCACAACAGAAGAGATTGAATTATTTTCCCAAATTAAATTCAGTTGTCAAGCATGCTAACACTGGCAGTAAAATCCAGACACAGCTGGTCTCAACAAAATAACATCTCTACTCTAACTTGCCTCTTGTCTTATCTTCGCATAACAGACACAAATCATGTTGCAGGGTTTCTGTTGGCTTAAGGTAAAATTGTTTAATAACCCCTCTAACTGCCATTTAGTGCAGCTTTAAGTCTGAATATGTGCAGCCTGCATTGTTACGGGGATGATTCTCCAGGTTGTTGTCACACAATTAGGTGGCAGTGCTTGCTTCACATGCCTGGTAGTGAGAGTCAGCTCTTGGTGAAGTTGTCTTCTCCTACAGTGTGTTTTCACTGACTGTTGTGTCTTAGATGTTGCAGGGAATGAGCTGGAGATAGCAGCTTGCCAGCAGTTGCAGCAAAGCAATACAAGACACCGTACAGTGAGGGTGTTTTTGCATGAAGCACTGCCTAAGTTTTTTTTCTTCTTTTTTCTGGTGTATTACACAACTAATCAGTCTTTATGAATGACGGGTATGTATGTGGATTTGAAACTGATACATGAAATAGCTTTCTTATGAGATGTTCAAAGAAATTCTACCTGTGTGCTCATCAATACTGACATACAATTCATTTGAAATAAGATGCATGTCATAGTCATTTCTCTTCCGTTTACGTGAAATCAGGATGAGAAGAACCAGATGATGACCACAAACGTCTGGGTCAAGCAAGTATGTCATAATGAGAGCTAAAAACACATGCTAAAGATTCAGTTGAACATAAAGCTACAGAATATAAATATGATCAATGATTTCCTACAGGAATGGAACGATTACAAACTCCGCTGGAACCCGGAAGAATACGAAAATGTAACTTCCATCCGTATACCCTCAGAGATCATCTGGAGGCCCGACATCGTCCTCTACAACAAGTGAGGATCTGTGTCAATGCAGTAGCTTGTTTTCATGTGAAGAAATTGAGAGAGTTTCTGGGATCCCATATTGTTCAAAAGGTCCCATATTGTAAAAAGTGAGCAGGTCGAGGTGCTATAGTCCCTTAAATACTGTGAAAGTATCAAAACGCTCAATCCACAGAGAATTGCACACAGCCCGTATTCAGAAACTGTTCCTTTAAACAAGCCGCCAGGACTTCCGTACGGTTGTGGTGTCACAATTACATTATTGGTAGAAAATGCAGCTACAGTCATTCCAAGAGCGCATTATGCGGAAGACCCGGTAAGGCTAATTAATCAGAGCAGACTGGGCTTTTTCGGGAAGCGGACTTAAAGAACAGACGCTAAAATGGAGCGTTTCAGACAGAGAAACACAGACAGACCTTATGAGAAAAATAATGTTTTTTTGAACATTAAAGCATGTAAACATGTTCTGGTAGAAACCCAAAATAAAAGTATGAACCTGAAAATGAGCATAATGGCACCTTTAAACGTTGCCACATTAAAGGCAAAAATAATCACATAATAACTAATGATCTAATTTCAACAGATGGTATGACTGGAGGGAAAACATGAAGATTCTGTTGCTGTGCCAAACATCTTGTCCTGTGCCAATGTCATAAAGTAATTTAGCTAAAATAAATGTGAACAAGGTCAGTCTTAATGGATGTGGTTACAAACAACGCTCGGCACATCGTACAAAGCAATACATTACGCTGGGAATTAGAAGATGAAATGTAATTGGGTGTGTTTTTAAGGGCTTCAGATAAGATGCATCCAGTCGACCTGTATTTATTTCACCCTAAATAAGGCAAATCAGCTAATATAAAAACTGTATCAGAAACAACTTTTACATAAGACGCTGACTAAAACAAGAAAATGACATGAAATAAATAAATACATTTGTGCGTTATGTGCTTAACTTTCTTAGGCTTGTAAAGACTTGAGCAGCAGAGTTCAGAGTGAGCTGTATATGTCTGATTTCTGAACCTACTGGAGATGTAGACTAGAGATTTCGACATGAATTATTTAATTATTGCTATATTATTATGTTGGTAAAAGGCTGATGTTGTTGATGTCTTGATGTGATAGATTTAGATCTTAAATCTATGACTACACCAAAATATCTGACTTAGGTTGACTTTATTGTAGTCTTGCATTGCCAGACCTTCCACCACAGCGCTGCAAAGGAGGGTCTGGCTAGTCCACACAGCATTCCAGGATGGGAGAAAAACGTGCTCTGGTTTATTGCATAGGCTGTAAATATTATTAACAGTCTATGGTTTATTGGCATTTCTTTAACCAATCACAATCGTCTTGAGCGGCGGTAAGCTCAGGTACGGTGCCTCTGCAAAATAGCCTCGGGAAGGAATTTGTTTTGGTGGAACGTGTACGTTCAAAGATTGTTTTACTCAAATGTCTTTTTATTAAAGCATACGATTTAACATACAATTCGCTTGTACATTCTAAGAATCTTTTTTATGACTAATTCAATAAATCAAATAAACAGTACGCTTAAAGTGGTACAACATTAAAGCAAGGCAAAGCAAAAAAAAGACAAGTAACAACAATACAAAAACAATGGCAAGAACACCACCAGGCTGACCGCGACAAAGATTGTTTTAGTCGTGCAACAGAAAACTCAGACAGATAGTCTAGCTAGCTTGATTTACCCTGCAGAGATCTGGCAACACAAAGAAAGCGGAAGGTGACGGACATCCAGCCGAAATAAGGGACATCCGGCGAAATTTTCAGCCACCGGAGCAATCACGAAAATGAAATGTCGTTGATATAGACTAACTTTAATGTAATACTTGATCAGACTAAAAGGCAACATGCATTGGCCCTTCAATGGTCTTTACTAGGTCAAAACACAGGCTTACATTTGGCAACAAGGAATACAGAGGGCTATGGCAGAACAGATCAGATACAGGCAAAACAGAATGATGGCAACGTAGACGATCTAACGCAGTGATTGATGGCTAATCTGGATATGTACTGAAGCTAATTGCAACAAGGTGGACAGATGACTCGGTCAGATGATGACCTGAGGCAGGAAGTAATGGGTGGGGCTCAGGTGTGTCATGGCAGGGCTGGAACAATGAGAGAATTTCAACAAAGATGAATCAGATTATAAAGGCAGGAGATGAGAGAGAGGAGGATAGGGCAGCTGTCGCCATGACAGTTTTCAGAGATTAGATAACTGACATCCAGTATTTCTTCTTTGGCACCAAAAACAATTTATTTTGCCAAATTGCCCTTTCATTTTATTTTTATTTACCCAACACTGGACATGCAATCTTTTATTTGCTTGGTGATATAGACATGTAAATGTGAGCGTCATTGGTATACATATATTACCAAATATTGTGTCTTTCCCAAATTTGTGTAGTGAGTGAGTAAAATAAGAGAAAAGAAACAAAACATTTGAATCATACTAAATAATTCCCCAGTTATGTTCTCCTACTGACATAGTTATTGTTTAAAGAATATCAGCGATGTAAAATTTAGCAAAAATTTAGAAGTCCTCATTTGTTCAGCCAGACATTCAAATAAAATAGCTTCTAGCTTGGCTAGCTTCTAATTCATTGCTTGTTACAAGAACTATTTAATAACTGCAGTGCTAAAATCATGCTTAGTGCTAAATTATGTTTTTCACTGTAGTGAGTGGTTAAAAACAGTCAACTTACTAGCTTTTACCAGAGCTTTCAACTGAGAACAAATGACCAAACTCTGTCCATTGAAGAGAACCATGAGATGTGGTCAAAAACAAGAACATTTGGATTTAAGAATCAAGGTCTACTCCACCAAAGTTAAGATTTTTGTCATCTAAAAAAGTATTGCTTGAAGAATTTGGCTAAAATTTGTAATCTTGTAATGCATTTCTTGATTACAGTAAAAATGTAAAATGCATTTTATTCTCCCCCCGTCCCCCCCCCCCACTTTTCTTCCCTCTTACATCCCATTCTGCAGCGCTGATGGCGACTTTGCGGTAACTCACCTCACTAAGGCACATCTGTTCTATGATGGTCAGATAAAATGGATGCCACCGGCCATTTACAAGTCTTCATGCAGCATAGATGTCACATTTTTTCCTTTTGACCAGCAAAGCTGCAAGATGAAGTTTGGCTCGTGGACCTATGACCGCGCCAAAATCGATCTGATCAGCATGGCCAGTGATGTGGACCAAATGGACTACTGGGAGAGCGGCGAGTGGGTCATTGTCAATGCTGTGGGCAAGTACAATACCAAAAAGTATGAGTGCTGCACAGAGATCTACGCAGACATCACTTACTACTTCATCATCCGGAGGCTTCCGTTGTTCTACACCATTAACCTTATCATCCCCTGTCTTCTTATCTCCTGTTTGACTGTGTTGGTTTTTTATTTGCCATCGCAATGTGGAGAGAAGATCACCTTGTGTATCTCAGTGTTACTGTCGCTAACAGTATTCCTCCTGCTGATCACAGAGATTATACCGTCTACATCACTGGTTATTCCACTGATTGGTGAATATCTGCTGTTCACCATGGTCTTTGTCACACTCTCCATCATAATTACTGTCTTTGTGTTGAACGTACATCACCGATCACCACAAACCCATGGCATGCCTCACTGGGTGCGGAGAGTATTTTTGGACATGGTGCCTCGAGTCCTCTTCATGAAGCGTCCGCCAGGCACAGCCAAGCAGAACTGCAAAAAGCTTATCGAGATGATGCACCGTCCTACCACCATATCTGCAACAGGCAACTCACAAGCCTTTTGGACAGGGTTAGAGACAGAGTTGAGACAGATGGGGCAGGTAGAGAATACACTCCCAAAGACTTCATCCAACAGTCCAAGCATCCTTGTCTGCTCACCTTCTCCATTCTCTTCCCCTCTTGAGAACCGCAACGAGGATGATCACCCACTAAAGGCCAACATTTTCTGCCGGTCCGCATCCGGTCAGTATTCAGTTCTTTCCGAGAAACAGTCCCTACGGGCCCACAACTCTGCAGCCTCATCTTCTTCCCAATTGTCCTTGGCCCCAACATTGCCACTGGGCCCACTCTGCAGCCTATCCACGGAAGAACCAATTACACTGGCCCCAAATGGCCGATCTCTCAGTGTAGAGCAAATGTGTGACCAACAGAAGGAGCTTCCTCAGAGAGCTGGGCATCGGTGTCGCTCCAGCAGCTTCCAGTACTGCTGTCTGCATGATGAAGGGCCTGGACTCATGGCAATTGCAGGGTGGGTGAAGAAACAAAGCCCTACAGATCACTTAGCAGAAACCCTCACAGTAGAGCCCACTAAAGACCCGCGTACCCAACAGGGCACCTTGGTTTCAACTATTTCCCCAGCTATGCAACGGGCCATAGAAGGCGTTCAGTACGTCGCTGATCATCTCAGGGCTGAGGATGCAGATTTTTCAGTAAGTTGAAACTATATTCATTTAAGTAATCAGTAAAGCCTTGGTATTACTTGGTGCCATTATAGTTTCTAAATGTTTACATAGTACTGATATTTCATTACAAAAATGACTGAGACTTTACCCCATGTTGCCTGTTCATGTGTCATACTGCATGGTCTTTAGTTTTGACAGTGTCAAAAAATTACATAACTCATATTTATCACTTTGAAATATATCTGTAAAAATATATTTTGATTTGGAAACTCGTAAGCAGTAAAAAAACAGAAAGTGGCTATATGTAACTTTGAGTTTGTCTTTCACTTTCCCTTTTAGCTTTAGTTGTTCTTTGTTTAATTTCCTTCTTTTCTGTGATGGTTCTGTCCCAGTATCAGCCATAACTACAGCAGATAACTTCTAAAATAAAATTAAAATACAATTGGACCTATATAGAGAAATCTCCTGGTACCCTTTACCTGGCTGGATACACTAACACAGGCTTTTCCGGTGTTAGGCCGAAATCTGTGACCCGTCAGAATGTGTGCTCTGTAACTCCGTCTACCTGCCATAAATCACTTTGTCACTTTGCGGGGAATATCGGACCTGGGCAGAGGAATTAATAAAAACTATATAAAAATAACGTTCTTTTCACTGTTTTCACTCGTTTGCTGTTACAGGTCATTTATGATCATCAGATGGAAAATAACAGTTTCAGAAACATTTAAAATTTACATATAGTCACTTTAAGTATACCTTACTGATCTAGTGTTAATTGTTAAGTTGCTGGCAAAACAAAAATGAATGAGGTCTTTGTGGAATAGGAGGAGAAGGTTGTAAAATGTGTACAGTTATTTAAAAAAATAACTATGCAAAACGTTATTGCATTTATTGACACCAGTAAACACTGCAATGCTCGTTCTGTCTGTAGCCAGAAAGGCCAATGGGACCTCAGTAATTTGACCTTGAATTTTTTATAAGAGAGACGAGCAAGAATTGACTGACATTTAGGAGAAAGCTGCCTGATAATGAAAAAAATCAGCCATTCGAGAGAAATCAGTCAATGGTGAAAACTGACAGCTTGTAAAAAGAAAGGTGGTGTTAAATTTGAAATGTCCCTCTCTGCTGTGTCTCTTCTCTGCTTAGGTGAAAGAGGACTGGAAGTATGTGGCCATGGTCATTGACCGGATATTCCTCTGGATGTTTGTACTGGTGTGCATACTGGGATCTGTGGGACTCTTTCTTCCGCCTTGGCTGGCTGGAATGATCTAGAATCTCACCGTTGAAGGAAACAGTACACTAACACTGAAAGGAAGACACACTGTCTTATCTTGTACAAAAAAGAATAGTTTATCATTTATCTTTTCATTTTTCTAAGGAACTACAAGTCACACTCCTTGATGTTGCCTCAGGTTATCAAAAGGTTACTCACGGAGGAACGAGATAAAATATCTCTCATTGATTCCAGTGGGCATATAAATTCTTTATGAGGGCAAAAGGCCAACAGTGAAAATTTCTCTCCACACCACTCCATTTTGACATTGAGCCGTATAGCTCATGCTGTCACCTTCATAAAATAAAACAGAATAAGAAGAAGAATAAAGTTTGACCAATTTACAACTGCAGAAAACAACACAAAAGTTAGGAAAATATATTTTTTCTGACAACGTAAAATATTTAGAAGACTGTATAAGGTTGGTTTGGAGTTTAACTTTTAACATTCCAACTACAATGTCAATGTTATAGTATCCTTACAGTGTGTGTGTGAATGTGTGTTCAGGTGTGACAATTCTTTTCAATAGTCACTGCTTAGGTAAGCACACATACAGCTGTGTGATTTTCAAAGTATTCAAATGAACGCATCTATTCAATATTTCTTTGTCCAGTCATGGGTAGCCCTTCCCCCCTTAACGCCAGCCACCTAAAAAGGCATGGGCACATTGATGTTTTTTCTATTGCTTGATAAATCAGTAGAATAGGAATAGAATGTTTTCAGGTTATTTTTGTCAAGCATGATTTTCAAGCCTATAATCATTAATTTAGGCATTGATATTTAAAGTTCATATCAATAAATAACTGCCACATTATTTTTTGGAGACATTTGCATTAATAGAAACCAGCCTCTACACTGCATTTTACACTGTTAACCATGCAATCAGATTTGACAGGAAATCAAATGGCTTTTAGAGTGCTAAAAAAAACTGTTCTTGATGAAGGTTTCACGCTGTGGCAGATAGTGGAAGCAGAGAAATGCTGATGATGAAGTCACTTCTGAATATTTTTAACAAAAATGTGTTACACAGGGTTTTGTGTACTTGTACTTTTTTGAGTATTCTAAAAAATAGGTCATTTTACTTTTACGTAAAAGCTGTGGTAGGCAGTATATTTTTGGCATTGTTGGGAAAAACATTCCATAATAACCGTTCAGCATATTGTAATTAAAGTTGTCGGAGAGAAAACTACACTTCTGTACCTCCTCTTGTCTCTGTTTTCAGGTTTTAGAAAATCTAGCCTGTGGCGGGAGACTTTGGCCAATCACAGGTCAATCCAGAGAGAGAGCGTTCCTATTGGCTGTTCTACACGTGCAGGGGAGAAGGAGAGCTGCAGGAAGAGGTCTCACTCTACTATACTTGAAATTCTGGCTTTTTTTTTTTGCTTTCTACCCTACTTCAGCTTTAAGTATTTTTGATCACAAGTAGGCACATACCTTGCTTCATTTCAAGTCACACCTGTTACAGAGTAAAAACAAAAGTCATATGAAAAAGTCCTGATAAACTGTGAAAATGCAACAGAAGAATGGAGATAAGCTCAGATCAGCAAGCTGCAGCACAGAAGCAGCTGGTGTGTTGCTTGCAGAACCCCAGAGCTCCATTTGCCCAGAGAGGTGACTCTCATCACTTAGCTGTCACGCTGGAAGATATGCGTGTTGTAAATGTTTAAGTTCACCGGCCGAGTGTCAGGGAGTGCGAGAGGTGCGAAACAGCGGTTGCCAGAGCTAGAAAAGATGATGTCATTATGGGTCATTGTTGGTATTATTGTACCTGGGCATCGTTTAAAAGAAGTTACCTCAATAAATTCCTGATTCACTGCACTACCCTTCGTGCATGCTCAGTGACCCAAATCAAACCCACACACATCAGGCACATGCTGGGTCTGGCAAAATGCTAAAATACTAATGAAGGATCTTCCAATGGTGACTCCTGTGTTCACTTAGGGACTGTCACCTTTAGTGAGGTGTGTCTGCTGTTTTTGACAACAAACCCCATTGTGAATGCAGAGCCTCATTCAAAAAGGTTTTGGATTTGAAAAATGCAGTGAGACAGAAAGGCTGAGAGGAGTGGTTATAGTGGGACTAGTTGTGTATTGCCAGACCTTCCTCCACAGCACTGCGGAGGAGGGTGTGGCTAGACCACACAGCATTCCGGGAATAACATGCTGGTTTATTGGCATTTCTTTAAACCAATAACAATCGTCTTGGGCGGTGCTAAGCGCCGGCTGGGGCCACAATGCCGCTGCAACATAGCCTCGGGAAGGAACTTGTTTGGGTGGAACATGTGTACGTTCAAAATTTGTTTTAGTCGTGCAACAAAGAACTCAGATTGGACAGATAGTCTAGCTAGCTGTCTGGATTTACCCTGCAGAGATCTGTGGAGGAGTTAACCATAGTCCTCATAAATCCAAGTTTAAAAATACAACACAAAGAAAGCAGAAGGTACCGGACATCCGGTGGAATTTCCGGCGGCATTGGAGCAATCCCGGAAGTGGAACGTCGAGGATATAGACTACAGTGGGACAGAGAGGCTGAGTGGACTAACTCTGAATTGTTTATTTAGCCACCAAAATCAAAAAGTATTAAATTACTGTTTACAGCAAATTATAACTTTATTATAATTTGCTCATTTCCACTTTAATCCTGTTCACATATATCTGCATTCTGCTGATCAACCTCAGTAAAACCTCTGATTTAATTAGATTTAAAAGCATGTAATGTTACAACTGAATGCCCAAAGAGATGTTGACCTCTGCCAACGAACTATTGTATTTCCAATGGCTCAGCAAAGGACCAACCATTGATCACTATGTAAAAACACTGACAGAAGAAAATTGCAATTAAGCACAATATGGAAAGACAGCACTTTAAACAAGGTGAAATATCTGCTTCGTGCTGTGTATTTATTCATTGATTCCAGCACATAATTTGCAGGAGAAAGGCTGACAACAATGAGTACAACAAGCACCGCCTTATAAAAAAGACGAGCTTAGCTAGTCTTTTGTCTGTATGCAAAGATTCATATACAGTATGAACGGATATTCTTTTCCATTTGTCCTTCCAGTTTTCTCTGGAAACACAATACAGCAGTATAATGTCAATTAAATTCTGTAATGAGATGAAGATGGTCTTTATGAAAGTACAAGCTAATTTACATTAAATGATAAGACATGCCTTTTCAGCAGGGATTTCATATGCATAATTTTAGTATTATACTTGGACAAAGGTAAAATACAAATGTGTACATCAGATGGTAGAGCTCCATAAAGGTTGAATGCCTCAAGAAAGCAGTGAAAAAGGCCAGGCAAGTACACAAAGTTATAAATTACAATTAAATGTAATTTTATTACATTTATCTTGCTGAAAAATTGACCTTCAATGCTAATTTCAATTAAGTGATTGTCTTTGTAGATCCATATGCCTTTGATAATTAATTTCGATAAGGAGACGTGCTTTAATTTAATAACTTAGCTGCTTGGCACATGATGAACCTGATGGTAATGCTGCAAGCTGCTTCCTGATAAACTGTTGGAAGATATCTGCCTGTATAGTTATGGATGTATGCATTGTATGTATTTAGGTATGTATGTTAAAATGTGTATGCCCAGCTTTAGTCTCCAGCTGACTTTTTGATTTTTCCAGCTGATTTATTTCAAAATTGGAACCCTGTAAAGGGGGTTTTAATATGTAGATAAGTCTGGATTTTCACTAGGTGATGATCCATGTAGAAGACAGGGAAATAAAGGAGCAGCATACTTGTATATTGTAGGGTAGATGTAGTTGGTCTAACTGTAATATTATAGTGCAGTAATATAAATAAAAATTTTAATCTTTCCAACTTGACCCACCAAAACATTAAACATTAAAGACAAGAGAATGCTTGCAATGTCTGCTTTGATGGAAGATGGAGTTTGCTCAGTTGTGGTGGAGATCTTTTGACATGACAACTGTTGAATGACGCCTGATATGGCTGAAAGCCCCAGAAGAAAGTAAGTGGATCTAGACTGGGTAAACCCAGGCCGATCTGCCGGCGATTTGATTTCGTCCTGCAGCTCATGTTAATGTTAAAGCTAATGTTCAATCTTAAAAGATTAAGCTTGGTCTGGTGATAGCCAGACTAAAGTGGACCTTGATATGGGATTGTTTTATTAAACTATTTCGAAGTCAAGAATGAACTTGTCTGTCTGTACTTAGGCACAGCGTGCTTTAAGCCAATGCTAACGTGAGCGTGCTAACATCCTATTGGTTTGTTCCGAATTTTTTTGTGCGACTCGATTACATACAAAGTCAATGCAGACGCGAATCGACCGACTGAACGACTTGAGCGAAAAACTTTCGTGACGCGGTCGTCAAAGTCTCAGTGTGGCGATTCTCGTGAGGTCACCGAGAATCAGTAATGGAGGACAGACTTATTGTCGATGTCTGTAGGCACCCAGAGCTCTACGACTCAACGTCAGTTCTGTACAGAGACAGAACAAAAGATGAGAAGGTTTGGAGAAAAGTGAGCGAGCCATAGGACTACATGGTAAGTTTTGAAAATGTGTATTTAATACTTGATTCCAGCTATCAGTTGTATATTACTATGAACCAAGTTAGCACTAACGTAAATAAAATAAATGGCTACTGAGCTTGCATTTTAACAGATTCAGCTTCATGACAACTGAGCAAACTCAACCGTTCCATCCAATTAAAAATAGTAAGTTGATCGTGAGCTGCGATTGTTTTGTCAAACTATTTCATTTAGTCTGCAACAGAGAAAAACATGAAATAATTGAAAGGGTTTACAACTTTCTGAAACCACCACACCAAAGTGTATCTGACTGTAAACTTACAATATAAAACTTGCAATATTCACATGAACTAGAATGTGTCATTGTGGTTGTAAAACAGATCAAAAAATGGTGAATAGTACAAATGCATGCAACTTTCGGTCGTCCTAGCAATTAGAAAATGCAATCCATGTCAGACTGCTATTCGTACCACAGAGACCCAGGTAGAATAACACCAACAATAACAACAATATAAAGCTCAAACTAATCCACATATTCGTAGGTCATTCCCTGTGGTCTGGCAGCCCTCAGCCAGACAGCTAAACGTGAATTCCTTAGTAAAACATCTGTCAAGGTGGCCTTCCAATCAATTTTTCAATCACATCTCCTTAATCACAAAATCCAGGTTCTGATAACTGCAGATTAGCAGCAAAAAAAACCCTAATAGGCCAGTCTGAATCCATACACGAGACAGATGTCCACAAGAGTGTGCAGTGCATACAGACGACCAAGGATGTAGAAAACACACCTAGACCTGAACACACACACACACACACACACACACACACACACACACACACACACACACAGAGTTAATCTGCTGTTGGGCTGGGCAGCAATACCTTCAGGGACCCAAGGCTCATAAATGGGGTGAAGCACAGAGCCTCAAGGGATCCCATTAAATCAACACACACACACACACACTGCATTTTGCCATTTCCCCCCAACAATCAGCAATGTTTAGTGTGATCCCTCCAGTCCCCAGCAATCTAAAAGTGCTGCCACTCAACCGATCAGAGTGCGAGCTTCCCTCAGGAGACCAAGTGGAGGGTTCATGGGTTCTGCACGTGCGGCTGCCCTCTGCACAACGAGACTTCAGGGAAGGCTTACAAAGTGCGCTGTATCTCATAAGGTATTTACTATCTCTTTCCCCTTCGCTGGGACTTGCTGATGGTCACTACTTCTCTAGCTGTCTTTAATGGCCTCAGGTTCTAAACTTTCAGTTTGCCTGAATCTTATAGAAAGCATTTATTTAAAAAAAAAAAAGTTAAGCAGCAGTTCTGTGTGGTTCTTTTGAAATGTTGTCCTGTTATTATGATGTATCACATTCAGATTAGAAATTGCTCCCTAACATCACGACTTAAACCTTTACTCGAGAGTCTGAAGGGCAGCAAGGTAGACGCAGGCACTATCCAACCCACCCACCACCTACAGACAGTGTGTGTTCGATCAATGAGCAGACAAGCTGCACTCCAAATTCATTATTTAATAGAGGGGTTATGGTCGTAGCTTCAAAGAAGCTGTGTATGAGCCGGTAAGAGGCGTGGGCGAATGGAGGGGCTTCACTTCAAAACTGTGTAAAGGTCTCCCAACTCCTGAGGATGTAATTTAAAAATCAGTCAGAAATCCAATTCAAGGTATGCTGCATTAACCATCAGAGCAGCCTCTGGCCAGAATGATTGAAACTTCTCACAGACAGACAAGTATGCACAAAGAACACATTTACAGTTTTTCTCAGTCGCTTTGGTACATTTCTCAGATCAGAATTGAAATTCTCAAAACTACCTGTTCAATCTTCACATCATCGTGTCACTTGTGCACATCAAAAAAGCAGTTTCTCATTTCTTTGAACAAGTTGCAAATGCTTTGGTACATCCATGCAAATGATTATGTACAATTCTCTGCTGTTTCCTACATTATCAATTTCTTATGTCATGTTGATCAAAATATATTAGAATGGCTCTCTGTTGAATAGTCTCACCCCCACAACATTTAGGCATTAGTTCATAGCATAAGTCTTTACATGCAAAATGGTTGAACAAGTTGTCATAATATGTCAAGTATATTTCATACTCTTTTTTTTTTTCTAAATCTGTCCTGAATTGGTAAATTGCTCCCAGGTGAATCTTGACTTTCTCTAACGAAGGTGCATCTCATGAACCATCAACTGGCAAGTATATATATATAGCTAGCTAGCCGGAGCACAACACAACGTTACAATGAACGTCAGGAGGTGTAGGAAGACTGCACTGTAATTCCTACAGCACTGCATGTACAGTTTTCCCTAAGGAGATATCCTATGTTCACATTTCTACTTTAGTTTTTTTTTCTTTGTGCTATGCAGCGCTGTCTTTTCCTTTCTGTATCGCAATGACATGGTCTGTCAACAAATTACAGTACAAACAGTAAAAGCGTAAATGTGAATCTTGTCCAGTCTCTTGCAATCAAACTCCCACATACACTAAGGTGTAACCTACAATTTACAATAATTGTCATCAAAACTTTAGCCATAGTTTACTTCAGAACATCCCTCCAGAGTATACTTATAATGAAAACTAACTATGACTAAGCAACTTGACTGTCTTATCCGTACACAATGACACAAGGCCTTGTGATTCTGATGGCACTGACATGTTCATTGACACAGATATTTACTTTTGAGAGATGAACTAAGGATTTTGAGCAAGAGACTGGCTTTTGCAGGTAATCCATGGTGTTTTGCTATTTGTACGAATTGTTTTGAGAAATGCACTTACTGTTTTGCAAATGTCAAGGATGATTAGAGAAATGTACCAAAGCGACTGAGAAAAAATGTGAAAGAAAAATGCACAGTAGGTTCTTCAAGCACAGGGTTTTTAGCGCTGATGAAGAAAAATACAATGAGACAAAACGTTCATCACAAATCCAATTTAGTTTGTAACATTACTGTGAACTGTACAATTTGAAACCAAACAACTGTTCAAACAAATGAATCTGCTCAGTCCTTGAAAATAAAATGAGAAGCAGAAAATCTTCAGCAAATGTTGCATTCTCCATAAAATGGGCACCACCGCCAGCTCGAATCCATGATGCTGTTGAGAAATAACGCTTTAAAAATTAAACAGGTTTGCAAATAACTGACAACAGGCAAAGGACAAAAGTTCATTTCAGGCAGGCAGTGCTTCCATTCATCCCCCAAGTCTTTGAAAGAGTTGAGCTTAAAACTCAGTCATCTTCTTGTGTGTGTCAGCCTTCCTGTTTTCTCTCTGGATGGACAGCTCCTGGGCTTTCTGCTGGGCCAGCAGCTTGCGGGCCGCTGACAGCTTCTCTTCCAGCTGCTTCACCCTGGAGCTTTGCACACACAAATAACAAATAGATTAGGAAGTGGAGAGAGATGGGGAGACAAGTTGGTTTTAGCAGCACTTTCCAGAATAAGTTGGCCACGAAGTGTCTAACTTCCAATCTTTACACCTTATTTAAACTCCCACAAGCCATCTTGACAGAAGCATCATAGCAACTAGTTCGCTCATATTTTACAACAAATTATAGTTGTGCATTTTTGTATGCGATTGCTAATGTGTCTGCTCTCTCGATAGAGAAGGTTTCATTGGTCAGATTAGACATATAGAAATGTACAATATCGGAACATACACAGGAGTCAGTACTGACCTGCCCGTCTGTCTGCCGAGTGACTCAGTCAGTTTCTGGATCTCCCTCTCAGTCTGCGACACCCTCTCAGACGCCTGGAACAGCTTCACATTTAGAGTCCTCTTGGTGCTTGTTCCTCCCCTGTAGGCCTCCACCCCCGACGCTGCTGACGGTGCAGCAGCACCCCCCTCAGCAGGATCGGTGCTCTTGCCTCCTAGCTTGTGGTTGAGAAAGTCGAAGACGTTACGGCGCCCTCCGGTGGCGCCCCGAGGCTTTCTGCGTCTCTTTGGACGGCCTGTTTGTGTACCATCTTTAGCCGCCTTGCTCTGGGTGCGTCTCTGTGTGAGCTCGGCACATTCGTCCAGAGACTTTCGTTTGGGTAGGACCACTGCCATGACTGGCTCCACTCGACCCTCCTGCATCTTTCCTAAACCTGAGGGGAAAAAAGCGACAGAGTGGGCAAGAGGGACACGTGCACTTTACAGGGGAGGGCACAAAACAAACACCTGGCAACACATTTTAACATACATTTTAAAGCTAAAGTTAGGGTATACTTTTGGGAAAATTTGACATGTAATATATGCTTTTTAAATGACTCTTGTTGGCCAAAGTCAACCTATTGCACCCAGCTTATTACTTAAATTAAATGACTGTTTGATATTTTTTATTTATTATTATATGATTGGAAGTTTGTGCAAGACCCCGTTGACTCATACTTGTACCTCTATCCATATTAATGTTCTTTTTATAATTTTTCCTTGTCATAAGGATGTCCCGGCATATATGAATGTGATTAGATGATGAAGATGTCACTCAACTAAAGGGAGCTGTGATTCCAGTGTGAGTGTACTCCTTGTATTGCAATATTATTGATTTTGATTTTTTTCATGCAGCACCTATCCCACTGAGGTTTTGTGGATGTGTACAAGACCACTCTGACCTGTAGTAGTACTTTAATAATGCCCATGGGGAAATGTGTCCTCCACATTTGACCCATCCTAACTGTTTAAGTGCAGCTGGCAGCCACAGTGCAGAGCCCAGAGACCAACTCAAATCCTGAGGCCAATATTTTGGTCAAGGGCAAATATTGGAAGGATTTTGAAAATCTAGCATGCATGTGTTTGGGGTAGGAGGAAACCCTGGGGAAACATGTGAACATGAGCAGAACATGCAAAATACCCCCCAGTCGGCCCTGGTGGGGTTCAAACCGGGACCATCTTGTTATGAGAGGACAATACAACTGAGGAACTATGTTGGTTGTAAAGATTTAGCATGCATGTGACAAAGAGGATATAAAAGTATGTGTTTTATTTTTAACTTAATACATACTGTGTAAATATACTTATACTGTTTGTACCTATACTTATATTGTTTAATAGTCCATCTAAAGAATGTGTGACGTGCACCAACAACACCAAAACAAATTCCTTGTATGTGTTAAAAAACGTACTTAGTAATAAAACCCTTTCTGATTCTGATTATATATATATATATATATATATATATGTTATGTTATTGCTTTTATCAAATGCTGGTGAAACATTTGTATGGAGTGTAATGCATTGAATGGCTTATGTAAAAGAACAAACAACAAACTTAAGCAAGCCACAAATTATTAATTTGATCAGGACAGAACGTTCAGAACCTAAAATGTGGTTAATGTTGTGCCCTTAAACTTACCCTTCCCATATTCGTAGCCCATTTTGAGCATAAGCTTGGATCCGATGCCTCTGGTATGTGCCTCCCAGCCACCAAAATTTGCACTGATTGACATTTCTGTGTATTCTACAGCAGAATCCATAACTGTTGGGTAACAAGTGGAAATCAAAGTAGAAACGGTCAGTTACTTTGTCCAAAAACTTTCAAACAAACTTCATAACTTTAAAAGAAACTTGAAAAGAAACGTCATAACTTTAAAAGAAACGTGAAAACAAATTAAAATGTTTTAAAATGTTTACTTAGCACGCAGAATGGAATATAAGGCCAGTGATTGGAGGAGGCTTACAAACTGCCTCTGCAGTTCTATGAAAATACACCCAAGTCACATTTTATCTTTTGCAAGATTTCATCAACACCTTTTGCGTAAGCCGCATCTTCTCCATCTCCACTGTCGTCCAGGTCAGAGTCAGAGGAGAGCGGGTCATCTGCTCTCAAAGGCGGGATAATGCAGTCGGCCTCTACCACAACATCTTTCAGCAGCACTGAGTCAAACTTCACAGTGTAGAAACCACTGTCAATTTCTACATTTAGAGAAAACAGTTGAGTCAGCAAAACATTCAAACTAACTGGAAACATATCATCGACCATTGTCTCGGTTGATTTTGTTACATTGTGAAATTGTATTCAGATTACTTGCTGAAGATTTTCCGGAAATGTATTGTATCACATTTTTGGACAAGGTGACACATTTTAAGTTCAGTCAATCTTAGTGTGAACTTATTACCAAAACTGTCAGAGTTTACTTTAAAAATACATTGTTAAAAACTGGTCCTATCATCAGAATACCTTTAATTTTGGCTGGGTACCAGATGCCGTCCTCATGTCGAGCCAAACAGGACGAGCCTTCTTCAAGATTACTGAGGTCAAACTCAAGGAACTCTCTGAGTTCCGACACATACACCACTTCACCATGGGAAAACCTTCAATAAATGGGGAACAGAGACAGAACTGAGATCCAAGGTGATAATACAGTAAATACTTGAGGGATTGAACTATTATGGCCTATTTAAGCTCATACTGTACTAGAAAACACATCATCTATAGTAATGTATTCTTGTCAGAGTGAAAATCGGTGTTTGGTGTTTTAAACCGGGCAGCGCAGCAGTGGTTATGTTTAGAGTTAAGGTTAGGGTTAGCTGCCTAGAAGGCGACGTTGGGGGCTTAAAACACCATTGAGCGTGAAAATCCACAGAGGGTCGCTGGTTCAAGTCCCCTTACGGACCAAAGTACGGTGGTGGACTGGTAGCTGGAGAGGTGCCAGTTTACCTCCTGGGCACTGCCAAGGCAACCCCCACCTGCTCGGGGCGCCTGTCCATCGAGAGCTGCAGCCCCCTCACTCTGACATCTCTCCATTTGTGCATGTGTAGGTACTAAGCACATATGTGCGTATTCCAGACCTGTGTGTAATGTCTGCTCTAACAACAGAGTGAAAACATTGGGAATAATAAAATATAAATTATTATTATTTATTTAGACAGTCATGGGTCACCAAAAAATAGCAGATCAACAGGGTGACAATTACATTATTAGAAATGATTAGTCCACCATGTGGACAATGGGTGACATTTGCTGGATGATATCTGCTATTACATATAAGGCGGATATGGGCAAGTTAACATAATACAACAATCTTTTGTGGGTATAAGTGTACAAACACAACAAAACAGTGGTACTTTACCTGCAATTATCTGGGAAGCGACATTTGTCCTCTAGGTAGAATGGACATGGTTTCATAGACTTCTGGGTGGGGTAGACATAGAACACTCTAGCTTGTGCCTCTTCTCCATCTGGCGGTTCTGCCCCGACCACCATGGCATTGTGATACTCCAGTGTCCCCCATGTTGTCCTGTAGGGTGCTCTTACTTTGGTACCACTGAGTGCATCTTCTTCATCTGCCTCCTCCTCTTCACCATTCTCTATCCCACCTTCCTCCTCATTGTCCCTCTCTCTAGTATCGGAGCTACTACCTGACGACTCCCCGAGTTCAGAGTAGAAAGCAGCAAACTCATTGTTCAAACTGTTGTTTGCACCGTTTGTGTCAGCTGCTGCCTCTGAGGCGTTTGCCTGCAGTCCATAACTGTCCTCGAGGCTGGCCAGAAGCCGACTCTTTTTGACAGACACCAGGCTGGACTCTGTGAGCTCTATCAGCTGACAAAGGTCCTCTTTCAGTTTGAGCAGGTCTGACTGCTGGGATGGGTCCAGGCCAGCTGACAGGGCTGTCTCCACCTGCTGCAACTGGGCAGCATAGGTACTGATGGCTGCCTCAAGGGTTTCTTCTTCCATGCTGATACTTGGCACAGGGCAGGGCAGGAATGGACAGCATCAAGCCTCCAAGACACCTGAGGAAAGAGAAGATGGTTGATTTAAAGTTGAATCAAGTCAAGAGATCTCAGCAGAATGAGTAGATGGACTGATTGAGCTGCACTCATGCAAAATGTCATTCTTCTTTCTCATCACCCGAGAATACAATTTGTCATATTTTAGTGGCTATCTATTGATAACAAGGACTCCGTAAATTGGCACACTGAATTTGGAAGGACACAGTAAAAGAGAACATGACGGTGATCAAAGATTTAGGAAATAACGTGAACGTACGACTGAGCCAACGCTATACAGTGTTATGTCTTAACGTTACTGTAATAAGAACTAGCTAGCACATCGTACACTAACGGTATGTTATGGAAGCTTTTTCGTAAGATTAATAAAGCTCCCGTATCTGATAAGGTAACGTTAACATAAACTTCGACCAATGATTTCTATGAATCTTTAGGTTTTAGCTAATGGTTTTAGCTAGCTAAATGTTAGCCGTGTTTAAGATAACTTTTTCAACTGATCAGAATAAACTAGCATTACGATACCTTCGTAATTAGGCTAAAGTTAGCTGTCTGACACCCACGGCACCCACGGAAAAAGTAGCAGCCATGAAAAAATGTGCTATGTTAAAAAATGTAGTAATTCAAACAGCTAAATTAGCACTATAACAACAGAAACCAGGTCCAGTTTAAGCTAGCAGAAGAAGAGGATCGGTAGACCCATGTTGTGAATTGTCTTTTCTTTCAAAATAAAACAAATGTCTTCAGACGGATGGTTCTGACAGCAAACATACGTTACTGACATTACACAGTTAGAAATGCAGCTTGCTAGTGTTAAACTAGTGTCCAAAGGTATGCCAGATAATTATTTTTCATACGACTATCATTCATATAGTAGCTTTTTTCAACAAAGAAATCCCTAGTCTAGCGTTAGCTATATCATAAACACGATTAAACGATTGAGATTTCTGTTAAATAGTTGAGTATTAATTTAAATATTAAATTCAATTCGATAATGCCTCATTGACATGGCAAGATTCATACATTTTTACAACGAAAGCATCGTTAATTATACAGTTTTAAAGGGGTTTCTTTATCACTGTAAAGCGTTATGTTCTTTTATTTTGATAAATCGCCAAATGGCCAAATCCGGAAGTCTTATTTTTTACCTTACGTCAAACATGCGCCTTTGACGCAGAATCATGACGTTACCTTGAGCGAGACTAACTTCATCAGTGTGTGACGTTATAATTGTTCTATTTCAAATTAAACCTCTTCTATGGGCTTATTGCTCCGAGCAGTGGGTCCACTTAATACTACTAATGTGAAGGTAGGCTACCTGTTTGTTGACGCTAGTAACGTTACCGCAGTGCAGCTTCAGCATGCTGGATGCTGTCAGCTAACTAATAGACATCGATGGTGTTCTGCTAATGCATACCAACTTTGTATCTGTTTCTTAATTTAAATAAAGTTTCAACTTTCTCACAGTGGGCAACTGGTTAATAATATGAAGTCCTCAAAACAGCATTGCACAATGCACATATAGTGACGTTAGTTAACTTAATACTGGTTGGTACAACCAGAGAACAGAGTCTCAGACAAAACAAAACATCATCAATCATTCAATCATCTTTTTCAGTCACATGAAATCGTACGAGATACAATTCCAATGAAATGTAATTCCATTAGCTTCTTCAACTTGTGCATGATTCATCATACAGCAGATATATCACAACCAATAAGGCTGACATGCAGTTAAGTAAATTACCATGGACTCCCTCTTTCAGCTTTGCCAACATTTAGGAGGCTGCAGAAGTAAAGCAACCCTGGCTCAGTGTTACTTCATTAGTAAGAAATGGCCAGAGGGTAGTACCATGACCATAGAGGGAAGTGTCAACATTCAGAGACGATACAGTATACAGTTTATTTTCTTGACCACTGGCTGTCTGACCATTTGTTTTTGGACAAACAAATTAAGTTTACTTGCCAAGAGTAAGGTACAGTAGATTACTGGTGACTAATATTTTCAGTGCCAGTGTTAAAAGATTGTAATACCATTGGATCAGAAAATCATTCATCCTACTGGGTCAAATTTGTAGGTTTCTAAAATGTAAGAACATCCAGATGTGAAAAATTTACTGTAAATTTTACTGGCCAACATAGCAGGTGACCATTACAAATTAAATCTCAAAGTCAAAATGTAAATTATTTTATCTCTTAAGAATACATTAATTTCAGTTTCTTCTACACTACTTGAAAATCATGACTTTTCTTTATCTTATTTTCACATATCCCATTTCTCTTTCCACACCCCGTCATTAAAGTGACCCCTGCTGTCATGCCTCCAATCATGGCTCAGATCAATGATCCAAAGATCGCATTTGCCTACCTGCGCCCGGCCTGTGTCCTCCTCACCCGAGCGCCCACTGTGACCAACATAGAGACGCTGAGCGCCCAGTTAAAAGAAGTCAACGATGCCACATTGCAGCAGCTCCAAGAGTACGTCCTCTTCCCTCTTCGTTTCGTCCTTAAAGTCCCCGGGCCTAAGAAGGACAAACTGGTGCAGGCTGTGGCTGAGGCCATGAGCCACGTCCTGGAGAACACTTGTGTCCAGAGCTGGGAGACCCTCCGTGACCTCCTCTCAGAGCTTTGCCTCTGCCTGTGCTCTCCAACCGACCCTGGGAAAGCTGCAGATACATCAGAGGAGCTGAAATTGGCTGTTCTGAGGTGCTTGGATGCCCTGCTTCATGCTGCTTATGGTGATATAGTCTTCAAACTCTTTGAACCAATTATGCTGCCCGGACTGGGAGCTGCCATATCACTCCTGCTGGCTTTAGGAGAGAAGGAGAAATCCAGAGATGTACAGGCAGCAGCGTTGAAGTGCCTCCAGGCTTTGACTCTGCAGTGTGACTGCAATCAGCAGCATGTAGTCCCATCCTCAGAGGAGAGATGTGCTATAGGCAGCACCATGGCTTCATTCCTACCTGGGATCACTGTGGCTGTAGCCAGGACCATTACAGGAGATCTGAGACAAGGCCATGCAGTCACAGTCAGGGCCATCAAGGTACCATATCTCTGTATTCATTTATATTCCCTGGTGTGATGATGCAGGACAGTTACAGCCATGCTTAATATATTTTTAACTGCATCTTTTTGCAAGCTATTCATTGCATTACTGGTGATGTCTCTCAGGTTTGTATTCAGTCCGGTGTTACACTGTGTGTATTTTGACTGCATTTCACATTTACTAAACATGGATATTTCACTACAAAACAAGTATTATTATGTATTATTAAAACTGCAACTAAGGATTCTTTTTAGAGCTGCAACGATTAGTGGATTAACCGATTAGTCCATCTTCAGAAAATGAATCTGCAACTATTTTGACAATTTATTATTCGTCCCTTTCATTCAGTCCATTTTCAAGTAAAAATGCCAATCATCGTTTCAGCTTCTTAAATATGAACATTTGCTGCCTTTCTTTGTCTTACATTTATTCTAAATTGAATGTCTTTGGGTTTGTGATGGACATTTTCCACTCTTTTCTGATGTTTTATCGACCAAACAGTGAATTGATTAATCAAGAAGATAATCTGCAGATGAATCAATAATGGAAATAATCACTAGTTGCAATCCTAATTATTATCAATGAATGTGTTTATTAATTCCCTTATTAACCGATTAATAATGTAGGCTATAAAATAGTGAAAAATGCCCATCACAAGGTGGCCTCTTCAAATTGCTCTTTGTTTGAACCCACAGTCCAAAAGATAGATTTAAGTTTTTGTCAGTAAAATGTTCTGTTGATCATCACACTATATATTATAAATATACTGTACATTGTACAATAATATAACTGGAAACTCAGTGTCCCTTAATAGTATATATGCTGTTTTAGAGGCTTTTCCACGCTGACTCATATAACATAACAGAATGCAGTTATTGATTGTAATTCATGACATATGTTTACAGAAAGTGTCTTTGTATCAATTTATTTAAACCTTTCTGTGTTTCTTTATTACGTTAACCTGGATTTATCCTGGTAAACTGAAAACTGCAGAAGCAGAAAAGAGTCCATCATGCCTTGCCAAATTTACGGAGAGTATACAGATCTTTATAGATTTGTGTTGACTCCTCCATGCCACCAAAACTCTCATGTGGTAGAATAACAGGTTGTAGGTGCAAGGTGATAACCACATACAGTAAGAGCACAAAGAAAACATCTACCCTTATTTGGATGGGGGAAAAAAGTGATTATACCCTCGTACAAATGTAAATGCAATGATTTCTTTATGCAACACAATCATCTTATTCCACTCTAATTGTCATTCAGGTTTGGTCCAGGACTGTGGGTCTTGTCATGGAAGATGGCCAGCTTCAGGCCAGTGAGCCCTTGAAGACTCCCTCACCAGACCTGGGCAGAATTGAACGGCTGATTGTCCATCGGACACAAGACTGGGTGAAGAGCACAGCGGGGAAACTGTCAGTGCTCCTGAAGAAGATCATCTCCTGCACCTCGGCTCACCAGCACTGGAGGGTTAGACTAGAGATGGTGGAGCTGGATGATCACCTGCTGGCCAGGTGTAGCCAGTCACTGGGAGAGTGTGTGGGACCGCTACTGGAAGCGCTGGTGGGGGCAGTCAACGACGAGGAGCCCAGAGTCAGAAAGAGGTTTGATTTGATTGCCATTTTTGTAGGGCTGAGTATCGATACCGGAAACGATACCAATACCGTGACTTTGATACCGGTTCCTAAACAAGACTTTATTCAATACCAATTTTAAAAAAAAAAGAAGAAATTACAACATAACACATTACGTCACAAATCTTTTTATTTATTTTTCAACTCCTACTATGTGAGCTCAGTCTAAGTGCGTAATGTAGAATTTTTTTCTGCCTGCCTCTGCAACGTGTAACGTTAGACAGCCAATAACACACATTATTAGATCTCTGATGAGATTTACTCCTTAGGTATTGAAATTGGGTATTCAATACTCGATACTTTAGAGCCAATTCGGTCGGTGACTAAAAAGTATTGAATTTGGTACCCAGCCCTACATTTTTGGTGAGGAAAACATATTAAAGCCTACTACTTCTACTTGATAAAAACATTTTTAATGGAACTTCTCTTCTCTCCTCTCCTCTCCTCTAGGTGTGAAGTTGTTCTCAGGAAGGTATCACAGAGGAATCAGAGCTGTAGCAGCAGCAGTAGTGATATTACCAGTGAAGGCAACAGAAGTGCTCAGACCTTCACTGACGTGCTTTCAGAGAATCTCTACTCTTTGGCCACCTCCCTGCCCAGACTGATGAGGACCTCTGATGACCAGAAGAAGCTGTTTGTCCTTAATGTGTTTCTGGGTTATTTAAAAGTCCTGGGACCGCTGGTCTCCGTGATACTTAACTCGGCTGCACATCTCGAGAGGATTTCCAAAGCCTTGATGCAGGTGATGTTAGCTGCCATTGTGTCAAACTATACTTCATATTCAGTTTGAATGGGAATCAGGGTCAAACATAGCTTCATTTTGTTAATCAAGTTAAGTAAATCAAATGAATGAATTATTAAATACATTTTATACAGTACTTAAAGGAAGTTAAAAAAAACAAAAAAACAACCTCAGGTACCAGCCATCTCAGGTGAAATCTTAAACTTCATCACTAAGTTTAGCTGTAAAGCTTGACAATAAAATAATAAACCAATCCCACATCAGGGTCGCAACCCCCAGCCTGGCAGTGTGTGCCAGCACGAACAGGCGAACACACACTGCTGCTCCGTTGCTACCAGCATACCGCTGTGAAACTAGAGGCCTTTATTTCTTGTATAAACTAGTTTATTATCACAAACTTACAATGCATCTCTGTATGTATATTTTGTAGATGAGATTTATTCCTTATTCCTTACTAAACCTGCACCAAAAATACTTTGCAAAATACAGTTTAAATAGAATGTTGTACACCAACTAGTATCATTAAATTAACGGTTCATGTTGATAAGCTAATTATAGAATATAACTTTTTAAAACATAAAGTACTTAAAGGTCCCACATTGTAAAAGGTGAAATTTCCATTTCTTTTTTAAACATGGTGCTATATAAATACTGTGAAAGCATCAAAATGCTCAATTCAAAGAGAATTGCTCACAGCCCATATTCTGAAACTGTGCCTTTTAACAAGCCATCAGGACTCTCGTACAGTTGTAAAGTCACAACTATAGGTAGAAGTGCAGCTACAGGGACGTTATATTAATTCCCCGGCTGCAATGACGGTGCAGAAACTCCCAAGAGCGCAGATGTAGAAAACCCAGAAACACTGACCAATCGGAGCAGACTGGACTTTTTCGGGAGGGGGGCTTAAAGAGACAGGTGCTAAAACGGAGCATTTTAGACAGATACACAGTTATATTTTATTAGAAAATGTGTTTTTTGAATGTTAAAGTATGTAAACATGTTCTTATAGAAACCCAAAATACACGTATGAATCTGAAAATGAGCATACTATGGGACCTTTAAGCATTTTAGTGGTTGACAAGTGGAGTTAAATGGTCGGAGTGGAGTTTAAGTTGTTTACAAAACAACAAACACTTTTTTTTTTCTTTTTTTTCTTTTTTCGGGCATTTTAGGCCTTTGTTTCCATAGGACAGATGAAGACATGAAAGGGGAAAGAGAGGGGTAATGACATGCAGCAAAGGGCCACAGGTCGGAGTCGAACCTCTATATATGTGCGCCTGCTCTACCAACTGAGCTAACCCGGCCACTGCTGTGTGCCTTTTACAGGTGCTGGAGCTGGATGTGATGGATGTTCGTATTGTGGAGGAAAGGAGTTACGCTACTACCTTAGAGACAAGCTCGGGCTCCCATGATTCCTACACTGCTCACATACAGAGGAAGCATTTTCTCTACTTCACAGATGAGAAGATATTTTCTGTGCTCATGGAAATCTGTCAAACATTAGGTATGAGTGCTGTTTTTAGGCTGTATCAAAAGGATCTACAGTACTTGTTTTTATCATGGGCATACGTAACAGTACTTTCAACTGTGTAGACTAATGCCAGTTGGCTCATACTGATACTGTACGTAATGGATTAAAGCTGGCTAAATCTTTTGCCTAAAGGTTAACATTTGACATTTAGTTTGAGTAACTTTCCCTCTGTCTATCTTTAGGTTACTACGGCAACATTTACCTGCTGACCGATCACTTCCTGGATCTGTACCAACAGTCTTCAGCATACAGAAAGCAGGCTGCCATGGTGCTAAATGAGATTGTCAGGGGTGCCGCAGGCATCGCTGTGACAACAGAGTGTCAGGGTTTGGAGACTCAAGTTTGGGGACACTCTGCCACCCAGGAAGACCTTAAAGTCGCAGTGGTGTCTGTCATAGAGGAATACACCAGTCTGAACAACTGGCACTTGATAACTGTCAGTGAGGAGACAGATAGAGACCGACAGGACCAGCAGGTGAGGATAGTTTGTTCTGAATCAGGAAAGTGAAGTATAAAATTTGATTTGTCAATGGATTGTCTTAAGGGCTATGAATATTGCGTCATCATCAGCTAAATTTACTCATCAGCAACCTCTCTGGGAAAGATCATGATGTTTAATAGATGATCTCACCCTTCATGGAATGGCATTCTGAATGAAGAAGTGATACTTTGCTATTTGAAAAAAAAAAATACCTCTCATTTTGTATTCTGTGAACATTTTCTAATTAAATGTGATATTAGACTCCCATGCCCAGCCCATATTGCACAACTCTTTCTGCATTTAAATTTGATCGTGGCCAGATCACTTCACTCCCAACAAAGAAATACTTCGCTCACAATATGGCCTGGGACTGACCGCTGTGTGCTCTTCTGCCTGAACAGACTGAGCAGAGGGTTCCAGGGTTTCAAGTAACTGCTCTCAACTTTCAAGGCTGGATTATTGAGCTGACAGGCAGAGAAAAGTTGGCAGTACTGTGTTAGTTTGTAGATAAACTTGCAGTTTCTGTTTGTCAGCTAAAATATGTGCCCAGAGGCACGTCACCAAATGAATAGGATTCTAAGCCCAGAAATATACACTAGTTAGAGGGAAGGTTTAGTCATTGTAGAGACTGTTGCAGCATCCTCCCCAAAGTCAAATTGCATTCATTAACGGAATATTGAATAGATATAAACATGGTAGAAACTACAGGCAGTCATCTGTGTTTCAGTGTTGACAGATGATTTTATGGGAAACATTAGCACAGGCACTATCTTTACTCTGTACTGGTACAGCAGGGTAACTGATTGCTGATGTGAGCTACATTCATTGTGTACAGGAAAGTCAATTCAAAACCCTGTCATGAGTTGGGGTCTTGAACAGCCATTAGTGTAAACAATATTTATGATGTATTCAATGTTGGAATGTGGTGATATTATTTCATTGTGGCCATCTGATGTGCTTCTCAACACGGTGGAGTTTTCTTTGTAAAATGAAAGGTACCACATGGAGGTTTTTTTGCTTACATTCGCTGTTTCTTACCAAAACACATTGTGTTGAGACCTAATAAACATGTTGAATACATTTCCTTCCTCATAAAATATTTATAGAGAAAACCTTCGAAAAAAAAGTTGACACCTACACTGTTTGCTAGCAGTCTTCTTTGCCTCTATTGGAATTTGCTACATTTCTAGGCGCTTTTTGTACCACCAAAAATTCTCATGCTGTGTCCTTTTCGTGCATGCAGGAGATGCTAACAAAATAAGGACCCACTCTCAAAAAACATTGCTCCACAGGGTTACTAGTGGTCAAACCCTCCACAGGGTACCCATAAGACTTTTGGAAGAAATGTTTTCCTTGTGACTTAACACTTCACTTTACAATTAGAAAACTGCATCACACTAGAAATGGGAAACATAATCTTCTAAACTGAACTTTATTTTCTCATAAGAATAGAATATAGAATAATCTGTATTTCAGTCAGTATACCTTCATCAGGAAAGATGTATTACTATTCTTACTTGATGGAGGCCTACCTGCAGTAACACTCTAAAGTAAACATGATCCACAGTGTGCACGGTTTCTGGTTTCCTCTCCTCTTCAACTTTGTTGTTTTTCTCCTAAAAAAACCCCAAGATGTCCCCTTGTACGTTCAGGTTTAAATGCAGCTGTCTGTTCATGTGTTAACATGTAAACTTATCTTTATATGGACCTTTTATGTCTATAAACTAAAACATCATTGAATTGTACAAGAAAAACTGTATGATGATGACATTTGTCTTTTGTCTTTCTGTAGCTGCTCAGCCCATCCAGACTCCTCTCCATACCCAACAGCAATGTTGGCAACACTAAAGCAAACTCTCTCCAACTGATTCCTTCGTCATTTGGCACCGCGTCTTCCTCATTGCCGACCTCTGCAATCCACCAGCTCAACAGTAACATCTGGCAGCTGTGTATCCAACTCGAGGGCATCGCTTGCTTTGCTCAGGCACTGGGGCGGGACTTCCGGCCCATGTTGATGACATCACTGTACCCCGTACTGGAGAAAGCCGGAGAGGAGACACTGCTGGTCAGCCAGGCAGCGCTGGGCTCTATGTGGGACATCAGTAATTCCTGTGGCTACCCCTCCCTGAAGGAGCTGATCAATGAGAACTCTGACTACCTGCTCAATGACATATCACTTAACCTGCAGAGGCTCAGCCAGCATCCTCAGGTAACATCCACACAGTTTGGCATGATGTCAGAATGCACAGTAGCACTAGAAAAAGGAGGAAGAACAAGAATGAAGGAAAGCGAGGCAAGGAGAAGGAGAATTTAAGCAAAAAAGGGTTGCGTGCAGGAAGAGAGTTCAGTTATTTGAGGCAACAAGATCTTATCACCCTTTTTAAAGTAAAAATATAAGAAGACATTGTAAGAAAAGTAAGTGGAGTTTATAGTTTAGCAGATATGGTTGCACAACTTAATAGGGCGGAAACTATTTTTACTTATCTTTCGACAATGATTTCATTACTCATTTACTCAAAAGAATAATAAGTATAGTCATCATAAGTTCTCAGAGCCCAAGGGGACATCTTCAGATTGCTTGTTTTGTCCGACCAAATGTCCAAAACGCAAAAGAAAATCACTTTACAAAACAGTGAATATTTGGAATTACTGCTTGATAAATGACCCAAACAATTAATCAACTATCAGAATCCTGGTGATTCATTTTATGTTGATTTTTGACTAATCTGTTCAGCAATACAGATGAATGAAGTGGCGTAGTACTGTGGGTGCTTACAATAAACAGTGAGCCCACAGTCATAGCAATTTATACAATGAAATGATGCCCACATGTATGGGGTACTAGAGATGGGACATTGTTTTGCAAGTAAGTCTCAAGTTTTGACCCCAGAGTCAAGTTCAAGTCCTATACTAAACTAAACATTCCACGTCAAAAGGCTGAAGTTACATGATTAGATCACACGTCATTGATGTTGAAGTTAATTTTGTTTCAAGATTGATGCTAGTCCAAGCCACGAGTTCACACCTCTGTGGTTTATCACCCCGATGAATACTGTAAATGGGTCTACGTGAGTTTGCTAGGACCCAGACATGCATTTCATCATATTCCCGTCTTCTTGGCCAGGCTCCACGGGTGTTGACAGTGATGTTGACTCACTCTGACTGCAGCCTGCTGCCTCTGGTCGGGGACATGGTTCAGGATGTGCTGATGGCTCTGGATCTCAGCTACGACCACACAGCTGCTCTCTTCTGCTCTGTGCTGCACGCGCTCATGAAGGCGCTGGGTGAGATTTAGAAAGTGGTGTCAACTCATTTATCACATGTGGTGAGGGATTAAAAAAAGCATAAGGGACAAATTAAGTGTATTGCTTAATTTGACTCTACCATACTGTACCATACCATCCCACTCTACCACACTTTGCCTAAGCATTCAATTCAGTTATAGTCAAAACCATTTAAGGATCCTTTCCAGGTGATCTCTGAGAAGAAGTGAAATACAAAATAAAGAAAAAGATCTTGCGTATTACCACTTTTGCGTCTCACACACACCACACTGCTGCGTCACTAACCTAATCTGCTGCTGCTGTTGTTTTTCCTTTAGCGAGGTGGTTTCCCTCCAGTTGTGGTCAGACCAGTAAGTCTGCCAGACCTAAGCAGACCTCCCCTCACGACGAAATCCTTAACATTCGCCAATTCCTGCTGGATCACCGTATACAGAAAGATCTAGCAGAGGGCATTGGAATAGAGGAGGACAGCAATGAAGACCTTGGTAATACAGAATGGTGTCTGTATGAGGCGTAAACAGGAAATTATATTCCACTGTAGTATAGGTTTCATATTGTTGTAGAGGTTATATCAGATGAAACTTATCAGTGTTGTGAATAACCATAGTATGAAATATAAAAAGCCAACAACAACAACAACATTGGGTGTTTGTTGAATTGATCAATCATTCTTCATCTGTCTGACCATCACTGTCTCTCCAGAAGTCCCTCCTCCCCTGGAGTGTGAGGATGTTGAAGATATTGGGGGTCCTGATGTAAAAGCGGAGCTTCCCTCCCATCTCAGCATCACTAAAGATGTTATGGAGCGCTGCATTCATCTGCTGAGTGACCCTAGTCTCAGAATACGACTCAAGGTACTGTCTTTGGGATGTAGTGTGAAGGGGAACGTTGGTTTTGATGATAATAATCCTAGTGAGGATTGTTTACCATTGTACAGGAACCCATTTTTAAATGCATAGATACTTTAGAAAGAAATTAGTTTTGTCTCGACACTGATGGCTTTGTATTGATGTGACAAATATTCTAGCCACACACGATACCATCATGAAGATCCAATAGAAAATTTGCAACCTCATATCAGCAGAAACACCTGTAATTCGCAACACACACAAGTGAGCTAGCACAGCTCTGTGTCCCCCTTTTCCAAAATTGTAGACTTGGCAAGGGGCATGTTCCAAAGAGTTCTAAGTGGAGCACAAACACATGCCAGGTCTTTAGTTTTAGGCCAGTCATAGCTTTGCAGTCAGGCTGACAAATTTTAGTCCTGACAGGTTAGCCAACCCAGGCTAACTCTGAGCTAGGATAGAGGCTTTGTTACCATGATAACAACAACCAATGGCCTGCTGACAATTAGAAACCACATTAACCTACCTCCATGTCTTTGTCCTAGGTATTGGACGTGCTGGAGCTATGTGTGTGTGTACTGAGTGAACAGGAAAATGAATTGCTCCCTATGGCCCATCGCTGCTGGCCCGCCCTCCTACAAAGACTCACCGCTGATGACCCTTTAGCAGTACTCAGAGCCTTCAGGGTACGTAAAACAAGTCTGTCTTTCCATTTACTTTGTTGTAGTAATAACTGTTAAAATTGCCTTTTCCTGAAAATTGTTAATTGAATCTGTCTGTGGATCATTCAATAACATCTGCAGCTTGATATTGTGATAAAGTACATGAAAGGTTTATTAGATAACTGTTTAATGTAGTTTCACATTGCACATTATGTACATTATGTACATTATGTGCAGCAACTGAACAGGTCTGACTGCATTTTTGACTAAATTAAAATAACCTTTATTGACATGTACTGTAAGTGTAGTCTTAGTCCATTATAAAATATCTAAGATGGTTACTTTTGGCAGGCTGTCTTATTGTTTTTAATTCTGTGAAACATTTTTTTTCAAAACATTTTAAACTAACAAGACAGGAAAATCTGTAAATTGTTTGGGGATGGTCTTCCCAGAGCTGACTTTTCAAACTATTTCAGAGAATCACAGAGGATGAAAATGGCCCTCTCCCTTGTTCCCTGATGAGTGAACATCACAGTTGTTTGTGATAATTTCTCAAAGTACAGGTGTCAATTGATTCTACTGTCACTGTAAATTAGTCTTTAGTTGGACTATTTGTGTATCTTCTGTTTCATATTTTCCCTGATGCATTAATAAAATCAGACATAACTGGTTTGTAAATTGTCATTTAGTCAATCAGCAGTGCTGCTGTCAAACTGTGCTATGGCCATCAGCAAATGTGGCAGCTGTCCAGGTTTTGTAAATACTATGGTTTATCCAGGGGATAATATTGTGTCACTTGTTTCTTAATTTCCGAATTTCTTAATGAACGACACACTAAAGGGACATTTTATTACATTTTAACAACTTGCTGCGTACATACTTTACATGCTGAGTCTCTCTGCCAGGTGCTTTGTACGCTGGGTGAAACATGTGGTGACTTCCTGAGGAGGAGGGTATCTAAAGAGGTTCTGCCCAAGCTATGCTCCTCGCTGGTACGGCAGGCTCCGATCAGCGTCAAGGCCGGACCCGTCTACACACACACCCTAGCCTACAAAGTGCAGCTGGCTGTGTTGCAGGGGCTGGGCTCACTGTGCCACAGACTGGACCTGGGTAAGAGAGCAGAAACGCAACAACACACAAACGCAACATACATTCTCATCCTTTATGATTGTACATGGTATAATCCACATTATAACAATGATCATACCAGGTAAAACGTGGACATAGAACACTTGATCATTGTTCATCTTAGCCCTGATATGACAGGTTTCTTAATGAAGGTTGGTGCAACATTATGCCCATTTAAGCAAGAACATATTGAGGATCCTCAACATCCTAATATGTAATATTACATATATTTTATAATGAGAGCTCTGATAAATTCATTCAAAATCATTACCAAGAAACAGACAGACAGTAATCTACGTACGTTAAGGTTCATGCAAATCTGTCACTCAAATTCATTTTATTGTGTGTGTGTGTGTGTGTGTGTGTGTGTGTGTATATATATATATATACACATACACATACACACATATATATATATATATATATATATATATATATATATATATATATATATATATATATATATATATATGCTTTGTTTCTGAGAGTGAGATGGGAAGACCAAGGGTTATTTTATGTTTGTGTATCAAGTACAGAGCTGGAGTCAGGATATGGTTAGCCAAGCTTAGCATAAAGACTGGATCAGGGGGAAACCATTTGCCCAACTCTGTCCAAAGGGAAATTACAGAACACAGTGACTTCTTTTACCACCAGATGGCAGTCTTGTACAACAGTGAAAATACCATAGCAGGAGTTAGTGTATCTCAATGTTCCTGCTCGGTTTTGAATTATTTACCTTCCTTTGTTGACATCCCATATCCCAGCACATCCCATGCACTGCAGTATGGAAAATGTTTTTGCCATTTCCACTCATACTTAAAATCACACAATACTCAATATAATTTTATGATTAAAAAGGCCTTGGGGCAGTGCTTGAATTCAACATGTTTTAAAGATGACTTTGAACATACAGACCATAGCTAACTGAGCCAAAGGATACTGCTAAATCCTCAACTTCACTCACGATAACCGCTGCAAGCAACTGTTCTCCCTCAAGCTCCATTTCACCACAATCAAGCAAGAAACACTGTTATATCTGCACAGCAATCAGCAAATCAAGAAGCTACAACAAAGGAGGACATTTAGTTACTCAGAAATGAAATGTTTTTTTATTTCATTTGTTGTTGTCACAGTTGTGTATTTTGTGCTTAGCATATCAATCAACATTTATTTATATAGCACTTTACAGCAACCAGCAGGTATCCAAAGTGCTTTACATCAGGAACCAAGCATAAAACAACATATCATACAATAAAAAGAATGAAACATAGACAGTATACTCAGAAAAGGTTACATAGAAACAGAAGGAGGAGAGGGAAATTGTCACACCACTGCTACATATTAAAAGCCATTCTAAACAAATAGGTTTTGAGTTTGGATCTAAAGAGCGCTACATCCGTAAGAGTGTGAATATCAGGGGGTAACTTGTTCCAGAGTCTCGGGGCAGCAACTGCAAAAGCCCGATCACCCCACAGTTTATACCTTGACCTTCTAAAACCAGCTGATCTGAAGACCGCAATGACCGGTTGTGCTCACGCAGGGTTAAAATCTCGGACAAATACTCCGGGGCCAGGCCATTTAAGGCAAACAATAAAATCTTAAAATCGATTCTAAAACACACAGGGAGCCAATGTAGGGCGTAGAGAACGGAAGTGATGTGTGCACGTCTAGATGTATTTGTTAAAAAGCGAGCAGCAGCATTTTGCACAAGCATATCTTCGGTATTGTATCTAAAAATGTGCATATATAGTGGCCTGGGGGCTCACTGCCAGTGTGTTACCAATGCTATAATTATGAGCTGCTTGTCTAATTTTTTCATCCATCATTATGTTCATTAAGCAGTGATGACGTCCCTGTCACAGTCATACTGGGTTCAAGTTGCTGCAATTTTCCAGCACTGCATAAAGCACAGTACTTATACTGGAACTAAGAGCATCTTAATGCACTGTGGGACTTCTTTTCATCTCTATTTTGGTGTCTTTACTTATGTGTGCACTGCAGGTTTGAGTGGATAAGTGTTTTTTCAAACTACATAATGAAAATAGCATGCACACCACCAGCAAGACGTGGTGGTTGCAATCAGTGATACAAATCATTTGTATTCATTAAGTGGTAATCATAATCACTTCTTCTTCCCAAGCACAGGGAGTATGCAAAAAGTGATTGGTGGGGTAACAGTGATAAATCAGTTCATAGAACACAGGTCTGATTCAAAGGGCTCATTGTTCTTGTTTTTAAAGTAAAGAATGGCTGTAATTCAGATTTTAAAAAATCGGAGAGCCCGGTTTTATGATTTTAGGGGGTGGCACAGACGATATGGTTCCGTTCACTACTGCAAAGACCTAGGATTTGATTTTTGGTGATAGCTTGAATCTCACACATGTTACACCCTCCTGCTGAAGTTCATCACTGACAGATGAAAAGTTAGAGGCTGGTGACACCATGTGTCACAGAGTTACCAGGGCTGTGTGCAGCGCTCCCCGGCCAACAGTAGAGTTAGTAGTGTCAGCACTGCAGTGCATGGCGAATTCCAAATTGGGCATGAATGGGGAAACGTGTAGAAATAGATCGATTTTTCTTAAAGAAATTTGATTTACGAAATACCATTCACAGTGTAAACAGCAGCTTGTGGATGTGTGCTCTGTTTATCTGTTACTTGAAGCATATTCTGAACTGTTGTCATTACAAGACAACTCTTTACTGTTAATGGCAGTAAGCAGTCTCGTCCTGCTGCAGGAAAGATGTGCTGGAATTTGAAATCTCAGTAAAATTCAGATTCAACAGAGATGGCTATTTGTTGAAAATATAAAACAACGTTGAATCTTACTTAAGTATAATGAGACCTGCATATAGAAATATAGGCAAACAAATATTCAGGCACTGCATTTAGCAATAATCTGAATTAATATACTTAATAATCCCACACTTAGTTCATGTACACAAGATACGTACTGCATATCAGTGTGTCCTTCTTATGTTCCAGTATGCTCTGTTATTTGGTTTAGTCATGGAATAAATGCTCACTTAGGCAGGCAGAATTGACAGCAGTACGCTTTTGTAACCACTCGCCACACCGTGCTCTTCTGTCAGTAGCAGTGCTTTCACTTCTTGAGCATCTAAGTGAGGGCCAATAAAGGTGAGAAAAGCCATCAAGTGCACCAGTAGAGAAGCCATCTGTTCCCATCTCCAATAATAGAGAAAATGTGACATAGGCTGTTTGATTTCAAATGAAGTCAGCTCAATTAGCACGTTTCTCTTTGGTACTAATTTCAATCAAATAAAGAATCCTAGTTTAAGTTAAATCACTGTTCTCACATTTACCTCAAAAAGTGTGTAACCATGGCAACATGCCAGGCTTGCGACAGGTATTTCAATTTAAGACTTATTCTACAGGTTCAAAACATTCAACTGAATGCTCCTGAAGCTGCACCAATCAATATTTTTGAAATTAACAGTGGGTCAAATGACTATGTATAATGTCACTCGTAGTGAGGAACCCACATACATTTATCATCAAACTCTGCAGTTCCTCTTAGCCCTATGGAGCTTTTTAGCCTCATTCCCTTTCCTATTGTTTTGGTTTCCAACTCACAAATTAAGCAAATGTTTTCGGCTTTCACAGTTTTTAGTGAAAGGATCTCCAATAAGGCCTTGAGATCCTACCCATGTAAATCACAAACGGAATCAGTGATAAAACCTAGCGGAGTCCAACACCCACTGAAAACGTGATTTTTGGGCTGAGAATACGGACTTGGCTCTCCGCATAAATCTCTGCAGCCAAAGCTACGCCATTAGGGGTGTAATGACACATTCAGCTCCCAGTTTGGTTTGATATGCCGTACTGGGCTTCTCACTATGATATTAACACCATATTGCAAACAAAATCAGAAAAAACAATCATGACTGAAAACATGTTTTAATGTTTTTTTTTTTTTTAAATGTACTTATTGGTTATAGGACCTTTTGAGTAATTCCTCAGTATTTCTGTCCATCTTTTTATTCTTCTCTTTGGTGCACCAACAACAATGTTAGGATGCTCTTCCTCTGTCTGTCCATCATCATACTTTACCTGTGTAGCTGTGTCTGGGGTTCAGTGGTGGAAGTGGAACTAAGTACATGTACTCAAATACTGTACTTAAGGACAAATTTGAGTAACTTGTACTGTACTTGAGTCTTTTCATGCCACTTTCAACTTATACTCCACTACACTTAGAAATATTGTACTTTTTACTCAACATTAATCTGACAGTTTTAGTTACTTAAGATTTTTGCACACAAAACACATGTAGTTGATAAAAATGTTTTATTATAAATTAAACTACCCAACTACAGTATATAATGGCCTATAAGTCCAGCTGAAATTCTTTGACTTTCAACCCTTTTTTCACACTTTTAATGTTCTTTTTGACGTTTTTTTGTTTGTTTCCAGTTTCTAAAATGTGAGGATTTTCCTGCATTGATTACTTTTACTTTTAATACTTCCTAATGATAATTACATACTTTGACATAAGTAACATTTCCAATGCAGGACGTTTACTTGTAACAGAGTATTTTTTACAGAGTGGTATTAGTACTTTAGGATCTGAATACTTCTTCCACCACTGCTGGTTTCTCTGACATTTTATAATCCACCTTAATCCACAACAAAAACCAATGGCTGCTATATCCATTATTTTTACAGTCTATGGTTCCACCACATCCCAAACGTGCTCTATTGCAACATGATATCATGACTTCGCGTAAACATACATGCCACTATTCTAAAGCCAAGTGGCGTGTTATTTGTACGCATTTTGAGCTATCCGCGTGTATGTCTACACTGTATACAGCATACGGCATTCTGCAACGTCACAGAGTAAACATACACGCCACGTGGCACTTTCTAAAGCCACGTGGTGTGTTATCGCGAGGCTACGGTTGGGTTTAGGAAACGTCACACGCGGGTTGGGTTTAGGAAAAGAAGCAACGGAGAAACGGTTGGGATTAGGAAAATAAGAACGGGGTTGGGTTTAGGAAACGTGACACAGGGATTGGGTTTAGGAAAAGAACAACTGGTTGGGTTTGGGAAAAGAAGAACGGAGTTGGGTTTAGGAAAACAACAAACGTGGAAAGGACGTCACACGCAGGACATGAAGTCACACGCAGGACGCAATCCCCGCTCTCCTGGGTGAAAGTCCTGTGTTTTACCCATCCTCCACCCTGACCAACCTACCTACGCGGATTTTTGCCCTTTCATCCCTACGCAGATTTTCGACCTTTCATACTACTCGCCATGTCGTCCATTCGCACGCAATCGCAAGGTAATGTAAGTCAACGGAGGCCAAACGGTGTTGATAACATGCCAATAATGGCATACGAATTGGCGTGTCATACATACGCCACTTCATGAGATCAGTCTGTCTATTGGGTGACTGTGGAGGCCATTGGAGTACACTATAGTCATTGTGTTGGTAGAACCAGCTTGAGAGCTCTTGACCATGTCTGGATGCTTTTATGCAGTGAGTTGCTGCCACGGGTTTGGCTGATTAATAAGTACACTCTGTCTGTCACCTTACATGCTTTCCTGTTAGTGTCTATACATGCCAGCCGGATTTAACTAGGGCCAAAAATGGAAAGTCTTCCAATGGTCATTGAGGGATTTTCTTCTACTCTTGCAACTTCATTTGGTGACTTTGGCCTGGTGTATCGTAAATAAAGAGGTTGCCTAGTAAAGTACAGCTTTAACTAGTGAAAAAGCAACCTCCATTCATTGCATGACCACTGGAGATTACAACTGCAGCAACATTACTTCTGTCACATTAAAGGAAAGAATCTAGTCCATGCGTTAGATCCCTATGCATGATTTTTCTTACTGGCACTTGACACTGTCCTCTATATCAGAAGGGGAGAGAGAAGAGAGATTTGGAATTGGAGATGGAGAGAATGTGAAAGAGCAGGAGAGAAACAGTCAGCGGCTGCAGCCTTACTCATGTGAATACCGATTTGGCTACAGCTTACCTCTGGGACGCCTGCAGCAAGCCAATTACCAAGCCTCAGTCACAGAGAGAGAAAGACAGAAACACAGATTGACTGAAGCAAATAATATATTTCTAGCTTCAGTTCCAATTCCACCCTCTTATTCATTTACCACAAAATATAACAGCACCTGGCCCTCTCCTCTTTAGTATTTTTCACTTCTCTCTGCTTCTCTCCAAGCACCTTGATTCCACAAAAGACTATAGGCTGAGTGCAGCACCAGAAAGGGGAGTAAGAATAGGGATAAAAGTGGTTGCTAAATAATCCCATTTAACTCTGAAATGTGCACTGCTGCTTGAAAGGCAGCCCAGTTTGCAGCTTAGGGAATCGCTTAATGTCTGCTGAGAGAGAGAGAGAGAGAGAGAGAGAGAGAGAGAAGAGAGAGAGAGAAGAGAGAGAGAGAGTGAGTGTGTGCAAAGACGTCAAGTGGATGGAGGGAGCAGTTGCTGGCAAACCTCTGACAGGTACAGATAAAGAAGGGGGAAAGTGAATCAAGGCAGGTAGGTCAGTCAGAGTACATAAAACTGCAGGAAGTGAAGAAAAAAAGATAAAGGGTGGTATAAAAGGAAAAGGTAGCCATTTTCACACACACATCCACTCCTCCAAAGGGGGAAGAGTGGCTATGTGAAACCCAGAGATGTGGAAACAGCCTGCTGCAAACTCTTTCATCAGCTATCGCAGCAGTTTTTCTCACCTCATTAGGAGTTACTGTAGAAAAAGGTAAAGTCCAGTCATGATCCATTTCTTTTTTTTCTCTCTTTCATCTTCTCTTCCTCCTCCCTTTCCAATCTACTGTCTCACCAAGCTACGCTGTATGCTGGGAACTGTGATTACATCTTGAGCTTTTAATTATGTGGATCGTAGGAAACAGTATATGCAGTTGATACTAATATTGGCCACTTGTTTTCAGATGTGATTACATTTTTCTTTTGATTACTAAAATGTATTATATCATATTGATATTATCTAAAAGGCTAATAAATATGTATGTGCTGTATGTATGTATTTTACAATTGTGCTCTAAAAGACAATACAGAAGAGGAAATGCAGTAAAGGTCCTGTGTTTGGTTTTCTCAGGTGAGGCAGACCTGGATGCTGTTTGCGAGGCCTGCCTGCCCTACCTGAGCTGTAGGCAACCAATCAGACTGCAAGAGGCCAGCGTAAGGTGAGCCCTGATCCAAGTCCTTCCATTTCATGCTATATGTTGGGCTTTTTACTTCACTACATGTATTTGACTGCTGTAGTTGATAGTTACTTCACTGATTAAGATTTTACAAATAAAACAATAACATATTCCGTTGTGTTGTTGTATATTAAATTACCCAACAGTATACAAGGTAGTTCAAATTATCTTTACCTCAACCAGTCCAGCCTCAATAACTATGGTCAACACTCTAACGCTGCAATTACATGTTAAAGGTGCCATGTGGAGAAACAAAACAAAAGTCATGTGTACATGCAGTATTTCTAACCAAAACATGTTGTGTGTATCATTGAGGCCTAATCATTGAATCTACTTCCTTCCTCAATTTTTATGAGGAAGGAAATAAAGCTGATATTTTTTTTTGAATATTTAAAATCCTGAATTGTTTATATTTTATGTTTTGTGCATTACTGCCATCAACTGTGGATTAGCAGAACATCTGCACGAATGTGTATTGCGTCCTCATACGTGTGCATGTGCGTCCTCATGTACGACATAACAGCAAAATCCACTCTGGCTGACTTCAATTTTCAATCCCCCAAACTCGTGGGCTGGTCTGCCAACTATTTTCTCAATTAATCCATTGATCATTTAGTCTGTAAAATATCCTTTCACAGCCAAATACCCCTTACAAGATAGAGAACACACTGGGGAGCCCCTCATGTCTATGGAATAATTTGACATAGTCTATTTTTTACACTTCTATAGTCTTAGGTATGTTAATATAGATTTAAATATTAATTTGTTTAACAATGAAGCCTTTTGATCAATTAAATGAATGAATCTGAAAATTTTTCACGGACCCACTTTGAGAATCACTGTCCTAGGTGATGTCTTCAAATCGCTTGTTTTGTCTGACAGTCCAGAACTCAAAGATATTCAATTTACTATCACATACGATCGAAGAAAAGAAGCTGGAACAGGGAATGTGCGGCTCTTTTGCTTGAAAAATGATTAAATGATTATCAACATTGTCGTCAATTAAATTTCTGCTGATTGACTAATCGATTACTTAAGATACAGCTGAGTTTCTTTGATATAACATATGAGCTCCTTAATGTTGGCTGTCTGTGGTGCTGAATATTATGCTGAATACACTTTAAAGTCACTTTGCGTGTTTAACTGTCTGTAAGTCGTGCTAGACATTAAAAATGCATACATCACAAAGCGTGAGTGTTGGACACAAAGACATGTTTTATACCTTTTTCGTCTGTGCAGTACACGGTCTACAGCTTTCAGCTTGCTGCCCTTGATCATTCATGTAACTGGGTGGAAGCCAGTTTAAGAAAGTCAACTGATCGATTTACCTGCTGATCGAGACAGCTCATATTAAACAAACAGTGAAGCGGTGGCTGTTCCTGGAAGTTTCATTAATATGCAGGTCATCTATCGTGAATGTCATTCTGTCATCATTTCTATATTAAACCCACTGTATAAAAGCCTGTGGTACATTCACACCCACTTCACGTCGTGATTGGTCAGCGGAGGTGAGAGAGGAGCCAGGGTTTGAACTTCTCTCTCTAGCTCCCAGATTTTATTCTTCAGCTATGGGGAAGTGCAAGTTTAGCGATACTTGGCTTGAAAAAGCTGAATTTAGGGCTTGGTTAAATCCAGTTGCTAACTACGTATTTAAAGCCTACTGCTTCTTATGCAAAAGTGAGAAACATCTAACTGCTGTGAAGGGTCTCCAGCAAATGACAGCCATCAGCTAGTTCTGCCAAATATCTGGCGGCTCTGGCCCCGGCACTACCTCCACACTGCCTAGGTGAGACCCACACTGCAGTTCCACAACTCCTGTAAGCGACCTCCGTGTCGCTTTTGGATTAGAGCCAACACTAAGAGCGGAGGTGCTCTGGGTCCTCGACACTGTGACTAGACACCAGTCCTATAATGCCAATGAGAAAATCAGAGAATTGTTTCAGATGAAGTTTCCGGACTCTTGTTTTTTTAGGTTGTGATATAGGCCTTACATTTTATTCATAATGGTCTCAAAAAGGTCTTAAGAGTCTTAAATTTGACTTGGTTAAACCTGCAGAAAACCTGACTTTCCACAGGAAAAAGGCAGTGTTGATTTAATGAACTTACAGTCAAATTGTAGGACAGTGCACTGAAGCCAGTGCACCTGCTGTGTTCTGCTCAGTCTGTCACTTTGGATTATAGGAAGGTGTTTTTTCATAACATAGATATTATGCACCTTACCAAGATATAGCACATAGCTAATCCTCTTCCTATGTATCTTTCATTCCACAGCATTTTCCAACACTTAATCCAGGTGGATCCGGATGCCTTCTGGTTTACTCTAAATGAGCTGCACTGCCCATCGTCCTACATCCCACCCCACCCCGACCTCCAGCCTGTACAGCTGAGCGGAATGGGTCAACCGAGAGACGAGTACTCGGACAACGTGCTGAAACTGCTGAGAGAGGAGTTTGGCTCGGTTGCTGAGAACAGTCTAGCAGCCAGTCAGCTAATGAACTAGTGATTGATGTGATTGACTCCTTTCTCACATGGACAGCTAATTGAACCACTGACTCCAGCAAGTCTGTTTACTAAAAGAAAATCTGACAATGGTGCCAAAAACCCCCGCCATCAGATAAGGTTGTGATAACCTTCATGCTCTACACAGCTCTGATAAGCAGCAAGTTACAAAGGGAAAATATCAATGAAGCACCTCTATGGCTGTTCACTCTCCTGCTGCAGGTGTAGAAACCAGGAACACTTCTGACAGGTCTTCTACATTAGGAGACATGCAGTCACAGTGCTGATGTTTTTCATTTCATTTTTTTTTATGTCAAGGCACACAGACATATACTCAATGGAAATGTTATGTTTGCTATTCCTTTTTTTTCTTTATTTTCTTAAAGGTCCAGTGTGTAACTTGTTTAGTTGTTCATTATCAAAATCTGTGTTGCCCGTTCACAAACCTTTTTCATGAATATTTACCACCACCATCAATTCCAAGTATTCCTTTTGGCTTGAAATTTTACATTTGCATTCGCATGAACTGGGGTAGACACTCCATATTCATGCACCATCTTGAAATACGTTAGCTGGTAAGGGACATACAGGACATACTGCTCTGAATTTCGCGTTTTCGCTGTCACATGATAAACTCACAGGTGCTGCTAATGCTGCTAATGGGTATCGTAGCTTCTCGGCCCCGGCAAGTTTGAAGAAGGAAACATAGAGGACCACGTGTATTCAAAATCCAAATTTCAGGAACAGGCGTCTTCTTCTTCGCCCAGAAAAAGAAAAAGGATATTGAAAAGAGCAAGAGACCGCCTTTTTGAAGCGTGAAGGCTACCGTAGCTGTAATACGTACTTTGAACTGCGTGGTGCGAGAGAGTTGATTGTGATATATGATCTGGGAGAAATTCCTACACATTGGACCTTTTAAGAAGTACCTTTTTCCGACTTGGAACCGCCTTGCTGGTTTGAATCATGGGACTTTTATACAGATTAACTTGGCTGTAACAAAGAGAGTTTTTGTGACCCTGAAAAATTCTTAATTAAAATAATCATCAAATTACTACCATTAAAAATAATTTCATTATGCGTCGTGTTGCAGTCAAACGTTCAGTACTTGAAGGAGGTATCGAGCCTGAAATGTTATTGGTACAAACTAAAACGTGTCTGTAGCTGTCAGAAAAGCTCAAATGTCTGGCCAGATTGATAATCTTTTTAATTGTTGTCCAAAAATGTAATGAGCAACACTGTTGCAATGGCCGACATGTTCCTATGAATACTATGGTGGGGTAGCTATACAAAGCAGGGTTTCCTCCAGTGTATTGCAAGCCTGGTGGCCCACCAGGCCTAAGTTGCCCCCCACCAGGCCTAAGCCACTGGGAATTATTAATGTATTTTTAAGACATTTTTTACACTACACTTACAGTGAGGTGGCTCGGTTGGAAATTTAGATGTAGTTATTTATTTTTTAATATCCAGGTAGCTTTTAGCATTGACAATGTGGAGCCCTATGGAATCTCTATTCTATTCTTTTATATGTTATAGCTTTTTTTAAATTCACAATTTTGCGATTTTGTCCATGATTCTGTAATCGCAGGAGCTATTGGGCTCTACATTAATGCTGCCATCAGTCTGTGACTGGCCCGAGCCGGGCCCTTGTCAAAAACGACACTTGCCACCGGGCTAAACAACTTGTCTGGGGGAAACACTGCAAAGGCTGGAAGAACACTGCCCCATGAGGGAAAGCCCTCACTAACATTTGAGCTATCCTGCCACACACATCACATATGCTGTCTGCAGAAGATGCGTCCAGGTGCACCAGGTTGTGTAACTATGGGGGAATTGAACGCCTCATGACAGGGATAGTGGCCAATCTATCATTGTACCTGTTATCACTCAGATCCTTACAGGGTGCTCGGGATGTTTAAATTAAGGTAACAGGAAGCCCCCTCCATTATCACACCACCTCACTGATGCCTCCCCACCTCATCGCTCCATAATGAATGTATGAGCCTTCTAGTGTGAAACAAGATGGCCATGTGTTTTGTTTTTAGCTGGCCTGGCTTAATGCTAGTGAGCGCGGCACAGCGCCTCTTTATCTCTATCTCTGTGCTGTTGCTATTTATCCTGCTGCCAGTGCGGACAATAGCACAATTAGTCATCAGCAGCAATGGGAGTGGGGCTTTGGCAGCACCTATTACACACAGGCAACTGCCTAATATCGTTTCTCCTTAATGCACACAGACAGACACACACAGAGCATGGGGCAAAAGCTAAACCACAGCTGACGTACACCCACAATAACCCTTTAGATATAGAAGTGTAGTGACTGTTCAGGAGGGTCAAAATTAAATCTAAGCTTGTTGTGGCTTTTGCCTTTTCACGTCTCTAAATCAATGAGAAAATGACCATAGATTCACTGTTTCATATACAATTTATTTCATTTGATAAAGCCGTACAATTAGTGTGAGACCAAACATTCTAGAAGAAATGTACATTTTCCCTCTTTTTTTAACCGTGATCTCTTCTTTACAAAACATCAAATCAAAGTTACTCGTCGAAAAAAACCCCCCAAAAAAAACAGTCCCACTGATCACTCCTCCGTCCACTAAAGCACCCTCCCAGTCTGCAGGGACTGCCAACAATATCAGGAGTGCTGTAGTTCCTCTGATGGATAATACAGCATGGCCTTGAGACAGACTATATTTTGAGGCGGTATGGGCAGCCAATTTCCGTGTTTCACTAACATTTCCCTCTTCTCGCCCTCATTGCTCAAGGCTTTTTATCCAGTATGTTACGCACATTCACTTTGTCCCATTTGATCCCTTCAGAGTGAAGTATTGTGCACTTCACACAAGCCTCTAAGCAAAGAGATTATCAACAAGTTACAAAATTGGCAGAAGTACAATGGCCTCTTAAATCCTTTCAGAGCAAGTCCCAAACGGCACAAAATGAATCCCCACGTTCAAGCTCATTAGAACACTGCATGTTTGCGGCCCTGCACATACAGTACAGTAGTTTAACAAACACTGCTTAAGTACTAAGATACATAAGGGAAACCCCTTTTCTGTGCAGCTATGAAGAGAATATGTCATTCATCTGTCTGTACAGCACTTCTGGAGAGCAGTAAATCAACAGAAAACTGCTTTGGAAAACAAAGATCTATTTGATAGGACTTCTAAAGTAAAAGGATTCAGAACAGAATGGAATTTCTTTTATTAAATGAACCAAACAAATAAATGACAAAAATATTAACACACTGTCTTTGTGTATGGTTGGTTGAAAAAGTTTTAAGAAAATTACTGAACATGCACTCACTTTATTTCATATTATACAGTCATATATACAGAGTGGATTAGAGGCTTGTAGTGGAGAGGATTGAGGCTTTTTCAATGATTGATGAGCATTGGGCCAGAGCATCGGAATAAGGGAACTAAGCTGGGATATGAATACAGCACTGCTCTTTCCAAAAATTATCTTGCAGCCAGTTCACATTTCTTCCATTGATTTTTAGTGGATTCAGAGGCACAACAAGTCAGATTTTTTTTTTATTTAGTGGCACAGACTTTGATCTATTTATGGCTTTCCAAACAAATGGAGTCCACATGGAACAACAGGATTGATCAACACGATTGATTTCTCTCAGCTTAAATAGCCATGGATGGATTAAACCTGCAGCACAAGAGGTGAACAAAAACCATGTTTTCTGTTGAGCTGCAAATGTCTAAGCTCAAATGTGCTGTGGGGAAAATAAAGCATGTGATGTGTTGTGTTTGAAAAGCACACAAATGTGGAAGAAACCCCACACTGCCACTGTATTAACTCCAACTCAACTAAATTGAGGCTGTATCTGTCCTTGATGAGCACTGCTGCTCTGGGACCTTGATGAGTTTCTGCTGAAAAAAGCATGTTTCTTTCCCCCTGCGAGTAAACACAGAATAAATTGCATTTTACAAATGTTGCACCATATTCATGTCCATTATTTGAACACACAAAAAGATGCAATGAAGCTAGTGCTATACATAAAAAGCTAAGGAATCAGACTCGACAAGATTTCCAGGTAAGAATTACAGACGGTTTAGTTTCATTCAGTGCACACTCAGAATAAAAGGAACATTTTCTTTTACTGGGCACAGACCCAGTTACAAAAGGTATAACATTATACTTTTTTTCTGAGGGTGTATCAAATGAGAGAGTAAGGCAGTGGAAGAAGTATGAGCCTGAAAGCAGGGTTGTGTCATTTACAGTATCTAAAGTACAAGTGTGGAACAGAGCATGGGTTAATAGTAAGACAAAATCTTTCTTTTTTTGTTGGTGCTGTGACCAGAAACAGTGAAGCTGCTTAGATCTACACATCAGCTCCACTTGCAGAAAGTCATGAAGCCAGGCTTTACAGACAGTGAGCAGTCCAACCCAGACCCATGCACAGCAAGAAAAAGCTACATTCCCCAGCACAGTTTACAGCACTGTGCACTGAACAAGCCATACTGTACATTTCTAGGGATTCTGGATTTGTGCACACGCTTGCACTGTGTGGGAAGAATAGCTTTTTATGCTGTAACACACATGTTACGCAATCCTTGTGTAATCTATCACTCAGGTGTAATAAGCCAACATCTACAGTGCACAGCTTGGCTCGTTGGTGCAGTCATTGTCGCTATGGTTACTGTCTACGTCCCTCTTCTTCAGGTCTCTGCCTGCCTTGTGCTGCTGACTGATGCCGCTGTGGCTGTGGCCGTGGTGGGCCGGCGATGAAGGCCGCTTGCCGTGCTCCTGGGGGTGCCCGCGATTCTGGTGATGGCTATGAGCGTGCACTTTGGCGCCACCGTGAGACTCCATGCTATCCCCGTCGACAAACGCCACTCCTCCTTTGGTATCGTCCAGGGCCTCGAAATTGTCGTTGTGGTTACTGTTGATGATGTCGCTCTCTGGCACCACCTGCAGGTAGGCTCTGACGCGGTGGTGGCGGGCACCTGCGACATCGCTGAAGTCGATGACACGGCACTCGTATGTGCCCTCATCAGACGGCTTGACCCGGGAGAGGCGGAGTTTATGGGAGATGTTGCTTCCTACAACCTTCACAACCTGACAAAGAATGACGAAATAAAAAGAGAATAGCAAGAACATATGATGAGTCTGAAAAATAAGTCACAGCCTACTTAAATACAAGCATGAGTAACTTTTGTAGTAGAAATGCACAGTAAGTCAGAGGTATACAGTTGGGTTGCATGTGAAGTACTTCTGTTAGTTATTTAGGGGTAGAATGGTTCTGGAGAAAGCTGCAAGCAGCAATACCACCTGCCAAGCCATCAGCCTGTTTGCAAACAGGCACATTTTGAACGGGCATTGCACTAGCCTGTTTAAATACATATAAAAGGTGCCTATCATAAATTAGGCTTTGCTGTGTTTAAAATAAAAATAGGCTTAGCACATGTATGCAGACAGTTACATGAAGTGATAAGAGAGATAGAGAGCTTGATGCTGAAATCACTTCTATATTGTATGGCCTGGATACACTCTACAGCCGCACCTACTCCCAGCCAATCACTCCCACTCACACACACTCAGACAAAGGTGCTGCTTAACAAATTCTATTTGTGGTCCTGGAATTATGAAGAGATTACATCCTGGAAGAAAAAACTTCACAAGTTCAGAGAGAGGTGCTGTTGAGATGATGAGAGACTAGAGACATTTTGACATGTGACACACCAAGATATAAATACAACTTTGTTTATCACCCACCTTCCTCCCTGTGACTGCAGCAGATGTATGTGTGCCAGTCCCTGCATGTGCATGTATGACTGTATGTAAAAGCTTAATGCTGTTTTGTAGCACTATTCATTCAATTATCAGTTTGTGTCTGCATGTTTTTGCTCTGCTATATGAATGTGGGCCAACATGCATTATATACAGAAAGCTCATAATGATTTTCCAGCTGTACAGCCTGCAGTGTTCGGCTCCACACACACACACACACACACACACACACACACACACACACACACACACACACACACACACACACACACACACCACCACCACACCACCACCACAGCTGGTGCTTTCATTACAGCGAATCAGCAACAGCTTGCCTCTTGGGAGGAAGGAGAAAAGCTTCATGTTTTTGTGTGTGTGTGTGTGTGTGTGTTTGTCTCTGCACTACACATCTTTGCATATATATATATTTTTTTACTTTAAATGCCATTTTATTTATTTGTTGCTCATTTTGGTAATTTTAAAGTCGGTGGAGAGATATTGAGCGAGAGGAATATGTGTGGAGGTAACGTGCAGTAGTTCCATAATTCTGCTCATATCTGCAAGCAATTATAAGGAAAAAGTCAAAATTTTGAGTCACATTGTGCTGTCTTCCTTAGTAAAAGGCCCTCCCTGCTTGTTTTGAGAAAACTGTTCGCCTGAGTGAGTACCTTAAAGTCTCTATGGATACCGGAGGAGAAATAAAAAGTTCTGCTGACTTCCCAGCCTGTCCCCTTCACTGTTTATTATTTGGATTTGGTGTTGCAGTCATAAAGATGCAGAAGCCTTTGTAAGAATCTGAAGATGATGCATCGCAAGCCATGCCCACCAGTGCCGCCTGCTCTTTGGCTAACACTGTGATTCTACAAACCCATCAAGGATGAAGTGAACATGTTGATGTGTGGTCTGGGGTGTTTACTGCACTAAGAGCTGCAATGAGTGAAAATCAGTTTCTTGTGTGTAATAAAGCACAAGTACAACATCTGCGGATCATCCAGAGCAAGACGTTTTAATTCATGAGGGTGCCTTATTTTATCATGTAACATCAAGGCAAACAGAAGGCTTTTCTCAGATAATGACAGCAGAAAGTGGTTAACTCACACTTATCTTTGTAGCATCCTTTGGCATCTTCTCCTCAGGAGCCACCTAGAAAAAAACAAAATTCATTATTAATTCATTATAACAGTTAGATTTGGGGATATAAACATAAAATGGGAATATATTAGTGTTCTGTTAACTAATAGATAAATCATTAATCCATGCAGGTAATATATGTCACGAGATAACATTGTGCTTGATTAACTGATCTGTGATTCTCCCAAGTTTAGTTTTTAAGTGTCATGTATTCCTCAGGATTGATGTTTATCTTTTCTATTAAAGCTAGGAATGATGTCCAAAACTATATTTTAAAAAGTTATTAAAGTTTGTAAATACCCTTTAAGCTAAAGCCTGAAATAGAGGCTGCTGGTGGATAGAGTTTATTTACAGCTGTTGCATTATAGTTAATTATTTCCTATCAGAAGGCAGTCAGAGATCCTGTTATAAACCTACTTCATTGGTTGTCCAGGGCTGTCTGTCTGTCCAGTCCAGGTGGTTCCTGATGTACCACCACTGGATCTCCAGTGAATACGAGGGCGTTCCCGCCCCTCTGAAGGAGCAGGCCATCTCCACGTCCTGACCTCTTTGAGCACTCATATCATGAGGCACCTCTGTGAACATGGCTGGACAGACACAGAAGAAAATACAGTTGAAAAATGGTGTATGGCATTCAGTGCCGGTAGAAGAGCGAGAGTATAAAGTTGATGCCCTATAGCAGTTTTACCAGAACAATTCATTGAAAGCGGATATTTTTGGGTTTAGTAGACACACACACACACACACACATATTATTAATAATAAATGTATTTTTGTTATTATAAATACACAAACACACAATATACTGTATCAATAATTAAAATAAATCAATTGTTCATATTACTGTCTGTAATTGTAATTTTTCTGTCTGAAAAGTGTGGTGTCATGGGAGAGCAGCAGCCGGTCCTTCCGGCTGTATCAAGCCTTGCCCTGGCTTTGATTATTAATTAGCACGGTGCAGCACGGTGGCCCAATGGTTATCACTGTGACCTCACAGCAAGAAGATACAGGGTTTGAACCTTTCTGTTTGGAGTTTGCATGTTCTCTGTGTTTGCTCCGGGTGCTCCGGTTTCCCCCACCACTTAATTGAAAGCTGCTTTGGATAAAAGCGTTTATTATCACACCTGTGACACCTTGCTACTGAGATTAACTGAAAGAGCCCTGGTCTTGTCATTTGGAGGTTCACAGAGCCAAATGTACTGTATAAGTAATATTGCTTAAATGTAAAAAATAGACTCTAAAAGTATATCTACATTTTGACGTCTAAATGGTCTATGAGAAATAAGAATTGTGGCCGTTAGAGCAAGTTAAAGAGAACGTTTTAAGACGATGTTCTCTCTCCTCTGCACTGTAGCTGTGACATCACCCACACTAAGCAGCCCTTACTTTATTAAAAAGACACGTCTTTTTAATAAAGTCACTAAAATGACAAAAAAAAATCTCAATCTATTAGTAATAAGGAGACAGTATAGTGTCAAATGCTGCACTGAGGTCAGGAGTACAAACACTGAGCAGTCATCTGCATCTGCATTCATAAAGATCCCTTTTCAGTGCTAAATTTATACATGGTCTAGAGCAAAATGATCAATACATTTTAACAAGGCTGGGGCTGCAAAAATCATGTCAAATACATACAATACTGTATATGTTTGTTCCTGATGAGAAGTTGCATTATTTGTGTTTGTTTATGCATTATTTGTATTATACACAATAAGTGATGCTGGCTTGGTTTCAAATGTCATAAAAAAACATTTTTAAACACTAATGTAGTGGTCAGGAGAAAATGTTCTGACAACATAACAAGACAACTAAGATTCTAAGTCACCTTTACCCCTCCTCTATTGCCTTCCATTGTAAACGCTCCACTGAAACCCAGAATAAATGTCTTTTAAGGTTAGTAGCTAGTGATCCACCACACAAGAAATTACTAGCTTGATATAACTCCTCATGAAAATAATAGAACTGCATTTTCAATACTGTGACTGTTACACTTTACTTGAAGGTATCTACATAAGAGTGACATGACACTGTCATGAACGTGTCATAAACATTATAAACAAGTCATAAACGTTTATGACATAACGCTTCTTTTAGTAAGTGTCATTCGGTTTTTGTCATGACAAGTTATGGTTATGGTTAGGGTTAGGGTTCATGTGTCATGACTGTGTTCATGACAGTGTCATGTGTTCATGACACTGTCATGTCACTGTCACTGTCATGTCACTCTTATGTAGATAAAGTGTTACCCAATGTTTTCCAATCATGTGGGAATTCACCTTATACTCGCAGATCTGTTGTGTTTTCCCTTTGGGGAAATCCTCTATCACAAATGAAGGTTTTATTCCCATCTGAGATCAGGGCCCAAGTGATGGAAGGAAAACCAACTATTTAAGGTTACTGAAGTGTATCTGCCATTCTGAGCTGTTTCCTGACAGAAGAGTGACACTTCAGAGGATTATGTGTGTTTTTAATTATGCAGCTCTTCCTTCTGCAAACTTTAACATTTCTTAACTTTTTTGCTCCTGCTCATAGATTTGTATGGCTTATTCAGTCAATAAGAATAAGTCAAACCTGCACCCACTAAGTGCCGCTCATAGATTAACCTCGGCTGTTCAACCACTGAGGCTGCGCTATGGATCTGTCATGTATTACGAGAGCAGTACAAGCCTCAAGTCATACATCCCTCTTGTAAATTGATCAAATCTGCTTGTATTTTTCATTTGTGAAACCTGAAACGCACCAGGTATCGATTTGACATTACACAACCGGAGCCAGCAACAATGCCCACAGCCCCTCTCTGGCTGATAATATTCAAAGCTGGCACATAAAAACTGCTGTGTAAGAGATAAAGCCTCTGAAGTTGCTCTCAGCAATGAAAATCTGTCTTTTCCCATTTAGTCCACAACGCAAAATCCATGTACATTTCCGAACTGATGCTTCACACATTTGGAGACCACAGGAAAATGTGATAGTCATCACTAGTCTATTATAATGTAAGAGAGATAACACTCACTGAGCAATTTACAAAATCCGCACAGCAAATGCTAATCTGATCATATATACAACAGCTTTTACTGTATAAATTGGGAAAAATTAAAAGAACCTTACATTACCACTTTAAATTATTAATTATTAATATAATTACTTCTCCTGTTCTCTATATTCCATTGATTCTGGTGTGACAATGACTCACACGTGTGGCTATCTAATGCTGTATCTCTTAGTAATAGTCATCTCTAAGCTCCACACTGTCATTCTTGAGGACATAAAAGGCTGCGATGAGTTGGGTCTGCTCACCCTAAAGCGTTATCATTATCTCCAAGATAAACAGTGGAAGGCTCGCGGGCGATTGCTGCAAATCAGTGCTCGAAAGCTACAGTACGGCCACGTCAACCCATTTACCACGGGAGGAAGGGGAGCTGGACGGAGAAATTAATAAGAGAGAAAGTGTTCACGAGATTGAGAAAAAGAGACTGTGTGTGTGTTTGTGCAATGAGCGAGAAAATAAATCATCAGCAGAGATTGAATTAATGAGCGGGTGTTTATGAGAGCCTCTGTGTGTTTGTGAGAGACTAATATATCACCAGGGTAAGGGAGGAATTAATATGAGGCTGTGCGTGTGACAGAGAGAGAGAGTGGCAGAAGAAGAGGAGGAAGGCGGAGGACAATGTGTAAGGTAGCAGATAGCTGTGGGCGGGGGCTGCGGGGACGCCTGTTATTGTTTATTTCTTTGACAAATGGAATGTGGTAATTACAGCCGTGATAAAACGGGCAGGAGGTGTTTCTTTTTGGCTTGGTATTACTCCAGTTTACCTAAACCTCCACCTTACTCCATCAAATAGCTTGTTAGTTACTCCAAAAGTGGTATACTGTACACAAAGCACACACGTTTGGCTTAATGAGTGGGTGGGCAATATTTGTGGCAACAGACTGACAAATCAATGCACTATAGACTGAACATTGTGTCTTGTCAGACACTGGCGTGACTAATAACTTTAAAGCTCTACTAATCAATATTTTTTATAATAACACTCAATCAAATGATTCTGTGTAATAAGAAAGGAGTCAGTCGTAGTGATGAACCCACAGAGAATTGTTACCTGACTTTTTCAGAGTTGTGAGTCACATATATATATATATATATATATATATATATATATATATATATATATATATATATATATATATATATATATATATATACCAGGGCCCCCAGCATGTATGTCCCTTAGAATAATTTGACATAGCCTATTGTTTCTTAGTTATGTGGAAGCACAACACAAGAGAAATGTATTAGAAATATATTATACATTTATTAAACATATTTGCAGATTTTAAGAGTTATAGATTTAATAGATTAGAACCTATCAACTATTATTAACAAATAAAATATAATTTGTTTAACTATGAAGTCTTTTGTAATATCATAATTTAAATGAATGAATATGAAACTTTTTTACGTATCCCCCGACAGAGTGCCTCCCACTTTGAGAATCACTGCTTTAAACAACTCCAAATCCTCTATACGTCACATTTTCTGTATTTAAAAACGTATAGAAACAGAAAACAACACATTTTGGTGTAACAAGTCAGCTTAGCGATTCGCTCAAACTCTAAGCAAAAATAGTTGACTCCTGAATGTGGCTAACATTAGCAACCCCCCTAAGAACATCAAACGTTGCATTGCTCCTTGTTGGGTTGAGGCTAACTGTCTAAATTATAATCCCTCACACTACTTGTAACTGAAAATATGACATTACTGTAACACGTTACTAAATTAAGCTAAGTATTGTGTTACTGCCCAACACTGCTGACAACCAAAGCTAATGTTAATTTATCAGGACACTAGAATGTTTCAATGCATGATTAATCAACAATGACCTTCCCATTGGAAAAAAACCCTGGTAATTGTGGCCGGCAGTTTGTACTCATGAAGAGCTTTAGATTTCTACTCCATGTGTACGGTTAAAATGTAACCTCAGACATAAAAAAGAGAGAATTAATTTAAAGAATACATTTAAACTCTTACTTGATCAAATAAAAAATAATGTACAGGTTTCACTGTTTCTGTGGTTGGGGGTGGAACCTGTATTATGATGCTGATAAATAAATAACCTGTGTGAAAGCCTTATTGTAATGTTACAAAACCCTACCCCTGCACCACTGCAATAATGGTTGGAGAATTGGTTGCTTTGGTATAATATTAAAATGTCACTGATGATGTTGCACCTTACTACTGATAGCCCACTGGTGCTAATGATACTGCACTTTACTATTTTATAATGTAGAGATATTTGGTGTTGTGTATTGTTGTCGTGGGTGGGGGAGGCAGGGTTTAGTGGTCCTGTTGTTGTCTGTTGTCTGTGGTCTGTTGTCTGTTGTCTGTCTGTCTATCTGATGAGCTGTATGGTGCAAGATGAATTTCCGAAAGGATCAATAAATGTCTATCTGTAAATCTATCTATCTATTAAATGCTGACACAAATTATTATTATTATGACACAAAACTAGTGCACAATGTAGCAAAACTACTAAACCGATCTAAATAAAGATAACATCATAAAAGAGACATATTATTCTAATGTTATTTGTTGGCCTAATTATGATCATTGACTGGAGGCCATGACATAATGTACCCTTCTTTCTATGAGACAAGTTGATAATGAACATATGCTTACTTACATTTGTATTTGTTGCAAAATATAGATTCTGCCTGCTGCAAGATCGGGCAGCCAGCGGCATCAGCCTCTGAATGTCAATGCTGTTCAGTGTGTGAGATGGCTGGTGGTGCATCGGGCCGAACACAGTACTCTCAAAAGCATTTCACCGTCTTAAAATGGCTTCATAATAACAGCTAAGGAAGTGGCAAGAGTGTAGCGTGACTCACTCGCTATTGTAATTGTTTGTATGGGCATCCTCTATTACACTCGGAGAAAGAGAAGGGTATGTGTTGTTCAATTACACTTCTGCTAAATATAATTGCAACACTAATTTAGCTAATATCCCCTAATGAATAGCCTCTATATATTTAAATGTGAATACATTGGTGGTTACAGCTTCACTCAAACTGCAGGAGGTAAAATCTGCTGTGTTTGCATCTTTTCTAAGAGTGCTAAATGGCTAAAAGGAAAATTGAACAGTGGCATCAGCCTCTGAATCTGACTGCTGTTCATTATGTGTAGCTGTACATTTGAAGAGGATTGAATACTAATGGAGCCAGAAGATTGATCTTTTAATGTCTTGATAGAACTTACAGCCCATTGAAATGCTCGAGAAACTACAGAAAACCTAGGGTATGACTGGAAGAAAAGAAAACATAAGGGAATTCACCCTACTTATGCTCTTCTCCACTGGGAGGTCAGGTTCAGCAAGAACAGCAGCCATGGACCTGGCAGGAGTTTCATCTTTTTCAAGGACTCTACAGTACAGATGATGCAATCAAATCTGCAGCCACATACGTTCAAGAAGCTTTCCATAAGCACTCTGGCTACTTATAACCATGTCATTTATTCCTTTAGATTTAAAATAAAGTTTTGAAATCCTTGTTGGAAGAAAGGTATACCCCTTGTATCATAAGTGTATGGAGTTTTCAGCAGTACGGGCTTCGCATTTGCCATATGTTATCATTTCAGAGACTTTTCCCTTTGATACAAAACAGAACATTGCTGTTTGCAGCTGATGCCCTAGCAATTTAGACAGTGTCTACAGTAAATAACTAATTACTAGTATATTTCTTTATTTATCTAGTACCTCAGTGACAAAGAGAGCCAGGCCTTTATTTGGAACATTATTATATTAGAGACAGGCATTTATTTTTTATTTCCTCTGTTTCCCAGTTAAAGTGCTCATATTATGCTTTTTGGCCTTTCCCCTTTCCTTTATTGTGTTATACATCTTTTTGTGCACGTTATAGGTTTACAAAATGAAAAACCTCAAAGTCCACCCCAAAGGGACTTACCATCTTCCAGAGAAAGCACTGTTCACAAACTGCTCCAAACAGCTCTATTGTAGTCCAGCCATTACTTCTGTGACGAACGTCTTTGTAACACACGTTATAACGCTCGCCTAGCTGCTAGCGTGGCATGCCCTCATACTCTCCAACTGACTAGCTAGCAGTGCTTACCTAGGTACTGCGCATGTGCGACTCCCAACAAAGATGGGATACAAGTGTGATGCCTCACTCGGTAGCTAAAACAGAGAGCTCATCACACAGGGTGAAAAGAGGAGCTGCAGCAATGTGCAGTACAACAAATATATGGTGTTTTTTGAAAATCAAACCACATAAACCTTTTCTGGTACGACCTCTAAATACAATCATGAACCTGAAAATATGAATAATATGAGCACTTTAAGAGAAAGTGCTGTGGAAATGGACATTATACTGGATTTACCATGCAAGATGTAGCAGGCTACAGGTAACTTCACAGGCCTTTAGCAACCCGCCATTGTGTGTTACCCCTGGCTATTATTTGAGTTCTGACTTTTATAAGAGGCCTTCCATCCATCCATTATCTTTAACCGCTTATCCTATTCTGGGTCACGGAGGGCAGGAGTCGATCCCAGCTCATTTTTGGCAAGAGGCAGGCTACACCCTGGACAGGTCACCAGACTATCACAGGGCTGATACATAGAGACAGAACCACATAAACATAGACAACCACTCACGCTCACATTCAAACCTAGGGTAATTTAGAGTCAACATAACCTAACACCTGCACGTCTTTGGACTGTAGGAGGAAGCCGGAGAACCCAGAACAAAACCTAGTCTAACATGGGGACAACATGCACAGAAGTGCCCGATCCGGCCAGCGCTTTTGAACCCGCTGAATGTGTTGATATATTTTTCTGCATGTGTATGTTTTTGTGCATCCACTTAACACAAGGACATGTACATGCATGTGTGTGTGTGTGTGTGTGTGTGTGTGTGTGTGTGTGTGTGTGTGTGTGTGTGTGTGTGTGTGTGTGTGTGTGTGTGTGTGTGTGTGTGTGTGTGTGTGTGTGTGTGTGTGTGTGTGTGTGTGTGTGTGTGGACCTTCACCACCCTTGGCTCTGCCAGCTCCCCCACTTGAGCTCACTTTCCTGCTGTTTTGGCCCAAATCCCAGCTGCTGGCCTGCCTGCGCAGGTCAAACATTGTTTTTCCTCTTAATCAAATGAAAAAGGTTAAAAGGAGAACATGGCTTCCTGAGCCAGAGGGTTCAGCCAGAACACCAAGGACGAGTCGTTTTTTCTCCCTGTAATTCAACACAACAAAAGGTGCCACCTCTGCGCAAGAAATGATTACCAGAACTCAACGATTACTTCCTCACAAAAACACAACGGGTACAGAGTTCAGAATAACAATGATGCCTTTGTAGAACAAAGCTGTTTGAGGTGAATGTGCTTTAAGTATCTCTTGTTTCGCCACACATATCTGAGAGACACATCAGGCGATGAAGAGGCTCACTTAATCACTCAAGAGATTGCAAACAATATCTGAATAGAAGTGTACTGAATAACACAATATAGCAGTAGGTAATATTAAAGGATTGGCTAATCAGTGTATTGTAATCACAGAACAGTACATGAAGAAGCAGCATTTCTCTGTGCAGTACAGTATCAGCTCTCAAACCCCAGTATTTACTCTCCATCACAATCAGGAATAATACAGGCACATATACATCTGGCTTCTCATGCAGCAGGGGCTTTATTTTGCTCTGTAGGACCACATTAGTTGTCTGGATCAGAGCTCCCAGTATGACCAATAAGAAATGCAGGACTAGAGCTGGGGCTATTTATGTCCTCTGTGCTATGCATAAAAAACATGCAGCCTGTGAGGTGCTGTACAAATTCTTATTTTTTCATTGGCAACAGTGAAACAAAGGAGCAAGTGCAACATCTGAAACAGATATAAATAATCAACATTTTGTGGAGATGAGTTAAATATCTCTATCAATAATTGATTGAGGTTGCTTTCATACCACAATACAGACTTACACATCCACCATACAGCAAACAAAGATGGCCTATTTATCTCTTTATCTGTTGTCTTACCCTCAACATGCTGTTCTGTGTGAGTTCATCTTCACTCTGTATTTGCTGTATTTTTTATCTTCACCATATTTTCTGCTGCGGGAACTCAAATCCCTGTGGGTTTTATTAAAATGGCATCTCATCTAATTGTACTATTGTATTGTATATACAGTCTGAACATATTGAAAGGAAATATAGATAGAGTACATTTTGCATACCTTTGCTAATGCCCATGTACATTGCTCTTACACGTACAGTATACACAAACGGAAGCACACATTAATGGGCCTATATATACACTGTAGACATACTTTGCTTCCAGTCATAGACAATTAAAAAGCTGCTTGGACCGGATGAAATGTGTAGGTTGTAAAATAAATCATATAAATCAGAAAAGATAAGAGAAAAAAGTGCCATGTGAAACAAAGTGAGAGCAAGAGCAAGTAAAAGAGGATTGACACTGAGTCAGTGGAGGAGCTGACATTTTAGATAAAGAGAGCTAATATTTAGAGAGCTAATATGTTGATGACAGACCATAGTCTGGAAATGAATAGACACTTTTGGTGTCCTTTAACTGCTTCCTTTAACTGCAGCCACAGTATGCTACGGTGTGATATACATATATATATATATATATATATATATATATATATATATATATATATATACATACATATATATATATATATATATATATATATATATATATATACATACAGAGGGGCAAATTCACAAACAATGGATTACGGCCGCTGATAGCACCATGAATGCGCATCACTTGCAACTGCTATCTCCCCCGTCTTAAGGTTCACAAAAGAAATTGTGCTAATAATATTACAGCACAAACACGCCTATAAAGTTTTGCAGCTGAGTGCAATTTGCCCTTTTTTGTGTCTGATTGCAATTATCCATGTGGCAAAGTATAAATGTTGCTTTTCCCGCCAAGGACAGAATAGGCAGAGCAGAGAGAAGAAGAAAAATGACATTTTTAGACTGTAAGCTACAGGTCCTGACTGCTGAGGTGCAGTGGCATTCATCAAAACATTTTTTCAGATAGATTCATATTCCAGTCTGTCAGTGCTTTTGGTGTTTTCAAAACGCACACCTTCAGACTGTAAAAGAAGATAGCATCATTTGAAGCAGAGGAGGGAATTTCTTATAAATGGCTTCAGTTATCACCAACTCTTTGGAGAGGCTAATAATTTTACTATAACGGCGTGTGGCTATTAGCACTGACCTTTGTGAATTGAACAATGAATTGTGTTTTTGCAGTGAGGCTCTTATGCATAGAAAGGGGCCAATTTTGCACCAAGACAATATTTGTTGGCAGCATGGTTTCTCTTGGTCTTCTTTGTGCAGGTTTAGTGGCCGCAAAAGCTGTGCATTCCTTTTTTGAATTTTTGTGTGTATCAAGAACAAAGGCATAGACAATATGAAACTAAATTTAAAGCTGCACTAATCATGTTTTAATATGTATTTTAATATGTTAAATGTATTAAATGAGTCTGTGACATGAAAGTGGTCACTTATAGTATCAAAACCACAGAGAATAACGAGCCTATTCTGCAGTTTACCTCAGCTCTATAAAGTTTTTTAGTCTATTTTAGATCTTTGTTTTGGTTTTATGGACCAAATCTTTGTTGGGTGCCTCCAGATGCAGCAGGCAGCTTTTTTAGCAAAAGAAGCACTAATAAACTCACTGTACAATGTGTGTCTGCTGTTTGGTTCTGGGCAAATAAAGTTGCAGCCAGAAACACGACTCCAAACTAATACTAATGTTGCTCTGTGTCTGCTGGATGTTTAAAAAGGCAGTTGTTTGCTAATCTGTTCACCACAATTATTTTACAGGACTATTCAACAATATATGTTTTATGAAAAAAAAAATATCACACGTGTGTTCTAACAACAGAGTGAAATTTTTTTTATTGAAATTAATCTTATACATAATTAACGGTGCCTGAACCGATACTTTTTAAGAAAGTAAAAAAAGAAAACAAAAAAAAAAGGGTACTAAACAACAGTTGGTGACATTAAAGAACGGCTTGTTTATTGCTAAGGCCATATGGTTAAAATGAAATGATTTAATAATAATAATAATGTATAACAATAACAATAACTTATTTCACTAGTAAATTGCTGTTGAACGACAAAAACAACAACCAGATAGGAAAAGGACATTTACAATAACTTCAAATGCACCACGAGGGTGTAGTTTACCAGTTTCTTTGAACGCACCGGCTGTATTGTTTTTTTTTTTTTTTTTTTTCACCGTCTGTGTTGTTTCTCCGACGGCAGCTGCAGATTGTTAATACTGGTGTTGAATCGTCTACAGTAAAACACAGTCAAACTTTACACCGTTTAGCGTTAGCTGTCAGCATTTTAACCGTGTTTAATCCAGCTACTAGCTAGCAGTAGGCTAACGTTAGCTGCTATTGAGTATAGTGTTAACTAGCGTCACATGCAGCGGTGTTCGTGTTTCCTGTAACGTCTGTTTCAGAGCAGCAGAGAGAAGCGCAGACATATCAGTGGCACCAGATTTCCGTCTGCAAACGTCAATATGGAATGGATTCATCTGCGTTAATTTTTTTAACGCGTTATTTTTTCTCAGATTAATTAATCGAAATTAACGCGTTGTTTTGACAGCCCTAATAAAAAGTATACATTATTAAAATTAAAATTAATGTAGCCATAGGACGAACTTTAATCTGAATGAACTCTATTATGAAGGAACTCTCAGCAGGTTAAGACACACAGTAGTAATTTCTGACACATTTGACCCGTCTCTGCAAAACCACATCCATCATCCTACTATACTGTACTGTCTCTCTGCTTCTCCCTATACTCATTTCCATCCAGACTCGCCAGGCAGCTCCTCAGAAATAATTAGCGCCTAACGAGTCTCTCACACGGCCTTATAACAAGCTTCACACTCTAATAATGAGCCTCTACACAGTTCTGTGGTAAACAGCTGCCATCAGTTACACAGATAACCTGTCGGAAGCCTTCAGCCCGAGCAAACCCAAAGACAAACCAGCCTGAGCAAGCAGAATCCGTGGGATTGTTTTGTCTCTTTGGAACACGTTTGGCTTTGCTTTTTGAAGATTCGCTAATGAGAAACCACAGATGAATTCAAATTAGAAAGGCACAGTTGGAATTTGCTGTGCCTATTGCCTATTCATAGGTCTACAATTCTTCACAACTTTAATCAGCAGTCCAAACAACACAATGAAATAATGTGTTTCCACAGCACAATGAATGTAAAATAGTTTTGGGGGTTGGGGAATTGAGAGATGCCGTTTCAAAACATTATGAAAAACAGACCAGTTTTTTTCCTCCAAAGCTAACTGTCTAGCCTGTCTAACACTTGGACGTGGAACAGCACTTAATCCTAGCCATTCTGTTATTTGTCATGGCGTTAACACGGTTTTTCAAGTGGTGAAGATAATCTGACCAGTTTGAGAGACACATTTGAGAAGATATAGAGCATTTTCTTTGTAAATATAGAAAATGTATTCTCATTTATGAAGGATTAACTGGTTTCTGTGTTTAAACATGATCGCAGTTGACAGTGATGTAACGTATACCTGCCATCTATCGTTATAAATCTCTTTCTGTTCATGCTTCACCTTGAAAAACACCCAGAAATGTGTCCTACTGTCACCAAGAGACAACAGTATTTTCAGAAAAATCTGCTCTTAGAAGTTACTGAAAAGGACATACACACATCATGGTGAGGTGTGTAATGATTTTTACAAGCCTCGATGAAAATGCCCCGCGGGGTGTGTATGGGCCTAGCTGAGCTAACCAGCCATAAAATAATGATGGATGATACGAAGGTTTAAATGACCGTGTGTAAATGCCACCGTGTTTATGAGCCGTTTCTTGGTGTTCATGAGGGTTTGTAAAAGGCACACTGCTTGGATACTGAGGGCCTAATTTACTAACACTAGCGCAGTTTGCGCTGCGTCTGTTTATGCGAGTTCGGTAATAGCGCACGCTATGCTTCCACATTTTGCGTAGTATTTATCAAACCTGACACCCATCAGGCAATCAGCGCATACTACGCCCTCCATTAGCGTGCCTCTAAAAGAGCAAACAATGGGCCCCTATGTATCTATCATGGATCTTCCTACGGGAAAAAGAAAGTGCAAGCTTAAATTTAGTGAAGAAGAAATTAACATCTTAGTGCATGAAGTAACAGCAAACCTGAACATATTACAGGGCAGAACATCCACACCCTCAGAAAAAAATTCAATTTGGATTGCCATAACAAATAAAATCAACTCTTCATCATCTACACGGAGAGTAGTGGAGGAGGTAAAAAAAATGGTGGCAAGACATAAAGCGCAGAACAAAAGAGAAGGTTGCATACAACCGGGCACAATCGAGGAGAACCGGTTCAGGTCCACCAGAAATAGACACGCTAACTACTGCTGAAGAGGTGGTGCAGCAAACACTCGTTGCCGAACAGGTGGAAGGTGTGGACGGCATAGATACTGCTGAGATCTCTGTAGAGAATGAAGATATGTGTGGTTGGTTATGATACTGGTGTGTGGCGTTGGGTATATATGCATATGTTTAGCCTATATCATTAATATGTCAACCCAACCGATGGGGTTAAGTAATTAAAGAGTGTTATATAGTTAAATAATTGCAAAATTGCTTATCAAAAATGGAACAGACATGGAGCCGTTTTTCTTTTTTTGTGCCAAGTGTATTTGATGCTATGTTTGGAACTTGTCTTTTCACAGCGTTTGGGGAACCACTTGAACCACCTGGCCTGTCTCAGCCTCCTGTGCAACCTGCCTCGTCTCAGCGTCCTGCACGCAGGATAGATGATATTGATTGCTGTTGACTGAGCAATGCGCCCAGACAAAGGCCCTTCAACATATATCTGGTAATGTGCAGCAGATGAACCGTGAAATGAGACGGAATAACGGGCAGGTAAAGGAACTGGTTAGTGCAATGAATGGATTGGCCAGGGCAGTAACCAGATTATGTCGCCACCAGCAACAGACCAACGACTGCCTAAGGACCATTTCTGCAGGCATGGTCGGTGGTCTGCAGGGGACCTCTGGCGTCTTATCCACACCTGCAGCATCCACATGTGCAGCCTCCACATCTGCGCCACCTAAACCTGTGCCATCCACCCCAGTGACACCTGAGCCTCTTCCAGTCACATCTACGCCCACACGTGTTCTAAGAAAAAGAAAAAGGCCTAACTAGGCAAACAGTCTCAGTTAAAACATTGTCAAACAAATAAAAAAAGAACACAAAAAACAATTATTCCAGTCTGGCTTGATTTATTTACTCCATTTTTTATTTTCAATTTCTACCTAACAAAGATTAACTGAAGTATCTGCCAATAATTTCTTGTCGTAAACGTCTGCCTTCGGCCATGTCATATTGTTGGGGGGGGGGGGAATGCGATGTCCTCCGGTGGCTCCATGTCCTCCAGGGGTATACCATGGCGGATGGCTATGTTGTGCACTATGCAACAAGCCACCACAATTTTGCACACCTTCTCCGGTGTGTATGCCAGCGCTCCACCTGTTCTGTCTAAGCAGCGCATCCAGCTTTTCAAAACACCAAAAGTGCGCTCAATCACCCCCCTCGTCTGTATGTGTGCGTGGTTGTAGTTTTGTTGTGCTGCAGTTGTGGGGTTAATTGGAGTCATTAACCATTGATGTTGGAGATACCCACCATCACCTACAGCAACATATAGAACATTACAGATATAGCACATTCTAAGAAAATAATGATCTGGTATTAATGCATGAGCAGTTGGATAATACTGGTATATATGGCTGGACAAATTATTTTCACAAGGGAAATTAAGGTTCACTGTAAAACATCTCCAAACAATGCTTACCAAGTAGCCTTTGGTAGATAGCACTATGACGGAAAATGAAGCTGTCATGGACAGACCCAGGGAATTTGGCGACGACGTTGATGATTGACATGTTGGCATCACATATGACTTGAACATTCATTGAGTATGTATGCTTCCTATTTCTGTAAACGTGCTCGTTGATTGAAGGTGGGAGTATAGGGATATGAGTGCAATCAATGGCTCCTATAATGTTCGGAAAGTTTGCAATGTGAAAGAAATCTTCTTTGATGCGTCTTATTTTGGCATCAGTAGTAGGGAAATTGTATTTGTAATTGTATGTATTGACCAGTGCGCCGTAGTAATGCGTTGAGTACCTGGGTGAGTATGATCCTGATGTCAATATTTGTAATGTTGCCAGGAGTTTAACGTGTGCTGGGATGGAATGTGAACGCTGAGTGAGAGGTTCCAGGTCATCTTTGATTTCATCCAGTAACTGAATTATTGCATTGCTGCTTAAACTGTAACGTTGGATGATTTGTTGTTTGCTTAATTGGAAAAGAGTGATTCTCGTGGCATAAATCCTGTCTGCTCGCCGTCTTGGCCTATGTCTTGGCCTTGCTCGGATCACTGCTGCCATTGAGGTAAATTTGAACACACAGGAAAACGCGCTCTCTGGTTTAGACCTGCTTTTAAGAGGTGGAGAATTCCCCCCGCAGAATAGAGGCGCGCTCTTACTGGCAGTCTTTGTAAATACCACGGAATATATAATTAGGCGCACTTTACATGTATCCTCCCACCTTTTTGGGTGGAACTCCCACTTTCCCCATGACCCTCCCACGAACGCATATTGAAAGCGCAACTTGTCTCTTCTCGCTCATGTGGAAGGCAATCGGCGATTTTACCCGAGTGCGCCCTGTTTGTAAATAGCCCACATCGGTTACGTCCGTCTTTGCGACCAATTAGCACCTGGAAACAGGTACAAACGGCTTGATAAATCTATCCCACACCAAGGTTATCAATAATTGGATATTTTCGCCATACACTTCTGTTATGTCAAACGTTATGTGACCTGTACCTTTCTTTACTCTCTGTGAAGCCCATTCAGAACAAAATGCAACTTCAAATTCGTGTGCCAAAAAATAATCTTAACCCAATGGTCCATTTACTAGCTTCTTACGGAGCTTTCAGCCGTATGGAAAGACAGGAGTCAGTGCCTGGCTAGAGAAAGATCAAGTTGACATTATTTTGCCGCACGTTGTTCCAATGGTCAAGAATGAACTTCTAGCTCAATGTGTTTGGCTGCCACTGTACATTTATTTAGAAGCAACCTTTGCCCAAAGTGTATCCAACTATACAGAGCTGTGATCAAGCCCAAAAAATCAGGCTCAACCCTACATGAACCCCTATTATTTCTGTCCAAGCCCGACCAGAGCCCAGTTAAATTAATTAATATATAACATTTCTACTGTAAACATGGATACACAGCCCAATTCAAGCCCAGGGGAAAATTACAGCCAGCTCTACCATAGAGACCAGCGCTAAATGTCATCGAAATCTTTAAGTGTATTTCATGTTCAGTGCTACAGTACAAGTGCTTATTATTATAATTATTATTATTAATAATAATAATTATTATTATTATTATATGTGCTTATTTATATTTATTTATACTAATGTATCTGACATTGGAGTTGCATCAAAGTGTTGTAGTATGATTGAGGGAAGCAAATACAGCCTCAAAAATAATGCTTAACTAAATATCAGCATGCTATCATGCACACAATGACAGTGTTAGCATGGTGATGTTTGGCAGGTATAATGTTTACCATGCTCATCATCTTAGTTCAGCATGTTAGCATGCTAACATTTGTCAATTAGCACTAAACACAAAGCACAGGTGAGTGTGATGGCCATGTCATTAGTTTGGCAGATATTTGATCAGCAGTATTAAATTTAAGCCTGGTACAAATAAAAACAAATAAATAATAGCCAAGCCAACAATTAAAGTCTCACAACTTAAGTATATCCCTTTTTACAAAAATAAAGTATCATATTTTGTTAGAAATAGCAACAACTTAGTATCCCTAAAAATATGCACATTTGGAATAATCAATAAAAATCCAAAATGTGGAAATCAATTCAGAACCTGAAGCACAAAGGGAATTAAACATATTTCAGACAGTGTGCATAATAACGTTCAATCATTCACCAAACTAAAGAACAATGTTTGTACCGTGTGTAGGGTTGATTTGATGAGACACAAATAAGACAGAAGTGCTAAAATCAGTATATATTTATACAGCTTTCACTACTGTTGATGTTCGTAGTTCAAGTAGCCATGTTGGATTAGGATGTCGTTGTTGGTCAGATTCTCCCTAGTGTCAGAGTGGGAAATCCGACTTCAAGGGGGCGTTCCAGTTGACATTTCCGACTGGGAACTCGGAAATTCCGACTTCCCGGTTAACTGGAATGCACTATATAACACAAAATGGAAGAAATGCTTAAGCCCCACATCTCACAAACAGCATTGCCACTAATGAAAATCAATGGTTAACACAATACAAACTGAGGATGAAATATATATATATATATATATATATATATATATATATATACATACATAGAGAATATAATATATTATACAAGAGATGAAATTCAGAAGTTTGATTCCAGCTCCTCCAATTTGTGTGTGAAGTGGGGATTTCATGACCCCCTTATGCACTTCTTCTGTACAAAAGTGGACAACATGTGGAGGGGAATGAAAATGGATATCTATTAACTGTCACCTGAGATTAATAGTTTATGTTTTCCTCTCTCATTTATAAGCTCATTTAAAAAGACAAATTTGTGTGTACTAAATGTACGAAATTTCATGGCAATCCATCCAATAGTTGTCATTAGAAACCCAAACGGTTACCCTCAGAGTTGTTTTAAACCTCCCATGTCTATGTTGCTATGTGCCCTGCAGTATTTCTCCTCACACATCTGCTTCTCCCAAATGGCTCAGTTTCCCCGTTTCCACCATTACAGTGTACTAGCTCACAGCAATAAAAACACCTCACCAAACATTCAGTCAATGAATTTGAAGGTGTTTAGCTCACCCCGAGAGTGATCAATAAAGCAATCTCCAAGGCGAATCTATAGCAGCTCCCAATAGACACAGCTGTGCAAAGTGTAAAGATACAGCCATGTGTGCAATAGTACAATAAACTAAATACCAGTACCCAGGCAAGCTTTTTATTCATACATTTCTTTCCTTTTGATATTTTTTGCAGTATTCTTACTTTCTACAGCAGTGCAGCCACGAGGAGGACTAGTTACAGAGAAGAAATCAGAAGAGGACATAATTAAGTCAACAAGAAGAAGAGGCAGAATAAAAGAAACAGGCCTGCAGAAATCACAACAGGAAGCATCTTTCTTCTTTCGCCTTGTGTGTGTTCTTCTGGGCCTGGCATCGGCACCAGAGAGGAGACATAGCAGGGAGACGGGACATATCAGCAATCAGTATCTAATCTCCCTACCCTCTCTAATGCACCCTGGAGTATCTCTCCAGCACCGACACAGGCAGATAGATAGAAGTCGACATCTGCACAAGCTAAAACCAAGCACCCGAGCTTTACAGCTAAAGGTAAGCTTTCCCTGCTGGGTCTGACTCAGAACAGAAGGGGGGCAAGTTTGGGGGATGAGGATTGGATGGCTTGAAGAGATCTTAAAAGGCTGAATCAGCTGGGCTTGTTTAACGTCTTATTTATCAATCACTTCTTTCCCTGGGGCTTTTAAGTCTACATTACAGAAACTACCTTCGCGAGAACCTTACACAAATCTGAACACTTTACATCTTATTTATTGCAGCTAATTGGGTGAGACAAGGCATATTTAAAAAGCTCTAAAAGGAATGTGTCAGAATTTTCAAATAAGGCAAACACGTACTGCCACAATTAAACACATAATGCTACTAGCTTCCGGGAGGTTGTTGAAATATGTAAATTTAAACTGCAAATCCCATTGTTGGATTGTTTTTCCCATCTCTGCTGGATTCCTACAGTGACATGCATTTGTAGCAAAGGGCAGGGGTTAGAGACAGAAAATAAGAGGAAAATTCAAGTCACCTTGAAAATCACAACTGCTAGCCACAGTGCACAGTGGTAGCACCCTTTATTGCCCTCCTCGGTCCTTCCTGAGGAGACTTGAAGACCTACACTGTGACAGGAGTTGTATAATTAGACGCGTCAGAGAAGACATACAGGAGCTTAATTCATAAATGTTTCTAACATTTTAATAAATAATATTATATTACTGTAAGTAGGTTTCTACTTAAATTGTCTTATACAGACTAAGCCAAGAGACAGTTTTCATATAACCTACATTCTTTTAGTAATGAATGAATTCTTGGGTTTAAATAAAGCAGTTGTTTCAAAGAAATTCCTATGTAAATTAAGACTCTAGAATCACTTTACTATCCCACAATGTAAGAAACATGGAGTGAGCTTTCACAACAGATCAACAACTGCTTTTACATTTTACACAACTAAAACTAAAATAACAGTCTCAGAACGTTGTCATTTTTTCCTTATCTGTTTGAAATGAGACACTTCTTAAAGCTATAGTGCGTAGTTTCTGCCGCCCCCATGAGAAATTTTAAGTAATGACAACAACAATGTTGGCGCATCCACATGATACAGTCTTCCATGATCGTGCACAACTCCATCCCTGTCTTGTGTTTTGGTTTGTTTTAGTTTTGTCTGTCTCTAATTGTGCTGTTTGTATTGTAATATAGTTTTACTTTATACATTTATAATATTGTGTATGTGAAGCACTTTTTAACTGAGTGTGTTTTAAAAAGTACTATATAAATTAAGCCTTACTTACTTACTTACTTACTTACTCTGATGACACGTCGTTGGCTGCATTAATAATTTGTTTTCGCATTCCCTAATATGACTACTGACACTGATGAATTTGTTTTGATTTTGTTTATTGATTTCCAACAAGATCTGCAGTGTGAAATTCTTCTTTTTACTCTTGGGTTTTTGTGAGTGAAACTTGTGCATAAACAAAGCGGAACATGTAGGCTTATATAGAAAAGATGTCAATACTGATTATCAAAACTCCCAAACATACACCTACTCTTAAACATGCGGCATTCATCAGGGTGAAACAAATGATTTAGGACAAATCTGCACAGTTAAGAGCATTTGCTGAATCTGACTTAAGCATCTTGTACAAGCAAACCTTAGAGAAAAAAGAAAAGAGATTTATGGTTTACATATGGATTACATGAGAAACACTGACTGGACACTGCTTAAATAAAAAGCTTCACACAGTTTTGATTATGATAATAAAGGCTGAGAAAAGGTCGAGCGTCGAGTTTTGAGGTTTAGGTACACCTTGTTTCATTGAGGATGCTATTCTGTTTTTTGTACAAGGAAAAAGCTACACGACAGTGAATGTTTACAACTGCAAATATAAACAGCATGAATCACCATATTCAGCACTGGTTGAAAAGGGGCCATTTATAGATATTGCAATGTGATGTATTGGACGTCATGTCAGTCGCGGATGGGCTGTACATCTTACTTTGACATGGAGAATGATTGATGCTCTGTTTGGTTTGACTAAGAACACAGCATTGGTAGTTATGGAGCTGTTTGAAGAGAGCCAAAAGAGTCTCCCATTATCGCCACGCTGTTAAAAGCCAGAGCTGAGAAAGCCTTTGTGCTTAATGCTGGAGGCGTACAGGCAGCAACAGGGAGAGGAGGTGGAGGAGGGGGGGAAGGAGGCTTGTTGGTAGACAGCTGGAATCGAGCCTCCCTGTCTGGCAGGGAGTGGTGAAATTCTCCTCCACACAAATCACACCTCCTCCTCCTCCTCCTCTTTTCCTCTCGGTCTTGCTCCTCCTCCTCCCTGCAGGTTACTGCTGTGCGAGCGAGGCTCTCATGGGGCCAGCTGACAGCACGGACAAACAAGTGAACTGGCTTGTGGATGCACGCACAAGAAACACACTCGTACACTATATTTCCAATACTCACTAAATTGAAGTACATATTCCTGCATACACATAACACACAATGGGCTTTTTGAGAGGGTGCATACAGTATATACAATATATTATATCTGCGTGTGCGTACACACACACACACACACACACACACACACACACACACACACACACACACACACACAAGCAGATGTCTAGGCAGTCACAGGAGGTTTATCAACAGGGCTCCCTTACACTCCTTTCCTTCTCTGCATCTATTAAGGCTGACGGTGACGAATGACAGAGATTACAGGACAGACTGCCGTTTAGCTTCATCACAGAATGAATGTAATCAAACACAGAGACACGGAGAGCATCTCGAGGGAACTTTACACTCTACAAAATGGAGGCAGGACAGGCAACAGGACAGACTGTGAAAGGCTGTGTACTTTGTGAAAAAAGACTGAAATACAAAAAGGGATTTCATATGTCACACCTGACCTCTGGCGGACGTGTTGGAGATCTTCTGTGATCACACGTGTTGATGATTGAGCCTGTGTGGCTCCACTGGATCATCTGAAGGTCTTGGCCGGTATTTATCAAGCTTCCCAGAGCACAAAATCAGACTTAACCAGCCAGAAATTCTTAGAGTGACGTATTTTTGGTCCAACGTTTGTGCTTATTAACACAAGCATTTTATTAACTTTCAACACACACATTTACTTATTTAACTCTGCTGAACTCTGCAGGCCCTAACCTGTTAGGATTTGCCAGGAATTGGCAGTCAGGGACATATGTTTTGGGAACACTCAATGACATAAGCTTCTTCTAATAAGCTTATTGTGTTTTGACAAGAATGGCATAATTTGTGTGACCTGTGTGGAATGTAATCGCTCTATGAACAAGAAGAACACATGCTGTCTCCGCAGGAACCAAGGTCTTTGCAAGTTTGCGCTTTTTGGCAACAAATGCAGCTTTGCAACAGTGATTATTTGGGTCTTTTACAGCTGACAATTTTGGAAATAAGTAACTATAATGTGCAGATTAATTTACCCCCCCATCCAGTTTTAAAAACAAGCTGCAAACAAGCTTGTGTCTCTTTCTCACAGCATCAGTGATTCTGCTGCTGAAAGTGTAGTAAGTCTTACTCAAAGGGAGAAGTGTTTTTAAGTCATATAGTAGGTAAACCTTGAGCACAATAGTAGGGGTGTTGAGATGTTCTCTTGTATGTACTATATTAATCTACAACAAACTGTATAACTATGTCTTCATCATCATTTTATTTTGAAAAAAAGAACACATTTTACTATGTAGTACTTTTCACAATTACCCGCAGTGTATAAAAAGATACCTACCCCAATGAAATGAACAGTAAATATGCTTTTCTTGTTTCCAATATGGTGGAATAATATAAAACAGGGCCGGGTTCTGAAGCTGTCAACTGCAAGATAAAAGGATGGAGATACTGCAGCTCACGCTTATCTTAGTTTTGCTAAAACAAACTCTGATAGTGCTCTGATTAATTTGCTTGCAATGCAGCTGCAGTATCTTAATGTCAACTTATAGTTTTACAAAATAAAAATCCTTGAAACGAGTTGTTTTCACATGAAACAGCTTGTTTCATCCTGTTTGCTGATTTATTTTCTCACCATAGCCACTAAACTATATTTAGATGTGGCTGATGAGCTCACATAAACCCTTTGGTATAATAATGCTGGAGCTGTGAAGAGTCTGGCTAGAGTTAATAGATATTAAATATCAATTAAGACTAATTTGGACTCAAACTGTCCTGTACCATGTGCTCATTATCCGCTGGCTTCAAATCAGACCTTTGCTAAATGCCATTTCTCATTCTTTCTCGTCTTTGCTCTCCTTCATCATGTTACAGAATCCAATAAACAAGAAATGCCATACTGTATGTATTTGGAAGCGAGGTGGTTCACTCTTAGGAAATAGCATTTGAAAAAGCAAAGCAAATTATAGCTGCAAGCAGCAATGCCAAACTCCAGACTTGCAATTTGGTCATGAAGGGGAAAAAGTGATTTAAAGGTTTGAGTAGTTGCTCAGAATTTTCTTATAAAATACTTAAATATAACACTTTTAATCAGTCAGTCAGCAAAAAAGTTCAACATGGCTCAACTTTTGCACCAACACAATGCAATGCCAACACTTTGGTCATATGTTGTTGTTTTTAAATGTGCTTTATGAATACATTTACAATGTAAACCGGCAGTGCACTGCGTTGGACAGTAGAGCACTTGCGAGCGCAATCACTGCACCAAATGCTGATTTATGCCGTGAAACGTTTTGAACTTGAACTTCGACTTTATCATCCTGAAGGAAATGTGGTTTGCAAGCAGGCATTTAACACAAAGGTCACAGGTAACTGATGACAATGAGCTGCAATCTACTATCAATGACATGTAAAGCAACATAAAATATATTTATTTAAAAAAAACTCAATATACCTATACTCGAAATACCAAAAATAAATATCTATGTTAAAATTAAAAATAAATAGCAGGATCAAGCAAGGACAGAAACACTACTGCCATCCTGTATACAAAAAGCAGACTAATACCAAATAAAGAGCCAAATAAAAGAGCTGTTCTAAGCCTTACCTCTGTAGGTAAGATAAAGTGCAGGTGTGCAAGGATAAGTTTCCTGAGGTATTTCAGGACGGTTCTGCTGCCTTGCCTCCAATCTTCATCTTTCTTCTTCCATTTGATTTACCTCATCTGGTCACTCCGGTTTGAATAAATGTGGTAGGCCATCAAATTGAAATGACTTACGATCACCCTCATTATATTCCAAGGCATAATCTTATGTACAGTCATGTGAAAAAATTAGGACACCCATGCTAAAGTTGACTAAAAAGAGGAATAAAAAAATCATCTTTTGGAAATTGATCTTAATGCCTTAATTAAAAAACATCCAACCTTTAAGGACACCAATTTGAATAATAAATTTGAATGAATAATGTATCGTAAATAAATAAATGTTCTTCCTTAAAATACAGGGGGCATAAGTAAAATTCCCATAGAGGCAGGCAGATGTTTATTTTTAAAGGCCAGTTATTTCATGGATCCAGGATACTACGCATCCTGATAAAGTGCCCTTGGCCTTTGGAATTAAAATAGCTCCACGTCATCACATACCCTTCACCATACCTAGAGATTGGCACGGTTTTATTTCAGTTAGCCTAATAGCTGGTTTGATTTGCATTGAGAGATGATTTTATGGAAAGTACCCCATGCCAGTCTCTAGGTATGGTGAAGGGGATGTGATGATGTGGGGCTATTTTAATTCCAAAGGCCAAGGGAACTTTATTCAGTAAGGCTGGACACAGATTCCTTGCTTGAACTGTTGATTCAATATAAATACCTAATAACACATTTAGCTTAACACAATCTTTTTTTAAACCACATTTGTGTGATAAACTAGTTGTACAAACTGGGAGGAGAGCCGCATCATTTTCAAATAACTGCAGTCTCAGTTCAGTACAGCTCATTACTTTAAGAAAAGAACATCAAACTAAAAAGCACCTCAGGACTCCAGACAGCAGCAGAAGGAGCCGACAGGGGAAAAGAGACACCTGCCCTACTTTCCAAAACTTACACAGAATTGTAAAGTAAATCATATTTGATTAATCAGAGGTTGAAAATACTGTTTGCTTGTGATAGGCGAGTGTCTGCCCTGCCTGCATCAGCACTGGATCTTTTAATTTTCTCGCCAGCTGCCACAGCAGTGACACCTCGGCCACATTATCACGTGTAGAAAGAGAGAAGAAAGAGAAAAGGAAGAAAGGAAAAAGGAGAGTGAGAGACGAGCGAGACACAGCCCAAAAAGACTGAGAGAAAAAGCGAAAAACAAATAGGGAGCACGACTTTGACACAGCAGATTAAAAAATAATAACAGGCGCGAAAATGTGTCACATCTATTAGGGACACGACACATCAAGCCTCCTCTGAGACGCCGAGCTGTCACACAGGAACAACTCTCTCTAAAAACAGAACGAGTGGCGTCTTTGCGGTGCTAATCAGAGCCGACGCTGGGAATACAACTCCTCGGTTGTAATCTATTTGCAGCGGTGACGCTAAGCTTCATTTGTGGGAGATTTCATTTCAGCAGCTGTGTTTGTCTTTCTGAAACTACTATTTGCTTGAGCTAATGAGCCTGACATCTTATACAGCTCAGGACAACAGCGAGACATCAGAGTTTATCAGGGGCGCACATTTAATCTAGAGGGAATGACATGACAAATGAAGTGCTTACATCAGAGTTAAATATCTAATGAGAACTGCAACAAAGCATGTCATCAGGATTAAAGTATCATGACATGGGTAATGTGGGAACTGGGAAAGTTTCTAATAAAAACCTGTTTTGATTCTGTCTATTTGGACTTTACAGGAAACTAACACATGTAGAAAGTAATCAGAATAAAATGCAATAAAAAAAGTGCCCATTAGCTGTTAATTAGTCTTGCATTGCCAGACCTTCCTCCACAGCGCTGCAAAGGAGGGTCTGGCGAGTCCACACAAAATTCACACGATGGGAGAAAAACATGCTCTGGTTTAATGGCAATTTTTTAAACCAATCACAATTGTATTGGCGGTGCTAAGCGCCGGATGGAGCAACATTGCCTCTGCAAAATAGCCTCTGGAAGGAACTTGTTTTTTTGGAACGTGTGGACGTTTAAGTTGTGCAACAGAAAACTCAGATTGGACAGATAGTCTAGCTAGCTGTCTGGATTTACCCTGCAGAGATCTGAGGAGCCGTTAACCATAGTCCTCATAAATCGACTGGAGTTTTAAAAAGTTTAAAAGCGGAAGGTAACGGACATCCGGCCAAAATGATCCAGCGGAATTTCCGGCGGCACCTGAACAATCCCGGAAATGAAACCTCATTGATATAGACTAGCTGTTAATTATCGTGTTAAAACCATATCATGAATGGATACAATTCGAGCTTGACCGTTAAATCTTGAAACTGGAAACAGCAGTTTCAAGTTATGGTCCACTTACTTGTTTGGAAGCTTTTGACACTATCTCACAGTAGCTCAACTTTTAAGCCAACATTAACAAAAAAGTCATAGTGGTGTTCGGAATATTGGATGTCAATTACAGTTCAATGAAAACTGAGCAAACACTAGCTGCTGATGAAGACTGTGATATGCCTAACCTCATCCATCTTGCGAGACTTTCGCAAGTCTTGGGTTTCCATCAACACGACCAATTTGGCTAACCTGGAGGTTTGTTTAAAGGTGTGTGATTGTTTGAATGTATGCAGATTTTTTCCTATCATAACTTATTTTTAGGGTCACAAGATATCACAGCAGACATTTTGACTTGCCATAGTAGGAAAAGCACAAGTGCACACTGTGCACATCCACTTTTATGAGCCAGCTGAGCTGAAATTTTAGGGAGACTTTATCTGGGCCTATTTTCACAACACTATAGCAGCTTATTAAATTGTTTAATTTAATGGCAGACTTAGCATATGTGTGGGTAGGATTATTTAGCCCCCAATGATGTAAGCTAAAGGATGATGTCAATATTTGACAGTAAATTAGACTTGTGTAGTAATGTGCAATGGCTCTATAGAAGCTACAGAGGCTGTTGGAGGATATTGCTAATGCAGCAACAGGAGAACAAATATAATTTGATCTGGCCTATGACGCCATTTTAGTTCAAACCAGTTCTCACATGGATGTTGGTTTGCTCCTACAGCATTTTGAGATCCTGAAGACATTTAACTGAAAATGTACTGGAAAGAAGGCAAAATGGCCACTGCAGTAGAACTGCAGTGAAAACTAGCGAAGCCAAGAATCCTGGGAGAGGAAACGAGAAAACGTCTGAGTGTAAATGTACTACTGGGTAAATCATCCCTCCAGTCAAAAGGTGATTTGATATGCAACATATACTCATCACTAATCCCTTGTCTGGAGTTATAGCTTTAGCACTGAGCGGTTTCATGGTTAAAGCATCCCTCTAGTAGCAATTCAGCTGGATATGCAGCATGCTCTCATCACTGATACCATGTCATGTTTAGGGCTATGTAGCTCCAATATTGAGCTGCATTCTCTCCGGCCAAACTATTCCTCTCTAAGCAGCACAGCCAGCTGCACACAGAAATCCACCCGGGGGACAGTTAAGCACAGCTCTGAGCGACCTCATCCACAGCCTCTCTCTCAAATGTCCTGAGCATGTCTCAGCTATGAAATGTCTGGGACTCCCTTCTGCATTAAGGCGCTTTGCTGCTCACTCTGTGTGGCGCCAACTGTCAGTGTCCTGCTGAGGCCTGGTATGGAATATATCTGCTTTATTTTTATTTGTTTTATAATGACTTATTCCTTAAAAGAATTGAGGACATATGCGTATTCACTTTCTTGCTGCAGGGCCTGAGAATATCGATACCACTCTTAGGCAATTAACTTAGCTTAGCATAAAGGCTGGAGCAGGGGAAACAGCTAGCCTGGCTTTCTCCAAAGTTTTACAGATGTGTTTACCAGCACCTCTAAAGCTCAAGAACCACCTTTTAGATTGTTGTGGTTTGGTGAGAGCCAGGCTAGCTGGTTCCCCTTTCTTCCAGTCTTTATGCTAAGCTAGGCTAACAACGCCTTGTATCCAGCTGCCTACTAAATGCACACGACTCAAAAGTGGTATGGATTTTCTCATCTAATTCCAATAGCTGTAATTCTCCAAATGTCAAAGTATTCCTTCAAGTCTTGTACGAACTCAATACACTAATGTTATACAGAGTTGAATATAAATTCATTCATAGGGAAAAAATAAACATAAAGACAGGCACACACAGAAAAGGGTTGTTTTTTTCCTTCAGATTCTTTTGGGTTGAGAAATGTATACATTCACATTTCAGTGATCAAGCCAACACTGTTGTATTACAGAGATTAGAGCTGGAAGGATTAGTCTATTGACAGAAACAATATTGAAAGTTGTTTATCAAGAAAAAATGCATTTTTCAAACATTCACTGGTTTCAGCTTCTCAAATGTGAAGATTTACTGCCTTTCCCTGTGTTATATCACTGTAACTTGACCTTAGACCTTTCACCTTGGACCCTGGGAAACCGCAATCAACATTTTTTGTCATTTCTTTTAACATGAAATTAAATGAAAATACAGAGGTTACAACCTTAATTATGAACAGTACTTACTGTACTGAAGGATACTCATTAAATACAACCAAGTCTAACCAGCAGGATTCAGTGTCTATCTGGACTACAGCTGCCATCTGCAGTGCAGCCAACCATTACAAACCAGACTGAGAAAACACCATTTACCTGTATGCTGTTCTACCGCACCAAGCTGAGTTTAAGGGTATTAGCGTGTGTGCATATGAAAGTGTTTTCATGTTTCTTTCTACACTGCCCACAGCTATCAAGCTGTCCAACTCAGCAGACCTTTGTAAATACCATGCAAGGCCTCAAAGATGGCCAGGGGCCTATTAGCTGGACAAGAAAGACAGAATATGTGAATCACTGGCAGCCGGCTAAAGGAGGGAAAGAGCATGATTGGATTCAAGCAAAGTGCGCCTGTCAGTGTGTGTGTGAACCACAAACAATACTTTGAACAACCACACATGTGCAGTTAGTTTGACTGGAGTTGGGTATTTATGGAACCAACCAGGAGATGTACTGTAGAGTCATTCACAGGCTACAATCGCACACAAATACACACAGTGCGTCTGTGTCCGCATACATACACACCCACTGTGTAGCAAAGAGGCTCTCCACAGCAGTATAATTAGGCCTGGTCACTGCAGAGAAGTTGTAATGGGTAACCTTGTCTGAAAATGGCCGGGGGCAGCACACATAATTGAGAATGGAGTGTCTATGTGCATGAGTTTGTGTGTTACAAAAATGGCAAAAACATTGCTTTGTTGTAAATGTGTTTGTTTCGCTTGATTATGTGTGCAACAGCACCTAATGAACGTGGGGTTTGAAGCCCTGTGCCTTGTGGGTACTGGGTAAAACCAGAAGAGTCTCTGTCAGACATTTCCCATTAAAAGAGTACACTTTAAAGATATTTAGTCCTTACATATATTCAAGGAACTATAAAAGCTCTCTGCTTATATAGTACAAGCACTTCCAGCAGATGTTCAGGGCCTTTGTTAAGGAAATGGCTATACAAAAGGGAGTAAAGCCACAGGTTTAAAGCACCAATATACAGTGTAGGCGCATAACAATTTAAAGGAATTGGCATTTTTATACATGCATATGCTTATTCTGTTGTTGTCTACATTGCTTGTGTGGACTTTGTTATAGCTAGAGTTGAGTTTGTGCGGCGCACTTAAACCTGACATCGCGGGTCATCCTTAAACTCCCAGTTATGTGTGAGATTTTGGTTGTCTTGCCCCAAAACAGGTATCTCTATAATTTTAAATGTCAACACAAATGCAAAACAAATATATATTTTTCTTTTTATTAGAACATTTTGTCAGATAGAGGGGTGCAACGTGTCATAGATGGGTGGGTACGGGTGGGGGGCACCCCTCAAAGTTCTATGGGGCTGGGCTCATTGGTGGGCCTGACTGTTTTCTTCCATATCAGCCACATGAAAGGCAGTGTGAAAAGCAAACACATTAAAGCAATCTTCAAAGTCAGTTTCCCCCAGATGCTTGAAGTCATGGGATGCTGCCTGCTGATTATGTGATGGGTTGATTTCAAAGGACTGACACAGGGCCATAACATCACTGCTTATAGAACAGCAGGATACTTTGGAGCATGAGATCCATGAGAGACAGTAGGTAGGAGAGAGGCTGGGTGTTCAAACCCATGAAAGTGATCACATGACCAATCATTTGAATAGAAGTAAAAAAATATTTTATACAAAATAATTTAGTTTAAAATGTCCCTAGCCCATTGACATCTCTGATAGAATTAGCCTCCCTAGCCATGTCCCTATCCATCACTTTATATTCCATGTACAGCTTTTTTTCATCAATGCGATGAAATACCGTAATTGGTCAGTTATAATACTAACTGGAACAGTTACGGTCAGTTTCGCCTGTCAACGTTTAAGCACATTTGCAGTTTACAATAACAACGGTGGCAGATTTCCCACTCCAGATTCCTAGTAATTTTTTAAACAATGACTTTTTTGATTGGCAGATTGTATCATTGTTGCTAGCCCTATGAGTTGGTTAAAAAGACGTCTCTAGCTGATTGGTTTCAAGCTAATGTTTCAAGCCAACTTATTAATGTGTGTTTTCATACATTAATAAGTTCTGTCACGGTAATCAAATGTGATTAACAGATTATTAGTTTTTTTCTATCCAAACATGAGCACTTCTCTGCCATTGTGGCTGTAGGTTTGGTTGCACATCCTTCTCACAGAAAACCAAATGCAGCAAGATGTATGTATGTTATGTTTAAATATTTCTTGCTATTTGTTGTAACTTTAAAGTAATCTTCCAAGTCAGTACCCCCCATAAGCAATAACAGGGAGAATGTCACAAGCAACATCTTCTGGCCTTCAGTGTAGCCTGTAATATGGATATTACACAGTAACCTATGATATGTGTATGTTACTTTGTGCACAATAGACTTGGATGATTGCTTTTTATTAATCTAAGCAGTATTTGAATAATAACTTCACTGAAATTGACTGACAAGCAGCCTTGAAATTGCATTGCTGTAATAATTGTGAATAAAAAGCACTAAAACAGCTCATTGCAGCATGTGCTTGGTTCTTTTAAATGCAACAAATATGCACAAATATGTACTGGCTTTTATCCATGATTAATTTACATTTCTCAGACTCCCTCCCCTACAGTTTAAGTCAGATAAATGCAGATAATCTCAGAACTATATTGGCATGGTAAGCAGTAGGGCTGTGTATTGGCAAGAATCTGGAGATACGATACGTATCACGATACATGGGTCACGATTTAATATATTGCAATATATTTCGATACTGTGTGCAAGGCGATATATTGGGATTTTTTTAAAGTATAATTTTAGAAAAACTAATATTTAAAAAAAGACATGATGTGCATAAAAGTCAAAGAAGTTTACTTTAGGTAAACAATTCAGTACACAGAAAATCAAACTGCCAGTTTGGGATTGTGGTTCACAGGTTCTTAGTGAGCAAATTCTTATATGCTAAAGTAGGCCAAAGTTCAGCCATAGCTACATTGCAAAAAGTCAGGCACTGCTAGTCACTGTTAGGCAAGGACACTAGTGGTGCATATCTAGACTGGGGGTAGGGGGTTTAAACACAACATAAACGTGAACCACTGTCTTACATGAATATTACATGAAAAATTTTAATTTAAAAAGAAATCCCAAAAAGAAATCGATATTATGTTTTTGAAAATCTATACAGTATTGCTAAATAAAATATTGCGATACTCAAGTGTATCGATTTTTCCTTACACCCCTAGTAAGCAGAAAAAAAGAATAACCGATGTCAAACCAACATACTTTAGCTTAAGATACAGTTGCATAGTTTGAAGAAAAGTCTCACACCAATCGGAGAGACTCTCCATGGAACAATGATACTTCACTAAATTTTGTGGCGGCGTGCTGGAGGCTGGGGAGCTCTCTCAAGCTGAAAATGACAGATCCTGGACCACGGATACATCACGTCCCCCTCTCCGTCTGCCTCCCTCAGTGAAACTGCCAACAGATGAATCCTGCCAAGTGCCTCCCCAGGAGAAGTGTATGTGTGTCTCTCTAAATCTGAGAGTCTTTATGTGGGTGTGTGTGTGTGTGTGTGTGTGTGTGTGTGTGTGTGTGTGTGTGTGTGTGTGTGTGTGTGTGTGTGTGTGTGTGAGTGTATGTATGTATGTGTGTCTCCACTTTGATGGCAGCGTTGGCAGTAATGTGTCTAATGGAAGATAAGCAACACTCTCTCAGACAAGTCTTTACAGCCAAGCACTTCCTCCAACATCATCATGCTGAGTGCAATAGAGGGAATACTCTCTCCCCCTACGAGCACACACACACACACACACACACACACACACACACACACACACACACACACAGTGTACACCCATGCAAAATACACACGCACACGGAATACGAGAGAGTGACGGTTTGGATCATCTGTCTCAAAGCTGCCTTTATCATCTCACACACAAAGTCTGCAGAGCCTCACACACACACACTCCGCGGGTTGGATGATGAGTCCTGGAGATGAGTTTTAGTCACGGAGGGACACCTCAGAGAAAGTGCAGCTTTGGATCGTCGTGCTCAAAGCTGACCACAATTATTTCTCCTCCAAAGTACGTCCTCACACCCACACACAGACACACACACACACAAACAGTGAAGTGCTTTGCAAGAGAGTGAAGGACAAGCGCAGAAGGCACTTATACTTATACTTAGACAAAGACAGAGGGAGAGTCCTTGGCTGCTGGCTGACCCCCACAGCTTGTTTGTGTTTGTGTGTAATTTTGAAGAGAGCATTCTGATCAAAGGGGAAGAAAGAGAAGAGGATTCATGGTTCATTTTACTGTGTGTAAAATGAACCATGAATCCTCTTCTCTTGTGTACGCAGCAAGCAGTGACAGGCGAGGGAAGGAATGAGGAGGCAAGAATGTTAAAGGACACCGAAGGTCTGAGTCCACATTGTCAAGCAATGAGTACCTGAGCTGTTGCTGTTAGGGTTAGACTGGTAAATCGGCTGTTTGTATCAGATAATAACGAAATAAATTCTGGGTAGCCTCTGAATCCTTTTATTTCTGCATGGAAATAAAAAAAATAGCGCTGATAACTTGTGAGTCCAAAAAGCAGTTTCAAATGAAAACAATCTGTATTAGTTTTTAAAAAAAACAATGCTGGTTAATTTTTACACTTAACAAACTTTTTATCTTCTTCTTCAAATTAGATAAGTTTTCTGAATTAAAGCTATTAAGAACTGTATTTGTTTCAGCTGATTTGATTCCAAAATAAACTTATTCATCCTTTCCTGGGATAAATTGGAAACACCATCCATTACATATGGTAATATGTTATAGTCATAACTTTCGAACAAGTACACCTGCTAATCTCCCATACAGAAAGAGAACTTCAAAGAACCTCCACATGAAAAAGGAGAACAGAGATGTGGAAAGTTTTTGGTAGCCTAAGCCTCCATTTTTCTCGCTCATGTAAACCCTCCATCAGTTTGAAAGCAAAAAAAGACTAATAAATGAAGAATGAGCTGTTATGAAGTGACTATAGTCAGGCAGTTTATTTGGATGAAATCAGTTGGATGAGAGTCTGTATGTCTGTCATCTTTGGCAGTCCTCTCTTCTCACTCCTCCTCATCACAGGACTCCCGTTGCCTTGTGTCAGGGCTTTTGCGTAGTTTCTCTTTCTCGCCCTCTTGAATGTGAATCCCTATCTCCTTGAGCACGGCACAGCAGCGTCTGTCACCGACTCCAAAAATAGTTTCAGCTAGGCAGAGTACGGAGACTGTGCCTTGACATTCTTTTCCTTGAGCTTTTAATTACATCCCTTGCCAGTTTGCATGTGTAGTCTTGGTTCAAGTACATTTTCACTGAAACCCATGCTTGTTGCAGTACTTGTACATTTACTTGATAGTCAAGGACGTTATGTTATCTTTCTTTTTAGCATTCAACAAGCCTGGTGCTCTCTCAATGTGGATATCTAAATCATCTCCAAGACCCTGTTTCCACTTTTTGTAAATGCGTTTCGGTGATCCGACACACATCGCCATCCACACCTGTCTATCGTGTGTCTCCAGCCGACCACTTGTGTTCAGATTTTGTTACTGCCTATGTCACTTCTGCTAGAAAGTCGAGTGCGCACAATTATTATGTCCACACTCTAGCCATTCGCATTAGCTGGAGATATCGCTGTAGATACCCAGCAGAATCCAACACACACCAAAATGCAATACCACGTCCTGCATTGATGACGTATTTTCCTGTTACATCCTTGTCGTGTATACATCAGGATGCATTGGCATTCACACTACAAAAGACATGGTCAAATGGGTCCCAGACCACCTCGGCAAGTGGATTGAGTGACCGAATCACAATGCGTCTTGGTAGGAGTATGCACTTGTATTTAGCACTGTCCACTTGTGATTCTATCGCCAAAGACAAATGTAATTTGTAAATTAATTAAGGTAAATTAACTGGTTCTAAGTTGAAGTGACGAGCAGATGAGGTCAGTCAGAAATTCTTCATGTCGTTTTCTTCAGAGACTTCCGTGACATCAAATGTACATATGTTGTAGGGCTGGGACGATATGCTTTTGTCCCGATTTGATTCTTTCCCGATACATGGGTGCCGATTTGATTTGTATTGCAATTTTCCTTTTATTGCAATTCTAGAAGTATTGCGATTCGATAACATTAAGTATTGGGACTTTCTTTTCCTTCTTTAACAAAAGCAAAAGTTGATAATAATACACTTCTAGAGACAATATATCATGAGACATTTCTAAAAACTAATTGTTTTCTAAGAAGAATGCACATCACATGTCAGTCAGTCAGTCTGATATTTATTTCATTTGTTAAAAAGTACATAACATGTATTTTCTGCATTTTCTGCTTTCAGTCTGTTTTGCTGGAAACAGATATGTAGTTGCCAGTACCACATAAACAGAAAATATTTAGGTGAATCTGGTAAAAAAATTAAAATAAGAAGAAAAAAAATCGAAGGAAAAGAATCGATTTTTAAAAATCGTCACTGTAAAGAAATCACGATACGTATGATTTTCAATTGCAATATATTTGTGTTCAATCAATATTTTTCTTCACTTTTTCACTCTGCTTGTAAGTTTCTGTAGGTGGATATTTTAAGACCCTGTACTCATTCATAGTCCACCGACACATGTTTTCACTTGGGCTTGATTAGACCTCTCCCCAGCACTGTGTGGGCGTGTAGAGACGGTTTGATTGACATCCACCTCACACCTTCATCATTCTTATTGGTACGTTGAGTTTGGTGACTTAACGCTAAATTCAACCTGAGCACGGGTCTAATCAGAATAAGTGAGAACACCTGTGTGGGTCTGCAGTGCCCTTCCATCAATTGCACTTTCGTTTTGGTAAGCTGTGGAAGAAGCCTTTACACAGGGGTGGCGGGTAATGTAGGCTTAAACCTACCCAAATTTTCCTTCCTAAAGATGCGGACAGATGGCTATTTTTGGCATTGTATTGTGACAATCTACAGGGAAATTCCCACATTACTAAATAGACATTAAATACGCCTTCACTGCCCAGAAACCATCAATCCCCACCTGAGTCTCAGTCATGGTTACACCAATACACACATAAACCTGAATACTAAGGGCGTTTTCACACCTGTAGTTCGTTTGCTTTGGTCCGAATCAATTGGTGAGTTAGTAAACTTGGAGCGATTTGCCCTTGGTCGGTTTGGTTTGGTTTGGTTTGACACTTGGAAAAATCCAAGCGTACCAAAATGCGTCATTACAAATCAGGCAAGAACGTCCAGCCCTCTTATTGGTCAGATATGTCTGGGGGCGGGATCAAGAAAGTAAATACAGGAAGAAGGTTCTGTGTTCTGATCTAGTGGTCAAACCAGCTCATTTCATTAAAATTATCAGACATTGTTTCGCAAGAGACGTGACTACGTCTGCTCTGGTCACCGAGACTTCGCACTGCTCTGCCAGTGTCTGTCTCCAATTTTAGCGGCAGCTGGTTTGACCACGGAGATAGACAGACGGCAAGCTTGACTGCAGTCTATTTCTGTGATAGAAACACTGCAAGCTGCTACAGTTTGCTGCCCTTCTGCATCGCAGATTGCTAAACACACCTGACTACAGGAGACATTAGCTCAGACTTGCGGAGTACATATAGTTGGTGCGGTTCGAGTACAGATCACGTTCTCATCACAAACGAACCGCTCCAGAGTTTGAATGAAAGCGTACCCGAGACCACCTCTTCAAGCAGGTCTCGGTACGCTTGTTTGGTCTGCTTTTGATGCGCACCAGAGTTCGATTGCCGTGTTCTCACTTGCCCAAACGAACCGCACCAGCGGGGCAAACAAACTCTAGTTCGATTCAACCGAACTAAAGGCTGTCGGTGTGAAAACGCCCTTAATCAACCACACAACACTAAAACCCAGGTAACATAAATGCACACCCAAAACATTAACAGAACATCATTAAAACATACTTCGACGAAGACAGGAAGCGTTCAGCACACAGTCCCTTGAGCCTTTGCAGTGCTTCAGCGCAGAGCACAGCCGCGTCCTGTCGGCCGTTACAGTATTATGCACACAACTACACTAATGTTAAAGCAACACCAAAGATTATTTTGTACCTTAAAATAATGTTTCCAAAATCGTTTCAGTGGTTCATCAACTTGTAACAGGGTGAACGGCACTTCTGCATTCGCTTTACGGACCTCTGCTAAAACCGCACTATGCAAGTTTGCTAGATCGGGTAGCGGATCTGTAGTTCGAATGAGAACGGTAATGGGCAATTCCGCTTCCAACCTGTAGGGGGGGGGGACCGAAGAGGAAAAGTGCTTTTGGTGTTGCTTTAAAGAATACAAACCCCTGTGTCTTCCGTGTATTCCCCGTGATTAGCCTACTTCTTGTGTCGCTATGACCACCTTCTCCACCTTTTGCATTTATTTACGCTTTTTTGAATGTGCCTCTGAAGCCCCTCTGTGTTCGTCTGTTTCGTTTGGTTGTCATGGCAATCAAAGGCAGTGTTGGGAAAAGGGGAATGGGTGCTTTGGGAGTGGACTAAAAAAATAATCAGATACATCAAATATATTGATGACAATGACGTAAATTATATTTGTCTACACTGAGCCTGCTACACATCGAGAAAAATTCAAAGCAGAAGAGATTAGAGAGACAAACATTAAGGTAAGACTTGGTTAGTTTTTAAAATGACAGTAATGTTAATAATTAATATTCTAAGGTACTTTACTGTGTGACCTCTCAGTGAAATATTCATAGGTCGTAGCTTTTTATTGTGAAGGGTAAAGCAGAAATGTTGAATTCTGACCATTCTGACATGTGTTGCCGTTGACTGTCTATTCGATTATTAAAGAGAAGAAGTGCAGTGCCGTCTCGGTTCGTAAGTTGAAATCCTCGTTTGTTTGTTTTTAAGATGGCCATTATAATCCAGTGATCTCTAAACAGCTTGCAAAGGTCAGGCAACGCTACAGATCATATCCTAGTTAGCAGCAATAAGCGCTTCCTCAGAGTGGTTTTACCAGGGATCATGTGTATGCGGCTTAATAGTCTATCCAAATCTACCTCCCTCCCACATTAGCCTACCCAAACCTCCACCTTACCCGCCGCCTATGCCTTTACAGCTTCTAAATGAAAAAGATTTCAGTATTAAGAACACATTTACTTTCTATGAAATAGACTGATCATTTTAATCCAGGTCATTGTTTTTCAATATCCAAAATATGATTGATGATATGATTTCCACTGTCATGTGGCAATCCTTGAAATTAAAATCACTATCACGAAGTAGATATAACTTGAATCACAGTTGAATTGCATCAGTAAATGGTGTAGAGCGGCAAAATCAACAAATTAATATGAAAATGTCATGGATTATTACTTTGCCTACACTTTGCTCATAAAGGGATATGAAAACAAAGCCAGGAGACGCGTATAAGATTGATTTTTAAGTACCAAGACAACGGGGACTGTGCGGAGGTATGGTGCAGCTACAGCAATAATTCCTCTCCTCTCTGTATTTAATCCCAGGCTGCCCTCCAGCGCTTGTCTTCTCAGTGAGGAGTATATACTGAGGTCAGGACCTAAATACATTGTCTCTACCTACCGCTGAGTGCCAACAAGCTTTAGAACTGTCAGCCTGTCCCTCACCTCTGCTTCCTCACCTGTCCTTTGTGTTTGTTCCGACACTTCCCCCCTATTACTGTAGGCTTATGTCTCTTTCTGTTTACAGACAGCAGCAGCCGTGTCTTACTGTAAGTCTGAAATAAACTTAGGCTAGGGCTGGGCAATATATCGATATTATATCGACATCGATATATGAAGCTAGATATCTTCTTAAATTTTGGATATCGTAATATCGTGATATGGCATAAGTGTTGTCTTTTACTGGTTTAAAGGCTACATGACAGTAATGTGATGTCATTTTCTGAACTTACCAGACTGTTCTAGCTATTATTTGCCTTTACCCACTTAGTCATTATATCCACATTATTGATGATTATTTATCTAAACTCTCATTGTGTAAATATTTTGTGAAAGTACCAATAGTCAACCCAACAATATCGCCGCAATATCAACAATGATGTATTTGGTTAAAAATATTGTGATATTTGATTTTCTACATATCGGCCAGCTCTAAGTTAGGCTATTGGGAAGAATATCAAGGCAAACTGGGCGTCTATTGACTTTGCACAGAAAACAATTATATAGGTAAAGATATATATGTGTGGTGCCAACCTGATCTCACAGAATTCCGTGAAATGAACACGGCCCCTTAACTCAAAATCGGTGGCAGTTTCACGGAATCGCCATAAATTCCATGATGGGCCAACAGAACAATTCCGTGTAATTAACACAGCCCCTTAAAATTCTGTGATGGGCCCATGGAAGAATTCCTTGAAATGAACACAGCCCCTTAAGTTAAGGAAAAGGTCGTGGCGGGACAACGGGACGGTTGGGTTTAGAAAAACAACAATGGACGGTTGAGTTTAGGAAAACAATAACAGGACACCGGACAACAACGGGAGTTTAGGAAAAGAACGGGACGGTTGCATTTAATGCTACGTCATCTTCTCATTGACTTTACTTTGGCATTGTTTTCCGTGGTGGCCACATGGAATTTTCACACATTCCGTGCCACCACCACGTAATGCACTGTTAACAGTTCCTGCTCATTTCACGGAATTCTGTGAGACCAGGCTGGTGGTACTTAGTCTCTAAATTGTGAGAAAATAGGGAAACATGCTCGTACCAGTTTCCCACAACCCAATATAATATAAGTGTTTTGTACGACTAACAATCAAAAATCAAAAGATATTCAACTTACAATGGTATAAAACAAAGCAAAATCAGCAAATGCATGACATTTTTGCTTGATAAATAACTTTTACTAATACAGTAAAATATGTGTTAAGTAGTTGCCTAAATGTGACATCAACACATTTTCGTTTGAAAAAACACAAGCAAGGCAGTTTCTATATTTTAGACTGGTGTTACTTCAAAACTTGTGAGAATTTAGTGAGGATGTAATGCAGATTTAACATTTATCAGATTATCAGCAGGACAAGGAGCTTCTTCCTGAAGTTATGGCTGGTATTGGCTACAGTAAACTAGGCTGGTGGCTAGCTGCTGCCCGACTAGTGGAAAAATCTGATTGAGGTTTTGGTTAAATATTGAATAAGTCAATGTATTCTGTCTTGTTCTAATCAATCAGTCCTGCTATTATCATTTTCAGTCAACACTGAAACTGCAGTAGCAGTTGCTAGGAGCAGTTAACTAAACGTTTTGTGTGACTATATAAAAAAAAAATGCTATTTAAAAGAACAGTTTAACATTTGTGGAAATGCACTTGTTAGATGGACTACTTTCATATCTGTATGATAAATATGTATGCTGAATATAAAGCCTGAAATCTTAATGTATTACTGTCCCTTCTTGAAGGAACAATAAGTAAGGTTATAATGTATAAGATATGAAATATATAGTGTAGTTATTATAAGAAATTGTACATGTATTCTTTTAGGTAGGCTAATTTATATAACTTCTTCAACAAATTGACTAAAATGCATTTGTTTACTGTTATAACTGAAATAACACAGTGGTTTATTAAGTGCTTCTTGGATCTGTGCCCATATTAGCTGATGTAGAAAACAGTGTTGCAACAGTAATAAAAACCTCAAAAAACTCATCAGCGCAACTGATTTAGATTTCTGTCATAACAGTTGTTCTTCTGTACCTATAAACCGCCGTCAGAACTGAAGTGGGAGTGAGGAGTGAGGAGTAAGGAGCAGACGGGGACATTTGGTGTTTAATTCTGCAGAAGACTTGAGTAAACCCCACAAGCTGCTGCTGACAGTTTGCCAGTGATACTGCATTGGCCACTGTTAAATCTTTAATAGTCTAACAGTAGTGTGATGTCATTGCCTCAGTGTTCCAGTTTGCTTTTAGTGGAAGACCTATTTTCGCCTCACTACATTTATTATACAACACACACACATTTATTATACATCTGTGCCAGGCCTGGGTTTATACTCCAAAGCACCATTTATACATCCATCCAATGTTTTGCTCTCAAACACTGCCATAGAGGAGCAGCCATGCCTGAAACCGTTTAAGGTAGTGCAGCAGCCATAAAGGATTCTGTCTTCGCTGAATGGGAAATGAGTCACCTGATGAACTGGAAAGAGTGGTTCAAATCTAATTGAATAATGGGTGTCAGAATGAGGCTGGCTTCTCTGAGGATGGTGGTCAAAACAGGGTGAAGATATAAAACTGAAGGCTAACAGGCACATATATCTTTGTTTAATCCAGTTACTAGAGCCAAACATATGTTTTTAAATTGGTCAAAATATATTTTAATTTAGAATCCATATTGTTTGGTGGTGTGATGCATGTTGAAAAATGACTAAAATGGAAAGATCTGGCATCATTAGACTGGAACTGTCAACAAGAAAACTGTTATCCATATGTCTGTTAGCATTGCCCCTGTTGTCTCATTACAATCCTTTTTCCTTTGTTAAGTTTAAGCATCTTATTGGACCAACGGCTCATTTACCCTTCACTGATTAATTAAGGCAATTGATTGGCTGGAATAATCTCCTCACTGGATAATCATGCACTAATTAGGAGTTAATTGAAAAGTATCAATGACTAAAGCAGCGCCCGGAACATTATGAAAATCAAGCAAAGATTTCCAAACTGTTTTTCTTTCATTTCCTTTTTTTCCTTACTGTTCTTTTGTCCAGCTGGTGGAGTGTCAGTGGGAAAGTAAAATGATGAATTATGACCCCCCCCACAGGGCTCAGAAACCACCAATACAAGCCAAGCTTACAGTATATTCTCAGAAAAGCAAATGAAGGCTTCTGCTCAGTTGACCCTATACTCTTGCCATTCTTTTGATATTACTCACTGTGGAGAACCCCCAATGTGAGTTCACCTCATAACTATGGATGTCTGTCTTAGATTATTCTGCAAATATAAAGGTGTTAAAGGGAGTTCAGGTGGGTTTATCCTCATCTTTATCCATGAACATCTCATCACTCCCACGCTGCAAATCATCATATCTGCAATTCATCTGGCAATCCTATTATAATTCTATTCTTCAGTTTTATGCACTGTGTTTGGAATATTGTACTAATTACTGCATTACAGTACATGAATCTGTCCTCCTCTTTTCTTTCATTCTACCCTCGGGGGGCAAAACAAAAACAAGTGTATCTCACACATTTCCTTAAAAATCCCACACTGTTAAAAAAAAAATCTTCCTGCAAGCACATTATTCAGTTTGAAATTATTCTGATGCGTTATGTTATGGATGCGCCAACCTGCCATGAGATATTACTCATATTGCTCCGATTGGCAAGAAAAGGAGAAATACTAAATATTTGAAACTTAAATACAGAGAAATCCTGTAACAGGACATCAGTACTTTATACAGCACACATCATGCTCATACAAACCTGGCCACTCTGTGATACTTTATACCGAGCGATAGCAAAGAGACAAAAGATTTAATGGATGAATGATGATATCATATGATGGATGATGAGAATTCTAAGACCAGGACGGGCACTGCTAAATCAACAGAAACCACCAGAAGCATCCCAGTAGGAGTGCAGCTGTCAGAACATCTAACCAGAGGTTTCAAGTCGCAAGGAGTCAGCCCTTAGACAAACACATTCAACAAGATCTCTGCTAGTACAGCCTAAAGACAGGACCACCCCCCCCCCCCCCCCCACTCCAGTGGACGTCCAGACAAGTCAAGGAGGAAATCGCCAGAAACCATCTTAAAACTGGTTACTATCCCCCCCATACTGTATAAGACCAGCTGTGACCAAAGTTCTACACTAAGGTCACCTGATGACAACTAAACAAACTCCATCCACTGTTGAAGACCATTAAATGTGGTTGATAGCTCAGGAGGGAAAAACAAGTAAGTGGAGTTTGAGTTAAAGATTAAATCTACTACCCAATCAACTACCTGATTGTGTAGATAGATGCTGCACAACATCAGAAGGATACGTCCCCTTCTAACGCAGAAGGCAGCTCAGGTTCTGGTGTGTCCGTCCGGCCCCTGCAGCTCGTTCAGAATGCAGCAACTCGACTGGTCTTCAACCTACCCAAGTTCTCTCACACTACACCGCTCCTCCGCTCCCTTCACTGCTTACCAGGTGCTGCCTGCATACGGTTCAAGACACTAGTACTTGCATACAGGGCCACAAACGGATCAGGCCCAGCTTACATCCAGGACACGGTCAAACCCTACATCTCAGCCCGCCCACTCCGCTCTGCATCAGCCAACCTGCTTGCTGCCCCCTCACGGTGAGGGACAACTAATCACCAACGAAATCCCGACTGTTTGCTGTCCTGGCGGGGGTCTGGTAGTATAGATTCTTCTACTACTATAGTAGTAGTAGACTCTATACTACACACTACACTAAATATTACATTTAAATAATAATAAATAATTAATAAATAACCAGCTTTTTAAAACAATAGTTGCAATGTGCAATTTTAAGCTCATTAAACTATTTTCTAAAAAAGTGCTATAACAATTTTACTGGCATTGCTCCCATTATCTTTGCCTGACAACTCTTCTCCAAAACAAACCGCGCTGAGATAACAGAGCTCAGCCCATAGCTTCACTCACTCCAGCAGATAGTATGCGTGAAATAAAAACAGGACACGTAATTTCACTGTGTATTGTTAACTACGCTAACTAACCGTGTGTTGTGAACCGCGTGTAGTGATTAAAAAAAAACAGACAACAGCTGTGTCTCAAAGACCGGGCAACAGCCGGGACATTGAGAATCCACGCGGGAGAGGTGATGGATAGTTCCAGTCACTTCGTCATGTATTCATTTCGTTGAAACAACAGAAGAAAGCCTCACTGATGTGAAGAACAGGACAGAGAAACATATATAAATGCTCTCTGCCTACCGTATGCCAACGCTCCGGTAATTAAGTCCACTCACCCTGTCTCTGCCCGGGCATGCCCCAGCTGCCGCACATTTGTTGACAAACTCTGACGCACACGTGGCGGTGAAATGGCGATTTATCCCTTTAAATGTGAATAAATGACAGTTACACTCACCGCCAGCAAATGCTCTTTCCGTTGTGATTGGTGGTATCTTGACAACTCGCTGTTACCTTGTTTCCTACAGACTGTGTTGATGCGACTTGTACATTACAGCCACTCAAACAGGACAGAGTAACACGGCGGTTATATATATATATTTTTTGAAGACTCAGTTAAGGTGGCATGTGCGTGTGGTTAAGGTGGGCCGCCTAAACTGCAAAGGGCTGTGGGAAACCCTGTAATGTAAATCATCTTATTTATTTTTAATACGCCGTATTTTTAATAAGAGTTGGATGAGAAGATCAATGCCACTCATGTGTGTCCATTAAAAATGAAGATAGAGCCAGGAGATATGGGAGCAAGGGACGTCCTGAGCCGATTCAAAACGATTGGTATCATTGCCGACCCGGGCCGGGCATATTTTAATAAATCGGCTAAAATAAAGCTGATTAAAATGCAATCCTTTCTTTACTAAAATATTTTGTCCACCTCAGCCTGTTAGTGTTGCAATAGGCTGCTCTCCTTAACATTTAGGTAAATATAAGTATCGGATCAGACTCGGTATCAACATATTCCTATTACGACAGGACTCGGAAAAGGGTAAACAAATCTGGATCCTAACATCCGTATTGGCAGCATTTAAGAAATACCTCAACTTTTTGTTTATTGGCAAGAAAGCAAATGAGTGTAGTTTCTTAGTTCTGCTTTCGATGGACGATACACTCGCTCAATGCTGCTTACAAAACAGGTTAGATCTAAACGTACTCTTCTCAAGTTTCAACTAATCACTTTCCATGGGTGGAGACATGATCATACCTGAAGAGGTTATTTTATTTTATTTTATTTATTTCTTTTGTGCAATTTCTTTTAAACAAAAAAAAGGAATCTCATCTGTGTTGTGACCCCGCTTTGAAATTTGATGTAATTCAGGCGTATCTTTAGATGCAAATGTTGCAGTGCAGCTTAGTTTGTGGCATGCACACTGAATCATGGGTGTCTGAGGTTGCCTGGGTCCCAGGTTAAGCTTCTGGGAAGCAAATGATCATAGAGGGCATTTACAGAAGTAAGAAAAGCTGGTAACGGATCTACTGTAAGACTCAGTGCCGGCATTCAGACTTGCTGGCCATCCCCTCCTCTTTACTTTATTTTTCAACCACACACAGAAATTGTGCTGCCAGCACATCTGCCAAGCCGGCGGCGTGACACTTGTGGAGATACCCTGGCCGAGCCAAAGTTACTGAAACAAATTGTGACACTCTGTGTTAGTATGACGTACCAAATATAAACACTGGAGGCCATTTAAGGAAGCTCCTGGTGAGAGGCAGATCTGAGGGAGGGTTTTTCGGTATACTGTAGATTTCTAGAAGAGAATATTAACTTCCATCTAGCAGCTGACATCACCTACTGATCAGGAGAGAGGGGGGGATGAGAAGCACTGGTAGAGAAGTGCAAAGCTCACAGAAAACAAAATCCTATCAGTCATGAGCGCAGCCTCACCACAGATTGTTACACCACCAGTTATATCAAAAACCACAACCCTTACACTCATTAGAGAGGGCTGCCACATTCATAAGTATTTAGCCTTCCAAACGTATAACTGCAAATGGTCTGAACATCCAAATTCAAATAGCACTACAAACCTTGTTGGTAGGCTACTAATAAGATGGATAGACATGCACTGACTGAATGACAGGTTGACTAATTCATTGCAAAGAGCTAAACTACTGCCATGTAATGCCTGACAGCAAAAAACTACAAGCTCCCTGGGTATACTCACACACACACAATCAAAGAAAACACACATTTACATTAGTTGGCATATTATCAGCATTGATCAGACTCTCAGCCTGTGTGCTGCTTTGTTTAATTCCTCCTCTGCATGTGAGCAGATGGCATCACCTATGCCGTCCTCTCCACGGCCCTTCTGATGTCCGCTCATAAAAGAAAATGAATTAGAGGAACACCTACCGTTCCCAGAGATGTGGTTCTCCACCTCGCCGTGTCCAGTTTGCGTTGTGGAGAGACTAAGTTGCATGTAGAGTCCCATGTAATGTAAACTCCCCAGCAGCACTCTGAACGCTCCCATTTCTCTTCTGTTTTTATCTGCTCTCCTTTACCCTCTTTGACTTTTTCACATCGGGTGGAGTGCACGTCGAAAAAGATTTATTTTTTTCTCTTTGTTTGTTTTTGTTTTTTTTTAATCCAGGTGACTTTGTTCTGGCAAGGAAGACAGTGGGATCACTGTGTGCAGAATAAAGAAACGAAGAAGCCGCTGCAGCCTCTCTGTATGCCAGCAGACTGACTGAGTCTGTGCTACCGTTCAGTCGGCTCTACATGAGGCGGAGGGACTTCCCCCGAACGGGAAGTGCCGCGGCTTGCAGTGGGGGATATTAGTTATGAGAGGAGTGATATTAGAAAACACCTTGAGCAACCTTAAACTTTACGACATTTCATTTCCCGCCAAATAAATGCGCTTTTATGAAGCGACGGGAGACCACTAAAAGATTCGAAGCCCTAACATGTTAACATTATTATGTTTTATTTATTTTAACTAAATATTCCATTGGAGTGCTCCAACATTAGCTTTAACAGAGTGTTTGCTAACAGGGTGGGTAAAAAGCCTGCTTCCCATAGTGTCATGCGTTTCAGTGACCACAGGTAGTATTTATTATGTATTTATTTTATTTAGTTATGTATTACATTACATTAATCAATGATTTATGAAATTTCTTGAAGTAAAGATAAAAAAAAATAAAGATAAAAATAATCGGAAACTGTTCCTTTGTTTTGTTCAAATGCCCTGAAAACATTTTTTCCTCAATCAGTGTTTTTTCTTTGGGAGAAATGGGATCTTAAATGAACACTATTTTCTGACAAAGGTAGAACATAATAGTTACCAAAAAGCCAAGTTTTCGGAGGCTTAAAAAAGAAAAAAATAGCCCACTGATCATAGTCTATTTTGGCTAAGTCTATGCTTTTCTATGATTCTACCACTAGCTTTTGATGGGAAGTTTATTTGTCACTACCCATATTTAGAATAATTTTTTCACTTGTCTTTAGAAAGTATAGCCTGAAGCCTAGATTGCCATACATAGCCGAGTGTTAGGACCACAGGGGTATTAAGAGAGTCCTCTTACGCAATTTTTTTCTGGGAGAAATGGGATCTTAAGTGAACACTATTTTCTGACAAGGTTAGAACATAATAGTTACCAAAAAGCCAAGTTTTTGGAGGCTTAAAAAAGAAAAAAATAGCCCACTAATCATAGTCTATTTTGTGTATAAGGTCCAAAACCAGTGAGTGTTTGCTGTCAGGGAACACAGCATCCTGCAGCCTCGGTGTGTTGCTGTCCATGGTGCTGAAATGCAGTCTCAGCGTGTGTCACTTATTGAACAGTAGAAGATAAACATCCCACTGACAATCTGCACTACGATATGGGCTATTGGACTTTATGGAACAGTATGTAAGTGCTTGTGTAATCTTCATTGATCTTAAGGTATTTTTCCACAACAGAGCAGCATAGCCAGGGGGTATTTTGTCCACCTTGATAGGCAGAGTGATATACTGTCTGCGTGTTCTATTTATTTCAAGGACACAACTCAGAGAAAGCCTTCTTATTACCATAGCTAACCAGATTTCTGCATTTAATGCTTCAAACATGTCAAACATGTGGTCTTGGGTCTATGAATAGACACAAATATCTCCATGATTTTCTATATATTATATATATTTTATATATATTAAATATAAGATTGGTTTGTTTTATCTAAAAATACGGGGGTTGATTTCTGTTGTGTTATTATGTTTGTTACACAGCAAAAGAAACATATGTGTAAACTTCAAGCTATCCAGACCCCAAGACAGCAAACCATGTTGCTCTGCCTCTAGGTTTAGATCAGTATGCAGTGTTTTGTTTTTCTTCCAAAAATAGCATTTTCCCCTTTGTAAAAGAAAATGGTAAGGTGTGCATAAAATTCAATTGTAATTTTTCTTCAGGGCATTCTCATTAGTTTTTCTTCCTTTTTTTCATTATAGTAAGTATTGGACCATTGAACACAGACATTAGCACGTGCATAACAGACCTGCAGGTCCATCATCATTCATCTAGATTCTTTGAAGAAAAAAACCCAGGTTCACAACCAAACTTTGTGGATTTTGAACAGAGCCAGGGACCTGGCTGTAACGCCAACACAATGATTGGATTACCTGACTATGATTACCCAACTCCAATTACCCTCTTTAATAAAAGCCATTATCCCAGACGTGTTTTTTTTCAGTCCAAGACACAGCCCTCCATAAAAGGACGAAGAAGAAAATTGCACAACTGTTCCCACAACTTTACCTAATAGTAAACAGTACACAGAGGAGCAGGAAAAAAGGACAACATACTTGATATTTTGTTTCTGTTGTGGGATGTGATGCTTTCACGATGATCACACACTGGTGGTCAGTTTACCTCTGGGTGTCATTAGGCCCCATTTACTGGGGAATATTTTGCTATGCCCTAATAAAACCATCATAGGAAATGAACATGTTTTTGCAGTGTCCAATAACGTGTAGGAAGTGAGAGTGGCCAATTTGGTGGAGATAGGTTATCCAGCAGCTGAGCATAGGCCCTGCCCTGACTACGGCTGCACCCTGACAGTTGGACTATTGCAGCAATTAACAGCTTTGTTTTGAGCCATTGAGGTTGAATGATTTGCTTTATGTGTGTGAACTTGTGGAATTGTATGGCTGCAAGGCAGGGTTGATAATGTTGAGGAACAAAGGGAAATTCTTTATCCGTTTCAGCTCTTAACACTGCCACAATCTACTACCTGTATGAGCATGTTCATGGCTGAATATGTAGGCTCAAAGTCCGCTGGTTGAGTTTAGCACAGTGATCTCACTTGGTAGTGGATACTGGTGGATGCCACCTTTCCCTCATATTATCATACTGCTTTTCACTGTTCTGATGGGGGGTGCTTTAGTTCATGAGGTTTTTCCCACTTTTTTCCCCAGGTCTTCTTGTTAGGTTTACCTCACTTTCACTGAGGGTAAAAAGGCCTAGTCACACCAGCTTTCATAACAAATTCAAAACCAAATCATTTAATTGCAATGGACGTAACTGTGTTGACCTATTAGGGAACGGAGATCTGGGGATTATAAAATGAACTTACAAATGAAGATGTTACTGTTGAGCTTTGAGTGCTGTAGGCCTGTATACACCAAAGCTTAAAGGTGCAATGCCCTTGTTCTACACTCTTTATTAATCCTTGAGCTTAAGCTCAATAACAGAATACCTTCTCCTCTCAGTCCCTACTAAAAGAGAGGAGCCCAAAACCCCAGCGGTGCACAGTGTTTGCGCTCAGTCATTCAGAAAATACAATTATTCTCCTACCCCTCGGCTGTGAAATTGCTGTACAACCGCTGTTAAACACGCCACAGTCATAATCACTGATAAGAGATGCATGGGGCCGGGTCTCCTCTGCCAATACAATATGCAAACGACGCCCTGCCGTTCTACCCATCTTATTACTGAGCAATATTAGAGTATGCAAAGACACTTAGGAAAGGCAATTGATCTGAGAGCTGTGAGTGAACACCCCCTGTTCCCTCTCGATACTGCTGCTTTCTGCCAGGATTATGGTCAGGGATCCAGGGAGGGCGTGATACACTAAATGAGTGATTCATAATACAGAAACATACTATAGACAAGACACTAATACAAATAGATACATCGTCTGGTTGCATATGGGAGACAGTTAGGAGCTGCCTGCTCAAAAAATGTGTTCACATTTGCTTTGAAATGTAAATATTGGAAAATAAATTCCCCTAAGCAAGACATGGGTACTTGCTAAATAACAATGTAAACATCAACTCAAATGCCTCCTCAATATGATCAACCAAAGTCCTCTGAAAACTACAAGCATGGCCTCAAATACACGCACACTTTTAAGTAGTTTCTTTCGATGGTCATGACTTTTTGACACCTATTCACACATGGCTTGAAAGTGGCAAGTAGTAGACATCCAGCCCAGACACAAGGACGGGGAAGTCTCCATCACCTCTGACACCATATATTAAGATAACAGGGACCCTGTTCTTGCTAAGCTGGGACATCGGACATCACAGACACGAGCACAAGTAAGAAACCTTGGTGTTATCTTAGATTCTTAATTTTTAAACCCATTTTAATTTGGCAAAACTACAGACCATTCAGAATGCTGCTGCCAGGATTTTAACCATAACTAAATTGAGAGATCATATAAGTCCTCTTTTTATGCAACCCACACTGGTTCCCTGTATCGTTTAGAATTGATTTTAAAGACTCTCTTAGTTAAGGCACTACATGGCCCGCCCCCTTTTTATTTCACAGAATCCCTAATGTTTTATGATCCTCCACGAACCACATGATCCTCCACAGCTGCTCTTTTAACTGTTCCCAAGGTCGCCACAAAAACCTTTGGGGATGCTACTTTTACTCACCATGCCCCCAAAATATGGAACACTCTGCCTTAAAATAATAGACTCAGTGGACAATTTTAAACGAGAACTCAAAACATATATTTTTACAATAGCTATCATAATCATATAATAACTATCATCTGTCGGTTTAATGTGTCATAGAAACATAAGTTCTAATTTGTTTCAATTGTCATACTTAATTACGTATTTAATTACGTCAATGTTGACGGGATAATTAGTAAGGTGCAAAAAAAAAGGCAGAACAATAGCTACCAAGCTAACACACGTGGTAAACTCAATGAAGCTGGCTTGGCGAGTATGCCAATAATACAGCTGATAAACCAAATCAATTGGACTATAAAGCCCTTTCAGACCTACATTTAAAAATGACACTTCAAAAATGATAGACATACGATTTATTTACGCCTAGATTCACTATCTCTGAAATACAGTGAGCAAGTCAGAAAGGCATTATTTCGGATACTGATCTCAATTTTGAAAATCACATCACCAATATCAACAAAACAGCATTTTATCAATTAAACAATATATTAAAACTTAGAGCATTCATTTCACAAAATGACATGGGGAAACTGGTGCATGTGTTCATCTCAACCAGGTTAGACTACTGTAATGCGTTATTTGCAGGATTATCCAAACAATCACTGGGACGCCTCCAACTCATTTTAAATGCAGCAGCCAGAGTCCTTACACGTAAATTTGAACACATTACTCCGGTACTAAAATCACTTCATTGGCTCCCAGTACAATACAGAATCCTGCTAACAGTCTATAAAGCACGTAATGGTTTAGCTCCTCAGTAGATCTCTGACTTGCTCACTGTTCACAACCCCATCAGGCCTCTCAGGTCATCAGGCAGAACCCTTCTAGCTGTACCCAGAATTAGATCCAGGTCCGGTGAGGGGGGCCTTCACCTACTGTGGTCCTGCTCTCTGGAACAAGCTGCCTGATGACCTGAGGTCCGTCACAACTGTATCCCCATTCAAAAGCAAACTCAAAATTTCTAAAATCATTCTATCAGGCATTTGTTTAATTACAGTGTGTGTGTGTGTGTGTGTGTGTGCGTGAAATTGTACGCTTGCACGGTCTTGCTTGTTTTTGTTGATTGTCTTGTGTATTATTTCCATTCATGCTTTGTTTTAATGTATATGTGGTATTTTGTTTTATGTGAAGCACTTTGGGTTTACATGTAATGAAAGGTGCTATATAAATAAAAGTTACATTGACATACATTTACTCGGTGTAACATTTCATTCTTAACCTTGAAAACAGCAGTTGACTAAACAATCTCCACTTAAGGTGGTCTTACTCACTTTTCCTTGAAATGTCGACTGTGTCAAAATGTCTTCAGCCACAGTTGGCCCAGTTGTTACGGAACTAAGGGTTTCTCATTCATGTTGGCTTGAATGGTAAACTTGTTCAAGCTGCGAGTAAATTAACTCATATGAACTAACTGAGAACTACATAACAATACACTAGCTGAATTCATGAAATAAATCATGTATTAAACTGCTACAGTATAAAAATCAATGAAATCTAACCAGATGTTCAACCAACCAATCAGCCTGAAGGCCATTCCACAAGTAGAGTCTTTAACTGGAAATATGTCATTGTTTTTTCCGTTTGGCACACCGCAAACATAAAAACTGAGACAAATGTTACAATTGATTGCATAACAAATTTTAGATCATATAGTCCAGTCATAGCAAACATCCCTTTCCCTTCCCATCCGAGGGACCAGTGGCTGCTTACTTCATAAGTCTTGATGTTCAAGCTGGCTGGATGATACTCTGATAAAACAAACACATATTTAGATACAGTACATTTTTTCCCTAATGTACAATTGCTCTGACACTACTGTAGACTACTGAAATGACAGATTGATATCAGACTAAAATAGTGGGTTTGTGAGTTTAAGTGGGTCAGCTTTTCACTACAACACACACACACACACACGTTCCTAAGCATAAAGACAGCAAAGATACAGTGCAGTATGGTGCACAGACAGTGAGAATAATACAGTAGGTTTGTGTATACAGCTCTACGATACTACACCTCCGCACTGATGGTTGTGAACAGCGTCACAAAGAGAATCAGCAGTGGGCTGAGAGCTCCGGGAGGCTGCTGAGATCCAGCAGTGGGTGGGTTCAATCAAATAAAGAAGAAGCAGGTCTTCTTCTTTACTTACTAACATAGCTCCGGGAAGTTTATTCCCCGGAGTCCTTATGTTCTTTTTCCGCCCAGCATCATCATCTTGGATCATGATGGCACCTACATCATGGTGGCAGCTGTCACCGTGGTCCTGCCCTACGCCCTGCTGTGCCCTATTACACCCTGCTACGCACTGCAATGCCTGGCTTCCACTTGCTATGTCCAGCCAACGCCCTGCCACGCCCTGTTACGCCCTGCTGTGCTCTACGACACCATGAACTATTAACTATTACAATATCTTTATTGTTACTATTATTGCCATTGTTCATCACACCCCCAACCGGCACCGTCAGACACCGCCCACCAAGAGCCTGGGTCTGTCTGAGGTTTCTTCCTAAAAGGGAGTTTTTCCTCGCCACTGTCGCACTTACGCATTCATGCATGCTCTTGGGGGAATCACTGGAATTGTTGGGTCCTTGTAAATTATAGTGTGTGGTCTAGACCTACTCTATCTGTAAAGTGTCCTGAGATAATTCCTGTTATGATTTGACATAAATAAAATTGAATTGAGGTCTGCCATTCTGTGAGGATTCTCTCCCGCTGCAGATAAAGATTTGTTGTCTCCATCTGTGTCTCTGTGCAACAGTAACCCAGTGAAGGCATAATGAGATTCATGTGCACCGACGGTTAACAAGCTGTGCCAATCTCACTCACTAAACCTTGACATTAATCAAACAAACCAAACATGCAATCAGGATTTTATTACCAAATATTTTATTAGAAAATATTTTTCACATGTAAATCCAAAACAAACAAAGCAGGTAAAGTGTGCGAGCCGAGGGATAGATAATACGTTTGCAGATCTGTGCAAAGTGTGTCCATAATTATTCTGCAGTGTCTCTGCAACACCACAGGACAGAAAATAAACAGCACATCCCATGTTTGCTGTGTGTTTCAGTCCAGCTGCAATCTTCTGCTCTCCCAACTTAACTCCTGTTCTACAGTGAGCAGCTTTACATGCACAGCAAACCTTTAATTTTAACCGAATTCTCTGGCACGTAAAGATTGCGTTTATAAAATAAATCTGAGTTAATTAATTGAAAATAAATACAAATTATTAAAGTTTGTATTGCCGATAATTGCAGTTCTCTTTCTTCTTCCCCACATTGGATGCCAAAGATGCAGACAAGATAAGCCAGTTTTTTTTTTGATAAATTACTTTTCTTTAAAGCATGAAAATAAACCTTACTTTAAGCAGAGTAGTAACTGTGTGCATGTAAACATACCCAATGACTTTATTATGTTACACAGGCTGGCTCAAGGTCACCATCAGTCCCAGATCAGACCAGCGGGGTGTAAATGTTCTTAAGTGTGTGAATATACCGTTTGAGTGTGAGAGTGTGTGTGTGTGTGTGAGACAGAGCACGACAAAAATAAGAAATTAGAAGTTGTCTACAAGGTCCATGATCCTCTTCCGCTCAGCCTCTTTGAACTCCTCACTCTTCCCATCTCCGATGCTCTCAGCGTACTCTGCGAAAGACAAGGAAGAGCCAGAGGATTAGTTGACTTGACAGCTTGAGAGCTGCAGTTACTTGATCACCAAAAATAAATAAAAGGAGTAAAAGATGAGTGCCTTAGTGGTCTTGCACTATTCCTGAGAGCATAGAAAGACTGATAAAAAAAGAATTTGCACAGCAGCTAAACAACAAAAATCAAAATATATGGAGTTTACTATGTTTGCAAAACACAGAAAAGCAGCAAATTGTCACATTTGTGACACTGGAAACCAGCAAATGTTTGGCATTTTTGTTTTTAAAATCGACTCAAACTATGAATTTCTGAATAGTGTGTTCTAATTCGAACACTTTTACAATTAAATGACCACAAACCAATTAACACCCAGTGAACCTGTCAGTCTGGGGCCCCAGTGCACTTGCCCTCTTCTCCCCTTTCCCCATTTAAAATCCTAAATACTTCGAAAGAAGACATCAAGAGATGGTGTAACCTCAGGAGTGGATCACTTTTCAGTATACCTCATTTTACCCACTTATGAATAACCGCAAAATCAAGCTACAGTATTTTTTGTATTATGGAGGACAAAGCTGAGAGACCCAGCGCTTGGAAGTAGTAGCACTATTGAATCACTAGTTCACTATAGTTAGTATAGTTCACTAGTCTCTAGTCTGTCCATCACTTTGTAACAAAAAGTCGTATTGCAAGATTCGTCTTTGGAAAAAATGCTTATCCTGTATATCATGAGGGGTCCCAAGACAGCAGCTCCCCCCCCTTCCCCCCCGTGTCCTCTGGCTGGAAACAGTGACCAGTCCAGGTGTACTTTGCAGTGCTCGTACTTCATTGTGTGCTTCTGAGCATTTGACTGTTTTCTTCATTCTACGCGTCTTGCCTCCCACACAAGGCCTTTGAGACCTTCTGACGGTCGATTTGTGAGTCTAATGTGCAGAAAGAGAAAGCTGCAGCTGCCGCAGCCCCGGTGGAGTCCAGGCATTCGCTCTGAGGCAGGGATTACACATTAAACCCAGGGATGTCGAAACAGAAAGATGAAAAAGACTAGTTTTCTCTGGGAGACACTGCAGAGTGAGAGAATGAAGGGGTCTTTCCTGACAAGAGCCTGCGGGGTTTAGGAGGACGAAACACAGCTGTCAAAGACACCAAGGAGATTTTGTTTTTGTGAGGGGGGAGGGGTGTTTTTATGTTATTAGATAGTACATAAAGGATAGTGACAGACATAATAGGACTGAGGAGAGACCTCAGAGGTATTGTGGAAGAACCCAACTTCAACACACAAACCCACATTAAATTAGATCATTCCAGTTTATTACATTTAGGGTCTTATTTTTGTAGTTTTGGCAATCATTTGTATGTCATGATAACTTTGTAAACACCAATGTAATTGCTGACGTCTCGGAATCCAGCAATTTCTAAAACAAAGTTTAAATGGGCAAGAAACATACGCTCAAATGATCAAGTCTCCAGTTGAGCCTACATATCTAAACCAGTTCATTTAAAGGTAAAACCAAAAGTATGCAATCCAAATGGTCTGCACAGAACCTCTTTACTTATTAGTTTAAACCTCTTTATATACGGTTAGTTGAGATGATTAATGAGAAAAACACAATTTGTATTAAATCTTGCCTAATTTGAAAACGTCCTTAAAAGGTGCAGTAAGGGATGCTGCGCAAAGACATATGATATTTGAACTCAACTGACAAACATGTGAAAGTGTGGAAGGTAAGCAGCTTCCAGAGCAGCCTTGAATGGCAGCAACAGGGATTTGCACTAGATCCAAAGAAGTGTGGGATGTTACTGAAGTAAAAAATGGCAGAGTTTTAAGGTTGACTGAAAAAAGCAAGTAAGGGGATGCGGAGAGAGCGACTCAACAAAAACTACAGCCTCTTTCACTGCCAGCATGTCATTGTGCCTCTGTGTGTGTGTGTGTGTGTGTGTGTGTGTGTGTGTGTGTGTGTGTGTGTGTGTGTGTGTGTCCATGTCTATAAATGGCGGCGCAGTCAGCCACACAGACAGAAAGGTCAGAGATACGGTGACTCTTCAACTCTTTGCAGAACCTTTTCTTTGACATGCTGGTACTCTCTCCTTCTGTCACCACGGCAACACGGCAGAGGACAATACAGTACTGAGCATCGCCATTACTCAGGTTAGTGACTGGGACTGATGTGCCATGAGTACAAGGAGAATCATTTCCAGGAGCAGTCTCTGCAGCAGCAGCAGCAGCCAAGGATAGGGACACACTGTAGGACTCGTGGTGTGATTACACACAAAGCACTCGTTCAAAACACTGTTATACCAGTCTGAAACTGGCCTGATCCAGCTGGCACAGATGATCCTGTGGTGTGTTAATGTAACCACCATAATGCTATCAAATGCATCAGAAGAATACGATTCTTTATACAGTACGTGGAGATACAATGAACAGGCAAATACGAAAGTGTAAGATCTGAAATGATGCATTTTGCAAAGATATCTCTAAAAAAAAAAAAATGGTATGGCTATGTTTAGCCAGCTATCTGCAGAGCTGTTCTGTGAAAATAGCAGTTTTCAAGGAAAACGCCAGCATTAACAAGTAGCATGCATAGCCAACTAATAAAAGAGCCATGCTGTCGCATTGGGTAACGGATTACTTCATCACTATAAATGCATTTCTGATCTTTGGAGAGTAGTTCCATGTTGGGCAGATGCCGCTGCACATGCTCAGACCTTGATCTGCGTATATACCACTTTGCTAATTTTCCATGTACAGGGGTATGTTTTTTAATATTCTTCTATCTAGCCAGAACAGACAATTCGACATTCAAACTCACTTCATGAGGTGAAAAAAAAAAGGGAGCAAGGCTTTGATCTTCTCTCAAGCTCTCTTTTCATGTGAACAACGGAGTGCAACACTATAAAAGTCTTCCACGAGAGTCTCACCCCCTCGCAATGAGTGGCTTCGGTTTCCATTCTTGTCATACAGTTTCTCCATTAGTGTTATCTTATACAGTGTTGTCATTTACAGTTAGTCCAAGAAATGTTCACAGCTGCAAACATAACCTGCCTAAAGTTTCTGAAATGAAAAACCTCACAGCAAGTTTTTACATTCGTGAAATCAATGTTCTTCCTTCCAGTGTGCTAAGCCTGTCCTTCCTGCACAACTGCTTCTCATTCAGCACGCTAAAGCCATTAAGGTCAAGACGGCAGAGCCGGTGACACACTCTGCATGTGCTTAACCTTCTTCTGCAGTTTCACATTGACCGGGCGGGGCATTTGAAATGGGAGAGGGCTCCACAGTGCGGCCTGATGGATGGACACACGCGCACACACACGCACGCACGCACGCACGCGTAATGGCATTACACAGTGCAGGTGCGTGTACACACAGCTCGTAAAAAACACACAAACACAATTTATGACAAATACATAAATCCCATCAAGATCATGCAAGGACAAGTACACACAACATGCAAATGAATATGTGTGAAGTGTTGCACTGAAGTATACACATGCAAGGGCACACATGAGTAAAATATGCAAGCTAAACCACAAAGGAAAACTGAACAGGCACACGTGCATAGACTTCTCAAACTCAGACTCTCAAAGATATGTTAAAATGTAAAACATATGCACATGAAAACAAGCAAGGACATGTATGCAAAGATAAATATCTAGACATGCTAACAGCAAACATGATGTGCACACCCAAAAGTGCTAAAAAAAACCAAACATGTTAGTAAGCAAAAAAACGTCCTGTGGAAACTACCCGGACAAGCCAGGCACACGTGTATGCAAATATGCAGATGACAACTAAAGTAACACACCAGCACATTTAACATTCTCACACACACACACACACACACACACACACACACGGATTGGAGAATTGCCACGCTTGCTGGCACCGCCATGCGTGACGGATGACTCCATCTACAGAGCTACATGCCACCGGGAGCTGGAGGGTGTGTGAACGGAGACTCGTCCTCGAGCTTTATCCGACAATGATACAGGAAGGATAGATGTCGCACCGGGAAGAAAAAAGTCACACCTGCTAGGTCTTTAAAAACCAAACACAAAACAAATACAGCAGGACAGGAAATCTTTGGGATGGGGGAAAAAAAGAATGAATGACAGATAGTCTCGGCTCCTCTCACAATGACAATATGATTAGATTACAATGCGTAATTGCACACTGGGATGCATTTCTGCATATTGTTTTACCATCTGTACTCAGGTAATGTGAAGTAAGCAATAAACACTTGTATTCATTTATGCCTGGACATTTCAGATGCTAGATTTGACTGTTTATTTGTTGCATAAATAAAAACCTAGCATTTTGTACCTTAGCAGTGCTATATTGATACCTTTATCATCCTCCGTTCCTCCAGGAGGTCTCCTATGCGTGAACAGTACGGTTTACTTGTGTCAATGTACAAATGTACACACGCAAAGAGGGATGTACTGGACAGAAACATGCACAGAACAAAAAGTTTGCCTGTGCCTTTCTCCTTTGTTTGAAAGAATAAGGAAGAATTACATTATTCATAGCATTTATATACAGTATATTCCAATTGGCAGGCGAACAGCATGGGCTTACAATCAAATAATAACCACAGCCAAAGAGCAGCGGTTCCCCCTGAAATGTTGCTTCCTTGCCAGTGCGAGAAACACTCGGAAACACTTGTCAATAAAATGCTTCTCCGAAAGTAATCTGAATTGTTTTAGGAGCAGCGACCGTAAGTATAATGTGTATTTTTGCCCTGCCAAAATACTATTGGGAGTCCACCGAGGATTTACATAGTCAAATCTGATTGGTTAAGTTTTGCCTATAGTAGATTGATTGTCGAATCATGTTCTTCTTCTCATTTGTGACATTGGCTTGCATTATTTCCACACAGACAAAAGAGCTGAAACACACCCGATGCCACGAGTTGTCAGTTGTATTTTTGCCCCTTCCGTTTACATTTTATGTAGAAAAAAAACATTATTGGCCAAGATACATAATGAGACTGTGCTGTTGTTTCAGAACAAACAGCTGTTTGGTGTTTGGTGTTTGGTGTGTGTGTGTGTGTGTGTGTGCGTGCGTGCGTGCGCGTGTGCCGCGCTGTCAACGGAGCGGAACAGACGGAGAGACAGACAGACAGAACACATCACTTAGTTTGGTTCAGCCTGCTTGCTTTTCTTGATTAAAAATAGAACTTTGGGCCCTAATTTATTTCCACCCATTGCAGCAATAAGACAGAAGCGCTTCGACATGGGAGTGAAGGAACAGTCGACGAGAGAGCTACAAGCCACAAACAGCTGTGTCTAAGCTTCTACCCTGCTGATTTGACAGATAATCTTCCATAAAATAATAAAAAAACATGTTTAGCGCTCTGCTCGTGCTACGTTTCTGTGTGAGTGCTCGGATTGATAAGTGAAATAGGCGAGCTATCATGATTTATTGGAAGAAACCAAGCAACTCTGTCAAATCGGACATTCAGAACCCTTATATAGCCTCAATGGAATGATCCTTTGTTTCATATTCACATCTTCCCCCACTGCGACGATTCAACTGTATGATTGTCCTTGTCCTTTTATCGAATTTGAACGGTCTATTCCTGGTCACCCCTACCAAATACAGTACATCTGACTTTTCTTATTTTATTCTTTTTCACTCAGAGGTAAAGGGTTTGTGTTTTTGGGCTAGGGCAACCTTTATATCTAATAGGGATTCATAGTTGTACTCAGACACTACCACTTGGGTTTGTTATTGGGGGCAAACCATACCTAGTTCATGCATTCATTCCTTCAACTTAAATGTAAAAAATGCAGTAAAATATTGGTATTATTATGTTTTGACAGTAACTGCATATAAGGGTATTTCTTTAAAGGGGCGCTATGCAGTTTTGGCCATTTCTTCTCTGTTTTCTCGCTTTTTGGTCGCAGGTCTCTCTATAGAGCTCCCCCTACATCTTCGGAATAGATATTTGGCAGCTCCTATGTTTACTTGTGTCTGACTCCTCGCTCGGTCAGTCGGTCGTTTCCTCTTTTTCTGTTCCTCCGACAATGCTTTCTGCTTCTTTTTTGACGGCTCAGCCATGACGATAGTGTGAAAAACTCCATTGCTACCTTGCTAACCGGTTCTTGAATGGCCGTATGTGTGCAGTGCCGTAAAGCAATTTGTTACATCGCGAGACCGGATATCACACGATACTTCCTGATGCTAAGGCCGGCGGCTCGCCTGCTGAAAGTTGCATGGGTGGCGCTCACAGGCGCTAGGGGGGAGCGAGACGACCACCATTCAACTCAAAAAAAGTCATATAACCATTCCAATGACTCCGAAGCTGTTCAGTAAAGGTAAATTAAGCTAAAAAAAACTGCACAGTTCACCTTTAAAGTATGTTAAAAGTAGGTGAAGAGAAAGAGAAGAAAGACCTTTCTAATCCACCCTGTTATATACGTATATTTTGTATAATATTTTAGAAAGAAGTCACGTTAGTTTGTTCCTGATTCTTCCCTATGTTTTACATTAAAGCCTCCCAGCAGTATGGAGGGCCATGAAATATCTGCAGTAATAACAGCAGATGAGCGCAGAGAAAGCAGAGCAAAGACTGGCTATGTTGTTATACTGGGAAACAGCACAGTACAGGCAATGGTATTTATTTATTTTAGTTTTCCAATACCATTGTTTGTTATTAGACGTTGATTTTATTTGAGAAATGGCCGTATTAAAGAAAATAAAGTTACTTACCTCTCATGGTGTGTCGCACTACTTTGACAGAGCCTCCTCTCAGGTTGAGAATTTGATGGACCCTCTGCTGCAGCTAAATGCAGAAAAAGAAGACCAGAAAGCTAAGAAATCAGTATGTATATATATATATACACACACATCTTTTTGGTCAACCCTGTAATCATGTCATTCCAGAAATAGATGAAATACATGCACGGGAAAGATGTCTTAAAATGCTAGCAGTTGATAGGGCTTGTTAAAAAGAAAGTAAGGATATGCTGCAGATTTTTAAGCAGCAGTGCAAAGTGTTGTGGTGTCTACTCAAGCAGAGTCCAGTGAAACCTAAACTTGTGGTGAAGTGGATGAGTCATATGGCTGCACTGCTCATAACATCTGACTCCTGTCTGCTTTTATAGCTTGTTTGATCAGTTGTCTCAAAAATACTTAATCCTTGTGAGTGTGTGTGTGTGTGTGTGTGTGTGTGTACCTGTGATATCCCTGAGTTGCTGATCTCCACCATAATATAGCAGATCAACTGAAGGACGAATAGTCCGGCGTCCAGGCGGCGAAGGTAGAACTCATCCTCAATGCCGTCATCTAGGATCTCTCCCCGACGAACCATCTCCTGCACAGACACACACACACAAAGGTAAAACACACTCATAACAAGATAACAAGTTTTTATGCATGACGAGGTGAATAAATCACAGTTTACTTTCTATTGTTCTCTGCACCCTTAAAACAGATTCAACAAACACAGAAAACCAGAGACAAAGTTTAATTTAGGTGTTGTTTTTCAGCCTTTTCCACAAATCCATTTTCTCCATCGACCAGACACACAAATCAATTGATTGATTACACACACTCAGACACAAACACAAACACACACACACACACACACACACACACACACACTTGCATAGTTATCCATCTTAACAACCCTGTCAGTATGCCAATAACACAGTGCTGCCAATAAGCACACAGTCCACATTAATCATCATTAGAGATTAAGAAGCAGACCTGAGGGGGAGAGGGGAGTCTGAAGTGTAAACCATTGGAGTGGTACAGAAACACAGTGTGGGCCCCATTTTAACGATCTGAAACGCAAGTATCAAACGCCAAACGCTAGTAGCTCTGTGGGCGGATCTTGGGCGCTGTTGCTATAATACCAGCGGGATAAATGACTCTTGTGCCCGACGCAAATCTAAAATGGGTTGGTCTGAAGTAGCTGCATTACTCATAGGTGTGGTTTGGGCGTAACGTGCAATAAACCAATCAGAGCGTTATCTCACATTCCCTTTAAAAGCAGGCGCACCTGTTCCATGGCGGATTGCTATTATAATGAAGATTTGCTATGCACACACTCTTAATACATCCATGGGCGCACGCCAGGAGCAGTTTACAGCCTAGGAGACTGACGTTTGCTATTGATTTTTCTTTTTGTCAAAATGTAAATAAAGAAATGTCACAAAAACATACTTTCCGATGTTTTGGGCTCACTCTCACTGAATCACGAGGTTATGAATGCATGGTGATATTTTTGCAATGTAGTCTAACATTAGACTGGGATTACCTCACTATAGACGATGCAGCTCTTCTGTCTCTCCTCTCCCGTGCTGCTGCTGCTGGGGCATTTGGGTTAAGTGGCATCGGCACACGCAGTTCAACATCACATCTCCTTAAGTCCTCTAATATTTCCTCATTTATGTCATCAACACATCCATGATTCATGGAAATGTTGTGTAAAACAAGGTCATATTTTTCCTTGTATTTATGTATGGTTTGCAAAAATGGGAACTGCTGAGTCCGTGAGATGAGAGAAGCAAAGTGTATGGGCGGTGTGCACACTCTACATTACGGCCAAGCATGCGCCCTTAAAATAGCATCTGAATAACGCGCCACTGACTTTAGACTAGATTTTTCCTTGTCTGTGGCGGAACCGTTTTCTGAAACTGCAAAATAGCACTAGGGAACACGCCTCCTCTTTTTGCTGAACCGCCCCCGGGATCACAAGTTCATTCCCAATTTACCGACGTGAGTCTGTTGAGGGAAAAGTCCGTTGTGCGTCGAATGATGCATGCGCCGGTGTACAAAGTCAAGCCCTGTGTGCGTTAGTGTGTTTTGCTGTCACACAGTTTTACGTCTATGCATGGGCAGTAGGAAGATAGTTAAGGCTATACATGCCATTAAATTATTGCAGTGAGGAAAACCGCATGTAAACTTACTCTACATTCCCTTTTTCTTTTAGATCTGCGCCTCTGCCAAGGAAGTTATGTTTTCAGTTTGGTTTATTGTTTGTCGATTTGTCCATCGATCTGTCAGCAGGATTACGGAACAAATACTTGCCCGATTATCATGAAACTTGGTGGAAGGGTGTAGCATGGGCCAAGGAAAAACCAATTAAACTTTGGAGAGGATGCGAATCACGGGGCAGACACTCAAATTATTTTTTGTTTTTGTTAATATTGCGAGATAGAGCATAGCCTTGGCGGAGGTCTGCACTCTCTGAGTGCCCTTCTTGCAACAAAATTTGACAGTTTTCACAATCCATATTCAACTGCTATATATTAAAGACATAGGTTTAAAAACACATAGCATTAGTAGTACTGTAGCCAGCAGCCATAGTGGTAAATTGTCATCGTGGTAAAATTCCATTAGATATGTTTTTTGGTTAAAAGGGGGATGGACTAGGGCGGTGCAATTAATCAAAATTTAATCGTGATTATGATTTTGGCTCCCAATGATCACAAAAACAGAATAATCGAGAAAAATAATTATTTAGCTCATTACGTTTTGCAAGTATACTAAAAGTTTTAAGGTAAATTTCGCAGTTGTACGTTTTTTTTTTACTGTTGATTTATTTAACTTTTTCCACTGTTTTTAAGTTCAATAATTGCAACATCTTTCCAGAAGTCAACGAGTAATTGTGTTAAATTATTGCGATTTCAATATTGACCGAAATAGTCGCGATTACATTTTTTTCCATAATGGAGCAGCCCTAGGATGGACATTTTTATTCATTTATTTTAGCCCTGATGACTTCTTTTATAATCAAATGATGGGTCAAACTAGGCCATCAGTATTCCTAACATTAGGCTGTAATTTTTCATGAACAGTGAAAGTAAGTAACTTAAAAATCATTTCATATAATTATTCATGGATGTTATGGAACAATTCACACAAACTGTCTAAAAGATTACAATTTTCCAATAGTTTAGTTCACAGAAAGAAAGTGAGTACTAATGGCGTTTTTCCATTACATGGTACTCACCTCGACTCTACTCGCCGCACTGTGCGTCCGTTTTCCGTTACAGATTTTAGTACCGCCTCAGCGTGGCTGGTCGTCATAGCGGCGCTGCAGTAAACTGCCGTGACGTGAACGCGAAACACACACACACACACACACACACACAGAACGTCGAAGGTGTGTTGATGTTGCCACAGCCAGAAGACACATTTAGTTTCAAATGAAGCTGGAGGCAGCAAAAACACAGCTGGCTAAACTATTTAAAAATGGCGGGTTTGTTCAGGACACCCCCCGTCTGTCGCTTTCACGTCACCTTTTGGTATCGGCTCAGCTCGCTTGGAACCTCGACTGAGGTGGTACTAAAAAAAAAGTACCTGTTAGCAGGTACCAGGTATTTTTTTTCGTAATGGAAAACCAAAAAAGGCGAGTAGAGTCGAGGCGAGTCGAGCAGGTACCATGTAATGGAAAAGCGCCATTACTGACACATGTAACCTACATACTAAAAGTCTACCTTATAAAATGTCAGTATCAACGATATTTGATTCATACACTCACGAGTCTGCATTCATTTTAGTCTCAGAGAGGATGACCCAACACAAAACGAGCAAAATGTTCTACAGTATGTGACACAGTAAATAAAAAAGGGCAACTTTTCAAACTGTTCCTAATGAAAACAAATAGCTTTTAGCGTCGAGCTAAAGGGTACCACACATGACATTTACATCCCAATGATTTAATCTCAGAGAAAATTAAAGCTTTCAAAAGGCCTTGTCCTTAAAGATCAATAACACTGTAAAACCCAATTATATCTGTGAAGTTCAGCTCATTAACACAGCTCAATCAAAAGGGCAACTCCTGAGGACTACAGTACTAGACTATTCTGGGAAAACCATTTGAGCTGCAGGTTGCACAGCTGGGACACAAAACAACATATCCATTTTTGTGACATTGCATTCTGAAAGCAGGATGTCATCCTGCTTTAATGATTTCATCCTGAGAGAAGAAAAGACAAGCCAATACAACTTCAGAACAAAACCCTACTGAGAGTTATTACATTGTAAAATAGTCCCAAAGCTTGGCCTTGTTGCGGTCAACTAGCACTCATTACAGATGGAAAAACACATGAAACAAAGCTATTTAAGTGTAAACTGTGTTGCCTCTCTGTCCTGTAGGAAAAAAAGATGATCTCAGTTTCCAGGACTACTCCCCTCATTATTTGGAGCCAATACAGTAGCTTGCGGCAATGTTACACAAATTTCACAAAGATACAAAATACAGGATGTAGGCCTTAATGGCCAATAGATAGGACACAATACATTCATGTGAACCCCTGGGGGAGAGTGAAAAACAGCATGCATATAAACATATGTGCAACACACACCCTGTGTTTGCATTTTCTCGTATTGTTTCACACAGAAAGCAAGTCTATTTCCTGTCGTCCTCATTAGCGCTCACGGCCAACACTGCAAAGGACAGCTGGAGGCATTTTCTGAGAAGTACTTTGACAACTCAATTACTGTATATCCACGTTTCCATTACAGCTGGTGGGTCAGCCTATTAGCTGCAGAGGGACGGGACTTTATCCCAACCATATGAAACAATGTGACTGCAGGGTCTCAAGGAGTACTTACTGGAGTGGGGTATGTGGAATGATCGTGGTGAAGCTCAACTAACTTGAAAAATATAGAGATTATGATTTGATTAAAACTAGTGCTGTCAGTTAAACGCATTATTAACGGCGTTAACGCAAACCCATTTTAATGGTGTACATTTTTTTATCGCGAGATTAACGTTCTTTTTGGCCTAGCAAACTTTTTTTTCACATGCTGTTGCGCTAGGGTTGGGTATCGTTTGGATGTTTACGATTCCAATGCCGAACCAGTACTTTTAAAATGATTCCGATTCCTAAACCGATTCTTGAAAAACGACATAAAAGAAAGGCTCTTTTATAAAAAAAAATAATTTTAAATTGAAAATTATTTAAATGTAACAATATAATAACGTTGAGTGAATGGTTAATATGCTTTTACTTCCGTTGGTGAGTCCAGAGGGAAAATATGGCATTTTAAAAGTAGCCTACATTTACGGTAGCTAGCTAACGGTAGACTACAGAGAAAGGGTGATATTTTTACATCCATTTTGGAGCAACAGAGGGAAAATATTTCAGTCGACACATTAAGTGGAACCGAAATTTGCGTTCTAATCCGGTCCGATTCCTATGGAACCGGTTCCTACGCAACCGGTTCCATAGTGGAACCGGGTTTCGGTACCCAACCCTAGTTGCAACAACTAGTAACGTTAGAAAAACTACAACACCACACTGGATCTAGCTAGACCGGAAACAAAACAACAGGCACGCCGCACACACTTGTTTGGGCTTGCGAGCCGGCCAAAGAGTAGTAGGCTAACGTTACGTTTTGAGTGGATGGCGAGCGCGAGACGCCGAAATGGATGCCAGTAAGATGGCATCCATTGCTGAATGGAAAGTTTAGTTTTTAAAAGTTGCCAAATGGTTCCATTGACAAGACCAAAGTGATCTGTGTGTTTTGTCGTTGTGAACTGAGCTATCATCGCAGCACGTCCAGTCTGAAATACCACTTGATGGTCCAAAAAAATCCTTATTCATTCAGTCTACCATACTTCAGCTACACATACGCTGAATGATTTAATTAATGTAACCTTAAGAAACTAACAGCTTCTACCTGGATTCACCTGGTTAACCTTCACTAATCCAGAAAAAAAATCATGTTCCTAATGTCTTATATACTCACTGTAATAAAGTATTTTTATTTTATTTTTTGCTGCTACTATCTGAATGAGCTAGAAGGGCTGAAAGGCAGCAGAGCTCGTCTTTGTTGTTGCAATTTGTTTTGTTACTTTGTTGATGGTGTTTTGGATGGTGTCGTATGTACAGTACCGTTTCTACCATGTTATTTTTTTTATGATGCACCAGAATTGCCCTCCGGGAACAAGAAAGATCTATTGAATTGAATACTGTGGTATGTTCACTGGCGAGGACCCAAGCAGCATTAGATCAGGCAGCTCATCAAAATAACTGACAGGTGCTATGGTGTTAAAAAAAGCTGGTCCTGAAATGCATTTCCTGCCTCAAACAAATACATGCCGCCACCAATCGGAGCTGTAACAAATCAAGAACACCCCGTCATTGCCATTGTCAACTTTTTATGTAGCTACACAGGCTTATACATTTGACATTTTACCAAAGAAACCGATATTTCCAAACAGTTTTGTTTTTTTAACACATGATTAACCCAGAGGAGTTTCATGCCTATTAAATAATAATACATTTTATTTATATTACACTTTACATTACAGCAATCTCAAACTGCCACAGAGCATATAATAATGCAATTGAAAAACTCAAAGTCAATAATTACATTTAAAAAGATCAAGGTCAATAAATAGTTAAAAGGAAAACCTATAAAAATACATTTAGTAAAAAGCTTTTTTTAAAAGATGTTTTTAGGTTTTGTTTAAAAACATCTGTAGTCTGTGGGGCCAATTAAAGCCTTAAAAGTGGTCCAACTGTAAGTCACCTTACTTTTCTAACACTTCACACCTGCAATAACTCATCCCTCTTAGCTCCTCCATAGCTATAAGTGGACTTGTCAAGAAAAAAAGAAAGAAAGAAAAACATTTTCAAATAAGGTCCGAGACAAGTCAATTGCTGCACACTCCAGGGAGCCTCACCATAATGGAACTGAGAAAAGATGTTCAACACACGATGAATCAAGCCGGACCTTCGAACGTGTACATTGAGAGCAAGGTTTTGAACAATGACAGGTGCATTAAATATTCATTATTGGGAGCAGTGGAGCTGGACATTTGGGATATTAAAACCAGGGCAGACGCGAGCAGTGTGGCAGTATTCATTACAACAGCAGAGTTTTGTCCACTTGTGAGTTTTGACATTGCAGCCAATATCTTTTGTGTGGCAGCTCAGTCCCTCTGGCAAACACCGGACAGAAGAAGCAGAGAAAGAGTAACGTGTTGAAAGGAGGGATTGGACAAGTCAATTACTGCAACCGCAGGGGAGCCTGGCAGCCTGGCTACAGTACAGACAAAGTAATAAGCAGCGATTTTCAGTCACAGTCCCTTTACTGTTACTCAGTCGCATCGCGCATGTGTGTTTGTGCCATGGGGGGGGGGTATGATTTATGGAAGACTGTGTGTACAGTGCGAGTGTTGTGCATATTAGAAACCGTGTGTGTGTGTGTGTGTCAGCGTGCATGCATGCGTTGCTAGTTGTTATTCCAGTGTTCTTTTCCGCTGGGATGCTTAGATGCAGAATTAAAGTGATTTCTTTGTCAGCACTTTGCAAAAACCTACTGTGACTGTGTTCGTGTGTGTGTTCGTGTGTGTGTTTGTGTGTGTGTTTGTGTGTGTGTGTAGGACACAATGCTCTTTAAAAGGGCTTAAACAAATACCAGAATGACAGAGGCTAGATATCCTCATTAAAAAAACAGAGATACAGAGGTTGATAATGAGGTAAACTTTGGGGAAAAAAAATTGAACTTTGCGAGAGCGCGAGGCAACATGCTTCATTTTCAAGTTATGATAATCTCCCGAAAAACAACAGCCCTGTGCTTTGGGAGCACATCAATTAAGAGTTTGTTCACAAAGTGGGGCAAAGCAAAACCACAGTGTTAACAGGAGGGAGGAGGTACTTGCTACTAAGAACACCATAGCATTCAGACTGCGGGACACAGTTTGTCTGTGTTGAGTCCCAAGCAGCTATTCCTGATCTTTGACAGCTGCCGTCAAACTGCCAACATATAGCAAAAAAAGACTAATCAAAATACAAAAGGTCTTTCAAACATTCAAACTACACGAGATTACAGTCTAATGATGAACTTGAATGCACTTTATCAGTTATTTATCTTTTGAGATGTCATATTAATACCTTCTCCTAGCCCAGTTAAGGACTGTCTCATCCTCTGCGTAGGAGGCAGCCCTGGATGGGTCACTCAGTTTAGGCAATCGGCTGTGCACTGCTCTTTATCGGAGCAAAATCTACCATTTAGCCTTCATCCTTAAAGTCTTTTCTGTTGTACAGCGTTTCCTCTATGCTGACCCTGCAGTGGCAGCCTGCCACGGCACCAGAAACAAGGCAGACACACAACGCAGATGCACAACGCAGTCGCGGCTGCAGTTGTAAGTGCACTAGGGTTGGGTACTGAACTCGGTAGTTTTTTGGGTACGGACCGAATTACGTCGGTACTACCGAGGACCTATTCATGCTAAATCAAACAGTACCAAATTTTGGTAGCCTACCTGAGAGCGTGTAAGCGCAAGCTTATCTGTCCTCTCTGCATATTGACAGAGAGCAGAGCTCCAACACACACGCACATGCGCGCAGAGGTGCGAACAGAGTACACCTGTCGAGCAAACTGGTTTAGAGTGTGGTTACAGTTTTTCAAAACTTCACACAGACCTGCCCCGACTGCTAAAAAAACAAATCCTAAAGGAAACTATTGTAAAAACAAAAAATGCGGTTTCAAAACAGATAAAGATAAAACATAAATCTCACTTATGTGTGGCTTGTCAAAGTAAGTTTTCCAGCGTGAAATGGGCTCATTGTTGCCCATTGTGTCTGTTGAGGAAAACACATCCCCAGGCACAAAAAAACACGGTTCTTACCATCTTTTAAGTTTTCAAGGAGGTGAAGAAGATGCCGCACTAGAAAACTTGGATAGGTGGCATAAATGAGAGATTCATGCTAATGCAGTCTAATACAAATGAGATCTCCATTAAGGTTATCATGTTCAAGTTTTGTTGAAACGGTTTCAGATTCAGTGACACGGGGTTGATACCTGGACTGTCAAACTAGAAAGTTGCTGAGTTCCCGCGGTAACAAACTGTCATCAAATCTTTTATCTCTCCTGTCTTATTAGCAGAGTAGTGAACAAAACATTCAGCTAGCAGCTTCTCATTTTAAGCCGGTGCAGTCGGTTTCGATGTCAAATGTCGCTAGCGTCAAATCAGCTGTTGCTAATTAACGTTAATTCTGTGAGTAACTTCAAAAAAACATGCCTGTTTTCAGGTTAAAAATGCTTTCTCTGCAGCTGGTGTCTGTACTCAGCCAAATATACTGTATGCACCACTGTACAACGGTGAGTGACTGTCTGGTTCCCACAACACAAACCGAATGATACATCTTCTTTAGTAATATGATCTAGCTGATCACGTCATGTCACGTTCAGGAGTCGCATTCTGCCAGTTAAATTGTATTTCATACCATATCAATAAAGTTCTAAATCAGGACCTTTAGTATTTGAGAAAGTTGCTTGTGAAAAATAAGTTATGCCAGTCAATAGGCTACTGTTATTACAATGTACCAGATACATACTGTATTTCCCAATTTCAAATAATATGTACAATATTTTACTATGTAGCATCTTTGGTACGAAAATGTGTTTTACAATGAATTGAGTTCTGGATTCAGATTGGATAAAATGCTATCAAACCCAAATCACAACGGGTCACAAGAATTGGCTTTACGCTGTTTAAAAAGGGAACCATTATGAAAGCACAATGCATTCCTGTCTTTCGTTAGGTCCCCTGTATTGCAAAGAATGTTGCAGTTTCCTCGAAAACGTATTAGCCGTTAAAAATAAGTTCTATTGTAAACATAATGAATAGAAAATAGGTTAAATGAACCCCTTTACAGTTCTTTAAACAGAGGACGGAGACATTTTCAGGCATCTGGAGGCATTTGTGGTGAAATGTAAGAATGTATAACCAGACTGGACTTAAAAAGGTAAAAGCTCTGAAGTTAAAATAAACCAGTCCAAACATGACTGTGTGCAGAGCAGAACATTTCTCAGCGCTGCTGTGTTCCACTCCTTCATCCTCAAAAAATGTTATGAATGGGGAAGGAGTGATAAATGAGGGAGATTGAGGGAAGATGCAATTATGAAGGGAAGACAAGAATGATGTGACAAAAAAAGTTCACTGAGGACGAAGGGGGAGGACAGCGAGAGAGAGAGAGACTAAAAACTAAATATATAACATCCAGGTGCAAAACCAATTCCAACTTAACATAGACTGGTGTTAAAATGTCTACTGTCAGCAATGCTAAACCAGACCATTTCTGCTATACACTCTTGCTACAACCCAGTACAGGAAACACACGGACACACACAAAGACGCACACACACACACACACACACACACACACACACACACACACACACACACACACACACACAGAGTAACTGGGTTCTTGGGTGCTAGGAAAATGCACTCAGGCATTTTACAGTATCGAGGTCGCCTCGGCCATGTTTTGCTGAGCCTCATCTATCTCCAAGAGCTGTTACCAACAACCTGAGAGCAGGGGAGAGGTTTTGAATAAGGAAGGAAGGAAGGAAGGAAGGAAGGAAGGACAGGGAGAAAGTGTGAGGATATGATGGAGGGAAGGATAAGACAAATAGAGGATGAGGAAATATGAAAATATGCAGAAAAAAGACGCAAAGAAAAAAAAGGTGTAACTGAGCGGCCTACAAGCAAGTAAAAACAGGTAACGGGTAAGATGCAACAAAAAGAGGATAAGAAAATAAAGGAGACCACATGGGGAGAGAAAAACACGGCACTTAAGAGAAGAGGGAGGAGAAGTGATGAATGTTGGGGGGTAGTACAAAAGAAGAAAGATGAAAGAAAAGAAGAGAAGGGGAAAAATGAGAAGGATGAAAAAAGCAGCTTTAAGGGCAAGAAGGAGAAAATCAGAAGGCTAGAAAGAGAGGAGATACCAAGGTGGGAGGAAAATAAGCAGCTTATTAAAAAGGGACTGGGCTGGAGACTGGGAGAAAAAGCAGCAGCAGCTTTTTCCTTTGCTATCCTCCTGAGAAATCTGTGGATAATATGTTGCAGAGGAAAAACATTTTGCTTACCGCCCCTTAAGAACAGGCTTAACTAGGGGAAACCAAAAGGCATGGTAGAGAGAGATAAAAGGCTGCTGCTGACGGCAGCCGATTCAGCTGAGGCGCTGGACAGAACTGGGTTTCGGCGTCTTTATCACCTTATTTAACATAATTTGACATTTGGTGGAAGCTGCAATTCGTGATTGTGAGTTAAAGTATCATCTGGGTGATTTCAGTATTAAGAGTTGTAACGGTAGGAATGGAACAGCAGCCTTCTGTGCAATCTAGTGGGCCACACGGGGAAAGAAACCCAATCTTTAATACGTTGCATCAGTGTCATTTTAGACCCAATACAAGACAATAAAAAAGAAATCCATCCACAAACAAGCATGAACAATTTAAAACAATCCTTAAATAAATTGTGTCAATGCAAAACATTATCCGACCTCAGATCTAGTTAAAAACATGTAATATAATATAAAAAAAAGTTTTTTTTTTTCTTGTTTTTTTTTTAAAAGCTTCATGAGATGACAATCACTTTAATTTTAGCCCAATTTAGGGTAACAAAGCACAGGTTCTTTAGGGTTGAATTCAACTTTTTTTTGCTCCTGAAAGTCAGTACGCTCACATGAAAGATGTAACCCTGAAACCATTCCATTTCATACGAGCTCCACCCTCCAAAAAAAAAAAAAGGCTCACAAGAATTTTCGAGCACCACCTGTCATTTTTCCTAAGCACTAATGCAGCAATATGTATTAAATTCTATTTTAAATATGAGATTATTCTGCATATGTACACTACCGGTCAAAAATTTGGGGTCACTTAGAAATTTCCATTCCACTCCATTACAGACAGAATACCAGCTGAGATCAGTTGCATTGTTTTTTTTAACCAGGGCAGCAGTTTTCAGATTACAGTAGGTGCTTTCCGACCGGATAGTACTTGTACTTTTTAGAGGAAAAGTACACTTCTAAGCAGTTCTAAGAACTACTCTCCCCCAAAATCTTTTTTTCCGTTTGCATTCCCACTGGCCAAGTGGCCATAGAGACTGGTAGGAGGGTTAAGGGAGTGGCGCAAGCACGGCAACGGTCTTTATAGCATCGTCACTAGACCATAGCGCCACATACAACAACAAAGCAGCATGGAGGAGGCCGTACGTGGCCTGCAGTGCCTGCACCTGCGCATCAGTCCACTTTTCCGAGTTCTGCATTCCGTCCATTCTCGTAGTAATTCACGTATTGTTTTGCTCAACACAGACGGGGCTTTATTATACTCGGAACAGACCCCGCCTCTGCCTGCTGCTGCGCTGTGGACATGTGTGTGTGTGTGTATGTGTGTGTGTGTGACAGCCGGCGAGCCGCAGGACACGCTTGTGGAATTTAACTCCGAAAAGACAGTTAACCACAGGTTCCCATTAATCTTATGATGGACATGTGATGGACATAAAGCGTCTTATTTACGAGAGCGGTCTGAGAGACCTCCAGCTCACAGCGAGGTGTCTGAGCATGACTGGCCGAGCGACGAGCTAGCGGCCGGGGCAGGCGCTTGCTGGCTGTCGCCTCACTTCATGGAGGTTCTCAACTCCGAAAACTTTTAAGCAAATTGTCAATTCAGCATCAGTTTTCGCAAGACTGCCTATATTCGAAATCTAAACAGTTCATTTCTCGCCTAAAACGTTGTCAGAAGTGAATTTAATGATGAATAAGATGGTGAAAATTGTTTAAAATGTCCCGTTGTTGCTCTGTCTGTAAGTTCTGAGTTGGCAATGGGCGTGACTTATAAGTTCGACCAATCAAGTACACCTAGGAAAAGGGAAAAGACCCTGCTCTGAAGTAGGAGTTAAAAAAGTACGCTACTGTGGCCAGAGGAACTTAAAAATCCCCACATTTTTCCTGTCGGAACACGACGAAAAAAGTGTTCTAAGAACTGCAAAAATCCCTCCGGTCGGAAAGCCCCTATTATGTGCTTACATAATTGTAATGTTTTCTCAGTTAGCCTTTTAAAATGATATCAGATTAGTAAACAGAATGTGCCTTTGGAGCATTGGATGAATGGTTGCTGATAATGGACAATGTAGATATTGCATTAAAGATCAGCCACCCACTCAGATCAGCTGGTATTCTGTCTATAATGGAGTGGAATGGAAATTTGGAAATGGAAAAGTGACCCCAAACTTTTGACCGGTAGTGTATTTTTTGCACTTACTGTGACTTGGTTGATTTGGTTGATTCAACCAAATTGTTGGTTTTGTCTTGCCTATTTTTCAGATTGGTCTAATTCTTAATTCTTAATTCTTTCAAAGAGGTTTGCAATATGAATGTAATATCCATGCAGGCATTTTAGCCGCTGTTATGCTGTAAAATGATGATGTTTAGCAGAAAAAAAACTTTAATCTATTGATACATGTTAATAACACATGATAACATGTTCATATTCATGTAACTTTTACTAGTGCTAGCCGTCAGAGAGTTGAACGTGGTAAAAGGATAATAAGATATTCCAACTTATTTTCAACAGCCGTTTTTTTGTTGTAATATAATAAATAGAATATTGTTGTTGTGCCGCATGTAGGTGTTTTACCACTCTGTGCCCCATGTGTGCCTGGCTCACAGTGTGGCTCTGAACTGGGGAAGGCCAACAGTGTGGCTTCAAAAGATAGTGGCATACCCAGACAAGGTTTCTTATGACCGGGGTATCATAAAGTCATGCTTTCGCCATCCTGGAGGAAGAGACGGGAGAGCGACAGACGAAGACAGGTAGAGTGAAAAGGAGAGAAAAAAAGAGGGCGGGAGAGAAAATGTCAAACTGCCTGGCCTTTTCTTGGCAATCCCACCACGATAACGGTCTGTGAAATTAATCTTCTGTCATCTTTAGATAGGAATCTCACACTTATCTGTCTCCACCCACTACTGTCCCCGATTCATCATTTCCTCTTTCGCTTTACCTTTTTCCAGTTCTCCATTTCCCCCTTTTAACCTTCCAATCCTCTCCTTTTAGCTGCACTTCCTGTTCTGATATTTACAGTATCTCCACCTGCCTTCCCCCCTTTCTGAGGACGGGATGCTCTTTCTCTCTCTGTTGAAGTCATTATCCCCTGCCCGGCTACTTATCTTCTATCTGTATCCCTCCATCCATCTGGACCACAGCTCCACACACACACACACACACACACACACACACACACACACACACACACACACACACACACACACACACACACACACACACACACACACACACACACACACACACACACACACACACACACACAGCTATCAAGCTTCCCATTGCTCTGTAAACTGTCATATTGTGATCAGCAGGATTGTGATTTTTTTTTGTCTCTTCTTTCAGGGTTTTGGATGTGACAGTGTGTGGAACTGCACATCTTATCTCCCATAAATAGACAACCTTTTGATCGCACATCCAAACCCTTTATAACAACAGGGATTGTGTTTGATATCTGAACATCTATAATGCAATTTGATTATTATTATTATTATTTTTTCCATCTAGTTGGCGATAAAGAAAACCACGATGTGGGGATGGGATTCCACTGGAGTCCGTGTTTTTTTCTGTCAGTAGACTATTGTAATGGAAGGTAATCGTTCCTGCTGAATTTGTTTCTCAGCTGGTTGATTTGAGGTTTTAAAAAAAGATTTTGTAGAAAGATTAGACACATGATGAGCTCCTAAACAAAAACAAAAATTAATTTCTTTATTTTCTCTTGAATATGTCATAATACTAGTGATAATTACAAGTTTGGAGTCAAGTGAGAGTGTTATCGCCACTTTTGTTATGGCGTTTATGCAGTTGTTTGAATTAAACCCTGCTTGCAAGACTGGATGACTCAATACTAGACTTAATTACATTACAGTGAGGACCAGGACTCATTAAAACGAATAAAGATTATGATGATGAAAACACTGATCAGTGTCTGTCTGTCTGTCGATCTCAATCTCCTGATCGAGTGGAGTGGAACATCACCATATTTAAACCATCTTTGGGTTAAGAGTTCAACTTTTGCCGCAGTGCAATGTGACTTCATCCTGCAATACACCGCACTGGCCATTCAAGTATGTGCGGAAACATTCCAAAGATTACTTTGTAACACGGATAACTCAATTCCGTTGTTTACCTCCTTCAGTTTAACGAATGAGTTATTTAACACGGCAATGGTCTCGGTCTGAACAGGCGGTAATGTCAAGTCGTCCAGCTTATAGACTACATTTGTCAATGAGCTCAGTCGCAGTTACTCCAATTTGCACAAAGTGAAGTAAATAAGACCTGATGCCAAAATGTTTTGATGCGTGTTGCGCTGGAAAGTAACAGAATGCAAAAGAAATTGTTTTCTGCTGCTGCACTTGGAATACTGAGAAAAGAGAAAAAGACACTTGTGGAACTTCAAGAGTGCAAACACTCCGCATAGGAATGCCAACAAAAAGATCACTGATCTGTTACGAAAAATCTGTTAAAACTTTTCAACATTCTTTGACTAGATATTGTTTCTGTAATTACCATTATCAGCTGCTTTAATCATATCTCACTGGACTGGAAGTCATTAAAAGTCAGGAGAAAAAAGAGAGGAGGTGCCGACGGGAAACAGAAAGGTGAAGACGTGTGGAAAAGAACAGACTGTTGCAGTGCTGTTCCTTTGTCTTGGGTTGTGGTCCCGAACTGAGAGCTCTGGTAAAATAACTTTGTAATGCGTCTTTGAATATGCCTGTCTCTGTCCGTATCTGTCACTCCATGTTTCCACCTGTTTATAGCCTCTCACACTCCGTATGTGTCAGATAAAACAGAGCAGCAGATTTTACACCTGCTTTTAATTTCAGACACAACTTCTTCTGCCGCAGTAGTCAGTCAGCAGTGATTCATCCGCTGCAGCCGACAGTTCTATACATTTCCATTCTCACCTCCCATATTGTGCTTTTCTAAGCAGGAATGCCCTAAAGTACATATTGTAAGAGACCAAACAGGGGCGCAAACCATCTGCGCAGTCCTTTGGAAAAAGCAAACGCATTTAAGCTGCTGAGCACCTAAAAAGCCACAAAGCCAAAGTAAATATCCCCATGGTCTCTGTAGCTGTAGCCCACTCTGACACAAACACAGTAAAGAAGACCCTCTGCCAGACTGAGTCATATACTCGATACTAATCTCAGCACAATGCAAACAAACAATCACTGAAGACTGGTCTGGTTTTACCTGATAAACGGTAAAGGTAAACTGTTAAATGATGAATGTCATTGTACAGCAGCAACCACAACAAAGGAGCTGGACCAAAACAATACATTAATATGAAATGTTTATAAAGATTAAAAGCTGTTCTAATATTGTCTGTCACTGACTTATGAAGGAATTACCTCAAGTGGAATTGAAATTTAATTTAACTCTTTGGAAGAAACTCATTGATGCTGATGCCAGTCATTAGGTTTACAGGGCCTACTGTTATTAATACTACCAGTAATGGAGTGGTGCTGATTTTGCCATTCTGGTCTATGGCGTGTGGAGGTATGTGTCAGGTTTGGACGAGGACTTCTCAGGCTACAGTCAGTTCTGGATCAAACTGCTGGTCGGGTTCATTCGTTGATAATAAAACACCAAAAACATACTGTAGAACATAACCACTCTTGGGTGGCATTTCATTTGAGTAACGCTGAAAACCTCAATGGTTCAGGTGAATACATCCATCCAGCAAGCTGCCTGATGTAAAGCTAGTGTAAACGACACAGCACAGAGAGGAGGAGGGAGGGTGAGAGGATGGGAGAAATGGATGGAAGGAAAGGGAGAGATGCTTACGTGTTTCTCTCCTTCAATCCTCTTGTCCGCCTGTTGAACAGCCTCCAGGTACTTAAAATGCATCTCCATCAGTCGATCAACCTGGAGAGAGAATGAAAGGAGGTGGACAGAGAGAGAAAGTGAGAGAAATATGAGAGAGGAGGGAGAGAGCACAAAGAAGAGACAGAACAAGATGACACTTGGAGGGCAGATATAAAAAATGCAATTTAGGATAAATATATAGAACCAAAAATTATTTCATAAATGTGATTTTATGACTTAATAATACATATGCATTGTCCACTCCCGATATGTTCATGGAGCAATATTTCAACTGTTCAACTGATATCTTCATTTTCTTCACAAAAGCATTCACGATTGCTTCGAGACAGTTTGCTGCCAACCTCTTAGATTGTTACGGGGAGGGTTTATCAAGAAGACAACAAAGACAAGCAAAGGTGAACATTTTAAGATTCTTATTTGTTGTATTAACATATAGTCAAAGACATTATACATCTCCGTAAAATGAACAAATAACCGAGTACGTGGATGATGTAAATGAGAGTCAAAGATGACTTAGTGGTGAAAAAGACGTCGGCGTTCGATATGCACGACAGTTTTCCGCATCAAAAGCCATGAGTCCTATTAAAACGGCCCTTAGCAACACACTAAATATGTGATAATCTTTGCATGACTGAGGGGAATTGTGGGAGTTAACAGAAAGAAATGTTGCAGCGGAGGTGTCAGGCTTGATATTTTATTCACTTTCTCAAGTTTTGTAACATGTGGCAGAACTTCGTATACACAGGTACAGAGAAGTGCAGTCACTGGCTGAGTGGCCTGGATGTGAAACTGATATATTTAACCAGCCATGCAAATGTCTGCCTCTTCCCTCTGCCAAAAAATAAGATTAGAATGATACATACTTAGATATAGTGACTTTATGATAACCACGTTTTAGCCAGTTATTTGTTCCAGCCAAATGTGGCCTTGATAAACACGTGCATGAAGAGAGTGAGTAGGGGTAACAGCATAGTCCGGAAATTCTCGCAACATTCTGGTTTTCAAATCAGTCAAATGTTGCTGATTGGTGCGGGAAATGTGTGTCATCACATTTGTCCAACTAAGCTAGGGCCACTTCAAACCAGCAGAGGAAAACTGAAACTGTTCTAACTTTGGAAGTACATATTGTGTTCATGTAAGACCCCAACAGCCATGGTAAGGAACTCTGATTGAAAAAATACACTACCGGTCAAAAGTTTGGGGTCACTTAGAAATGTCCATTCCACTCCATTCCAGACAGAATACCAGCTGAGATCAGTTGCATTGTTTTTTTTAATCAGGGCAGCAGTTTTCAGATTACATTATGTGTTTACATAATGTCAAAAGGGTTCTCAACTGTTGTACCCAGAAGTGGCTGAAGAAACGCTTGAAATTCCATGCTTTTTGGTGTAAATGACATACCCAAATCAAAAGTGGTACAGCTCCCATATACTTTGACACTCTGGGGTGTGCCTGACATCATTGGAAAGGAAACGGTCTCAAGTTTTTGTTAAAAGTGTCAGGGTGATTCTAGGCCTTACTGACACAGAGTTACAGAGACTAGAATGGAGGTTTTTTATTTCCGTCCAAGTCATACATCTGTAAAATGATTAAAATACACTGCTGTAAACACATCTGACAGGTGGCATACAATACAGGGCATTAGCCACATGTCTCAGCTTACTACAGAACAAATACAGAAGCCAAAATACTCAAAAATGGACTTTATATGTTTTTTTTTTCTACAGATATGTCTGTGCGTTTTTTTATTTCCATTTGAAAAGTGCAAAGAAAAAAGCCAATAAAGTACAAAATAAAACACTTCTCAAATACACAAACACACCCACATCAATCACCTTTCCAATGATGTCAGGCACACCCCAGAGTGTCAAAGTATATGGGAGCTGTACCACTTTTTATTTGGGTATGACGTTTAGACCAAAAAGCATGGATTTCAAGCGTTTCTTCAGCCACTTCTGTCTACAACAATCGAGAACCCTTTGCAATTATGTAAACACATTAGGGCACGATCATGGCCAAAATGATAATCACGATTATTTTTGATCAATATATTCATCACGATTAATTATCACGATTTGTTGATTTTAACCAAAACAAATTTTGTCACATATGCTAATTATAACTGCTTTCACATCCATATTGTGCTACATTCCTGCCAATACATCCATATTGTGCTACATTCCTCCTTTGTTGAAGGATACTATGAAGTGAAGTACAAGTATACTATGTAAGGAGTATGCCATTTCAGCTGTTGTGCGACCGCTTTCCAAACATGCGCGTTTGCCGTGAAAAGATACAGGCAATGCAATTTTCTGTTCACGTTAACGGCGCACGTTAACCGGTGCCTGGTAGCTACCGGACGAAATAGCAACGCGGATTACGGTGCCACTTAAATGTCTGCGTTGCGCTCTGATGCTTCAAAACAGACGTTACAGTCAACAGAAACATCGCTGCTTGTCACGCTAGTTAACACTAATAACACGTTACACAGCAGCTAACGTTAGCCTACCGTTAGCTACAGTAGTAACTGGATTAAACACGGCTAAAATGCTGACAGCTAAACGGTGTAGTGTGACTGTATTTCACTGTAGAGGATTCCAACAGCGGGGCGTACAACAGTCTGCCGCTAAAGCTATGAGCTAAAAGACTCAAACTAGCACTGGTCACTGCTGTTGTCTGAAAAACAACACAGACGGGACAAAATGTTGCGTTTACTGGTAAACTGGTAAACCTCGTGATGACTTATGACCGACTGCTATCTGTTGTGGAATTTTCCTCACGTGACTCTGTCCTCTGGAATTAAACAGGGAAAAAAGACAATATGAAAGTAATTTGTTACGGGAAATTAACCAGTGTTGCAGTAATTTGGACCTAAATTATCAAGGGAAAAACAAGTTAATGGAGTTACAAGTACGGTTAAATGAGCTTTACCTTGAAAGAGCACAGGGGGCCTTTACTAGGTCAAGAGCGAAATGGATCGAGGCAGGGGAAAAGAACTCCTCATATTTTAGTAGTTTGGAAAAAAAAATAGACAGCAGCGAAACTCAATTACTAGTTTAATAATAAATGGGGTAGAAAGTAAAGATTTTAGAAGTATAGATAAAGAAGTGTTCTCATTTTACTCCAACTTGTACTCCTCAAATGATTCTGGTGTAGAGGCTGATTATTTGTTTGATAAAATCAAGAATGCTATCCCATGCATTGATGATCCCTTTACAGATATTTGCGAGTCAGATATGACAATCGAGGAGTTGGATTCAGTTATTCTCAAGATGAAGTTGAACAAATCTCCGGGGACGGCCGGGCTCACAACAAATTTTTATCAATTCTTTTGGAATGATGTGAGAAATTTACTATTTAAAGCGTTTCGGGAATGTATAGAGAAGAAAGAACTGATGTCATCTATGAAACAAGGTTTAATGACTTTGATTCCTAAATCTGGTAAAGACAAGAGAATCTTAGATAATTTGAGACCAATTACACTGTTGAATACTGACGATAAGCTACTCTCTGGAGCTGTTGCTACTGGGCTAAAGGGAGGTATGTCGACCATCACTGGTGAGACACAATCAGGTTTTCTGAAAGGAAGGTCAATTCACAACAACATAAGACTTGTTTTAGATTTACTTGAGTAATTCAATTCAATTTTATTTATAGTGTCAAATCACAGCAGGAATTATCTCAGGACACTTTACAGATAGAGTAGGTCTAGACCACGCTCTATAATTAAGAAGGTTAAGAAAATAAGGAAAAGCTACATCTCATTTCCTCTTCTCCCGAAGGTAAAAGAGGTCAACTTCAAAATTTTAAATGAAATCTACCCAACAAACAAATTTTTAAGACTAAGATCCAATTTTGATACTAATAACTGTTTTTTGTGAAAAAGAAATTGAAAATTTAGAACATGTTTTTTTTTTTTTCTGTGCGAGTCGGTGCAATCCTTCTGGAGCGATCTGCAGAGCTGGTTACAGACCAGGAAACTGAGATACCACCTCTGACAGTGAAGAATAGAAAGTTTGGTGTTTTTGTTGAAGATAAGAAGGTAGATTTTGAACAACTTGGTGCTGCTAGGAAAACATTTTATACATAAATGTAGATATTTTAAGACCAAACCCTCCCTGATCCAATCGGAAGAATGAGTTCAATCTTTTGTGCAAGTCATTGAAACGGGTTAAAGATAAAAAAGCCCTTGAATTGATTTATTTGAAACTCTTAATTTAATTTGAGATAGCCCCTTCTCTTTATTTATTTTTTATTTATTTTCTTTTATATCATTCTTTATGTTGTTTTGTAAGGTATAAGCTCCTATGTTTTGTTTTATATGCTCGACCTGAGGCAATAGCTCTGCTTTTGAGATGGATTTGTGATTGTGCCTTGTTTGTTTGTATTTCTATATTCTGAATAAAAAATAAATAAATAAAAAAAAAACCTCTGTCCTCTGTGACTGTCTACATCTAAACTAAGCTGCGCGGTGCAGGGAACAACTGATTGGCTCATGATCAGGGAGTGGTTTACGGAGCTTTTTGAAGAATAAAAACTTTGATACAGAGTGTTCTATGAACTGAATGAAGCATTTTAAATATCGCTCGATCACGTGAATTTGATCGTGGGAAGCCAAAATCGTGATTAAAATTTGATTAATTGTGCAGCACTAAAACACATAATGTAATCTGAAAACTGCTGCCCTGATTAAAAAAAACAATGCAACTGATCTCAGCTGGTATTCTGTCTATAATGGAGTGGAATGGAAATTTCTAAGTGACCCCACACTTTTGACCGGTAGTGTATGTTTTAAGGGCCTTTAAATGTAGGAAATGTCAGACCTGTTCTAGTTTAAGTAACTGCAGATACCCTGTAACCAGAGCATATGGATGTTCGGGATACAAACACCTCGGCTTAGACATCCCTGATGAAGCAATCCGCTGGCAACCTAAAACAGTGGAACAGCAGGAAGAAGAAAAAAAGAGAAGGAAGGAGGATAAAAGAGGGAAACATCCGGAAGATGACGAAAACTAACCTTCTCACAGTCGTTCTCTGTGAACTTGTTGAGGAGTCTGCTTCTCTGTTGGGACTTGAGATTTCTCAGCATGGAGGCGATGATGGAGCAGACGTGTTCTAAGGAAAGGAAGTGAAAAGTAAGGCTAAAGCTTCCTTGTTTATATCACCGGGACAGTATCTTCAAACATGTTTTCAACAGCTTAGTTTTATGAAATGTTTATTCTAATTAGATCTTTACAAACACATATTTCCTTCTTCGTGGAATCACTGAGTGCCTCTCTTGCTCTTTTAGACAAACACATACAGCACGGAAGCCTCCTACATGAGACCACCTCATGAAAGAGCCCATTGTGTTTTTCAGTAAACCCAACAGGTGCATGTGCTTTAATTAACACATTAGTACTTTAGTAGCACACTACTGTTATGCTCCTTAGTTAAAAATAGTAGTTTAAACAAAAAAAAGTGATCACAGCAAAGCTCATTCACACCCACCCACAGCCTCCAGAAAGAACAAATTGATTAGCAAATGATAATTTGCAATTACTGCACACAGCCAGCCAAGCATGGATACAGAGAGTGCACACAGAACAAGAGGAGGAGAAAATGTTAATGAAATTTAGAAATCAATTTTCATTTTAGGGCATGCTGGAACATGCGTAACAGTTTTGCCTGTGGCTGAAGTACATTTCTTACGGTGATAGGAATGTGTCTGTGGCAGCTCTAGGGCCATTTAGCGAGGGGGAGGTCTAGAAACATGTTAATTGACTAAATTAGCAACAAAAACTGGTTAGTCCCATTGAGTGCCCTTGTTAACCCAATTCATGCTAGAGACCTTCTTACTTACAGGCTGCACCAGTAAGTGACAACCCCGGTATAATATTTCTCTGTGATATTAAATGAACAATAAACTGTGCACACATGGGGGGGACTGAATAGGACATTGTAAAATCTCTGGATATACAGAGTGGGGAAAAAAAGTAATTGGACTTTATCAAAAACAGGTCAATATCCTCTCTCATCGAGGCTCTGCAGTTGCTAAGCAACAAGAGTACAGGAATCAATCCCATTTTTGCTTTTTAAAAAAAGGGGCCGTGTTTGCCGTCAGCTCTCTTTGTGCAATCCCCTATGACCCACAGCGCCCTTTCTCACGAGACTTGAAGGCTGACAACACTGAAGGCTATAACACCTGCCAACGTCAAATCTTTCAGCATGTACAGATATCCATCTACGTTATATGGTTATAAGTCAGGAAAATGTACAGCAACACAATACAACATGCACTGGAGTCGTGCTTCCTGAATCCTTTGTCTGAAAGGTCAAATTAAGGGATCTATGGCTGTAATACAAACTACTAGATTTGGATTTAGGTGTTTGGTGTGTCAGCGGGTGCAAATTAAGTTTTTTTTTTTGTTGAAAGTAAAATCCCCTCTCTGCATGTCTGTATTATGACATATTAGAAGAGCAGATGCACTGTAAATGCACTTCACAGTTTTACGAGTGGTTGACTGGTATTACATGTAACGTTTAAACTGTGTGCTCTGGTTGTACACCAGGTACTTTCAGTCCAAAGGTCCTTTTATTTTAATGTAGACAACCTTCTTTCCTGTACACAATGACAAGGAGGCTAACTGCCATTTCCGAAAGGACGCTACTTTATCACCTTGATCCGAGTGGTAATTGATGTCGCCACCTCCAAACCCTGCCGGGGAGGGTATTGATCGCTGGCTGTGGAATGTTCTCTCCAAAGAGTTTAAAACTAAACAGCGTCCGCTCCGCAGAGATTTGTGGAGGGGGGGAGGCAGAATTACATCTCGGGTACAAGATGGAGGCCAAGGGCCTTTAGAAAGGTGTCCAATCAATACTTGATTTAGATGCTTTGCTTCACACTTGAATCTCGAGTGTAAAAACAAGAAAAGAACAAGAAAACAAGGTACATTTCAATCATCTCTCAGCAACATCTATCGCAAAATCTCTCATAGAGTCATGACAAAACAGCAAAAATGAAATGCATAATAAAAAATGTTACATTTAAAATGCACAAGCAAGACCAATCTTTTGCACATTGCTGTCACACATATTGTTGGGTGTTTTAAATACAGACTGATGACCATTAATGGACTCCACTGCCACTTGCCGCATACTAATCGATCCAGCAGCACAATATACTGTATGTGATGGCCCTGTTGTATGATCTGACAATGGCATCAAATGTTGACAATAACGGTTGGAGAGTTTGTTGGAGCATTGGACAAGAAAAGCTGGAAATGGAAGTTTATGGGTTTGAGGCCATTGACCAGCTGTAGACACGTGGGCAGAGAAAGTGGCCTGGATTCATTTATTGATTGATTGACAGCTGAAGAAAGTGCTGTTTAGTTCTGAGGAGAGACACTGGACTACCTGTGCCCTGGGGAGAGCAATCAGCCTCCCAGCACTACAGGCTAACCTGCAAGGGGTTATAGAGACTGCATTCACTGTCTGAAGCAGCAGGACTGAATTCTGGCTCTAAACTCTCAGAGAAAGAAGACAAAAGTCGGGACACATCATTAGCAGCACATGGTGTACATGCTATTGTAATTTCTGTTAAAACAATTCATCATAATGTATCACGTCCAGAACAAAAAAAACCTCAAGAGTAATTGTGTTTTATTTGTAATTTACAGTTTCCTGACTGTTGTGTTGAAATCAATGTAGAAAACCTGTTGAAATGAACACATCAAATAGGTTAGACCGGAGTGTTTGTATTTTGATTATTTTTCTAACTTCGTATGTACCCACATTTAGACAATTAACAATTAGCCTCTCTAGATAAAGACAAAGAAATCTTGCTCTTTTTTAGAATAGTCATGAAAAGAAAATCCCCATCCTGATGCTAGGGACAACCACTGCTTACTTAATCTATAAATGCAAAGGACATTGTTGCAGCCTTATGGCTTGTGTTTGATCAATCTGCTACACTGCTACACAGCAAACGTCACCCCAATAATTCCTGTGCCACAGAAAGTACTACCTCTGTAGGACATTTCCACTTTAGGAACTTTACATGGGCACCAAGAACCTTGTGAGGAACTAAGGAACTAAAACTGTGTTTTGACCGGGAAACTAATCTCCAAATGTAGTTCCTGTAAAATGGTTCCGGGTGGCAAAAAAAAAGTACATTCTTAAAGTCCAGGAACAATAAGGGTAGAGTTGACATGTTGAATGTCGTTGATAGGTCAAACACAGAGGCTATGGCAACTACAATGTATGCACTGCTTAATTCCCAAAACAGTGAGGTACTTGAAGAATTTAATTTAACTTCATTTAACATTTGGTCCAGGGACACCCATCGAAACACCTGTATAAAATACTAGCTGAGAGTTATATCAATATTAGGAGGGGTGGAACATTCTTGAAGTACAATTAACATTGAAAATGAGAGTGAAGAGAGCTAGTGAGTGAATGAGAGAGAGAGTGAGGGGCTACCTGGTTGAAAATTGTGTTTTCAACACTGCTGTCGCTTTTAAATTCATCATTCGTCTAATTTGCTGAATGTGCGCAGTTCTTCAAATGCGATGGAAAAACAATACTTTTTTTTTTTATTTTCTGATATTTGTTTCTCTGGTGTCATAATTCCTAGACCTTTGCAGTCAAAGTGGGCTACTCGGGAGCAGAGCCATTTTGGCGACAGAAACTACAGTCCCTGGACTACAACAGGAACTAAATTCCTGTGGTCATAGATTAAGAGATGACTTCTTGAAAAGGCTCCTGGAAAAGTTCTTGTGGTGAAAAAGGACACATGGCAGCTCTCCAAATGATATGGAATTCTCAGAAGACTGTAGGTAAAGCCTTGAACAAATTACTTAAAGCTGCGTAGTTTCTGTCACCCCTGTGAGGAATTCTAAGTAATGACAACAACACTGTCAACATGACGCAAGTCTTCGGTGGTCGTGCACCATGTAAAATAGTAGCGCACTATAGGTTTAATATTTTTGAATACGGTATACAGCAATGTGTGCTAAATGAAGCACCACATACTCTGTGCAAAGTATAAAAGCCCAGTCTACATTAAACAGTATGGTTGTTATCCCATCTCTACAACAACATTTCTTACAAAACAAGACACTATGGCTTTCATTCAAATTTTTCTTATGAAACATACAGCATATTAAAATTGAAGTTCCACTCAAAATGGCTGATAAGAAAAGGTCCAACTGAAATTTTGTCATCCCTCTCCGTAGTGAGAAATAATGTCAATGTGTTGTTGCAAACTGACGTTTGTCTCGTTTAACAAGCTAAGGTGCAGGACCAGACGTGTGTTCATGTTTGTAAATTGGATAAGAAGGAGACTTTAGCGAGAAAGTTAATGGGGTCGGTCAAGGTCTGTGGCTCTTGTGTTGTGTAGCAGGATCGGTCTGGCTCAGTGTGACCGTCTGCTCTGCCTATGATAAAACACTGAGGTCAATGTTTTATGCAAGATTTAAATTAAAACCACAAACATAACCTTTTTGATTTCTGATGTTTTCACAAAGGAGATAGAGCAGATATGTTTGCTGTAGCAGTTTGGACTAATACTTATCCTGCACTCCTGAATGATAATTTTCTTGTAAATGTTGAGCATATCCTGTCCACAACATCACATTAAGTGTTTTGAACTAAAAACCTTTCATTTACGTCTAAATATGCCCCAGCATATTTCGTCAGACTACGAGTTTACAGAGAAAATGATCAATCCCCACCAGAGGAAAGACCAAATATGAAGATGTTAATTAGATGTCTTTACACAGGGATCTAACAGCAAATCCCTCTCTCTGAAATACACTAATAATAGGATTACACAGCAAGACTCTGACAACACAGATAACAATCAAACTTGAATCATGTAAAATGTTTCTGATCTCAATCCAATCTGAGCCAAAGGCACTCGGTGCTGGGAGGGGAGACGATCAAATGAGAGCTTCCTTTGATTCTCTGCTTTTGACTGAAATATGTGACGCAAGTTTCATCATTTTATCCAGATAACCAAGGTTCTGTATTACAGGCACTTATCTAGTCTCATATTTTCTGCTATGTAGTCATGCTCTCTAAATCTCCATTTGTTAATATTAAGAGGATAAATACTGGTGATAAAGTAATGGAATGATAAAATTCCATCTTCTATCTTTGTAACGAAACTGCCATAATTTAGGCGGGGGTGGGAGGGGGTGTTTTATTAAAAGCATCTTATTTCTATCTTGTTCCCCTCACTGCATACTTCCAACTACAGAGTCACAAAATTTGATTTTTTTTCTAACAGAGGGCTCTTTCTGCTATGCAGGGCTGTATGCTTCACTCATTAACTACTTTACTGCGTTCGTTAGAAAAAAATAAGGGTGAAAACAAGGGCATACGCTACATTCGGGAGGTGTTTCATGTGGCATTCTAAACACATCAACTACAAGGGCCTCCGTTTGCTCCCTGAGCCTCTCCCGTGTGCACTCTCTCTCCACCAAACAAACACTCGCACGCACACGAGCACACAAACAAACACTCTTCAGAGCTGGAGAGACGGAGCTATGACTATTGTGCCTCGCCTTGTAAATTAGTTGTTTACTTCTGCTCCCTCTCACACTCGCTCGCATCATTAGCCACCTAAATATAACAACCGGCTGCCACTAATTTCCATCATACAACCTCATTTTACTGGTAATGACAGAGCACATACACCGATAGACTGACGCCCTAAAAACAAGGTGAACTGCAGTGTCGTGACAAGAATATTAGAGAAATGTAATTTGTTGTTTGGAATTTTTTTCCTTCCTCTTTTCTATCCACTTACAATGTCTCTATTAATTATGCCGTTCTGTATGCTAATATGGCCTGGCAATCCCTGGTCATTTGGGCTGTGTCAATTTCTGAAAAAGGATTTCACGGGGATCAATCTATGCACCGAGGTTTACGATAGAGAGCGCCATGGAAAGAATGCAAGAGAGAGAGAGTATTGAGAATGGAAAGACAGAGAGGTCCCTACTTCCTAATTACTTTGTTTGAAGTGGTTGATAGTTAATTAATCTACAGTGTTATTGTGTTATTCCAGAGAACCACTTGATTCGCAACATTTTCAATTAGGTGTCTGAGAAAGAGGGTTCACCCAATACGCCATATATTATGACAGGCATCTCATTATGCCTATAGCTGTAGGACAAATCAATGGAGCCAAGATGGGAAATCCCATACAGGTCGTATTAATTATGGAAAACTCATTCAAAAATGACATTTGCATGTACATATTTAACTGTTGTTCATTTGTATGGTTGAATGCAGGCTAATCTGCCAGATGATGTATATGTTGTGCTCTTTAGCGACACCACGATTACTGTGGTGGCATAGTCCAACTGAGCGCAATGTCACTTACCATGACAGCACAAATGGTTGAACTGATTGGTTATTTACTATGAAATAATGAAAATAATCAAATCCTCACCTTTTGAGAAGCTGGAACTATCAAATGTTTAAAAAAATTACTTTTTGATTATCGAAATAGATTTATTTTCTTTCGATGAACTAATTCAGTGTTTCCCAAACTTTTTACAATGCCGTACCCCTTCAGACTTTTAACCTCCATGCTATGTATCCCCCAGCCCCGGACTCTCACTATAGCCTTGCTTCCACCAAGAAGACTGGTTAAGTTCAGTTAGTTACACACACAGAACGGTTATTTTTGTGTTTCCAATGTCAACAGTTGAGGATGGTTCCAATAGAACCGCTCCATTCCGTCCTGTTTTCTCGTTACCCCTTTGTTAAGGTACCTATCACACTGATGCATTACTAAAAGGCAGAGCTAGAAACACTGCAGTCCACGATTGGTGCAGACGTTCCTCTGCATCCTCTGTGAAGAGGAAATACAGCGAGAGCTGGTTGGAGCAGTGAGGAATAACAAGGTTTTTCAGCTTGTTTCTCAGTGCTGGCCTGCCTACGGCTTGGTAATGGTATTATGCAGAGAGCGTGGTCTTGGACTGAACATGAAGATGTATTTAAATGAACATGAACTTTAGAGTTAGAGTTAGTTGTATCTTTTTCAAAATCACATATAACCAAAAGCATCGGATTACAATATTTCAACTTCTACTAGTGTAGGTTCTACACGATGTCTTGGACATTTTTGCTGGTAAAAAATGGTCTATATTAATGCTTATTAAAACAATATTATATTAGAAGTATGCAGCAGTTACTGTCAAGTTTACATAAGCCGCTTTCTGACCAAGTAGTTACAGAAACGTAGTTTTAGGAAAAGTCCACTTCTAAGCAGATCTACTAACTACTCTTCCCCCAAAACCGTTTTTTCCATTTGCATTCGCACTGGCCGCAAGTGGCCATAGGGACGCAAGCACGGCAACAGTCTTTATAGCGTTAAAATCAGAAAACAAATACACCAAAAAAAATATGAACTAAATACTAAATCTAATGTATATAGCATATTTGTCATAATTTAAACAAGTCTCCCGAAGAGAAATGGGTATGTCTCTCTCCCCCGCCTCCGCCTGCTGCGCTGTGGACGTGTGCGTGCGTGTGCGTGCGTGCGTCGGCCGGCCAGCGAGGTGGAGTTTAACTCCGAAAAGACAGTTAACCACAGGTTCCCGTTAATCTTACGATGGACATGTGTTGTGATATCTGTGATATTGTGATATCAGATAAGCCTCTGATTTACGAGAGCGGTCTGAGAGACCTCCAGCTTACAGCGAGGTCTCTCAGGTCTCTGAGCACGACTGGCTGAGCGGCGAGCTAGCGGCCGGGGCAGGCGCCTGCTGGCTGTCGCCTCACTTCATGGAGCTTCTCAACGCCGAAAACTTTGAAGCAAATTGTCAATTCGGCATCAATTTTCGCAAGACTGCCTATATTCGAAATCTAAACAGTTAATTTCTCGCCTAAAACGTTGTCAGAAGTGAATTTTGTGATGAATAAGATGGCGAAAATTGTTAAAATTGTCCCGTTGTTGGTCTGTCTGTACCGGAAACCCGACCCTCGTTGACCTAGGTTCCTATGCTGAAAAGGGAACAGCGAAAAGACCCTGACCTGAAGTAGGAGCTGAAAGAGTTACAGGAACTGCAGCCAGAGGAACTTAAAAATCCCCAAATTGGTCCAGTCGGAACAAGAGAAAAAAAGGATTCTAGGAATTTTATGTTCTAGGAACTGCAAAAAAAATCCCTCCGGACGGAAAGTGGCTATAGTTGGCTTTGAAGTATCCTAAAGTGCGTTTACCATTTAGCTTCCGAGCAGGAGGGGTCAACAAAGAGAAGCAGCGTTAAAAGACGAGCATCATACCAATTTTGCCCTCTTCAAATAAATACACCGTACACCCTCAGTGTGTTTGAGAAATACACTCACATCTAGACCACACCTGCCAGCCAAACCTCACAGGGAGAAAGTCTTCAAGGTGGATTTCCAAATGTCTTCTTAAAGCCTGTCTTTTAAGTGAGTGTCTGTCTTGCCAGGGGCTTTAACACACAGGGGGAGAAGGTTTAACTGTGAGGACGGGTTATCTTCCCTACTCTTCCTCCTGCTGCTTGAGGAGGTCAAAGGTTAATTCATCCAGTCCCTGGGTGAGACGGGACACAATGGAAGACAATTTGTTCTCCTCTGCAGGGCTGGGAAGCCCCACTGGAGGAATCACACCTAATTAATGCAGCCAGAGAGAGAGGAAGGGTTCTGCGTTTTGGATGTAGGTAATCAAACAAAGAGCAGAGAGATGGACAGGGTTTCAACCTCTTTTTCTTTCAGTCTCTTCAGTGTTGTTCTCTCACCCTGTATCACATGGACAGCCTCTCTTTTCCTCTCTCTGGCTATTGTTTGCGCTGCCTACCTCTCACTCAGAGACAAGAGAGGTTCGAGAGTGCAGGCAGGAAAATCAATCAAGATTGGATTGATAGTGTAAAGTGACAGGCCAAAGAGGCAGCAAACCGTGATACATGAGCAGATTAGGATCAAGTGCGTCTGCAGGAAAGAGGTGTGACTACAAGTTGCAGAAAACTAGAAGCATGAGAAACTAACCCATCGTGTTTCGTGCAATCACTTAAATTAGTAAAGTCAGCGAACTAAAGATTTCTCTACTGAGCAAATGTTAAAAATGATGAGATTTGAAGGACGTTAGCAAATTACAACACTGTCAATCATCTACATTCTACACTGTAAATACCTTAGGCAAGTATAAAGTATAAAGTTTCAATAACATGTTACATGTACGTGGAACCTTTAAATAAATGCCATTGCCATTTTGTGCTGATCAGGAACGGGGTTTTCTTGGAAATGAACTTCCCAAATCTGTGGAAATCTATGTTTTAACTGCCACCTGTCACTTGTACATACTACCTGAGCTTCATGTGCAAGCAAATGTGTAGGGAAGCCAGAGCACTTGGAATAGGCTAGCTCAAAACTTTGCAGCGCAGGTATGCTGCCAAGAATTTTTCAAATGCTCCCAGCCCTTATCCACCACCTGAACCACTTTTGGTCCTGAACATAGCCTGTTGCAAGATGTCACAGTTCTCAGCAAAAGAAAGAACATGAAAATGATTTTCTTGAAAAGAATTGTGTCTGGTGTTGCATTGTTCTAATTAGTGACTGACCTTCATGCTCCTTCTCTGAAGCACCAGTTTTCTTCATCTTCTTTGGGGTTTTCATGAAAAGTGGAAAGATGGTCCGCAAGCCCAGGATGTCTACAAACTTGTGACAGTTATCTGCTCCCTCTGGTCCGATCATGGCATGGTCCAGGACCTTCATAGCGCTGGTTCGAGACATTTTCTTTTCTCTGCAGCAGAGAGAGGAAACAATGCTGAAGTCACTTATTGTTTCAATAGATATAAAGAGCATGCATATTTGCAATTAAGTGCCCTGAAAAGGTATGTCTGTTAAGATAGCAGCCATAAAACCTTTGTGTTTAGGGTGAACTGGTAATACAACATTATTCAAATTTATTTTTTTAAATCATTTCAGACTTGAAATGTCTGCTTGCTCTCATTTCAAGCAGTATAACTCCTAAATAATATGGATTTCCGTTCATGGAAATGACTGAATCAACTAAAACATGGATACAAATAGCCCCCCCGAGTTTTACATTTTACCTTAGTACTCAAAATAATGGGTGAAACAAACAGTTATGCTGCTATTAAACAAAATTGTAGAATTTTCCCTTAGGTAGTGCCAGTCGCCACAGGGGAAAAAACACTTACTCTGGATTAATTTGGACTTCAGATATATTACAGAAATCTAAATATAAAAACGACAACAACAATAAGGAACTTAAATAAACTTAAATTTTTTCTTTTAGGATTTTATTGGCAAACTTTTTTTTTTTTTTTTTTTTTTTTTTTTAAAAGTCTCTTACAGCAGAGATCTTCAACAGGGGGTCCGGGACCCTTAGGGGGTCCTCAGAGTTACTGCAGGGGGGCCGCCAAATTATTGTTACGTTTCTGAAAGTTTCCAAGAAAATTAAAATCTCTTAATATGAATCCAATATATTATTTGGAACATTATTAGCAAATATAAATCAGCTTCAATTTGTGAACCCCAACTGATGATAGGCTTACTGGCCCATATGTCACTAAGATCCACAGATACAGTTATTCCTAAGGATTCACTGTGCCACATGTATGTTTTACATTAAAACATGCTAACAATTACTCCAGGGTACAAGCGGCCGAAATGGGTTTCCTCAGGAGGGTAGCTGGCGTCTCCCTTAGAGATAGGGTGAGAAGCTCAATCATCCGTGAGGAGCTCGGAGTAGAGCCGCTACTCCTTCGCGTCGAAAGGAGCCAGTTGAGGTGGTTCAGGCATCTGGTAAGGATGCCCCCTGGGCGCCTCCCTAGGGAGGTGTTCCAGGCACGTCCAGCTGGGAGGAGGCCCCGGGGAAGACCCAGGACTAGGTGGAGGGATTATATCTCCAACCTGGCCTGGGAACGCCTCGGGATCCCCCAGTCAGAGCTGGTTAATGTGGCTTGGGAAAGGGAAGTTTGGGGTCCCCTGCTGGAGCTGCTGCCCCCGCGACCAGACCCCGGATAAGCGGACGAAGATGGATGGATGGATGGATGCTAACAATTAATTTTTTAATAACTTAGTATTCTATACACTAAAAAGGCACATATAAAGGCTTTAGGCCGCCCTTCACGTTCTCGCAGGCCCAGTTTAATATGCAACTTCATTTTATACAATATATGTAGTAGGGGGTCCCTGCTCTGTGTCTCTTTCAGTTAAGGGGTCCTTGGCTTAAAAAAACGTTGAAGACCCCTGTCTTACAGTTCTCCAACAGCTGCCTAGGGGGTCTTGTTAGAAGAAACATCCTAGGCTTTGTTGACAGTTTACATCGCCTACTGTACTGGTCTAGTATCTGTGTGACTGTTACACCCCCTTGACACCATTCACTCCATTTCTGTCACAGTATGGCACTGCTCTGATGACACGTTGTTGGCAGCTGTACTATTAATATTGTTTATTTGTCTCAGGCGCCAGAATACCACTGACACGGCTAAATTAGTTATTATTTCCATCTGCCTTTTTCATACAGCAGCTTTTGTGAAATACGTTTAATTCTGAGGTAACATTTTTTGTGAATCCATTTTGAATCTTATATGGCAATTTAGGGCGCTACAGCTGTTAACGTTAGTACAGCCATGAAACCAGCAAACAAACAGAATCAATGGAGATAAATTATACCCGACCTAAACGGCATGTTTCTAACAGTAGCGTGACCAGAGGCGTAACAAACCCCGGGTAAATATTGGAGATGTAGTTGAAAGATGGAGACAGCTTAGAGCCTAAAAAGAACGCCGAGTAGGGCTTTGACTTTTGCCCCAAAATCATATTCGAAGTTCATTTGTTTATTAATATTTCGAATATATTTGAACATTTATTAATAATATTTTGACCATTAAATGCCTTCAGTAAGACCTATATTGGTATAAGTTGTATATGTTCTGTCCACCAGAGGGCAGTGTATCAGTCAATGTCAATAGGCAGGCAATTATGTTTTCAGAAGAAAAACACATTGCCGCAACTATTTTTTAATTTTTTTTTAATGAAAAGTCAGACCCTGGATTAAACACAAACAGTATGCTTTCGACAGGAATTTTGGAGCTTTCACCGTAGCCTACGTAAGTGGTCTGATGTTCATACTTGTGCGCTGGTGTGTGCATCGAGCCGGCGTGTGTGTGTGTGTGTGTTGTGAGAGAGTGACGGTGATTATCTTCAGAGTGAGTAGTGACTCTAGAGTCATAGTGAGACAAACAAATCGTCTCCCTGTTCTTTTTCTGACCACGGCGGGAAATCTGGAGCAGGACAAGTTAACCCTCTCCTTGATTTCATGTTGTTGTCGAGCGATGTGTAGTTACATTTTGAAATGCGTGAAAAAGCCTTGGAATCTGAATTAAAAACAAGGTTTACAAGCAAACACATTTACAAAAAAATAACGCCCATAACAGGTTCGAAATTCGAATATTAAGGGCTGCCTAATATTCGTTCGAATATCATTATTTTTTTAAATATTCAAATTCTATTCAAATAACGAAGTTCAGAGTCAAAGCCCTAACGCCGAGTTGGCTAATTTCCTCCTGAACAGGTAACGTTAAGCATTAGCTTCAGGCTAATTTATCACAGCTACTAGGGACGGGAGTTTTATGTAATTTCAACATTCGTGTACTCACATTGAATTATACAGCTAGAGTACCCGAGTTGGTTACTCGCAAAAACAATTGAGACACAGCCAGTAAAGTGATCCCGACTGGTCCTGGCTAACGCCGCCACGCTAACCCTGCTAACTGCTAAGGTTACCGGAGGACCAGGCAAGCGGGCCATGGCTGTTTACAACGTGTAGCCTGTTCAGCGGCCGTAGCCGACAACTGTGAGTTATTTTAAGCCAAGAAAGGGTGGCTGTGAATCGGAAGAGAGGACCATGAGTTTGCAGTGCGTTTAGCGATTGTTGCCGTAATTCTAAGCCAATAAAGTGTGTTCAGTCGGGTGGAAAGGACAGCAAAGTAGTGTTATTTTTAGTGGTTCCTACTGCAATTCTAAGCCGATGAAGTGTGTCTGTCCGTCGGGTGGAGAGGATGGCGAGGTTGTTGTGTTTTTAGCGGTTCCTACCGTAATTCTAAGCTGAGGAAGTGTGTCTGTCAGTTGGGTACAGAGCTCCACGTGAGCACGGGCTTTTATGACAATATAGTCAGCATCTAACGTTAGCTACTCCGCTGTGCTGTGAAGTAATGTCTGGCTATGTGAGACGAGCGTCTAGCAACATTGTGGATGCTGCGGTCTCAGCCTGGCAACCAACGTGAACTTCGATTCTGGGGAGGAGGTGACGGGGGAAGACGACTATCCAGTATTTTGAATTTGTACTGCAGTAACTATTTTAAACACTAGCTGTCAGTATTACATATTGCACCTTTAACTACTTATTACTAATTATTCTCATCATGAGCCACACAATATTCTAACCAAAAACATAGAACCATATGAAATATATGCAACTTTAAATACGATAAAACAAGCAATTGTTTCCATGTTAATTCTGCAAACCGGTTTCAAGGTAGCAAATAAACAACACCCCAATAGAAGATAGAAAATGTGTGTTCTGTCAAACAAATACATTATAGCTATATTTATCTGTTTTCCATCATCAAAGCATTGGCACGATAAAGAGGACCAACCGTTTTATGCTCTGTCTACACCCCACACTTCACGCCTCCTCTCGGGAAATGTAGCTGTCTGTCACAGTGTCACTTCCTCCATTCCCGCCAATGACAGATGACAGTGTTTATCTCAGAGGAGGGACACATATTTCAGGCAGTTGAGTCTGGTTCTCCAGACAGACACATTATGTATGATGGACGGCAGGAGAGGCCAGGAGGGAGCGATACACAGTTTACTTTCCGAAGGGAAACTAGGCAATTCAGCTGGGAGACAGGTGACCTAACTCAACATCCTGGTGTCGTGAACTACGCCGCCGTCGATGTGTAGTGGCTGCTAGCATGACAGCAGCAGTAGATTTTTAATTAGACTCAAATTCTAGATGAGAGTGAATCACTCAGAGATGGGCCCTGGCTTAAAAGTGTATTAACCTGTGCTGACTGACATGATCCTATACGTCCCAAAGTCTCACCAAAACATTCTCAGACGTGATCAGAAAATGACAACATCCCCCTAAAAAAGGTAGTGGAGCTGTACATTCACAAATCATGAAATACCTTTTGTAAAACTACTGGTGCTATGCTCACTATGAACGGAGTATATGGCTCTTAGACATGTGTCTGTAAAAATGGCAGCAGTACATCAGTTTTAGGAGGTGTCTAGTCTGACAAACATTTAGCTGTGCCAGGAATTCATCAAGACACCAGGTGTGAAATCTGTATGTAGCACAAGGCTGAAGAGGCCTGGTAGGAAATGAAATGGAGTTTTTGATGGAAAACTAATAAATGTGTCTCAGTGGAGTGGAGATGATTTGTTTTGTATTCTGTTGCGCGCTCATTTTTTGTTTTATTTTATTGTATTTTTTATTTTGCAGCTGCATTGTGTCTTGGTTAGAAAGAAAGAGCTGATCTTTTGAAAACAATAATAAAACTGAACAAGTTAAACTCGTAATGAAGGATATGGTGAAAAGGGTGTAACTGTGAGTTAAAGGAACACTCTGGGAATTAGATTTACGGATTTTGATTTACAATGATCACTTTTATTCAGTTTTTTTTTTTTTATATTTTTTTTTTATTTGTTTGTTTTTGTATATTTTGCATGTTATGCCATACGCTGGCTGTGATACCATACTTTCTTGTAATTTTGACTGTATTTTTGAATTCAGATGCATTTAACTGCTATAAATTTTTTTCCAAAAAGTTAGTTTTTGGAAAAGAATATTCAAAGAAATAAAATTAAGTCAGCACATTGTGGGATCTGAAGTGATCTGATAACTAAGCGGTATGATTTTAAGTATATAACAGTCACAACAACCGCAGTATTTATCACCTAGCAAATACATCCTACACATTAACTACATGTAAGGGGTACAGCAGCTACTGAGAAACTATGTCGCAAAGCTCTTACAGAGGTTTCTGATGGCAGTGGAAATGGCCGACAGAGAAGACCATTATGTTCAAAAAGAAAGGTTTTGAGCATAGACAGTATATAAGAATGGACCAACAGATCCCATTGCTCTGGACGGAGACCAGTGAAGGCCATTAGAAGCACTTTTCCGGTGATGGCTGAGCGTTACTGCGCAGCCTCCAACTGAGAGACGACGTAAATGTGCCGTGAGCAACATGTCTGAAAGTTGTAAGTCTTCTGGTAGCTGTGCCAAGAGAAATCTCAATCATTCCGAATATTGCAGAGACGGAGAGCGTAGGTATATGTAAGGAGATAACATAGGCACAGGCTAATTATTGCTAACTAAAATGCTAGTTAACATTAGTAATTACACTTACAGCTAATGTGAGACGAAACTGCCTGCGAGCTTCTCCTGTACTATACGGTAATTCCTCTACTATGTGACAGTAAGTCGCATGGTTATGACACAATCGTTAGCCTATTTTTACAAAACGTCTGCTACGGAGCCATACCGTGAGATACAAGGTAATGGAGCCTTTTTTACATTGTTGTGTTTCTTTAGAAATAAACAATGGACAAATAAAGTCTTTAAACACTTCAGATGTAAAGTTATTCGCTGTCAAAGTGACGTCAAAATGAATGGCAGTCAATGGAATGCTAACGGGAGGTGATGGCTTATTAGCATCAACATGGCGCCATAGGAGGTTCGCGGTCCGAGGAGAAGCTTACCCCCTTGGTTTTGAGCAACTCACATTAGCAGTTGTTGTTTACGCTGTCCACCATTTTCCCAGTCCAAAATAGGCGATCTCCGAATGCGAATGAACGGACTTCATAGGAGGAAATGTCATTCTTATAGGAGGCTCCTTTTTCAACTACAAGGTCAATATTGTGTTTCACTAACGACAAAACAACGAATTATCCATGCATTTATATCTAACTAAGCTTTTGGAGCTTTCCATCTTTACTCTCCTCCCTCGACTATTTTTGACTGGCTCGATAGATGGCGACCGGAAGAACAACAGCTACAGTGAGTTGCTCAAAACCTTTTTTTAGTAAACTCTGTGTACACAAACAATGTTGTCAATGCTTGCGTTCATGTGTAGAGCCCATGGTGAGACTTTGAGCAAAGTTTCATGTTGTGTCGAGCCTTCTTAGTGTTTTAAAAATAGCTATTTTGAGGCTAGCATAAAAGTACCCCTAGGACTCCCATTCAAAAGGCCATTCGACCGAAAAATGAGAATACAGTAAATCTTAAAAGTAACGCTTCTGTCCTAAATATGCTTTTAAACGAAAGTTTGACTCGGGTACATTCACAAAAAGACCCTAGGTTGCATTTTGGCAAGAGTTCCGCTTTAAGACACTGCAGTGCAAGGCGGTAAATCAGCGGACATGATACAGGTGGACAGAGTGGCACAAAGACACATTGAGCTAACCGAAAGTGGAACCCAAAAGGTAACCAGGAGTGCAAAATAAAGATAAGAAAATGAGGACTGCAGTGACAGCGAGTAACTGTCAATTTATCAGGACCTTATGACAGCTCATTCCACTGTGTGTCAGCCACTATTGATGTTTTTCAGTAAACAAATAACATTTATAAACTTCATGAAATCTATGGACATTCCAGGGTTTTTCCTGGCCCAGAATCGGCCTTTGGGGAGTGACAACGCACGGCAGTGAGCATGATCGGGCTGCGTACAGTAAAGGCAATTCGGTGTTACCTTATTTGACAGAAATCTATGCAATTTGACCAACAGAAATGTATATTATGCTTGAGTAAATAAAACCAGTTAACAAAATTGGTTAAAAAAAATTAACATTTAAATAAATCACCGGGAGAGTCCGGTTCAGAATGATTCTGGAGATAAAACTGAGATTAGCGCTCATATTCAAGTTTATGTTCTGCTTGTTCAACGGTTGTTTGGTAAATTGCTCTTAGAGAGAATTTGACATTTTTATTCTCAATTCTTCATTTCATTTTGGGGTTGGTGATTTTCCTTTGGCGTTGGCTAAAACCTCTTTGGGGGGGCGCCAAAAAATTCTCTATGCAGGAAAAACCCTGCATTCATGTTTATTGGCGAGACTGTGTATATACCACTAATATTTGACTATTCGTTGACTTTTGGGGAGTAGTTGATGACTACTAAACTACACTATTCATTAATGCCTTAGCTCTCACACACACACACACACACACACACACACACACACACACACACACACACACACACACACACACACACACACACACACACACACACACACTGCCACTGTTGTGTTATGGCCTTGACACACCAATCCGATAATCGGCTGTCGGACAGTCTGGCGAGATCAGGGACTCGAGTCCGTTCGGTGTGTTCCGTGCCGTCGTCTGTCGGAGGAGCTGTCGGCCTTCATTTTGGCAGACCTGTCTTGCTGGGTCGGAGGGCGGGCAGTCGGACTCACTAACCCTGAAATAATGAGCGAGGTGAGTGCGAGCGAGGCCTCTCAAAATCTGACGAAAATCTTTTAAACTGACCTTTGTCGATCTGAAATGAAGACAGATTCAGCAACTGCATGGCCTATTTCTCGCTTAAAATGTTTTCAGAAACACGTTTCAGTGAACTATTTTCGTAAAATAAGAGATCGTATTTCGAACAAGCCACCATTACTATCGGCTGGAAAAGCCAGACCTACGTCATTTCCGGTTTTCATATATATACAGTGGGGAGTATTTAAGTATTTGATACACTGCCGATTTTGCAGGTTTTCCCACTTACAAAGCATGTAGAAGTCTGTAATTTTTATCATAGGTACATTTCAACTGTGAGTGACGAAATCAAACAAACAAAAATCCAGAAAATCACATTGTATGATTTTTAAGTAATTAATTTGCATTTTATTGCATGACATAAGTATTTGATACATCAGAAAAGCAGAACTTAATATTTGGTACAGAAACCTTTGTTTGCAATTACAGAGATCATATGTTTCCTGTAGTTCTTGACCAGGTTTGCACACACTGCAGCAGGGATTTTGGCCCACTCCTCCATACAGACCTTCTCCAGATCCTTCAGGTTTCGGGGCTGTCACTGGGCAATACGGACTTTCAGCTCCCTCCAAAGATTTTCTATTGGGTTCAGGTCTGGAGACTGGCTAGGCCACTCCAGGACCTTGAGATGCTTCTTACGGAGCCACTCCTTAGTTGCCCTGGCTGTGTGTTTTGGGTTGTTGTTATACTGGAAGACCCAGCCACAACCCATCTTCAATCCTCTTACTGAGGGAAGGAGGTTGTTGGTCAAGATCTTGCGATACATGGCCCCATCCATCCTCCCCTCAATACGGTGCAGTCGTCCTGTCCCCTTTGCAGAAAAGCATCCCCAAAGAATGATGTTTCCACCTCCATGCTTCATGGTTGGGATGGTGTTGTTCTCATCCTTCTTCTTCCTCCAAACATGGCGAGTGGAGTTTAGACCAAAAAGCTCTATTTTTGTCTCATCAGACCACATGACCTTCTCTCATTCCTCCTCTGGATCATCCAGATGGTCATTGGCAAACTTCAGACGGGCCTGGACATGCGCTGGCTTGAGCAGGGGGACCTTGCGTGTACTGCAGGATTTTAATCCATGACAGCGTAGTGTGTTACTAATGGTTTTCTTTGAGACTGTGGTCCCAGCTCTCTTCAGGTCATTGACCAGGTGCTGCCGGGTAGTTCTGGGCTGATGCCTCACCTTCCTCATGATCATTGATGCCCCACGAGGTGAGATCTTGCATGGAGCCCCAGACTGAGGGAGACTGAACTTCTTCCATTTTCTAATAATTGCGCCAACAGTTGTTGCCTTCTCACCAAGCTGCTTGCCTATTGTCCTGTAGCCCATCCCAGCCTTGTGCAGGTCTACAATTTTATCCCTGATGTCCTTACACAGCTCTCTGGTCTTGACCATTGTGGAGAGGTTGGAGTCTGTTTGATTGAGTGTGTGGACAGGTGTCTTTTATACAGGTAACAAGTTCAAACAGGTGCAGTTAATACAGGTAATGAGTGGAGAACAGGAGGGCTTCTTAAAGAAAAACTAACAGGTCTGTGAGAGCCGGAATTCTTACTGGTTGGTAGGTGATCAAATACTTATGTCATGCAATAAAATGCAAATTAATTTATTATTATGTGATTTTCTGGATTTTTGTTTTAGATCCCGTCTTTCACAGTTGAAGTGTACCTATGATAAAAATTAAAGACCTCTACATGCTTTGTAAGTAGGAAAACCTGCAAAATCGGCAGTGTATCAAATACTTGTTCTCTCCACTGTATGTATGTATGTATGTATGTATATATATATATATATATATATATATATATATATATATATATATATATACACATATACATACATATATATATATACATATACATACATACACATACATACACACACACACGCTCAAGACGGCGTCGCTTCGGTGTGTTCCAAGGCACTTTTTGGACCTCGGGGAGCCGACTCAGCCTTTTCTGCCGAAGGTCAGCCGTCCGGTTGGTGTGTCAGGGGCTTTACACGTAATGCCTCTTTTGCTCCATAATTATGCCACCTTTGAATGGTTTTGTGTAGAATGGCAGACCTTCATTGCGGCGCTATTGCGGAATCTCTGTGTGAAAGGTCTAATGATACCTTAGGTGTATATGACTTATGCATGATAATGGCCTGATAACGTAGGACACATCAATCTGGTGTTGTGGGGGTGGTATCAATAGCTAAAATCCAACACTGAACTATAAATCAATTCCTGTGCCAGAGGGACCTGCGGTAGGATCGCTGTTTAACACACAAGTATAAATCCACCTGTGCTTACCCAGGTTCGTCTTGTTTCAAACAAAGCGTATGTTCTGTATTCTGAGCAATGTATTGTATCAGGCAGAATTCTTAGAAAATCACAATTAGTTTCTGAAAGTCATATCTTGGTTTGCCCTTGTTCCTCCTCTTTTTCGGTCTTCTTCTTACTCTGTGTCCCTGGTGGATGATTGAACAGAAAAGGGTTTTTGCATCCAATAATGAGATATTGATCCAAGCCTTAAATCTACGTGACCAATGATGTGATCATCAGCGCAGGGGGTGCAAGAGCTGTGAAGGTTTCATAAATGCGTGAAATGTGTCTTTATGACTCTTTAAGGTCACATCTTTGCCTTGCTGCGCTCCACCAACTGTTGATTGATTGGACTTGCAGTCTCGCCAGGCAATGGAGTAGACAGACGTGCTGTTCTGTGCAGCGCTACAAACTGTTATGCTATGAGTGTTCAAATTTTCACAGTACAAAAAGCACCGGGGGGAAAACGCTCCGAACAGAGCTGCGAGGGCCAGATCATATATCAAGAGATGATCTGTGCTGGGCTCAACATTATATATTTTCCTTTTAAAGAGTAATTATATAGCACTTATTGCCCATTTGTTGTAAATTCTACATTACTGTAGCACTTCAGTATGTTGTAGGAGGTTATTATTACACCGGGAACATACTTCATACATAATGCATTTGTGTTTCGAAAATTGTGTGAAGAATTTGCAAAAACAAACCTATTAAATTACAGTAATTATTTATTATTAGGTATTAACTGCAGTACTGTAACAAATATGTTCTTGTATCTCTGACTCAACTTTGCCAAAATGATGGCTTTTAAAATATTAACAGTCTGCAATTGTCTCTACATTTTGGACCTCTAACAAGCATTGTGATTAGTGTTTACAACATAGCCCAATTTAGCATCAATATTTGCTAAGCAGTAAAGCAGAAACTGTTAAGGCTATAAACGAATGCATGATGAGCAGTGGTGGAAGAAGTATTCAGATCCTTTACTTAAGTAAAAGTACTAATACCACACTGTAAACATCCTGCATTGAAAATGTTACTTAAGTAAAAGTACATATCATCAGGAAAATGTACTTTAAGTATTAAAAGTAAAAGTACTCAGTTCAGAAAAACTTTAGAAAAACTTTTAGAAACTGGAAACAATCAAAACTGTTCTGTCAATCAACTAAGTGTTTAATCGGCTAATCATTTCACTTGTAGGCCTGTATATTGTTGGGTAGTTTCATTTATATTAAAACATCTTATTTTATAAACTACATGTGTTTTGTGCGCAAAAATCTTAATTTGTAAAGCTACTAGTAACTAAAGCTGTCAGATTAATGTAGTGGAATAAAGTTAAAATATTTCCCGCTGAAATGAAGTGGAGTGGAAAGTGGCATGAAAAGAAAAGACTCAAGTAAAGTATAAGTACCTCAAGTTTGTACTTAAGTACAGTATTTGTGTAATAGTACTCAGTTACATTCCACCACTGATGAGTGATTATCAAAATCATGTCAGCTGTGCATCAAATAAATTCCCTGCTACATAATTGAAACAATGCAAACACAGCAGTTCTGCCGTGGTTGTTGGTTTTTTTAGTGTGGTAACACTACAGATGCCAGTTTTTGCCCCCTGAAAGACGATGAGTCGAATCATCTGTTGGTGACCCCTCAGTCGAGTTTTTGGTCAGTCAGTGTGCATTACAGTGCATTATATGTTACACCCACAAAGCATGATAAACTAGACAGGGTCCGTGTGTATGAAGACGGGTCGGGTTTCCGACATCGCTGCAGACCCCTGATGCACAGAGGACAGTCTTCCCCAGTTGAGAGCTGTCCCTCCCCCCAGGGATAGAGGGTGCAGTGAGCATCCACAGCCCTGGGAAACAGCGAGGTCCAGGCAAGGGGTGCTGTAGCTGCGAGCCACCTGCACCCCGAGCCTCTCCAAGCTGACTTAGAGCCGTTTACGGCGCATTGTCACGGAGGAAACACAGGGAGACGAGGAGATCTTCCCACACCGTGATCTGATTGTCAGATAATTTATAAAAATTATTATTAAATTCAAATTGAAAAAAAATCGGATTTGGGTACAGCCATAGAAGAAATGCAGTAATGCACCAAAAAAGGCAAGGAGCGAGAATTGACTGCAAGCTAGGAAACACGATATATATGCATCAGCTTTGCAATGTTTTATGTGGAAAAAAAAAAAATACACTTTCACATTAGAGTAGCATAGGAGTGAGTGCCACAACTGGCAATTCTTGCAGTGTATTGCAGCCTTACCTAAGCATGAGATTCATTAGCTGAAGCCCTTCCCCTCTGAGGAAGCGGTCCCGATTGGCTGCCAGCATGAGGCAGGAACACAGAGCATCGAAGAGGTTCTCCATCATCTCCTGCTCCTCGGCTGTGGACGGGTTATGACGTTTGAAAACCTGAGAGGAAGGGAACATTTAGAAAGGAAACCCAGGCAGGCATGTGGCTTTTGCGTGAGAAGGACATGGACAGGACGTGGTGGTCGCGACACTAGTTGCAGTCTTCGCCTGAACAGAGGTGGCGCTAATGAGAAAAGGCTACCGACTTTCCTATTTCTACGGACTAGAAGAAGAAGAAAATGGTAAACAACGGCAGAACTGGCAGCAGCATTGCCGTCAATGCTTCGATTTGATTCGATGACCTACTTCGTCGGATCAAGCCTTTCATTCACCATAAAAGAATTCCTCTTAACCCAGTAAGTTTATAAGAGAGACTTGCAGTCACTCTGAGAGTTCTGGTGTCCAGTTACCCTCGAGCTCGTTCAGGCTTCCCGTTTCCGCTTTGTTGCGCGCCGCTGAAAAAAATAAATCCTGGCGCGCCAGCGAGATCTACGTCATTTTGACGTCTCATTGGCGCGCGCAAGCTCAGCTACCTGCGAGGCTCAAATGGATGGACGGGTAAATAAAGGCCGTTTTATGGTCCTGCGTAGAATCGACGGCGTACCCCCGCAGACCCCTCTGCGTCTACACGTGCACCTAACCGTTAACTACATGTTGCGGCCACGCACGTCGCTCGGCCGTGGCTTGATAGCGTTGCATTTCCCCCCGACTCATTTCCTGGTTCTCCTTCTCCATAAACAACATGAAATCAAGGAGAGGGTTAACTTTTCCTGCTCCAGATGTCCCACCGTGGTCAGAAAACACAGGGGAGACACTTTGTTTCTCTCACTATGACTCTAGAGTCACAACTTGCTCCGAAGACAAATGCCCCACACACGAAACACACACCAACGCACTAGTAAACAAAGAGTTCCGCGACTGACCCTCCGGAAACCACACACCCCCTAGCGTTCTGGCGGTGAAATGCACCGCGATGCAAAGAAACACATTCAACCCCGACGCAGAATTCCGAAAGGGTCACGACGCCGTAGGAGCGATGGCGTAGCTACGGCGTGGAGTTTGCACACAACTGTAAAACGGCCTTAAGAAGGATAGTGGTAAAGCAAACTAAAGAGAGAGTAAAAGCTAAATCTTACAGATAGTTGCTGCAGTAACACATCAATGCCATCCATCTCTCCCAATAATTCTCTGGTATCTGTGGAAAAGAGAAAGAAAAATATAGGGGGAGGAAGACAAAGAGATAAAAATGGAGTAACAGGACAACAGGGAGATTAAAATGAGATGGAAAAATAGGGAGCAGAAGGGAGGACAGAAAACAGTCTGAGAAAAAAAAAAGTCTAAGTGAATAGATGAAAGAAAGCAAAAGAGAAAAAGAGGGAGTGCTCCAAAGACATACAATAAACACAAAACCCTGACTAACACGAAAATAGTCAATATACTGAAAAAAAAAAAAAATAAATATATATATATATATATATATATATATATATATATATATATATATATATATATATATATATATATATATATATATATATATATATATCCAAACAAGTTATTCCATCTAGGCCTGAGTCTTAAAATGTTGTTTAAGGTTACACAATACAATTCTACTTCTTAATGGCCCCAAACGGCAGTGAGAGCCACATTTCTTAAATTTAAGAATGTCAACACCCAGAAATCCTGTAATTTGACATCAGGAAGTGGCAGGATGTACACCCATGTTCACCAACAAAACTGTGCACTTTGCATTTGTTGCTGAAGGCAGTAAAGTGTTCATAACCAACAGTAGCTACAGGCATAATTAATTAGTATGGATGAGATGCTCTTCTCATTCCCAGCAGCAAGTAGTTTTACATTATAAAACCCTTCAGAGTGGAGGTTTTAAGTCACATTTTACAGCAGGAAGTGATAATTACATTTAAATTAGCACATCAAGGATTCTCCCAAATTGTCATTTTCTTAATCATGCGATTTGCCTTATTCTCACTTCAAGACACTGACAGTATTATAATAGGGAACATTATTCATGGGAGCTTGTTTCCTTTTTTTTTTTGTTACATTTTTATTTGGATTTGAAAGGCAGGAAGAAAAGGATGAATAAAGGTAGCACTGGTGAAAAGGAGGAGACTGAGTGTAAAATGTGGCACGACTTCCACTGAATATCAATATGGCTTGTACCATTAATCAGTCCTTCCAGAAAAATGCAGAATTTTTTTGTGATTGTTGTGGGCAAAATTCCTTGATTATGCGGCACGTTTTCTTAAAAAATGCGATGAATATGCGGGATATTTTGGCAATTTTATGCGATGAAATTGCGGGAACTTGCAAAAACTGCAGTTTCATCATGGCTTCATCGCGGGGTTTGCAGCTTTTCGCTGATGTTCACGTCGCGTAATTACGTCACTTCATAACGTTCCCATGGCAACAGGGGAAAATGGCTGCTCTTGTGTGAAGTAAACGCAACATTTATGAACTTTCTGCTAAGATATACGTGACTTTTTTGCAACGAAAATGAAGGGATTATGAAATCATGAAAGCCCTGCATATTTTGCGCGGAAATCGGGCAATTTATGCGGCGAAAGTGCGGCGTATTTGAAAAAATGCAGCCCCCTCATAAATATGAGGACTTTGGCTGATTATGCATTGAATTATGCGATCGCATAATCACATTTTTCTGGAGGGACTGATTAATGACGGCCTGATAGCCCTGTGGCTATCTAAGGCTTTACAGGGTTTCAGTGAGGGAGGAAAAGGGTGGAGAAGATAGCAAATAAACAAGGAGAGAGAAAGTAAAGAAGTTACACAGGAAGATAAAAAAAGGGAGTGGGAGGAAGAGGAATGGAAAGGAGTTAAATGGAAACATGAAAGGTAGCAGGAAATAAAAGAAAGTGATGAAGGAAGATGACAGAAAAAAAGAAAAACGGAGGGAAAGGACAAAGGAAGGAACAGGAAGAGCAATGTGACATGAGAAACAGTGATGGGAGTGGTAATAGAGAGAGATGGAAAGGCTACAAAAAGGAAAGAGGTAAGATGGGAAGAACAGACAAAGGAACGGCTGAAAGAGAATAAGAATAATCCAAAATGGGTAGAAAAAAGGCAAGGATGGAACGACAAAGGAAAGAATAGAGGAAATGAAGAGAGGCCAACGAAAAAGTGTACGTCTAACTTCATTTAGAAGCCACAGACCATTTAGTGAGACACACTTACTGTCATTGTTTTGTAGCAGGATGGCCAGGATTTCACTGCAGTACAGCTTGTTAGCATCAAACGGCATCTTTGTCTGAGAGGGAAAGAGACCAAATTCCAATTAGTGCTGCAACTAACGATTTTCTCGATTAATCGATTAGTTGTTTGATCTATAAAAATGTCAGAACATGGTGAAAAATGTGGATCAGTGTTTCCCAAAGCCTAAGATGGCGTCCTCAAATATCTTGTTTTGTCCAAACCTCAAAAGATATTCAGTTTACCGTCACGGAGGAGAGAAGAAACTAAAAAATATTCACATTTAAGAAGCTGGAATCAGAGAAATCGTATTTTTTTTAATAAAAAAAAAAAAAAATTACTCAAACTGATTAAATGATTATCAAAATAGTTGGCGATTAATTTAATAGTTGACAACTAATCGATTCATCGTTGCACCTCTAATTCCAATTACCACTCATCTTGAGAAACTCTTTTATCAGAGTCCAGAGTATTAGAAAATCACTTTATTATAACAAAATATGCATTTTTTTTTTTTTAAACCATAAGCAGAGATCCTGCCTCGTAAATTGTATTTGGTAGTGGTATACAGCAACAGCAACGTTAAATCTTTAAACCTCTGCATCAAATGGCTCACATTCCATTGCATGCATATAACAGGGTTTATGCAGGTTTCAACAAGTCAAATTTAAGACTTTTTAAAGACCCTTTTAAGACCTTTATGAATTCAATTTAAGACCTCTATCACGACATGAAAGTAGAACAAAATGCAGAGTCACAAGTACTTGCAAAGTAAACAAAATTATTAAAACTGAATAAAAGCGACAGAGTAATGATCTGTACATGTACGGCAAATTATATTTGGACTAGCGAAAGAAAGAACTACAACACCACAGAATAAATAATAAACATTTCAATGAGCATTAGAGGTAGCGTTGCATGAACGTAGGAAAAGTAAGACCTGTTTAAAATCATTTAAGAACTAGAACACAATACTTTGCGAATTTAAGGCTTAAACTTTAGATTTTGAAATGTTAAGACATTTAAGACTTTTTAAGACCCCGCGGAAACCTTGATACAAGCATATGCTTTTAAAAACTACTTCAACCTAAATTACCGCAGCTAAAAAAATATTGAAACTTTCCAAACACATGTCAGTCACATTTCATTGTTCATAACAGAGTAGAAAATGTGGTTGCTACAGAAATGACTCAGTAAAGGTAGCTATACAGCAATAATCTCCACCTACGTACTGAGCCTAAAATGTGATTTGAAGGAAGTAAAACAAATAGAGTGATACAATTCACTAATTTGTTTCTAAAATTAGTCAAACTGACTGACATTATTTATTATCTCCACGGGATCATAGTAAAGCAAGAAATTGCCTAAGCATGAATGATTTCTATTTACGTGTTTGAGAAGAACCTGATGTAATACCACATGCAATTAGTTGTGGAACAGAAGGTTTTGCAGTAAAGGTAAAGAAAATATCTAGGGCGGCAACTAACAATTACTTTCTTAATCTTTTAATCTAGGGGATATTTGACATCAGAAAAATTCCCATTACAATTTCCTACAGCCCATGAAATCTCTTGTTTTGTCTGACTGACAGTATAATGTTAAGAAAAGAAAAAAATGTCCAATTTTCCCCATTTATCGGATTAATTTTCTGTCACTCGACTCATCGATTGACTGACTAATCATTGCAGCTCTAAAAATAACTTTATCCAATACTCTGCCGCATTCTCACCTTGATTCTCTTGAGCAGCCACTGCATGAGTCCCTGCTGAGCTGCCTCGGTGCACAGGCCTGGTCTGAACTCTGCCATATTTTCTACGATAGCTGCAGAAGATGGAATATCAAAAAGATCAAAATTTCAGCCTTCACGTTTGGTGTCTGCCCTGCTAAAGTATCAAGCAAGTCACTAGAAACTTACTGGCTCCAGGGACAGCGCTGTTGCCGACACCTTGATTTCCTGACAGAGATCAAATAAGTTGGGATGCACTAACCTAAAACGGTGGATCGATTCTGCTACCGATACTGATCTCCTAAGTGGACAGGTTATCAGGAAGACATGACTAATCCCTAATACAGTTCCTTACTCAATGTCTGGGAAAGCACTGATAATGGATTAGTATCAGCAAATGCATTCAGTTGAGGTATTGGGCAGGAAACGGAGTCGTGCAAACACACTACTGATTTGGTGTCAGACTAAGACTGTACATTAGTCTCAGGCTGTCACACATGATATCTCAACTTAAACACAGGTGGTTGGATGTTAGGGCATTTTCAGCATGAGTGACGCACTGATTGATCCAGAGGGGAAAGTCAAATGACAGGTTGAAGTGACATTTGTAAATTACCCAAAAGCAGACTTATCAGAAGAAAAATACAGTTTAAGGCTCATGCTTTCTTTATATTAGTGTGTCTGACTTGGTACATAATACCACTTTCGTGTAGTCTATAATCAATGTTAACTCTACATTTTGAAGGAAAGTGAAATACAAGTCAGCTTTTTATAGAATCATCTGGGTTCTCTCCCAGCTACTTCCAATATTAGAAATCTGCCTCTGCCACATGATATCTCTATCAGAGCAGACTGTAGCAAAAGGGGACAGAGAGAGAAAGAGATTATGGGGTGGTGATGAATGGAGGGAGAAGAGGAAAACTAAGGGGAATGGAGGGGAGGCAAATAAAGGGAGAGGAAAAGCAGAAGGGGGGCAAAGGGGTGGGAGGACAAAGTCAAAGATGAGGGATGGACAGCTGAGGGAATGAGGGAACATAACAAGAGCACAACAAACATGGTAAAAAGAGTTGGGAGAGAACAAAAAGGACATAAGACAAACAAAATTACAAAATAGCAACAACTGGAGAGAGGGGCAGCAGATGACAGAACTGGATGGAGAGGGAGGGTGCTGAGGGAGAGAGAGGGAGGGCCTTTATCAGTAATTCAAACAGAGCAGACAGACAGCATCCTGGTGAACAGCAGGCTCAGAAAAGAGCAGCCAAGGCAGACAAAAGGCTTATTCAAGCTTGGAGAGCTCCCTTGATAACATAAAACACACACACACAAACGTGAATAGAAGACACACAGGCACTGCTCCCTCGAAATAACCCACACTCGCACACAAAGCCAAATACACACACCTAAACAGCCCTCCTGACACTCGGCCTCAATTTGGCAAGAAAAAAGAAATCAAAAAAGCATCTCAGTGGACTCATTCAACACAAAAAGAGCTGAGAGGCAGAAAAGTCTGATTCATGTGAGGCTAAATACAGAGACCATGAGTTATCAAACGATCTGTTGGCCCATGCAATATCCTCGCCCTCATGCCTACATTTAATGCCACCAACCCCGATTTTGACTCTCCATAACTAAGAGTTTATACCTCGGATTACAAAAAACTGTTTTGAAAGTGCTTCCTCTTCGCCCAAACATTTAAGCGAGACACTGACGGCTTTCTTTCGCTGTCACTGAAAAAGTCTAGGACACTTGGCAGCAGGGGAACATGCTGTTAAAGCTTAAAGAATACAAATAAAGTTAGTCTACGCCCTAACCCAAGTCCAGCTGGACTTCCTGTCACTGTACTGCATAAAGCTCTAACACTGGCTCATACACACCTTCAAGGCATACCTCCCTATGGAAGGGCTTGTCATGTTTCAGCACTAAACAACACAGTGGTGATTAATTATTCTTACTCTGAATATTCAAATATTGTAATACTATTGTTGATTTGTACTTGTATTCTTTGATGGCCAACACAGAACAGACACAAAACTACTGTGATGCTTTGTTTTTTTCTACACCGACTAAACTTCATATACTTTTCAACCCTGCAAAAATATGAGAAACAAAAGGACAGCAACAGTCTACATATTTCATTCCTGGCATCTGCTTTGTTAGTCAGTTTAACTGGTCTAGGATACAGTTCAAAACACGATGAATGTTTGAACACAGTATGCAAGTTTTCAGCGGTTTGATTCAGATCAGTATTTTTGCATACATTGGGCAGGTGACAGTGGAATGTCTGTAGCTCTGTGTCTGTCTAACTATTTCAGTAAATCTATCTACCAAAACTGTGGTCACCTACACCCTTAAGTTTCTGGACAAAGACACTGTTTGGTAGTATCGGACACAGACAGACAAGACAAGACAGACGCTGGTCATATAATTAGAATATCATGAAAAAGTTGATTTATTTCAGTAATTCCATTCAGAAAGTGAAACTTGTATAATGTATACATTCATTCCACACAGACTGATATATTTCAAGTGTTTATTTCTTTTAATTTTGATGATTATAACGGACAACTGATGAAAACCCCAAATTCAGTATCTCAGAAAATTAAAATATTGTGACAAGGTTCAATATTGAAGACACCTGGTGTCACACTCTAATCAGCTAATTACCTCAAAAAACCTGCAAAGGCCTTTAAATGGTCTCTCAGTCTAGTTCTGTAGGCTACACAATCATGGGGAAGACTGCTGACTTGACAGCTGTCCAAAAGACGACCATTGACACCTTGCACAAGGAGGGCAAGACACAAAAGGTCATTGCTAAAGAGGCTGGCTGTTCACAGAGCTCTGTGTCCAAGCACATTAATAGAGAGGCGAAGGGAAGGAAAAGATGTGGTAAAAAAAGTGTACAAGCAATAGGGATAACCGCACTCTGGAGAGGATGGTGAAACAAAACCCATTCAAAAATGTGGGGGAGATTCACAAAGAGTGGACTGCAGCTGGAGTCAGTGCTTCAAGAACCACCACGCACAGACGTATGTAAGACATGGGTTTCAGCTGTCGCATTCCTTGTGTCAAGCCACTCTTGAACAAGACACAGCATCGGAAGCGTCTCACCTGGGCTAAAGACAAAAAGGACTGGACTGCTGCTGAGTGGTCCAAAGTTATTTTCTCTGATGAAAGTCAATTTTGCATTTCCTTTGGAAATCAAGGTCCCAGAGTCTGGAGGAAGAGAGGAGAGGCACAGAATCCACGTTGCTTGAAGTCCAGTGTAAAGTTTCCATAGTCTGTGATGGTTTGGGGTGCCATGTCATCTGCTGGTGTTGGTCCACTGTGTTTTCTGAGGTCCAGGGTCAACGCAGCCGTCTACCAGGAAGTTTTAGAGCACTTCATGCTTCTTGCTGCTGACCAACTTTATGGAGATGCAGATTTCATTTTCCAACAGGACTTGGCACCTGCACACAGTGCCAAAGCTACCAGTACCTGGTTTAAGGACCATGGTATCCCTGTTCTTAATTGGCCGGCAAACTTGCCTGACCTTAACCCTATAGAAAATCTATGGGGTATTGTGAAGAGGATGATGCGATGCGCCAGACCCAACAATGCAGAAGAGCTGCAGGCCACTATCAGAGCAACCTGGGCTCTCATAACACCTGAGCAGTGCCACAGACTGATCGACTCCACTGGAGACTGGAGACTCCACGCCGCATTGCTGCAGTAATTCAGGCAAAAGGAGCTCCAACTAAGTATTGAGTGCTGTACATGCTCATACTTTTCATGTTCATACTTTTCAGTTGGCCAACATTTCTAAAAAAAAATCCTTTTTTGTATTGGTCTTAAGTAATATTCTAATTTTCGGAGATACTGAATTTGGGATTTTCATTAGTTGTCAGTTATAATCATCACAATTAAAAGAAATGAACATTTGAAATATCTCACTCTGTGTGTGATGAATATAATATACAAACTTTTTGAATGGAATTACTGAAATAAATCAACTTTTTCATGATATTCTAATTATATGACCAGCACCTGTGTATATACTACGTAACTTACAAAGACATGATATGACATTATGGAGTGTTGCTTATATTATGTCTACTATGAGTCCAGTATATGGCAAAGAGTTTTTGGGGTGATGAAATCATAAACTCAACCAACATTAACTAAAATACAATTGTCTGTTTATGTTGATGGCAGCTTGCTTCAGGACAAACAGCGACATTTGTCAAGGCCTTGGAGTACATCTCCTTACCCAGTGTGTTATAGATGCCATCAGCCTCCTCCTTCACCTGTTCATCCAGCCGCTCCATATTCTGCACCAGCAAGGCCACCACCTGACCCTCCAACTACAAACACAGAAAGATCAAGTTCAGGGTTCTGACACATTGTTACCACACCCAGAGGCAAATCCAAGTTCATCAAGGATGAAACACTTCATTCCTCTACATAAGTGCTATAAACCTTCTCAGAGTTTCCCTGACAGAATTTTCGTTACACCAAATAGATTTGTTTATTGATTAGTGACAGCACTAGGGCTGGGTAGCGGTAGGCCTACTTGATATTTTTATAGTTTTGCTCGCAGACAATCACCAAAAGCGTTTCATTTTTGAATGCACTGTGTGATTGGCCCACTACCCCAGCAGCTACAACCCATACAGTCTGTGGTGTGGTAAAATTGAGTGTGGCGTATTTGACAGATTTGGCAGTTCAGCTTGCCAAAATGCTACTAAAATGTTAGAAAATATGGCTACACCACACGCCTGTGGCATCTAATAAAAATCATGTGGATGGGGAGGAGTGGTGGTGGCATTTTACGCAACCGAATGCTACCATTCACATGATGGCTATCAAATGAAGTAGAATATTTTTAAATTAAATGTAGTACTCTATTGGCATTGGTATGACCACTTTAAAAAAGGTACTTTTTCTTTTCTTTTTTTTAACGATACCCAGCTCTAAGTAACAATCAGTAACACATTTTTGCACTTACAAAGCTCATCTTGCATTAAAATGAAATATACATGGCCTCACTCAACACACAAACATGTTTCCCCAGCTCATCATGACTACTGTGTAATATGAAGTATGTTGGAGTTGGGCATATGGATTAATACAACCTTTTTTATTATTATCATTTTAAAAGAAGAACAGAACACTTTTCAAGTCTCTCCACTTTCAACGGTTTCCAATGTGTTGGAAGTATGAATACATATCTTTATATTTTGCAACATTATGTGATGATTGAGAAGAAAACAGACGAGCTCATTTCACAAAGAGAAAATAATGCAGAGGCAGGGATGGTAAAGTGAATGTTCACTTTTAAGCCTCAGTCTTGGCAGAAGAAACTTGGTTCCTGACTGAGCTTCTCCGAACATGTCCAAGTGTTATCAGTCAAGTCAAGATTGGAGACTCATAGCCAAACGGAGCTTGCGGGGTGCCGACTGGCTGAATAAGTCGACACAGATTTATGAGCCACAAGAGACCGTTGTGGATCATTTTGATTCATCTTATCAAGGATAACACCTGGCCTTCAGGCAACAAGGACAGAGGAGCTGGAGCTTACAGCAAAGAGGAGAGAGAAATGGATTCAACCAAGCCCTGCTGCCCTGAAACCGTTTCCCTTGGAAGCAGCTGTAAAGAAGAGTGTGGTGGCGCTCCATTGCATGGTAAATGGACTGCATTTATATAATGCCTTTATCCTGTGAGCGCTGCAGAGCCACCTGAGCTACTGTCTCGCCCACTATCACATCACAGGCAAATTCACACACACACACACAGTCAGGGGGATTTGACATTCATCCAACTGTCCTTACAATTGTTCCTGTCAAGATACTAACCAGCCAACTAATTAACAAAAAGAAAAAAAACCTCATGGTGTGCTCAGAAAGATGTGTTCTTAAGCCATTATTCCATCTTTTCAGTAGAACATGACATTACATTATTTCAACTAACACCATATTATACTGAAATGGAAAAGCAAATAGAGTAGAGTTTTGTTTGCATCCTCAAGCACATTTAGGTTAAACAATCCAACAAGAGAGCTGTGTACGGATGGGTTTTTGGAACTGGTGACAAATAAAGGAGTGCTGTGGTTTGGAGCAAGCAACTGCCTACACAGCAATACATTATGCCTCCTCTTTACTGCGTCGTTCAGTCCAGGTCATGAGTGCTAAACTAAAAGGCTGACATTTTCTCAGCTCTGACAACGCTCTGCTCGGTCTTAAACAAAAGCCAGCCATTATTATACAGGTTATTGGTTGTGGTTAAATAATGTGTCACATAACATACAAATCATTATATTTCAAATTCATATATATTACTGTGTGCCTCACTGTAATGTCTCTTTCACTTAACTACTGAATGAAAGAATAAAATATGTAATTAGACAGCTCAAAGACCCTTGAAACATCAGGTAAAACGATCATTCATTGTAGCGAGAAACAACTGCCCTGATGAATGCCACTGGGATGCAGCCTGGCTCAAAAAATGTCCACGTTCAAGCCAACAGATTCTTTAATGAAGTGTCATAGTGTCGGCCGCGAAGGAGCCGCTGCACACAGTTCTGTCCTCCATTACAGGAATATCAGCACATTGTTGTAGTTTGACCTTTGTCTGTGTCACTCTAAATGTCAGCACACATAATGGGGTATCAAAAATCATCCCTGGTTCATAGACAGCACAACATCGACAAAAAAAACAAACCAAGAGGGCTAAAAGTACAGAGAGGCGAGACAGATAGAGAATATGTCAAAAAGAGCTGATGCCAACAGACACAGCTGGAGCAAAAGATAGATAACTAAAAAGTGTTAGAGGAGATGCTAGAACTAGATGGTTGACATTACACTTTAAAATACTTTTTTCTCCCTTTGACCATGTTCTTGTCACTTTGTAAAATCTCAAATCTATTTCACCATCTATTGCCACAACAACTCGCACTGGTATATAGCTTAAATGTATTAATAAGAATTTAACCATGACAGAAAGCACAAAGTTAGTTAAGTTACAGTAGGTTCCAAAAGTTTAACAATTCGTTTTTTTATTTAACATAATTCTCCATTTAATAATCTGTTAGTGATCTCTTCGGCAGATGGAAAACAATGATTATATAACATCAATCAATATATCAAAAACTGACAGACACTGGCCTTGATTGATTAATACCGTTAATCAATCCTTTCTGTCTGGTTTGGATGCCAGAGGCCAGAAACTTTAATATTGACTACACAAATTAGCTGCCTCATCAATACCATCAAAGAATGATGTAAATCCTGAACTCACCAGAGCATCTATGAGTACCTCAGCTCCCTCCTCGCTCTCTTGGAGTGTGTCGATATCTGTCAGCTCCTGCAGCAGGTCCACCACTGCTATGGCAACATGTGGTTCAGGCTAAGGACAATAAGCTTGTGTTGGAAGAGTACTCCACCGGCTTTCCATTAAAATGGAAAAGGATCAAAAATCGCTGGCAAAGATTAATACGCCAGGGTATTCCCCTGCAATTACATAGTTTGGGTGCAGCATTAATACTTGTAGTTTGTCCCCAATGGACTTCTTTAGCAAGTTTAGTCTTTAAGCTTTTTGCGTTATATTTATTATCTGCTCTAGCTTTTCCAATGTTTTAGACAAAATGATGCAAAACTATCACAAAAAGGGACACAAACTGACTACAAAAGAGACCCAAAACAACCCCACAGGAAACACAAATGACAAAAAAAAGACAACACGACTACAAAAAGATGCAAAAACCCACAAAAAAAAAAAATCCCCCAAAGAGACACAAAATGTATGGGGAAAGTGCTCTTTTTTTTATTGAAAAACATAACATTTTGAGGAAGGATGCCTAAATCCCCCCCGCCAAATATGCGCACCTAAGTCTTCCACAAAGCTTGGGAAAACACTGTACGCCATTTCAGACTTCGGCTGCACAGGCACTACTTTGTAGTCATTGTTGGTCTCTCATAGGATTTGTTGACAAGAAAAAGAATAGAACATCACCAGACCTATTTCTTTGAAGACCAATGTGTAATACCAAACTCTTTATGAATTGATCAAAATTGACGGACTGTCTGAATCCATCCATAACTGAAAGGATATCTGTGTTTTCATGACTGAGGAGGCCCAGCAGTGAGTGGACGGAATTAAGCTCCACCAGCAGGTGGTAGAGGTCTGGCATTGTGGCGATCACGTGCATTTCCTGGATGATGTCATTCAGATCCAGCTCCGACTCCATGAACCTGGTTTAAGGAGCAAGACATCTTGGTTACCATTCATTTTAAACCATTTGGTGCAGTAGAGCTATTTGGTTATTATTTCATTTTGGTGATAGTAAGACACTAGGGCTGCAAACTAATGATTATTTTGGTAGTCGACTAATCTGTTGATTTTTTTTTCCCGATTAGTCAATTAGTCAACGATTATTTTTGTCACGCCCTCGATCTCTGCTTCCTTTGGGCGGCGCTCCTGTACCGGGCTCCAGTGCATGATTTACCTCACCTGCTCAAGTCTGTACACTGTAGAATAATGTTCTTACTAGTTGCAGATAAATAAGAATGTAAAAAGTTTCCGTAAGAGACCAAGTGTGTTATGGTGTATGCTTATTGCACAGAGTTGTGTGCTGTCACAGAGACGGTGATTCCCCAAACAAAGGAAACTCTGACGCACAGATGATTTAGCTTAAGCGGTAAATATAAGATAGTTAGGGTCACAGTGGCCTTGAGCAAAGTACATAATAATAGAGTAATAATAAGTGAAACAGGAGCAGAATGTACCACTTCGCGTGAGAGCAAATGACAACAAGACACAGTACAGTGGCATCGACCCTGGCGTGTGTTGTGTGAAGGTGAAGAACACTCCCTGTGCTGGAGAAAAGAGGGGGCCCAAGAAAGAAAGTATAAGAGATGAGTGGAAGTATAGATCGGGGCTCACTCGGAACTCGGTTTTAACGAGGTCAAAGTCGGAAACACGCCCCCTGACCTCGGATTTACGAGCTCGGAACTCGGACAACCTCGCAGTAGCCCGAGTTCAAAATCCAACATGGCTGCCCCCCGTATCAACAGTTGTGAAAGCTGCAGCAACATAAAGTTATAAGCACTTTTGTCTTGTGTCGTTCACACAGGCCATGGCACATGTCCAACTTCTATCTGTGGACATGTTGTTATGCTGTTTGCGTGCACAAAAAACTTTTAAATCCGACTTTTAAATAGAACGCATTCAACTCGGGTATGACGTCATTCCCAGCTCCGGCTTCCGAGTTCCGAGGTACAGAACGCGGCATTAACATAACTTCAGTTCCCTGTAGCAAACCAGGGGAAACAAGCCAGCCAATCGGGCACAGGGGGCGGGTCCATAGGCTCAGATTGGGGGAGGTGATAGAGGGAGTCTATCTGCCTGTGCAAGTGCTGCAGCCACTTGGCACTGGTCACACCTGCAGCCCATCAGGTAATCAGGGGAAGGCATTAAGAGAGCCAGCCAAAGGCGGCATGGGAGAGAGTGAGGAACAAAAGGACCAGAGAAGCAACACTGCAGGAGTTTTGTTGCTCAGTAAGGAGATTGGCTGGGAAAAGGACTGACCTCTCGCTCTGCTTTAAACCTCCACAGGACACCACCTGCCTGAAGACTGACCCCGGACGGGAAGAATCCTGGGTTAAAGTTTGTCCCACTAGCCTTTTCCTGACTAAGTTATTAAAGAACACTTTATGTTAAAGCTAAATGTCTCTGAGACTCCTATTTTCATTGTGAATCTGGCTCTCAAGTCCCCTGGGTTGCTACATCCCATAGCAAAAACATTTTGTTTACACTGAAATAGCAATATCTATGTAATTACAGTTCCATGGAAAGGGGGTATCTAACTAACAGCCAGTGTGGGAAATATTGAGTGATGCGGGAGCCAGAGAAAGATGAGCTCACGACACTCACACAAGCACTATTTGTTTCTACGTAAGATCTATATATTTAGCAGCCTATAATGGTAATTTTTTTTTTCCTCATAAAAGCGGTCTCCTGTCTTCGCATCTCTGACGTAACCTCTCACGCCCAAGTGAGGGAGCGGTACCGCAGCGTGTGGCAAATGTGGCCGTCGATTTTGTGACGAGACCGAATACGCTGCCGAGGTCTATCAACATAGCTTCGCCGACCGGAAGTGCAGGCGAGCGGGGTTAAGACCGTAAACAAAGACGAGGGCCAACATTAGGCTAAGGTTAACTCCTTGTCGGCTATCACTTCGCAGCATTTTCCTCGCCAATGTACGGTCTTCAGCAAAGAAAATGGATGAGCCTCGGCAGCAGATCACCACTCGTAAATGTATTATGGACTGCAACATCATGATTTTCACAGAAATATGGTAACAACAGCGCTGTGCGACAGAATCTGCGAATGAGGGTGACGCTACGAAGGCGAGACGCGAGTATAGATGACGTTACCTACTCACCCAGTAACTAATCACTCACCGACCCTCTTACACACATTGGCCAACTCTGGCGGTGTTTGGTGTTTTAAGCCCCCAACGTCGTCTTCCAGGCAGCGCTGCATGGAAGGTACTAGGGTTAGGGGCCTTGAAGTCGACGGTGGGGGGCTTAAAACACCATCGAGCAAGTCTGGCAGACTCGCTCTCTCCTCCTTTTCAACATAAAATAAAAAAAGGTTTGCAGGTCGCACAAGTGCGAGTAGTTTTAAAAATTACTCGCAAAAAAATGGACATTTGGTCGCAGTCTGGAGCCCTGCCCCTTAAGAACATATCTTGAATAACACGTGAATGAAATTATGTGTCCACAAATATTTATAATCAACGTCGTCGATTATGTCGACTAATCGTTGCAGCCCTATAAGACACACAGTATAAATTTACCAGAAATGTGTTTAAGCATTTGAGAAAAACTGTAATAAACATTGGTACGTCCACAAGAAAAGCTGGCTTAATTCACATAGAGTATGTCATTTATTAGCATGAGTTATAATGAAATCCTCAGCAAAACGTTGTGAACTGTCAGTAACGGACTTACTTCTCTGGGTTGTCCGGAAACTTAATCCTTAGTTCCTGATTTTTGTACGACCTTTTCTCAAAGGTCAGGATCATTTTCTTCACTGAACTCTCATCCACTGGCTCTGCCTGTTTGATTAGGGGAAGGAGAGAGAAGAGAGGAAAATATTTATGGGAAGACAGAGAGAAAGAAAGAAAAAGTGCTTTAATTGAGGCAACTGCTGCAATAAAGGGACATCAGGGTCACCCTAATTATGTGGGTGGAGCGGAATAGCCAGACGTTTCCTACAATCAGGGTGAATGTGAGAGGTTTTCACTGGAAAGGGAATGTGTTTGACCTGCTGATGGCTTAAAAGCCTGTAAAGTGTTGGGACAGATAATGACAGGTTAGGAAGTTACAATTGTCTGACATTATGGAAAAGTGCAGCACTTTGCTCTGAGTAACTCTTGACACAGTGAATACTTGAAAAGGCTGCAGTCTCTGATAATGAGAACACGATAATAAATGTTCAGTTTTCTAATGGTATAAATAATATGGCAACACTGGTACTGACAACGGGTTCTTTTCCCCCCAGAAACAACCACAGTGGAACTTTCCTGGTACAGACGTTTGTCATGAATCTTCCATGACGTTTTCACTATCACACAAGAAAACAGTCGAAAGGTATTTATGTTAAGGGTGGGAATCACCAGAGGCAGACATAAACATATATTGCAATTTATTATCTTTTTTCCAACTTCAAAATTTTTCCCAATTTCAAATGATGTCCCCAAAAGGAAACGTTGTCAACATCTGTTTTATCTGTTAATCTCACTTCAATTTTATCGCTGCAAAATGGGATTGTCAAGCAGACAAACTGCCCAACACATATATAATAGATCGACACTTAATAATAATCTGTGTATTGATACAGTATTGCCACAGAAGATATCGCCATCATATGCTTTATCGATTTTTTCCCCCACCCCTAATTCCTGTCTGTTACATTGGTTGTTTTTTTTTATTAACCTGCAATTGTGCGTTTATCCGTCAAAATGGACACAAATCTGCCAAGACGACATATAAAGTAAACACTAATTAGCTGAAATGAGGTCGGAGAGACACTGGAGAATAACATAACTATTTGCTTTTATCAGTATTTGTGGTAGTCATGTCTGAAAAGCCCCGCACTAGATAATAACATAACGTGCTATGGCATTCATTCTCTGTATGTTTAGGTTTTAATGTTTCACAAAAGGGTTTAACCTGAGCCAGGCCAAACAACAATGATAGCAAAACACACAGGTATCGGATTGGTACTTGTTATTGGCAGATACAAGAGTTGAGGTATCAAAATTGGTATTGGGAAGGAAAAAAATTGTATCGGAACATCTCTATTGCTAACATATTCCTACATCATGGTGCGGACAAGTAGCCCAGTGCTGCATTAGATATGGTGATATTTCCTCACTAATGAATTTGAAATTTTTGACAATGTCAACAATATCAACAACACAATGTTGTAGAACAACACCTGCAGAGACATCATAAAAGTGGTTATAATAGTATAACTGCTATTTATAGGTGACAGCAATAAGTATCTTGCTGAGACATAATCTGAGTGAAAATAATGTCAATAGTGTGTGCGCATGTTTATTTTCTGTGAGTTGACAGCGACAAGTAATTCCTGTAACAAATTGTGCTGCTCTTCAATGGTGAAATACACTGTTGTTTACAACTATGGATAAGAGAGGAAGACATTTGCAAATAAAGGCTTGAGATATTATTATTTATTTATTTTTAAAACATATGTAACAATTCTATACAATAAGTATATACAGTATAAGTATATACATAAATTGAACCCACCTCAGGTTCTTCTTCATCCTGGTCCATCAGTTTCTCCAGGATCTTCTTCTTGTCCAACGCCAGCTCCTCAGTCTCCCTCATGTCACCCCCTCCTTCCAGTCCTACTCCTGCTTCCCGGTATCTGGCCAACTCCCTGGCACTTAGCCCTTTCTGCTGCTTCCCTCCTCTGGAGTCCTCGTCTCTGCCCGCTGCCCCTCCATCCTCCTCCCTGGGACGCTTTGCTCCTCTATCAGGCTGCGAGAAGAAAGGAGATGTTGAAATTAAATGATTGTACACAGGAATTTGGTCTGTTTGGAAAAGTATATAATGTATATAGAGGGATGTTGTGAGGTCTTGAAATGACTAAGGTGTAGCTCATGTAAAATTATGTGAAACTTAAAAGTAGACAGGTAGTCTGTCTAACAATTATATATGTAATGTAATCTATATTATTTAAATTTTACAACCATTGTATTATAGGATGTTTATTGACAGGCCGGGGACTAGCTAAAGCTGCTCCATTTGCTGTACAGTTAAAGGGAACTGTCCACGACATTATAAACTAGCTAATAAAATAAACTAAACTAAACATTACATGCATAATAACTGATTCAAGATAAGTAATAAGATGCATCGTTATATGCCACAAGTATCTCCATGAACCTGACAAGACAGAAACAAACACGAAGGAAAATGCATCCGAACCTTTTCAATGAATCATTTGATGTGAAGTGTGTCTAGTACGTTAGCTAATAAACAAAACTGCACCAATTAACCTAACTGACCCCCCCCAGACAGTGTACAAATGCATAACTTTACGTGTTTGTCTTATGATTTTGTATGTAAACCTAGCTTAGGCAATTATAGCTAGCACCAGTGTAACTTAGTGTCGTAGCCTCTCTATTCATTATTTGCTGCCACACAACTTAGCTAGCTAGCAAACTGTCCGGCTAGCACGCTAACTGCTAACGTTATTTATCGATAAACGAAAAACTAGAGTTACTTTGGTCTCGTGCCATGCAGCGCTACACAAATGTAACGTTATGCAATTCACCGGCGGTTAACTAACTGACGTATACAGACACAACAAAGGAAATAACGAGACTAACTAAAGCCCGCTAACAGCCACCAGTAACGTTAACTGCTAGCAATGCTATAAACCAAGAATGAGACAAGTTAAGAGTTCTCCAACATTGCTGAGCGGAATAAGATGTCGAACGTTACCTGATAATTTAGGAGCTCTCCAACATCCATGTCTCCGGGTTAAAAACCTAAACGTGAGAATGTTTTGCTCAAGCTTAGGAAGTAAATCAGAGCGTACACTAGAGCAGTTTGCGATACAGATAACAACAAGACTTCCACCATGCACATGCTTGCCGTAAACCAGTTAGGTTCCCTGTTGTCGCAAGATACTGCCGTACATTTTTGATCACTATTTATAAACCATTAACTTATTTTTGTAAAGCTAGAAAAAAAAAAAACATCAAGTGATCCACCTAATAATGATTTCATCTTTTCATCCTTTACATTTTAATAAAAATGTTACAACATATGCACAGAGGTGCTTCAGCAAGATTTCAAATCAGAAATGTACTTATCCTGAAATATGTGTAGGAAAGTTAAGTAGCCTAATTAAGTAAATAAAGTTTATTTAGTATAGCACCTTTCACAGAGCAAGGTCACAAAGTGCTTCACAAAAGTGACATTCTTAAAATGACCATAAAACAGAAAGAAAACAAGACACAAACATATTTGTAAACAAATACAATGTAGTTAATTTGGGCTTTCTTTCTAGTGAGGCAGACTGGATTCAGATTTTCCAGTCCAATTTTGCCTCAGAGGATACCAGCTGTCACAACTCAAATCTTGGTCTGTGACACAAGGAGGCACACGAGTATGGACAACAACAAAGCTCACATTTGCATTTGTTTACAATAGTAATTCAATGTTATACAAACCAGTCAGTGGGTCAAGTCACCATAGCCGGTAAAACAGATGTGCACAGATGTATCTCATGCAGGCAGGGGAGAAGAGGGTCCTCATATGTTAAAGGGATTCATACTATTTTCTGACAAACGTATATATTCACAAGTGTACTGTCTGAAGGGATGTTTATACTTGTAGGCCTAAGGGTTAGTACAAGGGGAATGTAATAAATGTAGGCTGCAATATAATACAAATATAGCTGTGTAATAACTATTTCTTTTGTGAAGTTTAGAATGTTCAGATTTTGTTGACACTGTGTCAGAGAAGTGTTGATTAAATACTTTGGTCATTTTTGAGGCCATTGTTTGTTGGGTTATTGTGTTCTGCATTATACAGTACAGTACAGTTGTGCAATGTTATTGTGTCCAATCTCTTTATTGGTTAACACTCAGAAATGCCATATTTCTATGTATTTTCATACTTTTTAATGTGTCTGCAGTTTAAATAAATTAGATTCACACAGCAAGTTGTGCTCAAAGTAAGACAACCTGACAAAAAAATGTTTTTCCTGCAACAAAATCAGCTAATTTGTCAATCCTGAAACAAACCCCCTTAGTGATACAATTAAAATTAGACCTCATACATGGGGTGGCAGTAGCTCAGTCAGTAGGGAGTTGGGTTGCTGGTTCAAGTCCCCATACGGACCAAAGTATGGTGGTGGACTGGTAGTTGGAGAAGTGCCAGTTCACCTCCTGGGCACTGCCAAGGTGCACTTGAGCAAGGCACCGAACCCCCAACTGCTCGGGGGCGCATTTCCATGGGCAGCCCCCTCACTCTGACATCTCTCCATTCAGTGCATGTATAGGTACTGAGCATGTGTCTGTAATTCAGGCCTGTGTGTAATAACAACAGAGTGAAAACATTGTAATTTCCCCTTGCAGGATTAATAAAGTATAAATTAATTATTATTATTATTATTATTATTAAAATCCTTGTTTTAAGGGCTCAATTTTGCTGTATTCATTTCAGGAGAGCTTTATGTGCCAAGCTGTCTTATTGTTCCAGACAGGCAGAAAATCACCTTTTCAATGAGCATCATTGGGAAATGTATGAGTGGTGCATGGTGTAGAAGCCTCCATTGCCACTCCAGTCTCTGGCCAGTGATCTGTGACAGTAGAGCAATAGAAACACAATTTAAAAGGAAGGCCACTGCCAAACAGTCAAGCTTGACATCCCAGAAAACACAAGGGGAAAAAAACACTTGATCAAAGGAAAGAGAGAGAGAAACGGAGTGGAATGGAATAAAAGGGAGCAAGAGGGGTAAAAAGAGAAATTTATATGGAAATCCTAGACAGGGAGGCAGCTCAGGGAGAGCTCTTTTTTATGACTTTGACAACTTAATTTGGATTCAAAATAACTTTGTCCAATCATAAATTGAAATTATTAAATTTGTTAAGAAGTATAGAAGAGCATCTGAAACAAAACTAGATACATGTCATCATTTTACGGTGGATTGTGGTTGTTAAGGAGAAATATGTAACATATTTACTGTATTAAATCATAAAATGACCATGATGTCTTAAGATATTAAGGAAACATGCTTATACTTATTTCTCTGACAACAATGCTAAAGCCAATGTGTTCTCCTTTGAAATTTCCATTCCGGTCTGGGACATCAGTTTTTGTTTAGGCCACCACTACCCATTTTGACACCTCAGCCGGGTTGACAGATATGAAATACAAACCCAGCGGCTGCAGCCATAGAAGCAGCAACCAAACGAACTGGATCAACAGAGACAGATTCTACACGACCTAAATCAACCTCAGCATCTTTCTAAACAGTTGCATGACCAGAGACATGGTAAACATGGGAAATACATAGCAGACGGACACACAAAGTATTGTATATTTTCATATAAACATGTCAACCAGCAACCTAGAAATCAACTATGAATTTCCCCCTTCTGCTGCAGCTGCATGGAAGCCTTCATTATTACAAATCCTTTTTGTTCTACACAATGATTAACACATTGCACAATCCCTGAAGGAGCCAAAAGCTTTTCATACACAACTGTCTGCTTAATGACATCGCCTCATCATTTCCCTGCAGAATTATTCTGGGGCGATGCTGTAGGATCATTTCCACAGAATCATACCCCATTTCCTTTGAAACAGAATACAATTTCACACAAGCTGTGAGGGCTGATTGCATTAAATCACATGAGGTCAGTGTGATTGTATCATGCTGCGGAGGCCAACATAAGTGTGCTCAAAAGTCAGAGTGGATATGCTATTATTAAAAGACAGACAGAGAGAGATGATGAGGACCGATTGCACTTATCATTTCCCCTCGCTAAGTCAAGTGGTGCAATCAAATTATATTCTCTCCTCCAGGCCACATTTCCTCTGCATGGTACTTGCTCTTTTTTGGTTTTCGATTAGCAAAAGTTGTCGATAGTACCTGCTACCTTTTTTTGGTACCACCGCAGTCAAAGTTCCAAGCGAGCTGAGCTCACTCGACCCAGATAAAAAAATAAAATAAAATAAAGGCAGACTGCAAAACTACATCATACTCTACGGCGTACAATTGACAAAGTCCAGACGTTCCTCTGTTTGGTAGCTGATGAAAGGATCCAGCCAGTGTCGCGTTGAAGATGATGTTACAGCAGTTTAACACGCGTTACTATGGCAATCAGCTGAGGATCAATGAGGGGGTATTATCCGCAGTGGAAAACAAAATAGAGAAAAGCACCTGGTACCAAAAGTCGGCTGAGTTGAGTCATGCCAAAATATGCAGTGTAAATAAGGCAATATAAGATATGATTTGAGTTATGAATCCCATTTGAGCCATGTCACCCAACAACACACAGATCAAGATAAAGTACTTATCTAGATTTTCACAGTGAAGAGTCAATAAGTTGTGTTGGCCATGAAGTATAATTGTATTCTTTAAATAAACAAGCAACAAGCCTCTCTATAAACTCTCTACCAACCTCCCCCGCTAGGTAACCATTTGATTTGGAAAAAAGTTTAAATTAACAAAAAACTAGATTTATTCCGTCAGAGAAAAGTTAAAACCCTCTGAATGGCGCTTGACTCCTTTTTTCTGCCTAGTTTAATATGGAACCTCTTGTCTGTCCATGAAGGTTTATAACAATTCCCTATTGCAACGAAATGTATACATGGAGAAGTGCTAATGAAGGCAGTAGATCCATACCAGGGGGAAACCACAAGCCACCGGCTGATTAGAGCATAAGCCCTTCCAAGTTGTCACTTTATTTGGTCAAGTCATTCTGAGACTGTATGACGTCAAAATAGCATTACATTTTAAACTAATGCCCTTTATCACTGCTGCACCAATTTTTTAGTGACCCTTGGGTTAACTCTGAAACCTGAAAGACTATTTGGCAATTCAAATTCCTAATAACTCTAATATATTTTCTCATTCTTATTCTGCTCTTCCTGTACCTTAAATGTTAAAAACATAATCGGCAAGCACTTATTTGCATAGGTTGCATAAGGAGAATTCACTTTTTTTACATTGTGCTAACACAATGCAATGGGTAGATGGATACTGTACATGGTAGCATGGTGCTCTCCTAGAACACAGACAGACATATTTTCTGTAAATGCTTTCAAGGAAGCCAGCAAGTGTTCATTTCAAAGCGTTCCTAGACTGGAGGCTGCTGCCTTAACATCGTGACTGAGACAAAGAAGAAAAAGAGAGCGAGCGAGAAGGTGGCAAGAGGTAGGATACACACTAGACTTAAGCTATAAATGCATGTAGGAACAGTGTAGGAGGGGAGAGAAGGAGAGAGGGAGAACAAGAGATAAAGGAGGTGGAGAGTGGCAGGCAGAGATAAAGGAGGGGAAAGCACATTAATATTATCTCCATTATGAATGTGATGGCTGTGGTGTGCTGATGAACCAGGGGTAGCTAATAGGAGCAGCCTGCACACACACACACACACACACACACACAGTTCTTTGCGGGGTGGAAAATCCTCTGAAACACAATTTAGAACAAGATGTGATACAAAAACTCTCCAATGAAACTGATACAAGTGTTTTAGGTGGATTAGCAGCTCCTTATAGGCATGAAAAATAATTAACTTAATTAATTAACTTTCTTGTGCAGACAAAAGTTGATGTTTACATTCAGTGTTACTAACCAAAAACACGATGTGTGTATCCTCAAGGTCTAAAATATTGTGTCAAGTGCACTTCCCTCCTCCTAAGCTGATTGAGGGAAATTGCGTCTTTGTAAATTATAGAGTGTGATCTAGACCTACTCTAGCTGTAAAGTGTCCTGAGATAACTCCTGTTGTCATTTGACAATATAAATAAAATTGAATTGGTTAATCTTGTAGGGACCAGCTTTTTGTCCACAAATAGAAGGTGACACCCAACAACAAAACTCTGTTCTTTTCAATGTATTATGAGTTAATAGAAGTGTGGGTTGAGCTCATGGAAACAGATGTGAGATGTCAGTATGAGCACTGAGCTAACAGCTGGGAGCTTGCACTAGAGTGGGAAAAACACAGTGTTTGGGTATTTCTAATACACCTCGAAGGTGTGACCACAACAGGGACAATAATAACCTGCACCAGACACACTGAAGTGCCTTGCTCGAGGACACTTGACTGGCAGATGTGGTGGAAGCAGAGCGCTCACCATTTAGTCTCCCGCACCCTCCACTAGAGGTTTGAGCCATTAGTAAACATGTAGCGTCTAAGCATGTTGAGATATTCAGCATTTGATCACAAGCTCTACTACTTATCAGCTGTATTGCTATCAGGATACTACTGCACCAGTGCATTTAATTTATTTCTCTGAAGGGTGTGTGCATGATGCCACCTCCCCTATCCCAGACACCCTGAGGTGGCCTAAATAGTTAATGTAAAGACACTCCAATCCACATAAAGCCAACTAAAGACAGAAATAAAACAGGCAGCTCTGATTGTAAAATACTAAAAAAAAAAGGGGACGCCTGTGGTTGAACAACAAGCAAGATGAGATGTTTACTGTCAGTTTTGAAGGACGTAAAGGGAATGTAAAATGCACAATCTGCTTTGAGCGAGGGAAAGAGAAATCCAATTTCACTGTGTATACTGCAGTCGCATTTTAATGTCAGGCATAAATGTACTCCAGCTGAATCATATCCCGAAGCAAACTGGATGTGAGATGAATGTTAAATTGGCTATAAGTAAAACTGTTTTTTTTTCCAACTTCGTTTGGTGTTACTATGGGAATCAGACAGGTCGAACTGTGCTAGGGCCACGCCCCCTCATATAATCACAGTCGACCAGCTCCTTACAAATCATTCTCGCTTTCTTCCCGTGAAGAAACTATACTAAGCTCCCTCAGCGCTTCTAGGCTAGCTTGGTTAGTTATCTGATAAACAGTTCACAGACGGACCGTTAAGGACTATGTCGCCGAACGCAGTTCCCAACCCAGTTCCCAACCCAGTCTGGATTTGCTCAGTAAGTACTTCGCAAGAAGTTTTTACCTTGTGATTACACAGTTTGAAAGCAGTGTCCGCGTCAAGGCGAACTCGGTATTTGTTTATCGGTTGCTTAGCTGTGTAACTTTTTTACCCTCTGGCTAACTCGTTACAGCGAGCCTCCCTGGGTTTGGTTAGCATTTGTTTGTTAGCTGGACCAGGTACCTGGAGTGAGCTAGCGTGTTATGACGGGCTAACTCTTCCGGTACACGGTTAACGTTAGCTCGGGCTAAACCCTGTGTGCTAATCTTGCCGACAGGCTAACGTGTCACAACGCGCCTGCTATGGTTGTATATTTAAGCCATTTTTCTTCCTTTCCAGTCACCATGTCCTTGGCAGCGGCCCCTGCCAAAGGGTCGGAACCGAAGGCTAGTGAGGCTGTATCCCGCCTGTGCCCCGCGTCATGTGGGGCATCCATCTCGGGCAGGGACCCTCACCTGATGTGCACAGCCTGCATGGGCGCTAAACACGCTCAGGCAGCGCTGGCTGACCCTCAGTCGTGCACCCACTGTGCAGAAAAAATGCCAGAAAAGTTACTGGAAAGGCGACTGAGGGTGGCGGTGGCCAACAGTCATGACGAAATCTGTGTGGTGAACGACCTTGTGCTGCGCTCCTCACATGGTGCAGTGCAAGGCTGTGGCCATGTAATGGGGCTCGCAGTCGCAGCTGAGGGGGCCTTGTGGCTGAATCTCTCGGGCCTGAGTGACACAAAGACAGCAGAGGTCATGGACGCAACATACGACCCCACCAAAGGTCTGCTTGGCCCAGCTCTAGAGAAAATGAGAGAGGCCAGCACCCTCAGAAAACAGGAGGGTGAAGCCTTTGACCTTTGCCTGCCCCGAAAACACCCCCCCCTGTCCCCAGCAGGGACAGAGAGGTGGCTTTTCTGCAGCAGCAGCAGCAGCCTGAGAGGTCATTCCACAAGGGGCATGGCCACTTCATGGGCCCTTTTCAGGGGTGTGTCAGTGAAGGAAATTTGTGTGGCGGCTAGCTGGGCTATGCCTCACACTTTTGTGAGGTTTTACAGGCTGGATGTTTCCGGACCGTCCTTTGCACAGGCTGTGCTGGAGGCTGAGGTGTTTCACCAACACGTCCCTCCTTGCAGAGACACGGAAAGAAACCTATCTGGAATGATTTGTAAGGAGCTGGTCGACGGTGATTACATGAGGGGGCGTGGCCCTAGCACAGTTCGACCTGTCACGGACTGACGTGGTGCCATTGAAGCTTCCATAGTTGGTCACACCGAGGCGATTCCCATAGTGAAACACCTTACTCTATTATCAAAGAACCAGGGTTACGTTAAGTAACCTAAAGTTACTGCCTCGTAGCACAAAATGACCCTAATATATCAGCACGGCTTTGAGAAAGGCCTCTGCTGTAATTAGTAAGCTTATTTGTCTTTTTAGTGACATTTACAGGCCACCGTAGCTCAAAGGGACAGGAGATGGAGTCAGACACTTGTGCTACAGTTCATGGGATTTCTTCTTGCAGTTACTTATTGTATCTGACAACACCGATCATTTAAGGTCAAAGATTATATAACTACAGGTATAAGGAGAGTTGGTGTCCGTCTGCATGTCATCCTGTCAGTCTGTCTCAATGTCCATGTAATCCTTACCTACAGTCCTCTGCAGTGGCGAGCCACAGGAGGTTGGCCTCTCTCTGTATGAGTCTGATCCCCACCACCTGTGAAGTCAAATGTTGACACAGAATCACAAACCACATCAGAATACTAAGAGATGAAAGAGAGTGTGAAAGAGCAAGAGAGACAAAGAGAGCAGGAGTGTGTGTGTGTGTGTGTGTGTGTGTGTGTGTGTGTGTGTGTGTGTGTGTGTGTGTGTGTGTCCTCATATTCCTGCACTGTAAAAATTACAAGCTTGGCAAGAGCTTGTAATATGTAGCAAGAATTATCACCTTCACTTCTGGGTATTTTTGTGAAACTATACTGCTGCTTATTCTCTTGAATATCACTACTTTCACTTCAAATTACTTCGTAATAATAATCATAAAGTCTCCAGACAAAGAACTCCAAGACAGTATCTATCTTTTGAAGCAAATGTACTGAAACAATTCACATTATGCCAGGAGTCTGCAGTAGAGTGAGTTGACTGAAACTATCTTAAAATGAGGCTGATGAGAATTGATAGCAAATCAAATCTCTTGCCAAGCTTGTCATTTTTTTTTTGGCAGTGCATGCTATTATTCTTTTGTGCCTGGCAGAGAGGTGTGCCCGTGTGAAGAAAGAGAACAGGAGAGTAAAGGAGATAGAGATAGAGGTGAAAGGCCAGTGTTGACTATAGCGGCTGGCCTGCACGGCTCTGTGGTTTCTGAAGGGTGTCTTGGCCTTTTATGCAAATGAGCATTGCATCTTATCAGCTCTTCATGACACCCAAGTCCAAATAATGAATACTGGCAATAGTGGTCGGGTGCGCCTGGTTTGATCTGTCAAGCACATTGAAACCTCTGGAATAAAAAGCATCCGGAGTCGCAATGAGAGTCAGGCTTAATGAAGTGTGTGCACCATCAACTGAAGAGTGGTAATCTTTGTCCATAAGGATTTAGCATGTATCAACAGTATTTTCAGTTCAGTTTCATTTTCTCTGGTGTAAATTTAACGAACCCTCAAGTGAACACTGCAGTATGATCATGTGAATTACTAACAGCACAGCATTAGACCAACTGTATATACTGTATGTCTAAGTTGTTCCCTTTGTAAATCTGATAATGATGAAGTGCTAATCATGCACACACGCACATCTGCTCTGCTGTAATTGCTGCATTTATCCTTGATTCATATTGTTTATTTTATAAAATAAAGGGGATTTGTTCTTGTCTATTTCAAAAATACAGTTGCAACACTTTGCAGTTGAATTATGTATTGTTTTTTTTTTGTTATTTAGGGAGACTCTAGTGTACAATATAATTAGCAGCTCATTTACATTTTACATTTTTCTGTTCACATTCTAACAGGAATTTGAGCTGTTCTTGTCACAATAGGACCTAGTTTACTGTGAACTACAGCAATCAGCATGTTTCAGCAGCAGAAAACACAACATAGCTGTGCCTGGAGACATATCTGAGGGAACCTGATTTGCACCTTCAAGAGAACCTCTTTGTTGTTGTTTTAGCAAAGATGTGTAAAATCAAAAATGATTAACCTTATTTATATTAGTACTCAAACCAATATTTTAGTAGTGGTGGCCACATACTTAATGTGACAGGAACAGAGAGGGCATTACCCTCACGGCCAACACCTTAGTACACCTGTTTAACAGAGCAGTCAGAAGTATCCATGGTAACTCAGGTTAAATGTAAGCATTGTGAGCTTAGCCTGCTGGCTAATTGACTTGTTGTCCTACATGCTTTTCTTGTCAACTCAAGTTTTAATGGAGATTTTTGTGTGATGCAGAGTGATTGAGCTGAACATCACAGCAGTAACACCAGATGTGTGTCATGGATAGAAAATATATCTCAAAGACATTTTATCCACAGTGTGGACATAGTACAGAGCCTTTACTCTTAGTTGGTCTGATGAAGACACTTATGTCTTGTTTTTTTTTCCTTCTGTTTAATCTCCCGCACCATCTTTTGCATTATCTTACATAGAATTCCCCTTTTGTTGTGCTTTCTATGTTCTGCTGTCTTCCTGCTGTAGTCATCCATTATGGCAATCATTTAACCTTAACCTTATCTTGAGATCACATTGATTTTCTTGCCGGTGTTATTGCTATTAAAACACTAGTACGTGAGGACACTAAGTCAATGCCAGTGTCATTTTTGGCGTGAGAGGATGTTTGTGTGTTTTCCCTCCCGGGCACCTCTTCTCCTGTGACATTATCCAAATTCAGGAGTTTGTTTACCGACAGAAGAAGCGTGGGTTTGAAAATGACTGAGTCATTGTTTTGCCCTGCTGATGAAGTGAGCAGATTGGAAATGGGAAGGTTAATGAGATTTTTACAAAGTGTCTGTCTAGCGGTTTGAACTCAGATTAAATTGACACACTCTGATTAAAATTAATTGACCTGTGAAATGAGTGTGTCCCTCAACAGTTAAGGATTGATGGGTATCGCAGAGGGGTCGAAAGGGAAGAAGACTGATGGAAAAAAAAAAAAAAAGGAAAATTAACTTAGTTTGGATGGATGTAAAGGAGAGATATGTGGTAAGAAGACAGCTCATACGCCTGACTAATGATTAAAGAGGAGAGTACTTTGGCATGCAGAGCTAGACATCAGCATGCTAAATTACTTACAGTGACTATGCTAACAGGCTCACTGTATGTTAAGCAGGCTTAGTGTTCTTCCAACCAAGGCTTTAAAGTGATGGTTCGGAGTAATTTCACCCTAGGCTGCTTTGCACCTTGACCTCGAGCCAAACAACCCCCCATAAGCTTTCCCCCCCCCCACCCTTGTTATAACATTGGTCGAGTTAGCGTTATCAGCTTGTTAGCTTAGTGCAGGCACTAATGGATCCATGTTTGTATCTCGTAAATTACCCTACTAATAATGCCGGGAATGATACCAAACTTCTACAATAGTACAAATAGTTTCTGTACTTATAAAACGAGGCATTAGAAAGTTTGTAACTACACCAGAAGTATATTTAAATAACACTTGCCTGATGGATACTGCTCTCGGCTGCTACCGCGCACTACTTACATACTACTACTACTACTACTACATACTTCTGGTGTCGTTACAAACTTTCTGATGCCTCGTTTTATAAGTGCAGAAACTATTTGTAGTACTGTAGAAGTTTGGCATCATTCCGGGCATTATTACTGGGGTAATTTACGAGATACAAACGTGGATCCATAAGCGCCTGCACTAAGCTAACCAGCTGATAACGCTAACTCGACCAATGTATAACAAGGGAAAAAAAAAAGCTTACCGGGGGGGGGGGGGGGGGGTTGTTTGGCTCGAGGTCAATGTGCAAAGCAGCCTAGGGTGAAATTACTCCGAACCATCACTTTAATTGAACTTGTTTGATCACCAGCCAATACGGCTAGTAGACTTTTAAAGTTACAAGCAAATCAGATTATCCACTAGCCACGTTTGGTTTTAACCTAACTAAACTTCACTACAATTTCAGCTCCTCTGGTTTGTTTCGCGCTGTTCAGTCCGTCTTCTCCGTTTCAGCGTAGCTCGAAATCGATACGGCACGCTAGGCATGTAGCCAACGGTAACACGATATGTCACAGAGTGCTCATGGGAAATGTTGGATTTGAACTACAAGCAGTGTTGGCCAGATAAACATAACGTTTCCAAGCCAAACACACACAAAACCGCTAAAATTTCTGACTGGTCACATTGTTTCTGCAGCCAGAGGATTCAAACAGATGCAGAGTTTTCTGCTTCATTCATCACCGGCCAAACTGGCTCATAACTTTAAGATGTTACCTGCCCAAGTTAATTTGTACTTGCATTTGGGGGGGGGGTTGCCAGGTGTCAATTTAAAGCCCTGCTGACAACCCATAGCTTCACTATTACACTACAGAGGTATACATGATATATAGACACATTCACTGTAAAAGACTTTACTTTTGTGTCATTAAACTCTGTGTCACGATTCACTAGGACAGGAACCCAAAAGCAGACAAGGACAAGCTAAGTAGAATGAAAAAAAAAAAGGTAAGTATTTTTTTGGCTTTGTACGTGGAAGCAGGTGAGTCCAGCTGGTGAGGCAGTGGGTGGAAGTGGGTAGGCTGACAGATAAATGCAGATCCAATAATGATGGTGAAGCAGACAGCCAGGCAGAGGTGGAGAGAATTTCCTAGGTCACAAAACTGCAGACAGACAAACAGGCAGATTAGCAACAGCACAACGTCACAAAACAAACTTCTCAAACGTACTAACTGATACTCCAGCAAACATACTTGTGAGGCTAACGATCCAGCAGGGAATGATGTCAGTTCACGGCTTAAATGGTGGAGAGGTGATGATCAGGACCAGGTGTGCAGATTGCAGATGAGACACAGGTGTGGGTGGTTGCAGATTCTCCCGCCTTGCTTTGTGGCCAGGCAACCAGACAGGGTGCATTCAGGAACTCCCCAAAAACGCATACGAAAAACAGGAACTGAGGCAGAAAATGAACTCAGGAGGCGGAATTCATGACACTATGTAAACGAAAAAAAAATCTGTATGGCACTAAACAAAAACAGTAGCCAATACATATCTAAATCTAAATATACAGATCTATTAATACCACACTATAGTCTTCATAGGAACAAAATCATCTTTTTTCTTGTTATCATAATAGGCTTTTGACGGAACAGCTGACACTGACATATAAAGAAAGACTCATTTATTCATTTGCAATTGTTGCTAAATCTCAATATACTGTATTTTGTTGCCAAATTAGATCACATTTTTCATTAAACCTATGATTTTGAAAGTGACTACTCATACAAGGATCACAAAATATTTTTTTTTTTCTACTTTTCTAGTAACTGACACTTGATAATGTAAATCCTTGGCTGGTAAAGCATTGTGAAGTCCACCTATACATTATTCCCTTAACATTCAGTTTATGTGAGGATGAAACTGAATCACCGCCTTTCATTATTGTAACAGCCCTGTGATTTCTTCCCTCAGGTAAAACCCATTTTCACGTCCTGAATGGCCCCTTTATTCAAAGACGGCAGCGTTGGGCTAATTCACTTTCAATTCAAAGTGATGGAAACTCTAATTGAACAGCCATTAAGACAGTAATGAGAAAGCCACTTCAGGAATTAACCGAACAGAAACAGAGCTGGGTATTTATTCTATGGAGGGGAAACAGTTTGTCATACTGCTGATCGAATGTTTATCAGAAAGACCTTAACTGCTTAGGCTTATTACCCTATTCACTCAAAAATAGTGTCCCTGTAAAGACACAAGGCCAGATAGGAAGACTAAAGATGCTACAAACCTTGCTGGGAGCAGGGATATAAAAATCGATGTTCCTAGCATTTGGCAATGACATGCCTCACAAACATAACAAGGATGCTGATGGTAATAGTGAGAGTCCAATGATTGGGCATTATAGCTGCAAGGCCATAAATGGGGTGTGGCGAATAGATGGCATTACAGAGAGAATGTCATGCTTGGAAATACTTCATTGTGTGTTTCATAAAGGGATGTACTGCTTGACTGGCAAAGGTTCAGAGAGGTTACTGTGATACAGCAGAGATGTGACTGAAAGGGCCCCAGAGTTCTTGTTCTGTTCTACAAAGTCTGCTTTTATGTCTTTGTATATTTTGCAAAGTGGATGTGCACCACTTTCAAAGTACTAATCATTGAACTGAATATAAGGCAGGAGCACAACAAGTACACAAAGTGTAAAAAAACAATGTGGAATTTGAAAACTGTACCATTTTGCCCCTCTAATCATGACTTGTGATGCATAATTATTATAAACAATTTATTAATTTATTTTATGAGCTATTGTTGGTTTGATTTTAAGAAACACAACTAAACACAACATTGACATACTGTTCCTTCTTGTGGTGGCTGATTGAGAGAAGCCTTACTCCTGTAGATTGATATCAACCAATGTTTCTACAAGTAGGAAATGGGACTCTTTGTCATGGCGTGTGATTTCCTCTACATTGGGGGTCATGAGGAGGGTCAAGAACCACATGCCCAAGTCTGTGTGTGTGTGTGTGTGTGTGTGTGTGTGTGTGTGTGTGTGTGTGTGTGTGTGTGTGTGTGTGTGTGTGTGTCGTTTTCACTCTGAAATATTGTCCTTTCTTGTGGTGGCTGATGTAGAGAAGGCCTACTTCTGTAGATTAATACTGACTGGCTTTAAGCTCCAAAAGGGAAATGAGGAATGTTCAACAAAAACAAGTTAAAGTTGAACTAAAAATGGCTTTATTTAAAAAAAGACCAGATGTTAAAATCTGTGAGCCTCCACTCAGCAACACCTGGCCTTCTCTTGGCCAGGCCTTTATCTCCCATCGGCACAATCAGGGCATGAAGAGGGCGGCAAAAACACACTGGCAAGAAAATGAGAACCGGCTTCAACAATCACTATCACGTTATCAAGTTGTTATGGCAAACATGTTAGCAAAGGCTACATGTAGGCAAACTGCTGACACAGAGCAACATTAGCATATATTTGGAGTCATGGTATTCATGGTTTTATTTGGAATAGACCTCCATGAAATGGAATCAACAACAAAAAGCAACTCATATTTAGTAAATAAGGACATGTAATAAATGCCATGGCTTCAGACTTGACTGGAGTCTGTCACCTCTTTGACTTAAATCAATTTTTTTTTTTTGGCCACTTGGGGGCACTAACTGAAAACACAACATTAAACATATTATCACCCATAAACTTATTATGGCAAATGTATTAGTAAAACAATTGCCTATTTGCACATCCAGCAGACACGGTGCAACATTAGCATTCATTTGGCGTCGTGTAACTAACCACCCGACAAATCTCATCGCCATAGTTTGTTACTTTGATGTAATCATTGTTTTCTGATTTGAGACTTGCTGTGTTGACAATGTGTGTTTTGAAGACCCTAATTAAGAACAGGTTTTCCAAACTACCAGTAAAAGAAAATCCTTCTCGTTAAGGCTATGGTTAAGTAGAATTTTATCTAATTTCTTTAGATGTGTCTCTATTCAATGACGCAAACAAACACGGCAACCATTAAATAAGCAGCTATCGCTCACGGTTGCTGTCTTTTTTGGTTCAAGGAATGGAGACAGATCATGAGGAACAGGTCAAAATAGTGCTTCACCTAAATGGTAGGGATTGCTTTTTGGACTTGTGTGTAGGGGTGCTGTTCTGGGAGCTGAACATGTCCCAGACTACATGTCAGACAGAGAAAGACAGTATCAGCATCTTAAAGTATCCAAAATTAAGTTGTACACACATCTTTAACCACATTTCCCCCTCCTGCTCAACTAAAGCAACAAGTTAGCTGTTCAATTTCATTTCTGGCACTTGTTATGCATTGCTCCAGGGTAGTCCACACAGCATTCCGGGATGGGAGAAAAACGTGCTCTGGTTTATTGGCATTTCTTTAAACTAGGGCTGTCAAACAATTAATTTTTTTTAATCGCGATTAATCGCTGAATTTCTATAGTTAATCGTGATTAATCGCATATTTTATCACATGATTAAAATTCTATTATTTTGCATTTCAGAACAGTTTTTAAGTACATATTAACAATCGAAAGCAATTTTTACCAGTGTATCTTGATTGGGAATCAAATGAATGCAAAGAACTGACTTTATGAACTTGATTTTAAGATATGTAATTATTTATTTACTGTAAACAAAAGAAAAATGTGTGAATCTGTCATTATTGCACAATTCCTCCAAGTACCTAACTAAAAAACTAAAAATCCCTATCCTTACTAGGGTCAATATAGTGTTTAGTAACTCCTAAATAATTTTGATTACTCACTGACGTCCAGTGATCACCGGTTAATGAGACAGCATTTGCAGCACCTTGCAGCAGTTCCAGTGTGGCTGCTTTCTCTGTGTCGTACAGGCTGTGTGTGGGACTGCTGTCCCCCTCGACGGCAATGAGACAGGTCAGAACATGCCAACCGTAGTACGTCTTTAAGACCCGAGTCCTCTACGATGCTGACAGGTCTGCAGTTAGTTACCACCCGTTTCGCAAGAGCTGTAGTAATTTTTTGGGATTTGGTTTCATCCACAGGTCGGCAAGTAGCACTCTCCAAAATAGTGCTTTGCCTGAGTGGGTAGCATGCTAGCGGGTAGCATCACGTTAACTGTACTACTATGCTTAGCTCCGTAGGTGGTAGCTCAAGCTTGACGTGCTTCGGTGATATTTTAATTTGGCTTTACACAACATGCATATGGCTTTCGACTTGTCTACGAGCCGTCCAGGAGTTTTGGAAAATAAAAAGCTCCATTCAGAGTTATTGCTGCTGTCTTTCTCCATCATGCCTGCAGCCTGCAGCAGCAGGATATGTTACGAGGAAGTGGGAGCTTGATGATAAGTAACGGTGCTGCAAAGGGTCAAAGTAGTAACCTGTTAGGCACGACGCAAAGCCGAGTGAAGTGTAAAATAAATGAATAAATGCCGGCCCATAATCGCATCGCGATTAACGCGTTAATGCTGACAGCCCTACTTTAAACCAATCATAATCGTCATGGGTGGCACTAAGCGCCCAACAGAGCCACAGTGCCGCTGCAAAATAGCCTCGTAAAGGAACTTGTTTTGGTGGAACGTGTACATTCAAAAGTTGTTTTTTGTCGTGCAACAGAAAACTCAGATTGGACAGATAGTCTAGCTAGCTGTCTGGATTTACCCTGCAAAGATCTGAGGAGCAGTTAACCATAGTCCTCAGAAATCCACCGAAGTTTAAATAAATTCCTATACAAAGAAAGCGTATGGCCCAACCCTGGTCAGCGGTGTGAAAGAGGTATTACATTCTCCTTCAAACATAGCTATACCACAGAGAAAATGATCCAGAAACAGTTAGATTATATACTTATACTATTATGCAACATTATGGCACCATTACTCACAACGTAACTTGTTAATATGCAGATCAACTTCCTCGTCTTGCTCGGTGGTGACACTGCATAAAGGGAAACGTAGCATGGAAATACAATTACCAAGCAAATAAGTCATGCAAATGACACCACTGTAGGAACCTGCAGTCTCCATCACTGCTGTACAATCTCCACTATCCATTCAGGGGCATAAAATAAATTAAACTAAGTGTTTTAAACTCTATCTGAAAATACATTTGCTGCACAATTACTCAAAGTGTTCTTTTTAAGGATTGTTTTTCTATGAAATATGGTGTGCTAAATTGATGGGTAGAATGAGAGCATATAGACTTTATTTATAAATATGTCTTCATTTTCCTCCCCCCCTCATACCTCTCTAGTGATTCATTTTTCTCCATCACAGCTTTCTTCTCTTTCCTTCACTGATCAACTTAACCCTCTCCTCCTCAGCTCTATCTCCTGCCTTCCTTTATCCTTCTTTCATCCCCTCTCTCTCTCTCTCTCTCTCTCTCTCTCTCTCTCTCTCTCTCTTTACCCCCTTCCTTCCTACCTCTCTCCCTACTCTGCTTCCTCATTCCACTTCCCTCACTTGTTTTCTTTCTCTCTTCATTCCTCCCTCAGTCTCTCCCAGGCCTGACTGATGGTGTGTTGAGGTGAGGCAGACGGACGGTGGGTGAGGGATTGCCCCTGCCAGCCTCTGACATTGGGCCCCATTCAGGCTGGGGAAATGATCAATGTTAAATCTAATTTTAAACAGCCCCAGTTTAACTCCGGCAGACAGGCGGGGAGTTGAGGCCAGCGGCTGGCAACACAGCTGGGGCAACCTGATAAGACCTACGGTTCAAGTCTACCTGCAGGTGTGTTTGTGTGCATGCGTGTGTTTGTGTGTGTTGCCTTCTTACTTGAAACAGCTCACTTGACACATGAGCCATCTGTCCTTCACTTAAAGGGGAGTTGGAGGGTGTTACTTTATAGACAGAGATGCAGATTTCTGCGAGCCCAATGCTAAATCCACCAATATTACTCATTCAAACAGCACACAAACCAATAATTGCCAGATACAAGTTCTGTTGAAGTTTGTGCAGCTCTTTGTAATACAACCTAAAGAACATAGATTATTGAACTGCCCATGAAATGTGCTTTACAAAAGGCATTTGGGCAGCTAGCAGTCTCTTCCCCATGAGGAGTGAAGAGGCCACCAGGAGGTACAGTGCCAAATATGAGATCTTGGTGGATGAGTGTCACAGGTAGGGAAGCTTGCATGCTGTTTGCCTGTTGGGTGAGTTGTCGGGGGTTTTTAGGGTTTCTCTGCAGGCCTGACTGGATAGATAGATAGATAGATAGATAGATAGATAGATAGATAGATAGATAGATAGATAGATAGATTTTTAATAATCCCAAAAAAATGGGAAATAACAGTGTTGCAGCAGCAAAATATCAGACACACAGCACACATACAGAGTAAACATTAAATATTAAATAATAGGAAACAATATACATGAAATAATAATAGAATACTACACAAGCAATATTTTAAATATATACAATTTGGAAATAAAATGTTAAAATAAAAACTGTTTCAATAGATATAGATAAACTTAATGTGCAAGTTGGGGAGTAAAAATGTACAACTGTTTTACTAGTAATGATAGGATGTAGATAAACCTATTGTGCAAGGTTGTGCAAGGTGCAATCAGTGCAGTTGTGATGTATATGAGTCTTATCTCACACTCAGTGATGAAGTGTTAAAAAGTTTAATTGCCTGTGGTAGAAATGATTTCCTGTAGCGGTCCGTGCGACATCGAAGCTGTCGGAGCCTCTTAGAGAATCAGCCTGTTTTATGGTTCTGCGGAGGCTCCATGCAGACCTTTCGCCGTAGCCTACGTAACTGGCCTGATGTTTATACTTGTGCACTGGTGTGTGCGCAGAGGTGTCAAAAGTATTCACATTCATTACTCAAGTCGAAGTATAGATACTAGGGTTTGAAAAGACTTCTGTAAAAGTTGAAGTATCAACTCAAGCTTTTTACTCAAGTAAAAGTGTAAAAGTACTGGTTTCAAAACTACTTAAAGTATAAAAGTAAAAGTAATATAAAGGGGGAAAATGCCATTAAGGACAACAGCTTAGGCCGCCCCACAGAGGCCTATAGTGCACTACCCCACCTCCACAAAAAAAGGAGCACCTTGTTCAATTGTATTTGTCTGTTCTGTATGTTCAAAAATATAAAACAATAAAAAGTTGATCTTAAAAAAGAAAAAGGAGCACAAGGCGACATTAAAGAACGGCTTGTGTATTGCTAAGGTCACAGGGTCAAAATTAAATGATTTATTAAAAATGTAATAACAATAACTTATAACAATAACTTTGAGTCTGTGTTTTTCAGACAACGGCAGCTACAGTCTGGTGTTACAATCCTCTAAGTGAAATACAGACACTTTTACACCGTTTAGCTGTCAGCATTTTAACCGTGTTTAATCCAGCTACTAGCTAGTGGTAGGCTAACGTTACCTGCTGCCAACTGTAGTGTTAACTAGACTAAAACTCACTAAAAAATCATTTTGAAGAACATGGAATTTGTTACGTGTAGCGAGGCATAATTACACCAGAGACAGGCTAACAGTGCCCACGGATGCATCAAAGGAATTTATTGCATCCTTGCCTAGTAAGTTACCTGCCTGTTAGGTTGGGTTTTTAATTACAGATCACAGCTAAAATCCAATTTGCACATGTTGCTCCTACCATCTCATTAGTGAGTCTTTCTTAAACTGACAAAAATGAACAAAGGCTGTAATTTAATAAAACACTAGATGCCAGGAGCTGATGCACAGACAGCAGGAGACTGATGATTCGGATTGTGGAGTATGAAGTATGAAGGGGAAATTCCCAGCACACTTAGGGAGCTCATGATGATACGTATGTTATATTATAGTTATGGTTTGCATGCATTTATTGTTACTATAATGTACCACAAATAAGAGCCCTATTGTGGCAATTGCTGAAGATTTGGTGACAAATTGATTGAAAGCCATTACCCTTTTTTACTTGTTTAACAGTCAAATGGACATCACCTTTTGTGTAAGGAAATATAAACTATAATGATTCTACAGTTATTGTGGTACATTTTCACTGACTCCCACCAGAGGTTAGTTATTCATATTTCAACACCTGCACACTGCACAGCTGTTTATCTTGCATGATAGAAAGGATGGTGTAACTAGCATTAGCTGTCTCTCTTTCATGGTTCCAGTAATTGCAAATAGTCAGACTGTCAAAACTCAATGAAACAAGTAGAATCCTGTAACCTCAGCACTGCAAATAGACAGTACCCCGTGAGATGGGAAAGGAAACGTGCTTAATTAGCATGTCTTTAAACCAATCACAATTGTCATGGGTGGTGATAATCGCCGCACAGAGCCCCGGTGCCGCTGCAAAATAGGGAAGGAACTCGTTTTGGTGGAACATGTGCACGTTCAAATGTTGTTTTAGTCGTGCAACAGAAAACTCAGATTGGACAGACCCTGCAGAGATCTGAGGAGCAGTAAACCATGGTCTTCATAAATCCACCGGAGTTTAAAATTCCAACGCAAAGAAAGTGTAAGGTACCGGGCATCCAGCCGAAAAGAGTGACATACGGTAGAATTTCCTGCAGCAACGGAGCAATCCCGGAAGTGGAAGGTCGTGGATATAGACTAATCATGGAGTAACATAAGGAAATCACAGTTGGGACTGAGCAACAGCTAACAAAGTTGCAACACCAAACTATATACTGTATATACAATACATATATAAATATATACTGATTTCTTAGATAAACATTTATTTTAATGTTAGTTTGACTTTAAGGATGATTTTAAGTCTCAATACTGGACTACAGAAATGCAAGCAGATCTTGAGGACTACCACTCACCACACACTGGACCATGTAATTGTTCTATTCTGAAACCAGATTTCAACTTAAACACAGCAGTCAGAGCAACAAGCTTTTCCTTCAGCAACAGTGACGCCACTTGTGGTGCTTGTCTGTGTTTCTCCTTTAAGCTTTCGTAACTCAGCCTGATGATGATTTATGACTGCCTGGGCAAGCTGATTAAATCACTGAACAGAATGCCAGGTAGCATTACCACGGCCATCACCGCTCTATATGGCCGTCGCATGGCAACCACTACGTTCCTATCCCCCTGTCTGTCGTATAAACTGCCTGACTGTCTCTCCCACTTCCTCTTTGCATTTTATTTTTCTTCATTGTCCCTCTCACTCTTTCCTTTCTCTACACGCATAGAGAGTTGAGAGAGAGAGAGAGAACGAGAGGGACCCAATGAATCTAATTAACCTCCACGGATACAGCACTACAGAGCAGGGTTTTTAAATTGTATTCTGCTACTTTGCACTGCAAACACAAAAGAAAAGCAATGACAAGTGAGGGCTCTCTAATGGGGTTTACATGTCTGAATTAGTCCTAAATGCAGTTCTGGTGCAACTATATCCATGCAGGCTTCAATTCCAGTGGAATGTGTAAGCGTTTCGTTTATTGTGTTGCGTGTCTTACATTCTTAATCGAAATGCCAGTGTCATTTTGCCTTGACCTTTCTGTCTCCATGACAATTCAAATACAATTCAAAGTTACAATTAGAATTCTGGACTGCAACCAAAATCCTTGGCTGATCAGCTACATCTCAAAATATTTGAATTAGAATTTCAGGCTTAGAGCTCTGAACACAGTTTGCTGCAGCACATTTGTGTTACAGACTTAATCCTCATCGATTGAATCTGCTCGGGTCCCAAAAGGCAGCATGTCAGCAAATAGGAGAGGGACTATAGGTTAAATATAAATTGTGTAGATTATATGCGAGTGTGCAAACACAATATCAAAGGTTTTCCTGATATGTTGCACTCTTTGTGTTAAAAGCAGAGACCATACCGCACGACTCATGTCAGACACCTAATATACCGTAAATTGTTGATCAGTGGCTTGGCACAGGCAGGGTAAATTGATTCCAGGAGAATCCTCGAGGAGCGAGGCTGTCTCTACAAAGGCCAACTATACAGCCATGCATCAGAATGAGATGGGGGTGAGGAGGGTAGAGAGAGGTTGGGTTAAGGTGGATGGAAAGAGTGAAAAGGGTGAAAATGTCAGTGATTCTGTGTGTGTCAGAAAGAAGATATGCACAAGAGACATGGGACGGTTCACAAGGAAGAGAAAGAATACCGGTGAAGAATGAAAGCAATTTGTGTGTGTGTGTGTGTGTGTGTGTGTGTGTGTGTGTGTGTGTGTGTGTGTGAGAGAGAGAGAGGGAGAGAGAGAGAGAGAGAGAGAGAGAGAGAGAGAGAGAGGGGATAATTATAGGGGACAGAAGAAGAAATTAATTTATAAAGAAACAAAACAAAGGCAAACACATTTTCCCCGTAAATGAAGACATCAACTTTTGGGCCAATCAGGAAGAAATTTGTTATTTAAATGTATCATATATTTTGTTGAACCCTTACAGAAGGGTTTTTAACTATTTATTGGGAAATACCCAAGGGTTAAAGTGTGCCGGAACAATCCGGAACTGTGTTCCGGCTCATTGATAAGTAAATTATCATAACTCATTTCATTCTGAGCAGCGCACCGCCATGAAATGCAGCTACAGGGTGATTAAGCAGATGTGTGTTGTTAGTTCACATATCTGTAATAAAAGCTGGACAGTCAAGTGTCTGTTATCTAAACTGCTCAAGTCAGTTGATCAGGTTAAGTGAAGATACTGTAAGGTTGTCGGTAACCTACCGGTTACAAACAGGCTCGGTAGTGAACGCTAACATGCTGACGGATTCAGTGTTTTTTGCTGAGCTAGACCAGAGAACATTCAGTTAAAGCAGATCGGTATTGCTGTTTTGCCCTCATTGTTTTCTGTGAAGTTTGCTGGAAGTGATGTGATGTAGCCTTGCGGCATTTTATGTGAAGTGAGCACTGAACCGGAATCTGTCTAAAAACAACCTTTTTTTAGTGTGTGGCATTGTTAGGCCTTTATTTGACAGGACAGCTTAGACTTGAAAGGGGAGAGAAAGGGAGAATGACATGCAGCAAAGGGTCACAGGGCTGAATTGAACCTGCAGCCGCTGTGGCGAGAACCAAACCTCTGGACAAGCACACGCTCTACCAGGTGAGCTACCCAGGTGCCTCTAAAAAGAGCCTTTTGTTACATTGTTTATCAGCAACCAGTCATTCAGTAATTTAGGAGGCAATCTGGCCTTGTGTGCTTGGATTAATTTGGCATGCAGTTAACACACATGTCCCAACTCGGCTCCATATCTAACTCACAGACATGAGATCCCTATCAATCTTCTTATCTCACTTTTGGAAAGACAGTGTGCACATTTCTGAAAATGTTGATCTGCTGTACTTTTGTTTCAAAAATACTAGGGAGTATTGGTGATAGGCAATCACTGATCGGCAGTGTTTTGGATTATGTGTGCCAGTGCCAGTGCCAGATTGATGGATCAATGAAAACACGAATGGGAACCAACATATTTCCCCCAAAAATAGAGACAGACAGAAAGATATTAGCACTGCATGTAATGCTTTTATTTATCTATATTTCAATTTTAGAAATTTCAAATCCTTTGCTGGGAAAGAATTTACACTTGTATTACGTATTGAAGTTTTCAGAGCGAGAACTCCACTGTTGCTGCTTTATAACAACAAAGCATAAAGGCTTTTCTCTTTGCCAGGCCTTTGCAGCCAAAGCATCTGGTGTTTCACAATGTTTCTTGGTCCCTCACTCCAGTCACGAACATGTTAGCTGGCGTGTTGCCGTTCCATTGTGGAGCCCGAGGAGCCAAGAATGGCATTTGTGCTCAATGCCAATTGAGGAAGTTGTGGGAGTGTTGCAAGTGCTAACCTTTACTGGCTGACTTCAGAAGAATTTGAACATGTATAGAATGACTCCGTGGAATTACATGATGTGTGTTTTTGACATGGTTTATATATGTATGAGGCAGTGTATGTCTCTGTTTGCACATTTTATTTGCAATCGTAAATGATGAAGTCATCAAGAAATCATTGAATGTTTGCAGACAAAAGTTAGCCAAAAAACAAACAAGAGCCTCAGTATTGTGTCACTGTCACTTCATGCTTAACCATTGTCCTTTACTAAGCAAACTCAAGGTTTCTTGTGCATTTTGTGTCCAACACAATGGCCAAAATAGATTCCAATACTCAATAATACAAAACAGGGAGGATGAGTAATCACAGAAGGTCGCTTCCCAATTGAGGATGAACTAGACAGTACCTTAGCTGCCAAAATCAAATGGCCATTTCCAAGATTTACCGTATTGTGAAATGACGTATCATGTCCAAACACTGCAGTGTCTAACTGTGACATCCAGCACACACCCAACTCAGACCGTAGACATGCATTTTCTTAACCTTTCAGGGAAGTCGACAAACACCTTGATTACGGTCCCACAAGGGAACACATATTACTGTAAAAAAGTCTTCTGTTATATTCTTCTAGTGATTGTTTGCAGATAGATATGTAACCAGCAGGTTAATTTGCCCTTGTCGCGCCCACACAATCGGCCAATGCAGCGAGTGCACAGATCAGTTCCGCCGGATTTAAATACTGGTAGTAAATCTTTCTCTTCTGCTCTGCAGTGTCTTCTGGGTGCGAGGTATGTGGCGTGCGCTTGTGATGCTAGCATTACCTTGTTTATTTTATGTCATTTAAGTTTGTGAAATGTAAATCCAGAATGTATTTCAGACAGATGTCTGCGTGTGCTGTGCTGCTCCTGCGTCAGTTAGGATTAACTAGTTGAGGTCCAGCGTAAATGTTCGCTTGGGGCCAAGAGTTTATGATGTCCTATGACTGGTCAGAGCGTACAGATGAGGTAAAACATTGAAGTTGTGGTTGCCATTATAGATAGATACTCAGTGTTGGGGAGTAACGGAATACATGTACCGGCATTACGTATTCAGAATACAAATTATGAGTAACTGTATTCCGTTACAGTTACAATTTAAATAGTTGGTTTTTAGAATACAGTTACATTGTTGAAATCAATGGATTACATGACGATACTTCTCTGTTTCACGAGTTTATTCACTCTCGCAACTCCATGCATTTCCCAGAAGCCTCAATATGAAAACGAAAAAGTAAGCTATTTGCGTGATCACTGATAGAGGTAAAGATGGAGCCGGAACCGGCACAACAGAGCCAGGGCAGGAATGCGTTTCTATCTTGGAAATTCAAACAGCATTTTACATTAAAGAAAGAGAAGGGAGAACGAAATATAACTGTGCAGTGCAACCTCTGCTTGCCAGCAACCAACCTCCTTTCAGCGTCCAAATTCCACCACCTCCAACCTGAAGAAGTTTTTTTTTTTTTTTTTTTTCTTTTTTTTAATTAGCCAAGGGTAGTCGTCTTCTGTAGTTTTACTGGTCACCTTGCTATTTTGTAGTTGACGTGCGACTTTACATTCTCCTACGTGCTGATTTACTAGCTCCAGAGCCGTTGAAAGACTAGCCCCGTTTGACATGTTAGCTAATGTTAGCTAAAATTAGCTCGTGGTAGCTTAGACTGCGGTTAGATTTTTGTAGTATGCTGTTCGGGACTACAAATACAACAATCTATCTGCTTGTTTAGGTACACATTCAGCCAGTTGGAACAGAAGAACACACCAGAATAGGCCTGTTTAGTAAGCTGTATGTGATGGCCGCATTCCTACTTATAAAATGCAATTCAATGTGGAAGTAATCCAAGTATTCAGAATACGTTACTCAGATTGAGTAACGGAATACATTACAAATTACATTTTTGGGCATGTATTCTGTAACGGAATACGTTTTGAAAGTATCCTTCCCAACACTGTAGATACTGTCTGATATAGATAGATAGATAGATAGATAGATAGATAGATAGATAGATAGATAGATAGATAGATAGATACGAGAGAAATAAATCAGTGTCACTAACACTCTCCCACACCCCTCAGAGAAAAAGAATTCACAACGAAACACACCAATTAAAACCTTGGGAGGTGTAGCACTTTGCTCATTATCTTGCAAAGTTTTGGAACAAAACAGAGACTAAATTCATCAAACAAAAGTTTAGAATGTTATTTCTGCCCCACCAGTGTAATTTATCACGTTTAGGGAAGCTGTCACGAGTTAAGTGGATTGCCAGTAATTGTGGCTGGCCCACCTCTAAGCAGAACCGACTAAACCAGCTCATCAGGGACAGACTTGTGAAATGGAGGGTAGCGATCTCTTTATCCCTGAGCAAAGAATCAAAGGTAGCAATCTCTCTTTCGCTTAACTTGCCTGTCTTTCCCGTACAATGTTTTTCTTTATTCTCGGGGCTCCCTGCCTTAACGACTTACAGCTCTCTGCCCTGGATGTAAAACAGATGTACTGTATTGATATGAATTAGTTTGTTTTGAAAATGCTTTACAGCATCATTAAATGCAGATGAATCTCTCTCAGCCTGTAATCATTCCACATGAATTCTGATAACCACCAGAATAGGATCAACTGCTCATGATGCTGCAGCACATTTCATTATTTCCTCTTCGTGCTGCTATGCATACATATTCTCTATATTTTTTTTTTTACATCAGAGGAAAGTATTTTTACAACTAAATGAGCAAATTCTCCAAATGGCTTTGCATCACTTATATGTTCTTTGTAAGTGGTTTTCTGTGAATATGAAGTAGAACTGTGATTTCTCTGAAGTCACACAGCTCTTTGGTGTCAGAGCATTCAGACAGACTCTGGATGTTTGAGTAAAATTAAGAAAGCATGTTGATCTTTTCACACAGCAGGCCTACAGCCAGGCAACTGCGGTGCTGGATTTGCCCCGAACAAGCCCTGTGATGAAGAGCGTCTGGGTGCCTATATTTAAAACAAATAGAGATTCATTCAGGCCTGCTGCAGTGGCTATGAACTCAATTCTCAACTGTTATATGAAGCGGCAGCAGCTATATATTTTACAGTGCATTTCAATTTCTATCTAAAAGGTGATTTAATTGATTATTGTTTTCAGCCATTTAGGAATAACAGAACAAGCTGTGAACACAACATTGATATATCATCACCTTTTAAAGTTGTCACAGTATGGCTAACGTGTCAGCAAACAGTTGCGTGTTGTTTTAATCATATCTTTATTCTAGGGCTGTCAAAATAACGCGTTAATTTCGATTAATTAATCTGAGAAAAAAATAACACGTTAAAAAAATTAGCGCAGATTAATCCATTCCATATTGACGTTTGCATACAGACGAAAATCTGGTGCCACTGATACAGGTGCTGGTCATATAATTAGAATATCATGAAAAAGTTGATTTATCTCAGTAATTCCACTCACAAAGTGAAATTTGTATATTATATTCATTCATCACACACAGAGTGATATATTTCAAATGTTAATTTCTTTTAATTGTGATGATTATAACTGACAACTAATGAAAATCCCAAATTCAGTATCTGCGAAAATTAGAATATTACTTAAGACCAATACAAAAAAGGATTTTTAGAAATGTTGGCCAACTGAAAAGTATGAACATGAAAAGTATGAGCATGTACAGCACTCAATACTTAGTTGGAGCTCCTTTTGCCTGAATTACTGCAGCAATGCGGCGTGGAGTCTCCAGTCTCCAGTGGAGTCGATCAGTCTGTGGCACTGCTCAGGTGTTATGAGAGCCCAGGTTGCTCTGATAGTGGCCTTCAGCTCTTCTGCATTGTTGGGTCTGGCGCATCGCATCATCCTCTTCACAATACCCCATAGATTTTCTATAGGGTTAAGGTCAGGCAAGTTTGCCGGCCAATTAAGAACAGGGATACCATATGCGTTGACCCTGGACCTCAGAAAACACAGTGGACCAACACCAGCAGATGACATGGCACCCCAAACCATCACTGACTGTGGAAACTTTACACTGGACTTCAAGCAACGTGGATTCTGTGCCTCTCCTCTCTTCCTCCAGACTCTGGGACCTTGATTTCCAAAGGAAATGCAAAATTGACTTTCATCAGAGAAAATAACTTTGGACCACTCAGCAGCAGTCCAGTCCTTTTTGTCTTTAGCCCAGGCGAGACGCTTCTGACACTGTGTCTTGTTCAAGAGTGGCTTGACACAAGGAATGCGACAGCTGAAACCCACGTCCTGCATACGTCCGTGAGTGGTGGTTCTTGAAGCACTGACTCCAGCTGCAGTCCACTCTTTGTGAATCTCCCCCACATTTTTGAATGGGTTTTGTTTCACAATCCACTCCAGAGTGCGGTTATCCCTATTGCTTGTACACTTTTTTTCTACCACATCTTTTCCTTCCCTTTGCCTCTCTATTAATGTGCTTGGACACAGAGCTCTGATAACAGCCAGCCTCTTTAGCAATGACCTTTTGTGTCTTGCCCTCCTTGTGCAAGGTGTCAATGGTCGTCTTTTGGACAGCTGTAAACACTAATGTAAACAGCTAATAAACACTTAAAATATATCAGTCTGTGTGGAATGAATATATACATTATACAAGTTTCACTTTTTGAATGGAATTACTGAAATAAATCAACTTTTCCATGATATTCTAATTATATGACCAGCACCTGTATGTCTGCGCTTCTCTCTGATGCTCTGAAACAGACGTTACAGGAAACACAAACCCCGCTGCATGTGACGCTAGTTAACACAATACCAAAGAATTTCTAATATGTATATATATCCGTAGATGGGCTTTGACAATACTCAACAGCAGCTAACGTTACCGCTAGCTAATAGCTGGATTAAACACGGTTAAAATGCTGACAGCTAACGCTAAACGGTGTAAAGTTTGACTGTGTTTTACTGTAGAGGATTCAACACCGGGATGTAACAATCTGCAGCTGCCGTCGGAGAAACAACACAGACGCACCGTCTAGTTCAATGAAACTGGTAAACTACACCCTCGTGGTGCATTTGAAGTTATTGTAAATGTCCTTTTCCTATCTGGTTGTTGTTTTTGTCGTTCAACAGCAATTTACTAGTGAAATAAGTTATTGTTATTGTTATACATTATTATTAAATCATTTAATTTTGACCATATGGCCTTAGCAATAAACAAGCCGTTCTTAATGTCACCAACTGTTGTTTAGTACCCTTTTTTTTCGTATCCGTATCGGTTCATTATGTATGTGATTAATTTCGATTAATTAATCACAGAGTATGTAATTAATTAGATTACATGTTTTAATTGATTGACAGCCCTACTTTCTTCTGAAGGTGTTTACAGAGTTCATATATTATGCATAAAGCCTAATTTATATAAAATGTTATCCCTAAAAACTTGGCATAAATTATGGCTGTTGACAGTATACTTTATGAATTTATGGACTGATAAACAGAGATATCCCGCTGTACCTTTGACTCTAATATGTCAACAAAATGAAACAAGAATTTTGAACCTGGCTTAATCCAATGTTCAGATTTCTCTTCTGGAAACGTATGCAAATTATTACCAATTCCATTAGATAATGCCAAGATAATTTCAGAAAACTTGTAATACAAAACACATTTTTCTTAATGTAAATCGACTGAGGAAGTTTCATGGTGATATCTATTAGTTATTATTTCCTTTTCTATTCATCTGTTGAGTTTCCCCTTAAAGATCTTTACATTTAATTTTAATTTTAGACGTATATAAACTAAAGCTATGTTTGTTATTTCTGCCCACAGCATTATACTGTATCCTGGCAGCGGGGTAGAAGGCTTTACAACAGCACTTATTTTGGGAATGTGGATATTTTGGGATTTCTAAAATCCTGTCTGTGACCCTGACCCCACTGTAATATGAACACATGATGATCACACACACACACACACACACACACACACACACACACACACACACACACACACACACACACACACACACACACACACACACACACACACAAAACTCACTCCCCCTCAGACACTCACGATTTCTCAGAGCCAACTGAATTTTAAGAGAGATGGATGAACCCAAGTCTTATGAGACGAACAGATGTCCACCAGAGAACTATGGGTAATTGCACTGGGCCTACCACTCCCATCATTCCCATCAGCCCCTGTGTGTGTGTGTGTGTGTGTGTGTGTGTGTGTGTGTGTGTGTGTGTGTGTGTGTGTGTGTGTGTGTGTGTGTGTGTGTGTGTGAGAAAGGGAGGCTGAGGGAGAGGGAAACTCTCTCCTGTTATGACAGATAAATCAATCCAAATAATTACCTCTGTATGATTTGATCGTATTACTGTAACTGAACATTTTGTAAGCTGTTCAAGCGATGTAGTCTCTGATGAACAGCTGGGAGTAAAAAAGAAAAGAAAGGGAAAGCTAAGTGAAAAAAGACATGTTATGTTAATTTTTGAGGTGAAACTGACCACAGTTATCAATACATTATTAATGGGATTTCCATAATCCCATTAATAATTTCATTCTTAGTTTTGAAGCGCAATTCTCTTCCAGTGATATTCGCTGACTGTCATGTACGTCCTGTATCTGGTGTGTATCAGTGCTGCAGCATCTTTTTCTGCAAGAAGTTAGTAATTACCGTTCTTCCTGCTTGTCAAAACCTGATGGCTACATTACCCACAATGCAACTCGTCTGCCGACAGTTGGGTTGGAGATTCAGGTTATAGTAGTAGTGGCTAACGTAGCCTTGAGCTGCTAAACTCAGGCAGCGATGAGGAGCTACTGGTCTGGTTAGCTCACTTCTTTATAACGTCACACCCCCAGATTATTTTCTTTTTCATACTTAGTCTTCAGACCAAACCAACGCTGACTCAACTGTCATCACTTGGGGCAATTAATTGATTTTTGTGCGGTTCCCTCTGGAGCCACAAAAGGCTTTATACAGCGTTTTTCACAAAGGCAGTCATATTACCCAAGACCTGTGAACAGACTTTGATGTGTGAAATCAGTGAAGTTCCCCTTTAACTGTAGTATAGTAAGTATACTTTCCCAGGTCGCAGGGTAGAACAAATTAAAGGGGTACTCCAGGGTGGGTCAAAACACACACAAACACTGGATCATCTATTTCCCATAATGCATCTCAACTCTTTGTCTGGTAAAAGCCTATGTCTTTAAAACTCCATGCTCCCAGTTTGTAACACAGGCTTTCTGTTAGAAACATGCGGTCTCTAGTTTCCAGTGTTTGAAATGAGCATCTTTTGGTTGTAAAGGTTTGCAAAGCTTGTGTAATGTTAATGTCTACTGTATCATATCATCAACACATGTTGCCATGTCCTGCAAGGCACTGCTTGGGTAATACTTGTCATGATACAAGTAGGTAAACATTGTTTGCTGCCTTTTGAAATACTGAGCCGATCACCAGGCCAAAACTGAGCCAGTAAAACAAATTGCTGGTTAGTGTTAGGACTCAAAACAGCTGTCAGCACGTTAGTCTTCTGCCAGGTGGAAAGGGAAATAGAAGAAGAAAGAATGTTTTGACTCTGTGCTGTCAATTTAAATAGCAGAGTTTGTTGGTGTGTTTTTTGGAGTTAGCGTGGGATGGTAATACCTGACTGCAGCTCTCTAAAGTGATTTAATTCCCAGATGTCTATACGTTGGCATCAACCGTTTATTTGCTTTGTAGTGCTTTGTTCTTGTTTAAAGAGCTGTTTGTTCATCAGTTTCTCTTCAGCCAGTTTTAACAGAAACATATCAGCTTTCTTTGGGTTTGTGTGTGTGTGTGTGTGTGTGTGTGTGTGCGTGTGTGTGTGTGTGTGTGTGTGTGTGTGTGTGTGTGTGTGTGTGTGTGTGTGTGTGTGTGTGTGTGTGTGTGTGTGTTGGGGGCTTATGTGAGTTGTTGTTAACAAAGTTGTAACAGTTCCAGGTCTGAGCAAACTTTGAAGAGAGAAAGGAAAATCAGAATGACTCGGCTGCAGGCCATTACTGTAAGACCTCCTATTGCAGGTGTGTATATGGTGTAGCATATACAGTACCAGTCAAAAGTTTGGACACGCTTTCCCATGTAAGTGAATGAGAAAGCGTGTCCAACATTTTGACTGGTACTGTATGTAGCAAAAATCAGTTTGACTCTCAGCCACATCCACAATATGTTCTAAAGCGATTATTGTCTTTTCAAGTCTTAACGACAGCTACTACTCAACTACTCAAAGGGCTTTTACATTCAACCTTTCACACAGATTCATACACTGTGGCCGAGGCTGCCATACAAGGTGCCACCTGCTCATCAGATAAACATTCACACACACATTTACACTCCAATGGCACAGCATCAGGAGCAATTTGGGGTTCAGTAGCTTGCCCAAGGACACTTCGACATGGGACAGCAGGGCCAGGGATCGAACCAAGGCAACCACTCTACCACTTGAGCCACAGCCTGGTGGCTTAGGTGTGCCATACAAATCAGTAGAATGACAGATAAACTTGAGATAAACTTGCAAAATGATTATAATTTAGACTTTACATCAAACAATCTCTAGATCCTGCTGATAAAGAGACAAAGGCTAGCTTTCAGTGGACCCAATATAGTTGATTTACCTGTGGTCGTTTTTAAAGGGGGGCACCATATTACCCCTAATGTGAATTGAAAAGCACTGGAGGAGAAAATGATTTCATCACTCTATCTGTGATGGTGTCAGCAGAGGGAGCAAGAATTGACTAATACATATGTGTGTGTGTGTGTGTGTGTGTGTGTGTGTGTGTGTGTGTGTGTGTGTGTGTGTGTGTGTGTGTGTGTGTGTGAGAGCGAGAGAGAGAGACAGTCATTTCAGTGGATCCACAGAGGATAAATGATTACCTCTGTTAAGATGGAGCTCTGAGCTGAAGAGACTGTGTGATGGTGTGATATTGAAGGCCTGGTGTGACTCCTATCGACCACAGTGCATCACCGCCCACACAGCCTGCATTCATATAGACCTGCCAACTATACACCGAGTGCACAGTGCCACAGCAACACCTTCTTAATATTGAGTTGTACCGCCTAATGCCCATTTCATGTTTTCAGTGCTTTGAAATCTTTGCATTTGTCTTTTTTTGCATCTCCCCTGTCAGAGTGATGTATTTAAAATCCATCCATTTACAACCTGGGTAGTGTTTGGTGTAGTTTTGGCCATAATTCCTATTGGTGCAGCTACATTGCTAGAACAGAGTCCAACAATCAGGGCAAAGAACAGGAACGACAGATTTTGAACAAACCCCCAGTGTTTTTTGTTTTATTAAACTCGGCTAGAGTAGATTGCACGCATTAGCTCACTAGGCTGACTTGGCTTGTTTGTTAGATTCCTTCCTTTGAGTCTGTTTACATCCGTACGACAGCATCTTTTGCGCATGTGCATGCAGGTCGGATAACCGGCCAGACAGAATTAGTGTCTCACAGAGAGTCCTGCCTTTATAAGTGAGATGAGCACACCAGTGTTGTCTAGTGTTATAAGAGTTGCCATCCTAACATGTTGTAGTATTCGAGATCGGTCTTGGTCTTAAGACCGGTCTCAAGACCACTCTTTGAGGGTCTGTGTCTCGTCTCGGAAACAACCACATTTTTACTCGGTCTTATCTCGATCTCGGATAAAGAGGAGTCGGGATTTTATTCCAAGGCCTGTCAAGACCACAACTGCAGGGATATCACTATATTGCCTGTGCATTATCTAATTTTATGTGTTAACATTATAACTGTGATTGGATGTAAAACGTCCTGCTTCAAATGCAACCAATAACTCAATGACTCATGACTCATTGTTACTGTTAACGCCCTCTCCCCACCCCCTTAACACGGACTCCCAAGAAAGTAAATCTCGGAGACAGAAGAAGAAGTTCTGGCGGTCTGGTACTGGTCTGATCTTGTTCTTGACTTGGTCTTGCCCTGCCTTGGTCTTGTTCTTGACTCTGTCTCAACCCCTCAAAGTCTTGGTCTTGTCTCAGTCTCAATACACTGGTCCTGGTGATGACATGGTCTTGGTTTAGGTGGTCTTGACCACAACACTGGAGCACACTCAAACACAGAAGCAGAAATATCTGTAAGTATTTGCTATAGAGGATGCCTTATAGTCTATATCTCTAGCCAGCACTCTTATCTCCTCAGAAAAGTGCCTCAGGGGACGACCATTTCAAAAGGGCAATGACCAAACAAGATGCTCTATGTATCTCTCTACTGATGTTACTATAGCAACCCAGTCTTCTGCAGAGTGTGTGCATGTGAATGGCCCTGCAGTAGTGTGAGGAGTGTACCTATGTGCCTAGGCTTACATGGGTTCATACAGTGTGTGGACCTTGGTACAGTATACATTGTGTGTGTGTGTGTGTGTGTGTGTGTGTGTGTGTGTGTGTGTGTAGTGCTACTATTGAAGGTGCTGTTTGAATAAACATCTCACAGCTGTCACAGCAGTTAGAAGTTACTGCTACTCTGTCAATTAGGATAGGATAAATAGGGGGACACCTCTGAGATGCAGTGGTCCTGTTTAAAGAACCAGAGTTCCCATTTATTTTTTCATAGACATTTCAAAAATCCTAGAATTCACATGCAGATGTATATATGGCATAACTGGTGCAAAAATGTATTTAAGGGCCTGGACACGCACACAGGTGTTTTCAATTACTCTGGCTAATTAGACCTCTGTTTAGATTGAAGTTGGGTGCCGAAAACAATAACTTTGTAAATTGTGCAACTTTTAACAACTTCCAAAAAAAGTCAATGCTTTAGTTTCCTTGTCATAAAAAGATGTATCTAATTTCAAGCCTGCTGACTGATCATGTTAAATACAATGCAGCTCCACTAGTTACTAGTTCAAATATTTTAAAAAGTGACTGGTAGCGAGGGAAACGGAGGAGTGAATTAACATTTGTGTACATGTGAGAATGATCTCTGCTGTAATTGCTTTCTCGCTTGTGCATGTAGAACATGTTTCCTCATGCTGGACTGGGAATATAAAGTCATCCATCATTGTCCTTGTGTCATCACAGTTTGTAGCACATATTACATTTTAAAATCAGCATGAAGTGAAGATGGATGCACATTATGTTCTGTTGGCAACAATTTCCTCCTTTATGTGTCAGGATAGGATGGATACTCACGCTTGTGTGTGTGTGTGTGTGTGTGTGTGTGTGTGTGTGTGTGTGTGTGTGTGTGTGTGTGTGTGTGTGTGTGTGTGCGTGTGGTGTGTTCAGTCTGCTAGCTAGAAGGTTGTGCTTTACTTGTGCAAGCTGTGAATATGGTGGAGCATTTAACAGCTAAAGAGCCACATATTTCCCTCAGGAGTTGGTGAAGACTAAATCAGAGCTAAAAGGATAATCTTGGTCAGGATATAATATGTTAGCCATAGATTATAATATATATTATTATGATGTTAAACATACTGTTGTACTCAAACTTGTATTTTAAAAAATATATTTAAATACAACAAAGCAAACCTTACACAAATTAGAGATTATGTATGCATGGTACAGTATGATACTTTCCTGTGTGTGTGTGTGTGTGTGTGTGTGTGTGTGTGTGTGTGTGTGTGTGTGTGTGTGTGTGTGTGTGGCGATGCCCTCTGCAGCCTGCTTACGTCTGCCTTGTACATGCATCTCCCACACAGAGCAGCAGAGCGGTGACTCAGCCATCACTGTGGAACAAGCTTCCTGTACTGTCATTGTCTTTAGAGCATTTAAAAGCTTATTGGTTCTGTGTAGACTCATATAAAAACAGACAGGGTCAAGGGATGTGACAAAATGTTTGTGTAATCCTCAGATCAGATCTGAGGATTACACAAACATTTTGTCACATAAGATCTTATAAAAACCTACTGTTGTGCTTTTTTGTGTGCTTTTCACACCAGCCAAGATTAGTGACTACTTTTGAAGAACCAGTGCAACAAAAAAAAAAAATGTATTTAATCAACTGCTAATTGGTGTCAGTTGGTGGTGATCGCTACTTACAAATAGTCTCTATTTTTGTGACACTGACACGCACACTCATGCATACAGCATATGCCATCTCCTACCTCATCCATCCTAATACTTCTCATACCTCTGTGTTTGTGTCGATGGTGGGTGAGCTGAGGTGGTAAAACATTACGTACCAACAGCTCAGCCCACATGATAAACGAGCTGATGCTGGAACACAAAGCTGCTGTCAAAAGAGAAACGTATACATTCCAAAACAGTCAACTTTTACCACTGAAGTAAAAACAATAGCACTTGACAACACAATTCACTTTATGCATGAACATGTATACATGTTTTATATATATAAATATATATATATATATATATGTGTATGTATATATATATATATATATATATGTATGTATGTATGTATGTATATATATATATATGTATATATATATGTATATATGTATATATATATATATATATGATATATATATATATATATATATATATATATATATATATATATATATATATATGTTCCTAACAACCAAGAAATGTAAAACTAGAACAAGACTAACTGTAAATTCAGACAGGACGCAAACGAATTTTAGATGCAGCGCAATTGCAACAAAGTCAATGGAAAGATGCGATTAGGCGGGAATTTGCCCGGGCGGCATAAGTTGACATAAAGACACATCACTATGAGTTCAAAATGTTTCAACTTGAGTGAAAAACTTGCAGTTATCCCAGGACTTTATGAATCTGCTTCATACACAGATAAGAGGAAAAGTGAGAGACTGGAGGGAAATAACAGAAAGAATGGGCGTTCCTCTGCGTTCTGAGATCAGTGACTGAGCTGAATACAAGCACAGACAAGTCAAGCTACATCTAAATTTAGTGCAAATTTTAACCAAATTTCCAAGTGGACAGTGGCATCCTCTCCTAGGTGGAAACCAAGCATATGGCTGGACTGTGTATGGTCAATGTGCTAAATTGTGGCCAAATTGTTGCAGGAATAGTCAGCGGTGGTATCTATAATGTGAATTCCTAAATATGACATGTTCATCTGCAACTTTCTGTAGTAGTCCCAGTTATATTTGTTCTCAAAGTGTACTGAAGTAGCATATCATATGTCATGGTTAAGATACGTTTGAGTCAAATAATAGAGCACTGCTTTAATTTTATAAATTCAATATTATAATCATGCTGTTTTCAACACTTTGTCGTTGTGGATTACTCATCTGACGTTTAATTGTGTAATTAATGTAACAGACCAGACCTAGTTCACATCCCATGATATCCCACAGCCTCAAATGTTAGTCTTACGGAAAACAGAGCAAGATAACTTTCCTGCGTCAGCTTCCAGACAGTGATCAGGAAGTACAGAGGGGACTTTGTTTTGGCTTGAAGTTGATGCTCACTTTGGTGAGCTACGGTGTTTATTCATGGACAAACTGAAACCTACAATGTACATTTACTACCACTTGACAACTTACATGCAAAGTTCTCCTCTGTTCCTTTCAGCAACACCATAACAGCTGTCTGCTCTTTGTGCATCCACTGCCATTCTCTCTCACTCGCTCGTCCAAATATAAAATACATAAATACAAATAAAGGATACATATAAATATAGATGTATAGAGAAGCCTTGTATGTATTGAGGAAGTGGATCAGATGATTGATCGCGAAGACAAAGACGTAACGAGCCAACACATTCGCAATCGCGTCAAAAAGCGACGCTTGGTCAGGTGCCTTTGGCGTTTGTTATTGACGCAAAAAAGTCTCCTTTAGCGTCATATTTAGACGCGCTTGGTTGGGACTCTTGGATCACTTTTTGACGCTCTGGGTCGGGACGTACTGACATGTGGCACGAGAGAGGAACACCAGATTGTGGGTGGGGTTACAAAATGGACGTTTCAGTGACACGTGGGACAAGAACGGGACCTGTGTTGTTTGACCCATCCATGACCCCAACCAACCTCCTTATGCAGATTTTAGGTCTTTCATACTACTCGCCACTGTTGTCGCTCCTAATACTACGTCATCTTACAACGCTGCGGCCGAGCTGCTGCCCGGCTGCTGCTTTGCCCGGTGCGTTCCATACAGACCCTAGAGGGTGATTTTTGCGTCGGTACCCAACGCTGAGAGCCACTGACAAAGCGTCAGTATTTTACGAGTTGGGAGTGAGAACAGGTTGTACCAGCGGAAACACTGACGCGCCTATCCATTTTGAAAGAGCAACAGCCAATGGGAAAACGCCGAGTGGACTGACCAATGGTGTAACCTCATTACTTACTCAAGCTGTCACTCACTGATAGACTTTCGCGTTTATAGGGCTGGCCCGTGCTTTGCTGCTGTCCAGCCAAAAACAAAGTTGCAGGTAAACATTTAATTTTCAACCACAAAAGTATTCTGAAGTGCTTTTAATGTTCATCAGCAACACATGAGGAGCCTTCACAACAACAACAGCACCAACACAGCTATTTCCTTGTGTTCATAACCTTTCTTTGACTCTGCTCCCAGAAATAAAATGAAGTTTTAAAAGCATTCTTGACTAACAGTTGCAAAAACCTAAAGACATTAAACACTGAATGAATTTAATTATCTCTAAAACAAAATTCCAATCGCCTCCCCTGAATTTACATAACCTCAATATAAACCATTCCCCCTGTTCCGTTATCTTCCTTTCCCCTTTCTTCCTCCTTTGCTTGTAAGTTTATCAACTTTAATTCTCTTTGGTATGGTGACTTTTGGCAGAAAATTAAACTTCATAGTTTCTCTCTCTTCCTCTTTGTCTCTCTCCCTGTTCCTCTCTTTTTCCACCCTCTTGCTGGTAACGAAATGCACACAGCGTGAAATTAAAGCCAAAGCATTTCTGATTCTGAAATAAAGTTGCCCCTGTGATGAGGTTGGAGTTGGTCCAAGGCTCTGTGATGAAAACACTTTTTACACTTATTTTCCTTCATGGTGGAATTATCCGCTGCTTATTATTGTTTGGCATACATGACTCTTTCCTCTGGGAATGTGGCTGCCATGCTAAAGAAAGCTCACTGTTTTCCCTGACAATTCATTATTGTTTCTGTTCCGGCACCCAGTCAGTGTCTTGGATGATCCTTGTTTTAACATGTAGTTTCAAGGCATTCATATGTAAGGTGACAAGTAAGCATACAGCTTTGAAACAGCGAGACTGAAAACTGGCATTGAGGAGGCAACAGGAGAGACTGAAGAGTGACATGAACACCAACAACACCAAGGACGGCGATCCAGACTATTACAGGCTACAAAAGCATGTTTGAGGCCTCGTTGTCAGATAAGCTAAAAAGTCCCCTACTGTAAAAAGTGAGATTTCCATGTCTTTTTTTAAAACAAAGCAGGTCGACGTGCTATATTAATGCTGTGAGGGTATTACAACTCTCAATCCACAGAAAATTGCACACAGCCCGTACTAAAAAACTGTGCCTTAAAACATGCCGACTTCTGTTCGGTTGTGATGTCACAACTATACTATATATAGGTAGAAAGTGCGGCTACAGTGCTGTCACAGTCATTCTCCGGCTACAATGGCGGTGCAGAGACGCAGAGAGCACAAATGCGGAAGACCTGGACACTCTGACCAATCAGAGCAGACAGACTGGCTTTTTTGGGAGGGGGGCTTAAAGAGACATGCACTAAAATGGAGCATTTTAGACAGAGGATGAATACAGGTATATTCAGACAGACAGTATGAGAAAAATAATATGTATTTTAAACATTAAAGCATGCAAACATGTTCTAGTAGAAACCCAAACACAATACAAGTATTAACCTAAAAATGTGCATGATATGTCCCCTATAACACCTTCTATGCTCATTTTGATCTCAACAAAGAGTCAGCTGCCAAGTCTGCCTGACTTCAGAGGACCAGCCATTGTCAGTATCCACAGCGGATGTGAGAAGAACCCTGCTGAGATTGAATGTGAGTAAAACTGCTGGGCCCGATAACATGTCTGATATTTTTATTTTATCACTGTCACAGAAAAGTGTTCCCACCTGCTTCACAGCCACCATCATCCCTGTGAGTCTGCAGTGTCTAGTCTACCGCCCTCAGTGTAACGGAATACATGTACCGGCGTTGCGTATTCAGAATGATTACATGACGATACTTCTCTGTTTCACAAGTTTATTCACTCTCGCAACTCAATGCATTTCCCAGAAGCCTCAATATGAAAACGAAAAAATTAGCTATTTGCGTGATCACTGATAGAGGTAAAGATTGATTATAAAATGCAATTCAATGTGGAAGTAATCCATGTATTCAGAATACGTTACTCAGATTGCGTAACGTAACGGAATACGTTACAAATTACATTTTTGGGCATGTATTCTGTACTCTGTAACGGAATACGTTTTGAAAGTATCCTTCCCAACACTGACCGCCCTGTGGCACACTCACCCCCATTCTTATGAAGTGCTTTGAAAAGCTGGCTCTCCAGTACAGAAAAAAAAAACTATCCCAGCCAGCCTGGACCCCACCAGCAGATCCACAAATGATGCCATCTCTCCACTGCCCTTCACTTAGTCTTCACACATCAGAATGCTGTTAGTTGATTTCAGCTCAGCATTCAACACAATCACCCCCATGAAACTGGTTGGCAAACTCGTCTAGTCTAGTCTAAACTAGTCTTGCTTTGCCAGACCTCCATAGCTCCATAGCACTGCAGAGGAGGAGGGTCTGGCTAGTCCACACAGCATTCCGGGATGGTTGAAAAATGTGCTCTCGTTTATTGGCATTTCTTTAAACCAATCACAATCGCCATGGGCGACGCTAAGCACCAGACCAGCCACGGGGACGCTGCAAAATAGCCTCAGGAAGGAACTTGTTTTGGTGGAACGTGTATACGTTCAAAAGTTGGTATAGTCATGCAACAGAAAACTCACATTGGACAGATAGTCTAGCTAGCTGTCTGGATTTACCCTGAGGAGATCTGAGGAGCAGTTAACCATAGTCCTCATAAATCGGCCGGAGTTTAAAATTCCAACACAAAGAAAGCGAAAGGTATCTGGCTGAAAAGAGTGAGATCCAGCAGAATTTCCAATGGCACTCTAGCAATCCCGGAAGTGGAACGTCGTGGATATAGACTAGCAAACTCAGCACTCTGGGCTTGAGTACCACACCAAACTGGATATTAGACTTCCTCACAGACAGACAGTTTGGTTTGGTGGCCACACCTAATTTGCTCTACGGCTGAACACCAGAGCTCCCTAGGGCGCTTTACCCTGTGCACCCACGAATGCAACAAGATTGATGACTGATTTTAGAAAAAAAGGAGGCAAAGACACACACCATCAGTGGAGCTGAGGTGGAGCGGATGAACAGTTTTAGGTACCTGGGAACCAGCATCACAGAAAACCTGTCATGGTCATCACACATCATGACAAAGAAAGTTCAGCAACGGCTGTGAAGGCAAAATTCCTGTGCCAAGTTCTTGTTAACTTTTATAAAAGGAGCAATAGAAAGCATCTAGACTGGAAACATAAACTTCCTGAGGGCTCTGCAGCAAGTGATTAAAACTGCCCAGAACATCATTGCTACCGAGCATCATTGATATCGGTGAGGTGCCTGCACAAAGCCCAAAGGATCCTAAAAGAAAACACTCACCCCAGACACTGTTTACCCTGCTGCCGTCTGGGAGGTGATAGAGAAGTATTCGCTGTCGTACCACCCGACTACAGAGCAGGCCTCAGGCTGTGAGACTCAACTCCACGACATCCTCTGCACACCACTGTAACTAAAGGACTCATGAACCTCAGCTGTACATGTATCATTGCACTGCATCTGTGAATTTTACTTTGAACTATTCAAACTAATATTGCCTATTAATATAAAAGGCAGTTTTATAGATGTATTCATTTTTCTGTGCCTATTACTTTTTCTGTGTGTGTGTGTGTGTGTGTGTGTGTGTGTGTGTGTGTGTGTATCTAGGGTGGAGGGGGCTACAGCTGCATTTCACCGTATTATGACAAAGCTCAAACTTGAACATTGAAACGTGGGTCCTGGTATTATGAAATGTGCTCAGTAGAAACATTGTAAATGAAAAGAAAGCATAAAAGAATATAGATACCAGAGTGATTTTTATAACAATATGAAAACAGGAACTATTCTGCAGGACCCAGGAAATATAATGAAAATCATTGATCAGGTTAAATAGGTTCTCTCTCTGTGTGTAGACATTAAAAGGAACTAGTTTACTAACAGCTTAAATCACAAAAATCTACAGTCCACTGCTCAGCCACACAGGTGTTTTTTTTAAGTTATTCTGATTAGTCCTCTGCTCAGGTAAACGGTACAAGTCGTCCCGCCCTAACATGGTGCAACAGCAGAGTGAGGGACATGTCAGTCAAACACAATCTATGCTGTTTGTATTTTATTTATTAGCTTGTTTAACCCATTCTTGACAATCACAACGCTAAAGACAAACGTTTAAAGGCACAGGTTTCTGAATACGGGCTGTGTGCATTTCTCTGTGGACTGAGCATTTTGATACTTTCACAGTATTTATATAGCAACTCGACCTGCTTTATAATCACTAAAAGACATGGAAATCTCACTTTTTACAATATGGGACCTTTAAGATTGAGAAATGTCTGACAAAAGGAGCCTTAACATTTTTTTTTTCCTTCAACTCACCACTTATCCAGGCCTCTATGATTAAAGAAATTACCCCAACATTAACATGCTTGCTGAAGCATTATTTGGTGTACAAGACAACTGTGGTCACTTATATTCAGGGTCTTTCATGTTATCTTACATTACTTATTAGTTTTTATTCATAATTTGCTTAATGTGTGTGATCCTGTCTTGCTTCATCTCGCATGTAATGTGATGCAAGTAATACAGGGAAACCTGTAAAACAGCAGTATTGTTCGCATTCACGCCTACTACTAGTTTTTTTTAATGCTACATTGTTCTAGTTAATATTAGTGAGACAGTAGCACTGATCCTTAAATGACACCAGCTCACACAAGGGGAGCAACGCATGCTATTACAGCACTAAAGGCAAAAACGTATTGTTTAAAAGGTGTGAAAGTTGGGACTAAAGTTCCGGTGTTACATTTTAGGTATTGAATTTAAGCATTGTTGCCATGGTAGCAACTTTAGTAATCTATCAGCTTTGATGGTCTAAAAGCTCCTTCCAAAGCAGCAGCTCAATGATGATATATCCTGGTTCAAAGATGACCAAAAAGGAGCTGTAAGGAAATGAGAATTACTCTGTATCTCATAAAGTATTGAATATTAAAACATAGAATTCAGTTTTCTTGCATCTAAGGATTACTCAGCCTTTTGAAAGTGAATCAGGAGAGAGTCAAGATTTATAGCCAGTACCTTGTCATTCATTACTTTGTTTTTTAGCCCCCAGGAGGTATTCTTATTGTTCATTGGCAAATAACCGTATTTTAAACTTTTATCCTTCTCCAGTCTTTCAGAAAAATTGCCCATGGATCATCATACTCAGGATCTGAGTGCCAGGACCATATTTAAAATCTGAGTTTATTTCCCCTTTAATCTTTGATGATTATAACTCACGTAGCAGCGCTTCAGCACTCCAATGGTGATTATTCATTCACTGGCCCATTTCTCTCTTGGCTGAGGTTGCTCCCAGTCCAGTCATATGAATCAACCGCTGCTCTAATTGACTGATTAAGTCATATTTCCAGAAGCCAAAATGGCTGATATACTGGTTGCAAAATGGCTGACTGCAATCCAATTCCCCTGCCTTTTATGTGCACTCTCTTTTATGGGTTCCATATTTTTTTTCAAATCATGATGAAAAATGATTGAGCACAGCTAGACATCTTCTGTAGGACCTCACATTCACACATTCCTCTTGCAAATCATGCATTTTAAAGAAATTTTAAATTGATTTTGTTACTTCCACAGATTGATATTGTGAAAAAAAACCTTTAACATAAAGTGTTTTCATAAAAGCTTGTGTATTAGCTATTTTGGAGGTTTCCGTGGGTATAGAAAATTAAAAAGTGTTTGTAAAATCAAGAAATTGCCAAAGGGTGTTTTATAATCTCTAGTTTGTGTGGTCCTAATCGTTTTTTCTTTGGTTCGTTTTTCACTTAAAGCCACGTAAGAACGTCCACTCAACTCATTGGTTAGATAGGTCTGGGGCGGGAGTGAGAAAGTAAACACAGGAAGAAGGTACTGAAGAAGGTCCCCTTTGCCCAAATTTTTAAGAAAGCAAAGTAATTTGTTGATAGTCCAGTCAGGTCAGACCGTGAGTTAATAGGCCAGCTGCTAGCAACTGTCGATTTTGTTCATCCGCATCCCAATATGCCAAGAGCACCTGGCTATGAAAGCCATCTCAAACCTGAAGGACCCCTTAACTGGCACCCCTAAAAAATAATTGTTTAAAAAAAAATCTGTGTTTGACGAGATCCCGCAAGATCAGTTTTTGAGCCACAGCAGAGTTTCCGGTATCAGCTGAAATGATGTCCCAAAAAAGAGGGAAAGTGGTTACTCAACTGTACATGACAAGAAGGAGGTTGATAAGAGATCTGCAAGGCCTATGGTAATCACAAACTATATCAAGTCAAAGGCCGCTGCGGACTGTGTAGATTCTCCTCATAAAATGTTCATATATCAGATTTACTCTGATTAATGTATTAATGAAGAAACAAATTGTGAATTAGTGACACATGAATAGTTTTGTCATGTCAGGACAGTCAGGTCATGCATTAACGAGAAGTAATACAATGCTTAATAATGCAAACAGTCACTACGTCAACATTTTATTTTTCCTGCAGGCATCCAGCAACAGTAAAACTATAATTCATTTCAGGACCAGAGATCTATAACTTTAATACCTGACAGGATTATGTAGAAACATATACTGACGACAGTTTATAACATTTCACAACTCCCCGTTTTCTCTTCACTGTGTATAAAATATGAGGAAACTCCAAATGACCTATGCCTCTATGGCAAAATTAGCAATATGTTTTCATGAGCCTTGGTCCCAGAATGAGGATGAATTTGTCATATGGGTCCCAGGCTGAAAAATAAGGCCTGCAATAGAGAGACAATGTGTTATCGGTGGGCTGCCAAGTGCCTGTGCAAGAACCTGCTGGGGATAATTCATTTATATTAGGATGCCCCATAGGCACCAACAGCAAGAGTTTGTCTATGGGAAAATGCAGAGACCAAGGACATCCATCTGTGCAGAGCTAATGAGGCAGTGCTGTGTTCGTGAGTATTGGTCATATTAGAACACACTCACACACATTCCTTACTCATGCGCTCATGAACATACACACTTACACACAGGATACAGAAACAGGTCAAAATTACGGTGGCCCTAAAGTGCAAGACACAGCAGCATTTCAGAGATGAAATATTGATGTCATATTGTTTTGTTTACTCTTTCCTGAAATCCTTTGTGTTTGCTGAAATGTGTCTTCTGAAATGTTTTCTAAAACGTAATTTCTGTATTTTGTATTTCGTGAAATGCATTGTTTGCTGTGTATATAGAAATATCATACTTAAAGAAATATTGTAATAATGTAAAAAAAGATTATAAAAATGATGCCCTTTTGTTTGCAAAACATTGTTTTGTGTTGTGTAATGTCAGTCGTTTTGTGAAATGTTTGATTTTCTGAAATGTCGTGCTTTGTGTAACGTTGCTATACAGGATATAGAAACCGTCCAAATAAAAATCTCACTGCCAAACACACATGAATAGATACACAGACATTCATGCACAGGTACAATAAATGGAAGTACACAAAGGTGCTCATACATAATCACACACAAACTCACGCAGCCACATTGCCCCTCAGCTGTAATGAAACCCACATTGATCAGTGGTGAAAGACAGGTCAGTCAAGCAGCGATTCAGCCACTACAGCAAACAAATAGCTCTGGCTGACCAATGCACCTCCGGCAATTGTAGGCTACACCACAGAGAAGCTTTAGCCAGCGTTGCTAATGAGCTATTACAGCAGTGACCTTCGGGACAAACTCATTACCAGGTGACAATAGACGGCAGACAGAAGCTAGATTCATTATCATAATTATTAGCGCCGCCTTTATTGCAGCTCCCTGGAGTTGCTGGTCGAGGTGTGTGTGTGTGTGTGTGTGTGTGTGTGTGTGTGTGTGTGTGTGTGTGTGTGTGTGTGTGTGTGTGTGTGTGTGTGTGAATGAAAGCACAAGACAGAGAGTGTTACAGTTATAGACCATTACAGTTATAGACCATTACAATACTGTGAAAAATATCTCCTTGCCTATGCGATAGCTGGGAACATTTTGACTAGAACTCGCTCATATTTTAATGACTGTAATGTGGAGGCTTGTACTTTCAAATAACATTTGGACTCCATCCATTTTGCCCCTAGGAATATTGAATAAATCTTGAGAATGGACGGCCACTTCAGGGCTTTGCAGCTGTTCCATCTGTTCAGTGGAATCCATCAAATGTCTATCTATCAACCTGCTCCCTCACCGCTCCCTCGCTTGTCGACTTTACAAACTTCTGCTTCTCAGGCTGCAAGACAGAGGGAGGAGTGGATTAGCAGCACTAAGTGCATCAAAAATGTTATATAATACTTACTTTCCACATCATCAATGATGTGTTTTGACAACTGACTCCCCTGGAAGCAATGATTGCTGTTCTTCTCAATGTAAGGCTATTGCTTTGTTATACCTATATTCCCACATCAAGATCAGTTTCAGCTGCTGGGGTGGATCAAGAAACTAAAATGTGTCAACTTTTAAGCCATTTCTCATATGATAATAAATTAAGGGATGGATCATTTTTGGACAGCTACATCTTAAGTCTGATATTCAGAGGGGTTGACACCAATAGTTGTGACTCATCATCTTTTTGGATTTAAAATGTTCAGGAAAATGAATGGTGGAGGAACAAGATAGGGAGAGGGTGGGACAAGGGAGGGGAGGGAAGGGCAGAGGACCAGAGAAAAAGTGATTGATGCAAAAACAGCTAGAGTCAAACAATTCTCACTTCAGTGGTCGGATTTAGAGCTTTCATTTTCTGCATGGTGCAATGCTGTGGGCTTTATAGTCATTTTGGGTCACTCAAATAATAGTCTTGCATTGCCAGACCTATTTCCACAGCTCTGGCGAAACCTCTTATCTATTCTAAAAGATGTGTGTGTGTGTGTGTGTGTGTGTGTGTGTGTGTGTGTGTGTGTGTGTGTGTGTGTGTGTGTGTGTGTGTGTGTGTGTGTGTGTGTGTGTGTGTGTGTGTCTTTGTATGTGTGTGTGTGTGTGTGTGTATATCTGGGGGGGGTTGTTGGACAAGCAACCAACAAAAAAATGAAGATGATTCAAAGAGAAGTAAAAGAAGACAGTTTAATACCTAGTGGACAGTTGGTGACAACAGCAAGGTTCGTGAGTGGTTGATTTACGACAGCAGTACAGTACAAATGTACTGCAGTGACTGAGTGACTCATTAATTACAGCACTTAAAGTTAAAGTTCAATAACAATGCTCGTGCATTTCCTGCACTACCAACACCTACAACACCAATTCTTACTTTCTATAATACCTGCGCATGGCAACTATGGTATGATGAAGGTAAGAAAAGATCATGGCCACAGTACTCTCGCATTGCTAGACCCTCCTCCACAGCGCTGCGGAGGAAGGTCTGGCTAGTCCACACAGCATTCCGGGATGGGAGAAAAATGTGCTCTGGTTTATTGGCAACATGTGTACGTTCAAAGATTGTTTTACTAGTGCAACAGAAAACTCAGAGTTCAAAATTCCAACATAAAGAAAGCGGAAGACAACGGACATTCAACCGTAAAAAGTGACATCCGGCAGAATTTCCAGCGGCAACAGACCAATCCAACAACAACAGTGGAACGTCGTGGATATTGACTATGGCCACAGTAAGTAGAAATGCATTGCTTGTGATGCGCAGGTCTGTGACAGGAGGCAAGTTTCTGTCTCCTGTATCAAAATCAAACGTGCTACTCGCCAGTCCACCACCCAAAGCTCCACATCCTTAGTTTCCATATCCCTACATAAAGGGCACACACTTACTGCGTTGGCACTAAAACGCTGGCATTGGATGTAAATCGTAAGGTGCAAATTTATGAATGTAGTTCCTAGGATACCGGGCTGGGGGATCTTTGCTTATGGTCATAGTTTGGGTATATATTATTTAAAATAAGCCTCAAGTAGCTCCAGCACAACCAATAAAAATGCTAGGTTAGGTATTGAGGAGTGGTTTCCCACAAGAAATGACAAAGCTCCCTTTGAAGACATTAAGGGAGCCTTAACAAATAAAAGCAGTAGAAAAAAAAACAATGAGGAAACAAGAGGCAAGAAGGGTTGAAGAGAAGGAGGAAGGAATGAAAAAGAAAGGATGGACAGCAAAACAATGAAAAGGAAGACGGGATATGCAGATAAGGAAAAAGTGATCAAGATTAAGGAGGGTAGAGGTAACGAAGAGCAGCTGGATGGGAGGGATGCAAATCAGTGAAGTCAAAAAGAAGGCAGGAAGGAGGGGGAGAACAGAGGGAGGGAAGACAGATATGGACTGAAGACAAAGGAGGGACAAAGGAGGGAAGTAAAGAGGAGGCGATTGGCACAGAGGAGGAAGGAAGGAAGGAAGGAAGGAAGGAAGGAAGGAAGAAATGACTGAGGAAGAAGAGCAAAGTGAGAAAAGGAAGCAGTGTGCTCAACATAGAGGAGGGAGGCTGTGACGGGGAGCCATTAATAATTTATGATAGCCTCAGCTTTTCAAAGCAGCCCAGTGGTCCCGCTCCCTGCTTTCCCCTGACGTTTAATTTGTCTGAAAATCAGCAAGCGTGGAGTCTGATTATCGTCTCTGTCTGCCAACGCCTTTGCTTCAATCTCCCTGACACCAAGGTGAGATCACAAGCTGTTCGGTACACACATGTCAGCCTGGAATCCTTTAGGTCAAAACAATCTCGTCTAGAAGCTGCATCCATAAAGACATGAAGTATCTCTGTGTAAAACATCTCTGAACCTCTCAGTGCTACCTGAAATTAAATGCTCAAATACAGACCCAAGATCTTATATATCATTCCATTTATAAGCCCGTTATATTGACATGGGAAAACGGCAGCGGTGGGCAGTCAAGTGCCCTTGTCCTAGCTCTCTCAGTATAGTTTTATAGGCTATCTGATTGGCCTGTTTCTGAACAGGGGAAGAAATTACTTGGTCTCCTACAGTAAAGTAGCTTCTCTTTTAGTGTGTCTCTTGTGCCAGAATAGCTTTTCAGCTGCTGTTGCATGCAGGAGACTCAGGATTAGATTTTGGAAATTGTTAAAAAAACAAAAACAACTTAAGCTTCCCTCATATTAGAAAATAATGCATCTGCACTATAAAAGCTGTTTGACTTTAAAAAAAAGTTTCCTTGCTGCCTTAACAATGTGAGTTAACAGCGTTAACAGTGTGATGAAATTAATAATCTGTCCAGTCATCTAATGGTGTGAAAATTGTGAAAATGTAAAACCAACTGATTTAAGTTAACTGAACTCGAAGACAACGGGTTTGATAATGGATGGGTCATTCAAATGTTGGACTTCAACACAGGGGACCTGTTTCCTACCGACAGCTAGTCTCACATTGCCAGACCTTCCTCCACAGCGCTGTGGAGGAAGGTCTGGCTAGTCCACACAGCATTCCCGCATGGGAGAAAAACGTGCTTTAAACCAGTTTAAACCTAGCTGTCTCAATTTATAATGCAGAGATCTGAGGAGCAGCTAACCATAGTCTTCATAAATCCACCAGAGTTTAAAATTCCAACACAAAGAAAGCAGAAGGTTTCAGACATTCGGCGGAAAAGAGTGACATCTGGCGGAATTTCAGGCGGCAACAGAGAAATCCCATAAGTGGAACGTCATGGATATAGACTGGTTTCTTTTATTAATGAACTGAACCATCAACCCCGAATTTTCATTTTGTGTTTAATTTTCATTATTATACAGGAAAAGATTGAAAGTAACATTGAATAGGTTACATTTAAACTAAACTGACTTAGTTAAAACTGTTTTACAGCAAGATGGTTAAATCAGTGGTTGCAGGTCCCTTCTTCCATCAAATAGTGTCTATATGCCTGTTTGAAATGGGTAATTGAGGTTATTGCTCTAATGTAATGTGGGATATGTCAAATGATAAGGTAGCAAATAAACTAAAACATTACACTGAAATTAAGGTTTAAGCAGACGCAATTTTTTCCTATTTTGTTGTTATTTTATATTTTACTATTTAAATGTTCAATTTTGTTATTTTATATTTCAGTATATAAATTTGATATTTCTGTTTGTCTGTGATTTAACTGTCTAATATATTGAGAGCTGCTGAACTGCGTTTCGTTGTTGAAAACAATGACGATAAAGATCTATTCTACACAAAACTTTTTGGGAACAGAGGCTAGTGAAAAGCGAGAAAGGCAGCCTCCTCTCTCTCTCTCTCTCTCACACATTTCCGTCATGACCCCCAAAAGAAACAACTATAACTTATCTTAATATGTGTTAAAGAAACATCAAGTTCCCATTCTATATGCGTTTGCTTTAAACTACAAAACAAAAGGGGTCTCTGGAGAGTTTAACTCTCAAACAATGCTAATATGCTGATCATGTTTCTTCCTAATTTAGTTTACTGATTAATTCATCTCATCATTTCAAGTTAAAAGACTTCAAGTCAGAAGAACTTATGTTTATATATAATTTATATAATGTATAACTTATGTTAATAATTTGAAGTTGAATTAACTTGAAATGAATAAAAACATATGTATTTTGTTCATGACAAAAGCTAAGTGATCCCACTAAATTCCTGCATGATTTTGCATCTTGGGCTGTTGAAGTTTTTCTGTCCACTTCTAACGTTTACATCCTTACTTGTGTCTACATTTTTTTAATGGCAAGTAAACATTGTGTTCATTTGACAAATTACAAGACCGGTGTCTTGACATCAACAATGCATACAGCAACTTTTTGAGGTTGCACTTTGTCCCCGCTTCTCTGACAGCAATTACGGAGTTTAAAAAAAAGGGCCAAAAGGACTATATGTACATTTAGTTCACACTGCATGAGAGAAAATGCTTAACTTTTGTTTAAATTGAGCCTGAGACTAAACAAGTCTAGTCTTATATCCATATTACGATCACAGAACCCAGGCAGTGCCAAATAAAAAGTGATGAAAAGAACCACAGCAGAAACATTGACATATTAAAACAGAATCATTTTCTTGGTCTCAACAGTGAGACAGCCAGAGGGAATTTCAGAGAGATAACAGACACTCCAATGCTGCCACCTAGTAGCGTAATTGAGTTACAGCAATCTAGGACAGTCCATCCTGAGCTATAAAGGGGCGATTCACAAATTGTACACGTTAAAGTCAATTTACAAATTCTGTGGAGCCTGTGAAACAATGCCTGTGCATGTTTTTTTTTAGAAAAAAAATACTCAATTGACATCAATGACTTGGAGAATACAAATTTCGAAAAGAAAGTCTGAAAACTGAGGGCACAGAGTTTGAAAGACCAGTAATTTAATAGGCATGAAGGGTCCAACAAAAGATGCTATGGTGTTACATTATGGTCAAATGTAGGATTGAAGGTTTTTGAAGCGACTCATATCAGGAAGTAAACCCAGCATATATGTGCTCTCTGGCTCAACTCTGGCTTGACTATTGTAACTTAAGGTCACAGCTGTCAATACATTGAGCCCAAATTGGCTATTTGTCAGATAACCTTCTCTAGTCCCGCCCATAGCTGTGGTTACAACCAACCAGATAAGAGACATTTAGTTTCGTGTGTAAAAGTTCTTGACCTTGGAAATAGTAGCTTGAAAAAAAAATTTACCACTTACTATCTTTTCCAGCGCTTTTCAACCTCATCTAACAGAGATGTATCATGTTTTGTATATAGTATAATATGCAGCAAGTATAAGTATAATATTTTATTAAATCTGTTTAAAAAAAAAAAGGATGTATGGTAAAATACAGGAATATTGTATGATTTTACAAAGTATATACAGTACATTCTTTTAATGTAATGTATCATCGGAGATGTGTTCTTAAAAATAAATATCAAAATACAATATTGAAAGAATGAAAACGCTTATTTCCTGCATGTCTCAGTGCAAAGAAACTTCTTGTTGCTAAAACTTCTTGGGATGACAGACTCTTCAGTGTCAGGCAGTAATGACAGAGACTTTGTGGAAGCTCCTGGAAACCATGTTGGCGCTGTTGCTGTGTGATAAAGTGGCCATCAGCAGTTTAGTGCCAGGTGAAGTTGCCATGATGGACACCGTCTTCTCTATCTTCTCGTCTGGCTGCAGGGAAATCATTCTGGGAAAGAGAGAAGAAAAACACATCATCTTTCCTTATTTCAGCTCTCACAAAGACCCACGCAGGATATTTCCAGAGCAGCCCTGAAACAGTCTGGAATTCCATTGATGGCACAAGAGTCTGTAATACTATTGGACAATGAATAAAAGGGACAATTGGCAAGATATTTGATGTTTCACAGCACAAACTACACAATCATAATATATTGTGTGTGTGTGTGTGTGTGTGTGTGTGTGTGTGTGTGTGTGTGTGTGTGTGTGCTTGTTTTACCATATTCGTGGGGTCCAAAAACCAGGGAATACAGTATACTTGTGGGGTCTGCACAGCCTTGTGGGGCCCAAAATGCTGGACCCCACAAGGTTAAAGGTCTGTTTGAGGGTTAAGACTTGGTTTTAGGATTAGGGTTAGAATGAGGTTCTGGTTAGGGAGAGGGTAAGGGTTAAGGTTAGGCATTTAGTTGTGATGGTTAAGGTTAGGGTAAGGGGTTAGGGAATGCATTATGTCAATGACAGGTCCCCACAAAGATAGTGAAACAAACGTGAGTGTGTGTGTGTGTGTGTGTGTGTGTGTGTGTGTGTGTGTGTGTGTGTGTGTGTGTGTGTGTGTGTGTGTGTGTGTGTGTGTGTGTGTGTGAGGAGCGTTGATTAATATCACCAATTATTTTACAAATCCTTTGCCAAATACAGATATTTGTCTAGCTCCCAGAACTAAAGTTCTGCCCCTTTTCAAGCCAAAAAGCAGTTTTATTGTTCCAGTACTTAGCATGGTGATGTATTAGGCTACCTCTTACAGTAACTAGATTTTTCTGCTGAATCTTTTCTCCTAATTAGCAAGCTTAGTCCTCTCTTGGGTGAAACTTGTTCTTCATTGTCTGTGCCAATAAAACGCCACCATGGCTCCAGGGGACGCAAATGAGAAAGAAATAAGACCAAACCAGGAAAAGATAATTATGAACTTTTTGTAAAATTCCATTGACAAAGGTTGTCCGGTTATAGCCATAATGGAGGTAAAGGAAGGAAACAGGAGATTAAGTCTTAACATCACAAAGGAGTGTGGGAGTAGTGTGGGAGTAACGTTAGCCAATGTCATGAGAACGTTTCCTGCTGGCTGGGTTTCTCTACCCCACAGAGTAACACAACCGCATTCGATGTAACGACATTCCTGACAGCATTCCCAAACCGCATTACTCAGAAACTTGGAATGTCATGTCAACTGGAATGGTTACACAGGTAAACCTATTGTGTCTTTTTGTTGTTAATGTTTTTACCAACAACACTTCCGTTGTCCTATGGAGCCATGAATAACCCAGAGTATCAATTGAGAATGATTATTATTATTATTATTATTATTATTATCATTGTAGTATATCTTAAGGTCCAACTGTAAATAGGCTTACCTGGCTTCCTGTTTGCCCTGTAACAAGCCAGATCCCTCTACAGTCAGCACAACTCCATTCAGAGTTTTGGAAAGTTTGTTGATGAAGGACACCTGGGCTTTGTGCTCCGTCTTTATCAGGATGCTGTCCCCTCCTTTGATCTGGGGAAAAGCCACAGTTACATGATGAGACGCTAGAAAACAAAATCCTCTATTTAGTTGATTATGAGCTCTGGTGCTCAACACTAACAATTTAGTCCACGTTGGGTTGATTGGTTTTCAATAGAGTTTAAAATGTATGTAGGTAGGTATGATACAAAATAGGGCTGCAACTAACGATTATTTTCATAGTCGATTAATCTGTTGATTTTTTTCTCGATTAATCGATTAGTTGTTTGGTCTCTAAAATGTCAAAAAAATGGTGAAAAATGTGGATCAGTGTTTCCCAAAAGCCCAAGATGACGTCCTCAAATGTCTTGTTTTGTCCACAACTCAAAGATATTCAGTTTACTGTCACAGAGGAGAGAAGAAACTAGAAAATATTCACATTTAAGAAGCTGGAATCAAAGAATTTTACTCAAACCGACTTATCGATTATCAAAATAGTTGCCGATTAATTTAAGAGTTGACAACCAATCGATTAATCTTTGCAGCTCTAATAGAAAACCTATTGTTTTGGATGAGAGGAAACTCAACTGACTGCAGTGAACAGAGCAGCCAGATAAGTGCTTTACTGTTCATTCCATGCAAATGTGTGTAAGACGCAGAAATGATTATCATGGCTAATTATTATGATTAGAATTTGATAGAGATCAGTGATGTTCTTTAGAACACAAACCAAACATTTTTTTTTTACACAGTACAATGGTTATTGAGACCTCCTCGACTGTAAGATTTAGTGTGAGGGGGGTAAGTAAATTGACTAAACGTTGTATATGACAAATTCTGTGCATCTTAAATGAAGTCATTTAAACATCGTGATATGATTAAGTGAGTGTGAAAAGTTTTAGGTCGACAAACTAAAGAGAGGGGGGATGTGAATGACATGAATTTCTGTCTCTGCTCTTTGTTAAAATGATGTTGTCTTGTCATGTACGACTGACATGAGACAGAAGATCAAAGTGAACAATGACGATAAAGAAGAAAGAGAAAGGAAGAAAAGGCTACATCGTTTTTTTGGGAGCTGAAGAAAAGATAGGCTGGATACTGCTGTACCTCTATGGTTATGTTTAGGGATCTTAAGTTGAACTCCTGCATCGCCAGGGCTCTTTCTTTGGTCCTCACGTCCTTTATCACCACTGCCATGTTCACAATGTCATCCGCTGCCAGGACCGACTCGTACTCAGAGGGGAGGATGGTGTGTTGGAGCAACAGAACTGCAGAGAATGTAAAGGATGTGGACAAATGAACATGAGGGGAAACAATAGAAGCTGCAAACAATCTCTCGTGTTTGTTTAATGTTTCAGTAGAGGTTTCAGTAATATAATTGTGACCAAGCCAATGTGTACTAAAATGAAATACTATTGAATAAGGTAATCCAACAATCATGCCAGAGACTGTACACATTTATACTGTCCTCTCCTCACCTTCACCCGGCTGTATGTGCACTTCATTGCTTGTGTTCCAGAAGCTCTCCTGTGGGTTGCTGTTGTACTCCTTAAGCTGAGCGTTGAGGTGTTCCAACAGGACCCTGGGCCTGCTTGACTGGTTTTTGACCGTCACACACATGGCGATGCTCTTCCCCACTGACGGCACCCCATCTATCCTTAGGGATACCTCCAAACCGGGTGACATTCCTCCTGCGTGGAGATTAAGGGGAGAGATGCGTACAAGTTGTTTCAAATAGCTACCGGATAAACCGATGAAGAAAAGACAAAGATTGGAAAAGGATAAGCTTGCTTTTGTTACATGTGCAACAATTAACTACTGCTATTGGTGCAAACTGGCATGTTTACATGTCAGTTTTAGTCCTTGAACACGGTGCTTTTTGTGTTCATTCAAACACTATATGGCCAAAGTATGTAAACATGCCTTTAGTGGGATCGGCTGCCTCAATTACAGGTGAGGAAAAAAGAAAAATGATGAAAATGCTTTAATCCAAAGGTCCTTATTTGCGCACACTAATATTACTGCTAATAGGCATATTTCATACATACACTACATGTTAGCATATCTTTTTAAGTAGAAATGGTGCCAGTGGGAATTGACCCTCCGACTAACAAACATCCAAAACACAAGATTCACTCTCAGTGGTTTCTGTGACACAAGAAGTACTTTCAAAATACTAATGTTTAAACGTACAAAGAGGGCGAAAAAACACAGAGCTACCTATAGCTCAGTTGTGGTGGACTAAGCCAGTGAATGATTAGGCTACGTAGTTCTGCTCACAGTTGAGTAGGTGGTCCTTAATGTGGCTCAGGACACATACTTGTACACAAGAAGGTTGCATTCCCACCTATACTTCGAGCTGTCCACTTGTGATCAGATCACTCAGATCTGATTTCAACAACAGGTGAAAACTGGGCTACAGAGCTGCTAGCAAAGCCATTGGGGTGGCATGTACACACACACACCTCTCCTTAATTACAAACAATTAAAACAATTGACTTATGTATAGGCCTAGTATAGATAGAAAGAAATATAGATAGAAATGTCTATAAAAATACAACAATTACTGCAATAAAGGCAGTCTGTTATTAATGGGTAACGTTAGTGTGCTCAAAGCGTCCTGTGTACATTCACATCTATACTTAGAGCTGTCCACTTCAAACACTTTATTGTCATTGTGTAGCACAACGAGATTACTTTGTGACAGCCCAAGGGTGCGCTAAAAAGTGATAAAATGCATGTTCGGTAGTACGGAACAATTTAAAAAGATATAAATAAATCTGTAAGTCTATCTAGAATACTATAAAATAACAACATAAGATAATAATCTAAAAATAAAATAAGCTAAAAATGTAAGTAAAAGTTAAGTAATAAAATATATAAATTTATATAAGATTTATAAATGAATAAGAGCTAAACTTATATAAATAGGAGCTAACCATAAGTGCACAAGTTGTGTTATAGCATCAGGGTTTCTTATTACCACATGGTTATGTTGCACAGTAGTATTACAGTAGTGTGATCCGAATTGGGATCGGATCGGAGGACAGATTTTAAAACCAGGTCTGAACGGGGCCTCAGACAGTGTTGTCAGTAGCAAACATCTAAATATACCCTGCGACAGTATGAGTAGAATAAAATCTTACGTGCTTCACCAACCACTTGGCACCTGGCTGTAAAAGTGTAAAAGAGGGATTTTGTCAAACAACTAAATATACACAGTTGCATAGTGAAAATGAAGGCCAAATAGGAACGTATGTAGCTGAGTGACATATGTTCTGTGATAGAATGAGTAGTAGTATTAAAAAGTGTACCTGTTCCATTTACCAATGGAGTGGACTGCAATGAAGAACCTACACAAGTGACCTCAGCTGTAAAAGTGAGAGAGATCTTGTTATGAAAAAAGCAACGGTATCAAATGTATGCTCTCACCAGACCATAAGAAGCAAACAGAAAATAAAGCAATGGCTTTTCTGGCTAACAGAAACCCCCAGTGATAATTTGCATCAAAATGTTCCCACATTGACTTTAGTTTTTATCTTCCCAGTCTTGGGACATTACCGCCACCTGTAGATTGGCATTTTGGCATGTTTGCACAAGGCAAACAGAAAAGCCCACTTGTATAAAAATGGCTCCATACTAGAGGTCAAAAACTCCACAGGGGACATTTAAGTTTCAAAATAACGTCCATTTTAAAGTATTTGTGTGCACAGATGTATGTATGTTTGCATGTGGAAAGAAGGGTGAAGATGCTTTATTACACAACCGCTGATGATCACTGCTCGCTGAGTGTCTTTGAATGGCTTTTGGTTGTCCCCCTAAAAAGGGAAAGAAAAACTTTATCACACATGTGGAGAGCAAAGACAGAAAACACCCTACTTCTACTGTCTCTACATTGTGCATTTGCATAATGCTGATTCTTACTGTTCTTGCTCTTATAAGTGAGCGTCAGATTCTCTGGACTGTCTGAGCCAATTCTCTTTGTGCAGATCAGCTGTCCCACGCACTCAGTGTCCACCATCCTCTCCACCACCAGTCCATTGCGCACAATCATCCGTATGACGTCAGCGTCAACAGAGGCATAGACGAACGAGGTGTCATAAGGGGCGCGGAGGCAACGTTGCTGGATGGCAGCTACTGGGCAGGGGCCACAGCAGAATATCCCTGCAGAGAAATATGTGTTTATTGTTGCATACTAATTAGTTATCCTTCGAAAATAAATCACATTATCCATTATGTTCCAATTCCTGTGACATTTACTCAAGAAGGAAGCTCTCACATTAAGCTTCGAACAAGCTCAATATTCCTGTCCAAATTTGAAAACGTTAAATTGAAAAATTAAAATCCAAATGACAGCTATGCAAACAAACCCACTTGGGGCAGGGCCCCACCTGCACTTCTCTCCTGGGGGGTCGGGTCCACTACCTGCCAGCCATCAAACCCTGCACCGAGGTCTGGTCTCCTCATCCAGCACTCCACCCATACATGGAAGTTCCTGCAAGAGGACACACAGGTACTGTATGGATGCACAAACACTCTCAACAAATGAGTATGCATAAACCAATAAACATGGACATGCATGCACAGAGGAATATTATACATGATCACAGGCAAATGCACTAAGGTGACTAAGGTGTTGATATCGATAATGTAGGCCCCACTTCTCTGGATTTATATGTTCATATAAAACAGTCATTAGGCAAATGTTAAAACAGACACCAATATACTGAATTATAATTTTAACAAAATTCAATACAGTGCCTCTTAAAAAATTCAGTTTGAATGTAAATTGTCAAATCGTCCTGATGGCTAAACAAGTAAAAGACCAACTGTTATCTTTGTAGTTTAACAGCAAGAAACACCAACCAAATGCTGTCGTTATTGTTGAGGTTGAGCTTTTCTCCTGTGCTGGAGTAATATTCATCAATGTTTAGGTTGCCATCTCCATCATGGGCTGCATTAAAAACTGTCACCACCCTGGAGGGAATTCCCAGCACTCTCATCACTGGGGAAAAAAAGTCAGTCGTAAGCACTAAACGAACCAAGATTCTGAAATCATTTGTACTGACAAATTAAGGCCTGAAATGTTAAGTCTGTTTAGTAAAAAAAAAAAAATGAAGTGATGATGATTGTTATGGGTCGGCATCCTCGTGTGTGTTCAATGTGTGTGTTTATTTGAGTGATTTGTGAGATGCAAAGCAGGCTGTGCCATCCCGTGCTGCAGATTGGATGGTCAAAGGAAGTCCCGCCCAGTTCCTGGAGGAGAAAGCTGATTGGTGTGGCATGCTGACCAGCCAATTGAGGAAGGCTGCCTCCAAGTTAAAAAGCCTGATTGATTGCAGCTGCCAGACTAGATTCATTTGTGAAAATTTTTGTGAGTGTGAGGAAGTGGGCCAAGGCTTGAGTTTTAAAAACTGATTCCATCTTTGCATTTAACAGGTTGATTGTTTAGTCACATTAAAGATGATGATGATGATGATGATGATGATGATTATGATTATGATGATATAATAAAGGTCAGTTCATCCAAAATAATAACAATAAAAACACATTTTCTCTGTAAAACTGTTTACATCAAGGTTTATCTGAGGTGAGTGAGAAAATAGATTTGTCTATAATTGAAGTAAACCATCCGTCCCTTTAATGGAAAAAAATATATATGCTTTAATAACACAGTTCAAATTGAGCAAGCAATATCACTATGCATCCCACAAGAAAGAGTAAAGAGAAAGAGTTAACATAATTTAAATTACCGGATGACCAGCCAGTTCACAGAAAATCAGCAGGTAATTGCCACTGTAATTATTAGGGGGGGTGAAGGTGAAAATCTATCTTCCAAACTATATTACATATTCTCATTTGTCTCCTTTAGGTGTTCAATTAGATTGACATTTGGTGACTGTGAGGACCATAGCAGATGATTCACATATTTTCCATACTCCACTTCAGTGACCCTTCATGCCCTCTATGGAATCATCGGCATTCATTACATATTGTATGTATGTATTTAGTTTTGTTGAAAATTGTAATTTTATAGTATTGTTTAATCATCCTCCTCTCCATACTTTGTTATTTTTATTAATTTAAAGTCATATTATTGTTTCTCTGGATAATTATTTTGAGTCTGTGTCTGAAATGTTGTATATTAGGATGTATTTTGTCAATAAAGTTGTGAAAAAAAATTGATTTCTGGAAGAATGAGCGATTATTAAAAAATGAGATGAAACTGATAAATAACAGACCATTGCAAGTATCAATCTTCTAGTTTAAAACATGTTTAGGTGAGTTTAGCTTATCTTATCAGCAACATTGTAAGAAACGGAAACCTTTGATAACTTTTTGACTCCAATTCCAATTCAATGAGATGTAGTACAACTGCTCGGTGTTGGAGATAGCTCAGTAACACTTGAATGTCATGGTTTTAGCATAAATACACTCGTGGGTCCTAATTGTTCAAAGTACCTGTGCAGAGGACAGCTGCAAAGACCCAACACTGTCCATAGCGCACGGGGCTGTAGTTGGACGAGACCCATTGGTGAAGGATGTCGGCGCTGCCACTCCACTCTGTAGGCACGATACCATCTTTGTAGCTGCCCTGCCACTTCCCCTCCAAGATACCCAGGTCATCATTACAGTTTACCTTGGACAGCAGGAGACACATTACTGACCTTTTTTTTCTTCATTGTGAATCTGCACAGACAATTGCTCTTCAATAAATCCCAGCCATGTAATTGATATTAGTAAAGGATGATGATGATGAATCATTTTATCTCGGTTAACACACATGAAAAAAACAATTATTTGCCACCGTAGCTAACCGAAAAAGGAATAGGCTGAAGCCAAGGCTTTTTTTTTTTTTTTTGTCTATCCTATAATCACCCAGAAATCCAACAAAGCTAAATTAAACTAAATACTTGAGTACAATAATAATATTAAATTAAAGTAGTTTTACATTTTAATCAAATTACTTCATAACCCTTCATTATTTTAGATTTTAAAGCTTTTTTGAAACTCAACAGAGATGTACACACTCTCAACTCATCATTAAGTTCATTCCATAATGTAACCCCCAAAACTGAAAGTAATCTAAATTTGACATTAGTCCTCACTTTACCAGTTTCAAAGATCGATGATCGTCTAAAATTATGACCTTCTCTTAATAAAAAAATAAAAAATGAATACAGACAGGAAGGCCATTTTTTTCACAACTCGAAAAAGTATTTCTAAAGTTTTTAAATATACAAGATCTGGAAGGATGTGGCATGAGTGGGAATGCATGTGCATGTTTTTACATATTCATCGCACGCACAGTGTTTGTGAGTGTTGTATCTTACCATAGCACAGATCACCCTACTGAGGTAAACAGGGTCTGCTCGTAGACTGTAGTCATTGTCTTTGTTCTTGAGGTGCTGTGGGCTGACCTGTAGGAGCGCCAGACATGCCTCTAAGACCCCAGGCTCATACTGCACACATGGAAACAACAAATTTAGCTGTGCTGTATTCCTATCTGCAAATAATGCTGTGATTACACATGATCCATTCACGACAGCTGAGCGTCACATACCTGACCAAAGGACCAGGGCCGCTGTCGAACGTTTAGATGGGTGCCCATAAAAACCAGCCCGTAATCACTCTTGACATACTCTTTTATTTGGGCATCCAGTGGCATGTACACTGGATCATCTGAAAGGCAAAAGCAGTGGTGTGGAATGACTTCTACAACAAGTTAAGAGCAAAAACTGTAGACAACAACAGGAAGGAGTGTTACTACATGGACCCACCTTTTAGCCAAGGGTTGCAGAGCAGCACAAATGTTCCCACTGCATAGCTACTTCTGTTCTGTATGGTCTCTATGTGGACCATAAGGTTATACAGAGCCACTGCGGATTGAACAGGGGAGCAGATGTGGATGGTGACTGACTGAGGCTGTATGTCGCCTGGGTAGACTTTGGCTGACCAGCTTTTTGGGTCGGATCGCTCGTCAGAGAACTTAACTGGGAAGCTCTCTGACAGATGGCCTGTATGGTGAAAGAAAACACTTGCAGTTTACTTAAAGTTAGATGATACTTAATGAAGTAATAACATAATAACAGTTGAATTCATGAGAAACAATTCCAAATTCAATACATTGCTATACAGCCTTACTTGGTGTGGTATGACCTTCTTTTTACAGTCACTGGGTATGACCAGCAGCTTATGGTGGCTAATGCATCATAGACATTACAGAGACAGCTGACTTGATGAATGACTGACTCTAACTGCTATTGCTACACTGTTTTAGCATTTACCTTTATAACATAATAGTCAATTTTGGCCACAGTGGCCGGTGAGTTTAAGCAAAAATTACATAGTTTCACTTTAAGCCTAATGGCATGTAAGGTAAAGTTTTGCCACTAAGCTACTGGGTCATACCAGACCAAGTAAGGCTGTAGCAACAACACCTTGTGTGTATTGGATTGAGCAAGCATGCTTTGTATTGCCTATGAATGTAATAATAATAATAATAAACTTTATTCCAGACAAAAGTCCATATAACACATCATACAGTATAAATAGTATAAAAAATGAGATAGAAGAATACATAAAAAATGTAATATTAGCCTATAGGATATACAGGCTATTACACCAATGCCGTCTTAACCTAGAAGTGTATCTATAGCAGCTTTTCAGAGGGCTGACTAGGGCTTCAATTATGTGGTTCTCTGACTTGTCCATGTGACACATGAAACTTAACATCAGTTGTCTTAAGAGTGCCTCACTGTGTTTTCATTTGTAAGATTAAAAAAAAATCTTTGATACCTATCGAAACATCCAGCACCAGCTTCTCTGAGCAAGGGTCCAATGACCGGCTGCGAAACAGCAGAGTCAGTTTGAAAGGTTTCCCTCGTCGCACCACCAGGTGCTCTTTGCTGAGCCCCTGTGTCTCATGGGAAATGTGGTTTTCATTAGCCTTAAAGTCGACTAACTTCAGTTGGCAGTGGCTATAGTGAGTGCCTGGAAAAACAGATGACGTGTTATAAAAACCACATTCATCTGAAGAGTGTAGAAACAACAATCAGTTCAATGACAGACAAACAAACTGCAGGTGTGCATCAGAAAAAGTGGACGTGCCCCATTTAATTATCACTACAACAAAGAGTAGGCTAGACTGATGTGCACCTCCACAAAATGTATCCATCCATTACTCTCCTTATAGGCTTGCCTACAACATAGCCATAAAACAATATAAAAAGATATTTAGAGGAAGTTCAAGGATGTCATAGTCCCTGTTGCAACAAATGCCCCCAGTCTATCGGTAACATCAATGTTAAAGTAGCGGGAAGTTTGCCAAAATACAGCGTTCATTTTGCTGAACTCTAGCGAACCGTTGTTAACATTCTTTCCACTGACTGTTTTGGTGACTGGGAAAACCCGTAATGTGAGCTAGCAGGTTGGTCTACTAACTACTACTGGGCTAGGCCTTGTGTCCAGCTGATCATCAATCTAAAAAAAAAAAGGCCTAAGAGTTCATGAATAATTATTTATTTGAAATGTAAACAAAACATTAAATATATTAACACAACTCTGACTACCTTACCAATTTATCTTATTTCCCTTTCGCAATTGTTTAATATATTTAATAAATACTCAACAAAATAATCAGTTCACACAGATACTTCAGGTTAATCACAAACAGCAAAGGAAACTGCCACGATGTGCATGTTTTCTATGCTACTATCCAGCTAACAATTTATGGTTCCCAGAATGTTCTGGTTTTGGTTGCGGTAACCTTTAGGGAACGTTTCCCTAACGTTGCTTTTTTACATTCCCTAACCTTTAAAAAACTTTACAACCATGGTACCAAAAATTTAAAAAGAAATATAATAATCAGAATCAGTTTTATTGGCCATATAGACACATACTGTACAATAGAGACAACAATATACATATAGGCACATATCAACACAATATACAAAAAATACAACTATACAAATAAGACATAATATCAATACAAGTACACATGGAGTGGGATATAAAGTGCAAAGTAATAGTGCAAATGTAGTGTGTGCAAGATGCATATTGGAATGATAAAGTATGTAATGTGTAGGTGAATGGCCAAAGTGGGGATGACCCCACTTATCAGCAGTTCAGGAGAGTGATGGCAGTGGGAAAGCTATAGTTTCAAGTATATATTTAGAATAAGTGACTGCACCCAGGAGAGGGAAATAGTTTTGTTTATTTTGCAAATGGCAATAAATAATTTGAAATATTTTAGTGTTTTAAAACACTGTTATTATTAGATGAGGAGCCTACGATCATAGTGATGAAGTTACTGTTTAATGCAGGACACTTTTTACATGTTGTGGTCAATTTAGAGATTTTGGTCTATTTTGCTTCCATGTCTTCTTTTACTCTAATGGATATAAAACTTCCAAAATACACATTTAGATGGTATTTGTTTTAGGCTGCATCTGTAGATTTATTCTAAATTAATCTACATATTTACACCTAACATTTAAGGGGGGTCAGTTCTGTGGTGATACGTTTTAGTTATTTTGTTTATCCTGTTCACCTGCAGTGCCTTGACAAATGAATCCTCAGCCAAACCTTAGCTAACTTATTATTACATAAGCAAGTAGCTCATGCATGTTAGCAAGACAGAAGTTAACTATTTGTTTTGTCTTTAGGCTAATTAGCTGTAAACTCGAGGCACTGGCTGCTCAGCCTTTTGTTCATCACCACTCACCTCCACACAAACCAAGAAAAATGTTCTGGGGTAGAGCTGGAAGAGAGACTGCTGTCTGCCTGCCTGTCTGCCTCTCTCTCTCTCTGTGTATGTGTGTGTGTGTGTGTGGCGCGAGGAGACTCATCGCGGAGAGAGAGAGAGAGAGAGAGAGAGAGAGAGAGAGAGAGAGAGAGAGAGAGAGAGAGATCGACAAAGTCTAATCTCCCGATCTGATATTTAGATTTTTTAATTCAAGAAATGTATTTGTTTGACAGGAAGCTGTGTGCAAACCGGAATATGTAGGCTATATTTATTGATTAAAAAATAAAAAAATAAAATAAAAAAGGCACTTTCTCTCGAGGAAGAAAAAGGACAGGTGCTCAAGCCCCTTTTGATGTCTATGTGTGCAGGTATGGCAAGCAGTTTTAACATTTAATAAAACCACATTCCCATCTGTAATTACATTTGAGATATCCATAATAGCATTTCTACTGGATAAAATTGTATTGTCACTACTACAAATGGTAATTAAAGAACTCCACAATAACATTTTTACTAGTAGAAATTGTATTTCAAGATATATACAACTTTGATTGTACTGGTCAAAACTAAATAAAAGATATCAAAAATCGTTTTAAAATTTGAATTGGCAGTTTAAACATTTAATAGCTAGACTGGATATTTATTGCAGATATCCATAATTCAACTCTTCCTAGTCAAAAAGAACAATTCAGATATCCACAATGACATTCTTCCTATCTACAATTGTCATGTCAGATATCCACAACGTCATTCTTACTAGTACATAGACGTCATGTTTCCCATTCATTCCAGATACCAAAAAGATAATAATGAATGCCAAAAGGGCTCACTTTAGTTTTGCTGAAATCTACACAAACAAAGTTACAAACAGCCAATTTAATTAAAAGTTAATTAAAAACATGATTTGCAGAGTGAACTCACCCCACATGGTGTATGTCGTCTGTTGCATGATGTCCAAGGTGTGACAACAGGTGACTGAAGCAAGTGAAGGAATGACAAGCAGGCTCCACCTTGCCACTGATAAGCGCCTCTCTCTCTCTCTCTCTCTCTCTCTCTCTCTCTCTCTCTCTCTCTCTCGTTGTGGCCATCTACCATTGGATTACTTTATATATATGGGCTGTCAATCGATTAAAAAATGTAATTTAATTAATTACATACTCTGTAATTAATTAATCAAAATTAATCGCATACATAATTAACGGTGCCTTAACCGATACTTTTTAATAAAGTAAAAAAAGAAAAGAAAAAAAAAGGGTACTAAACAACAGTTGGTGACATTAAAGAACGGCTTGTTTATTGCTAAGGCCATATGGTAAAAATGAAATGATTTAATAATAATGTATAACAATAGCAATAACTAATTTCAGTAGTAAATTGCTGTTGAACCATCAGATGGGAAAAGGACATTTACAATAACTTCAAATGCACCACGAGGCTGTAGTTTACCAGTTTCATTGAACTAGATGTTGTGTCTGTGTTGTTTCTCCGACAGCAGCTGCAGATTGTTACATACCGGTGTTGAATCCTCTACAGTAAAACACAGTCACACTTTACACCGTTTAGCGTTAGCTGTCAGCATTTTAACTGTGTTTAATCCAACTACTAGCTAGCGGTAGGCTAACGTTAGCTGCTGTCGAGTATAGTGTTAACTAGCGTCATGTGCAGCGGTGTTTGTGTTTCAGAGCATCAGAGAGAAGCGCAGACATATCAGTGGCACCAGATTTCGGTAGCCAGGGTTGGCAGGAAGAAGATTTTTACAAGTAAATGTTCCAATTAATAATCCAGGCAGAACATTCTTGTCTCCCTCCTTCATTTTACAGTCCAATGGTGGCTAGAATGGCTCCGGGTCAAAGGTCAATATGGAATGGATTAATCTGCGTTATTTATTTTAACGCGTTATTTTTTCTCAGATTAATTAATCAAAATTAACACGTTATTTTGACAGCCCTTATATATACACTCACCTAAAGGATTATTAGGAACACCTGTTAAATTTCACGTTAATGAAATTATCTAATCAACCAATCACATGGCAGCTGCTTCAATGCATTTAGGGGTGTGAGCCAGGTCTAGGCAATCTCCTGAACTCCAAACTGAACGTCAGAATGGGAAAAAATAGTGATCTAAACAACTTTGAGCAACCATATTGATAGGATAGGATAGGGTCAAACACGGTATAAATATGGTGTTCCCAGTAATCCTTTAGGTGAGTGTACACACACACACACACACACACCTATTCCAGTAATGAAATAGGTGTAAAGTCACTGCTAGGAAATTAATAACAAATGTACCCCCCCCTTGCTAAAATCAATGTGGTTGCCAAAGGCAAACACTCCTTTTCACCCCTGAAGGACACATTTATCAACAAATGATTTGCTTGGATTTACCAAGTAAAAGCAAAGAGGTTATAATAGTAAGAGGCGACACTCCAAGAACGTGAGGGTTGCCTGACAAATAAATGTATTCCTGAATTGTTTTTGTTGCATCATAAGCCAACGCAAAGGCTGCAGAAGCACAACAGGTAAGACGGGGAAATATATTCTGTATAAGGGAAATAAAAATTAAAAAAATCTCTCAATATAAATGTGCTACTGACAAAAAGCTCATTTACAAATGAAACACTCCTTTTCACCACTGAAGGACACATTTATCAACAAATGATTTGCTTGGATTTACCAAGTAAAAGCAAAGAGGTTATAATAGTAAGAGGCGACACTCCAAGAACGTGAGGGTTGCCTCTTATTATTAGTATTATCACAACCTCTTTGGTAATGGAATAGGTGGAAAGTCACTCCCAGGAAATGAATGACAAGTGTACCATTTTTTCTATTGAACCCCATTTTTTCTGAAATATATGAAATTCAACAAAACTATTTGTATTTTCAACACACATGCAACCCCCCCCCCCTCTTGCTAAAATCAATGTGGTTGCCAAAGGCAGTCTGGCACTTTCTTAGGAAACATCCCATGCACACCCAGTCCACATTAACCGGTGCCCTTTTTTCAAGAAAGATGCCGGTGGGTGTGGGCATTTTTCTAGAGAAAGATGTGGCAAGTGACTAAGAGAATGACAACCAGGATCCGTTGACTCACTGAAAAGAGAGTCAGAGATGAGAAGATGAGGAAATCGATACCACCCTAACAACAGGTGAAAGTTACATGTTACAAATTTTTGTTTTGCTTAACCAAACGCTGTAACATATTGACAATTAAAGAGTTTTCAAGGACTTTAAGGTGACTTAAGTACAACGTTCTACTGTGTTAGCTCTTTTTACCCACCAAAATTCAACAGAACGACATTTGAATTCCTTAGGATTTATAAGCCAAAAAATACACTGAGTGACTGGAAAAATAGAAACACTTGTAAAATGTGATTTTAGAGAGACTCTTTATACTACTACATGTTATGAACTACTGTCTGGTTTGCTCCACTTGTTTTCTGGCCTCTCTGTGCAGTCTTGGATGAAGGGCTCCCTCTAGCTGCACAGGTGAGATTGTACTAACTAGTATATGATGAATACCACTGGAAAATTAGTTTCTGACCTCTAAATGCATTTTTGTTCTGGTTATTTCGTTAAATTATAATCTCAGTCTCAGCCATTCATTTTTTCAAATAATGATTATTATAAGTTAGTGTGTAGTATAGGTCCTCAAATACAATTATTTTTAACTATAGGAGTGAGGTGGTGCAATAATGTTCAAAGTCAGTAAAACAAAATAAATCATTACTGACTGCTGGACAACCAATCCGCACCCTGATGCTAACGGTTCCTGGTGGTTTCTTTGCAGACAACAATAAACTTGGAACATGAACTGTAAAAATCCCTTTTGTGCGTTTACACGGCAAACCTTTCTTACAATTGTAGTACACTGCTGTGAAAATGCCTGTAAGTCCCTACAGTATTTAATTACAAACATCATTCCTACGTTATGACAAATGAATGCAAATGACTAAATGGGATACTACATTTTTGATGTTGGATTCACTTTTGTAAAACAGAAAGACAAGATGTGGTGCAAATGGGTCAAATCAAAATAGTTAATTTTTAATTTTTGTCAAAGAAAATTTGATACAAAAGGGCATATTGGGACTCATTAATTCACAAGTACAAATCTGTATTTGTTTTACCCAGTATATGTAGAGACAAACATTTCTTTTGTAGAAAACACACAAAAAACTGATTGATTGTTAAGTTGCTGGATAAGCTACAGTTTCTCTTAAAAGCACTTTGAACAGCGACTGAATCAGGGTTGAAGTCAATTCACCTTAGGTCTGTTAAACCACGATTCTGTAGCAGATTGCACTTGTAAACCTTTTGTGTACCCCGCAGTGACGTCAACACACGAAAAGTCAAAACTGAACTCGTTCGTGCATTGATTCCTACAATTCTCAATCGTATATAGTTTTCTTATAACGAGTTTAAAAATAAAATAAAAAAATTAACTGAAGGTGATTTGATTTCAACCCTGGTGCTCATCTTCTCTTAAAACTCCACAGACCACACAAAACACCTGAAAACACTGCATTCTTTCACCATGGCTGCACATAAAACAAAATCCTGATTTGACATTTAATTAATAATTAAGATTCTACCTTAACAAGGCATTGCATTTGTCCTGCAGAGAACAGAAACACGATGCAACATATGACAGGTTGACAACATGAACTCCTGACATTCAACAACAATGTCGCTCAGTTTGGAAGTTAAACGCAGAGAAAAACAAAAGAAAAAAATGTCATATACATTCTAAGGGTGACTAAAGGAGCCTAACATTTTAGTGGCTTGTAACACCGCTGTCAGTTGAAAAATGTTCAGAAGCTGTTGAAATTATGCATTATGTTATGGTTTCCACAGACCTGAAGATAAAGGAAATAAAAGATGGCTGTAGTTATAAGGTTTTCACACACTCACACGACAGTTTGAGGCACCCGAAGGCTACACTACAATACACGTCCAACCTTAGATTAGCTAGGTTGCCTGCAACATGGAGATATCTGTCATCTAAACTGATTGTAGTCGGTTCAGTCAAAATGACAAATAAATGTATTCCTGAATTGTTTTAGTTGCATCATAAGCCAACGCAAAGGCTGCAGAAGCACAACAGGTAAGACGGGGAAATATATTCTGTATAAGGGAAATAAAAATTAAAAAAATCTCTCAATATAAATGTGCTACTGACAAAAAGCTCATTTACAAATGAAACACTCCTTTTCACCACTGAAGGACACATTTATCAACAAATGATTTGCTTGGATTTACCAAGTAAAAGCAAAGAGGTTATAATAGTAAGAGGCGACACTCCAAGAACGTGAGGGTTGCCTCTTATTATTAGTATTATCACAACCTCTTTGGTAATGGAATAGGTGGAAAGTCACTCCCAGGAAATGAATGACAAGTGTACCATTTCTTCTATTGAACCCCATTTTTTCTTAAATAAATTTGAAATTCAACAAAACTATTTGTATTTTCAACACACACACACACACACACACACACACACACATCAAAACCCAATACTTTAGCTTACATAACTTAGAACAAGAAAAAAAAGTTGGATGCAGACAGTGCTAACTAAGACACTACATGACACGTAGCAGGACAGTTTTTCATCTCATACTCTGAGTGCATGATGTAAAAATGTCTTTGTTATTGCTGCTTATTTAAACTGAAAATCAATGTAGTTCCCAAAGGACCAAGACATGTACGTTTGTAGTACGTGAAGACAGCGCCTGATGTGACTATCATAGAAAAACAAGAAGGAATTGATCCTTTTGGGGCTGAGATAACATATCCCAGGTACCTCCCTTTACCTGGTAGAGGTCATTGATTTAAGGCATGAACATTAACTTTCTCAACTGATCTGAAGTGCATATAATGAAAAACAACAGCATGTCCCTGTTTTGAATTCCTATCAAAAAGTCCATCACTTCCACTTAACCCTTTCTAAAGTCATCAATGCTCTACACCGTTTAGACTGCTAAAAGAAGAGATGTAGCTTTAAAAAAAATTTAAAAAAAACACACTGAATGCTTTTTAAAAACATGCAATTAAGAGTGTATGGTCGTGAGGATCTACTGAACTTCTTTAACTGTGTGTCTGGGCTTCGGACCTGCTTGGAGCTTCTCCGCATGACAATATCAGTCGGGTGGTTTTGGGAGCATTAGTCCACGGGCATCTGGTGAACTTTTCTCACTTGAACCCTTGGCTAAAAACAAAAACCAAAAAGCATGCACTGTCTTTGACAATTTTCTGAACCTGTAAATACCTATTACCAAACCTACACAAGACCCACGAAATGCATCCAAAACAGTTACACTCTCATACATGTTTGCATCAAAAACATTGATTTAAGACTTTACTCTGCTCCGAACACCTGAGACTATGGCTAAACGCCTAGCTAACTAATAGAGAACATATTCAGTATTAGTTTTTCATCACTAGCAAACCTGTAGCAGACTATCATCACCTGGTTTCCTGCACACCGACAAAACCCATCTGGACCTTTCAGATTTCAATTGCTTATTTTTTTTCCTTCAAACCCACATTATTGGTCACACCGTGGAGTCTCTACCTCCTTTGGAAATGTCTTTCGAAAAACAGTTATGAAAATTCTAAATGTCATGGTAACCCTTTATGCTACCATTTATTTGAAGAAAGATATCAAGAGAAGTCAAGCTCTCCAAAAGCATCCAAGTTCTTGTTTGTATTCATTTTTCACATAAATATTTACAGCCTTGTAAAGACCGCCCATCTGTTGGTCAGTGGGTTTCGAGAGCAATTAAAAATTGCTAATTAGCATTTTATTACAAATCCTTGTTCATCAACTGTCGGAGACTGTAAAACGTGCAAATCTACAAATCTAGTCATTAAAAGTTGGGGGGGGGGGGCAATGATACCTTGAGTGTCACTGTCAGACACAGAGACATTAGAGGAACCATTCTGTTAGGATTCCAGTGTTTTAGATCAAACGGATTATTAATGGAGAAGCCTTTACTTTTGTGCTTATAATGACCTCTGTCATTGTGGGAAAAAAACTATTTAAAGTATGAAACTGCGCCGCAGCTCCAAGACGCTTTTGGACAGCTCAGCCGGTTTTATTGACGCAGCACAGCAGTGGGATGCAAACCTTTCCCCTTTGGAGAAAACACTGCAGACTGAGGTGTCTAAAAACCAGCATTATGAATTAGTAGCATGTAAGCTAATCAGTGTTAAGGAAACCAGCCCCATGAGTCCATACTCTACACACAAACACCTGCACAATCCACTTGGATAAAACATTATCAAAAGCAACAAAAAAAACGCACTTCGTACAAAATATCAAAATAACATTCATATAAATAATTTAAATAGCTATACTAAAGCTAAAGTCTGGATCTAAAACTTAAATGGCCAAAGAGAAGTGCTGATAATGTGCTGTACAATTTGGGGGACTGAGATGTAGTTAGGGTGGCATTTTGAGCATCACAGGCAATTACTACACAAAACATTTTCCCACACTGCACAAGTAAAACATTCAAATTGTTTTTTTTGCCCATAAAATGTTGATTTCAAGGCCTCTTTTAGAAGCGCCAGGGAACAGAGGAAAAGTCCGAAATTTAGACGCCCACACATGCTTCTCGTCTCCCCCTCGTCTTCTTCATCTAACTGTCCCCCAAAACATGCGATAGGTCACCAAAGTCACAATCAAACAGTTCACTGATGCCTTCATGGTCCTCCAGTCCAAAGTGGTAGTCGTGACTGTGGGGGGGGGACAGATTGATAAAACCGTCCAATGGAAGAGAAAGGCCATCTCCACTCAGGAAGTCCGCTGAGGAGAGGGGTGAGAGGTCAAAATCGGGCATGTCTCCGAGGTTGGAGAAGGGGTCGCCTCCCAGGAGCGATTCTGTTTTAGAAAGTAAAATTAGTGGTATTAGTATTTGTTGTTGCTGGATTTTGATCAATAACTGATCAGCAAATGAAACACACAAATATCAGCAGGCTTGTGCACCATCCATTTTGCGTTTGGGACAGTACCAATCATGTATGTACCACAGCAATACCGTTTTTTTTTTTTTTTTTTTTGTTTGTTTTTTAAAGATGATTTTTTTGGGGCATTTTAGGCCTTTATTTTTGACAGGACAGCCGAAGACATGAAAGGGGAGAGAGGGGGAACGACATGCAGCAAAGGGCCGCAGGTAGGAGACGAACCCGCGACCGCTGCATCGAGGAGTAAACCTCTATATATGGGCGCGCGCTACCAACTGAGCTACCCGGGCGCCCAGCAACACATTTTTGACATGTCATAGCAGGAAAAGCATGAGTATAACTAAAAACATCCACGATGGCTGCATGCTATTCAGGTGTGTCTGTTCCATAGGGGTTCCCAGGTATTCAGGCGCGGATTAATACACAGGCTTGCGTAGGCTGCCGCCTACGGGCCCCACGTGTGCAGGGCCCCGGGATTGGCCAGACTGTTTTTTATTATTTTAAATGTACTTCAGCGCAAACAAAATAAAGACCCTAATTGGCCCATAAGAAACGTAATAAACGTAAAAAAATAATGGCATAGTGGCAGAAAGTATGAAAGTGGAGCACAAAAACGCAAACTACAAAAGGTTAAAAGAACAACGTGACCAAGATATCCAGAAGAAAAAAAAAACCTAAATTGACTGGATACTTCAAGGCTGCTGAATCTTCCTCCAGTCGAAGACGAGGTCCACAGCAGCTAGCATCGGCTAACATCGGAGCTGGGGTTGAAACACCTGCAGCGAGATCCTTAGCTGTTGCAGCAGCTAGCTCATCATGTCATCGGTAATATTTCAGGGAATTTGGGGGTTATTCCACACACATATTACACAGGTCGGTTTTTAAAGGCTAGTTAAAAAAAAATTTCACGTTATCAGTGATAGATGTAAAGACACCAGTCAAGATGACCTCCGCGACAAAGCCGCAGCCTCACAACCATCTCACTAAGATAGGAGGGAGTCTGAGACAGAGGGACCGAGTCAGAGACTTCAGCCACCTGGGATGGGATCCCCTCGATTTTTACGAGCTGCCGCTGCCCAAATAGCCCCTTACATCTCCCATACTTTTAACCTGTCTGTTGAATCTGGTGTTTTCCCCAATGACCTCAAAAGGGCCAAGGTAGTTCCCCTTTTTAAAAAGGGAAACAGCTATGATCCTGGTAACTACAGACCGGTCTCTATTTTGTGCACAGTCTCAAAAAATGTGGTAAATGAGCAATTTAACGAATACATGAATAAAAACAACTTCATGTTCAAATTCCAATCCGGTTTCAGGAAGTCACATTCTACCGAATCATGCCTACTCTATTTATCCGACATCATACGCAGGGAAATTGATAATGGTAATCTCTGCGGAATTGTGTTATTGGATCTTCAAAAAGGCATTTGATACGGTGAATCATGACAGACTGATTGCCAAACTTGAGGCCTTGGGGGCAGACAGCTCCACCTGTAGGTAGTTTAAGTCTTACCTGTCAGGGAGGGAACAATTGGTGGTCTTAGGGGGAGTGCTGTCTTACCCTAGTGTAGTTGAATGCGGCGTTCCACAAGGAAGCATTCTCGGACCGTCCTTATTTTTAACATACATTAATGATATGGCAGTCTCCTGTTGTGAACTATTTCTGTACGATGATGACTCTGCACTTTTAATGTCTCATAAACAACAATCCATTCTAGAGAGTACCCTGAGCTCTGAGCTATCCTCTGTAAACAACTGTCTGATTGACAATATGCTGTCTCTACATTTTGACAGAGGCCATCTTGTTCGGTTCAAAATACAGATTGAATAGATGCTCGGAATTTAGGGTCATTTTGAATAATGTTGTGGTCAGTGCAAAAGCGTCCGTAAAATACCTGGGTGGCATCCTAGAAAACAACTTGGATGGCAGGAATATGGCCAACAATGTTCTGAGTAAAGTCACTGGGCTCACAAAGTTTTTAGCCAGAAATTCTAAATTTCTAGATTGGTCAACAATGATCATCTTAGCAAACGCCTTAATTTTAAATCATTTTGAATTTGCATGTACTTCCTGGTTTGAAGGCCTAACAAACCGACTTAAAGGGAGGCTGCAAACAGCACAGAATACATTAATAAGAGTAATTCTGAACTTGGGCCATAGGTCTCATATAGGTAGGTCACAATTTTTTGAGCTCAACTGGCTCTGTGTTTACTCTCGTGTTACTATGTCAAGACTGATCATGGTCCATAAAATATAGTTTGGTAGTGTCCCAATTTTTTTGTTGTGTCTTATAACTAAGGTAAAGGACACACACAATATTTACACTCGTAGCAGTATATCTGACCTGTGTCCTTATACATTTAAGACAGTGTTAGGGAAAGGAACCTTTGCCTATATAGGGGCAGTTCAGTGAAACAAGTTAGATTGGCAAATCAAAGTCCATTCCAGCCTGAATTCTTTTAAAAAGAGTATCAAGTCCTGGTTATTAAAGAGGGTTGCGGAATAGAACTAAAGGCAAGTTACCGTTTTTATTTTTATTTATTTTAGAAAATTGTTTTTATGTTTCATTATCACACACGCTGTAAGTTGTCTTGTCCTGATGTTATGTGTTGAGGACCACAATGGAAATAAGTCCTGGACTTTATTGTGTTTTTATCCTTGATTGTATTTGATGTCTTTTTTCTCATGTGTAAGGCATTCTTGATGCTATGTTTTGTCTGTAATGTTCCAATTTTTAATTTTACCTATGTGGTGTGGTGGTAATTTTCCTACTGTTGTGGTCCACCACTTGAAGGAATGTAAAGAAAACTCTGTAGTGTTGGCTGTCTCAATGTGTGTGTATGCCAGTTCACCTTATTTGCGTGTGGACCATGTATGGCACTAAAGACATTTTTCCAGTAAAGCACAATGATTAAGGGGGCTCACACAAAGAGCAGCCTAGGGGCCCCTGGCCACCTTAATCCGCCCCTGTATTGTATTGTGCAAGCTCACTCACTGGTGTGGCTTACTGGGAAACGGTGTTGTGAATCACTGGGTAAGGTACAAAGTGCTGAGGTTACAGGACAACCTGTTGCTGAGGTTACAGGACAAGCTGTTGCTGATATGAGTTTTGGCCATCGGGTCATTTGCCGTCACCACAAAATTAGACCCACGAAACAAAAAGACAGCAAATGCTTACTAGTCCCGCTCCTTCGTACAATGTGGGACAAACAACACTGAGGGTACAGGAGCTGTACAAAACTCAGCGGGTGTTTAAATAACACCAACGAAAAATGTGTGTGTTTGAAAGGGTTAACCCGGGTTGACTTGGCTTTGCGACCCATGTTGAGAAATGGGTCGGACGCATCAGTGATCAGGGTCGCCAACAACTGGGGAAGGAAAACTATGTCACTGTTGGAGTAGTTGGGAGACTTGCGGAGACCCTTGATAAGCCTTTTAGGCTTTTGGCCTCCCTTGCATATACTGCTATTATTAATATTGCTCTGTTAATGTACTTTTTTATGTGCTCTGAGATAAATGAAATCGGTCGTCGCACACTTTTGTAAATAATCTCTCTGTCCCTCTCAATTCAATGGGGCTTTATTGGCATGAAAGTTTCAATAACAAGGGTGCCAAAGCATCAAAATACAATTTGTCTAAATATTCATCAAAATTTCCGAGTGCACGTGAAGGCAGCATGTGAAGGCAGTGGAGAAAAACTAAAGAGAAAGCGAGAGTTGAAGCGACTTTGCTTTGTTGTTGCAAGACACAGTCCCCTATTGTTACACAAACTCCCCGGCGGTTTAGTGCTTGTGTTTCGTTTTACCTTCATAGTGTTTAAAACTTTGTTGCAGCGATAGAGGCAGTGATGTTTTCTGTTTACAGTAATGTTAACGGGAAGCGCACGCCGCGATACGGACAGAGGCGTCTGATCTCCGGTTACATGATTGTCCACCACAGGTTGACGTCGGATTGCTTTTCTCCAAAAGTTGAATAGGACTTAACTTTTTGCTGCAGGCATTCAAAATAAATAGAAAGACCTGCATTTTTGCCGGACTGTCTGACAAGTGATGACCGACTTAGTGTGTGTGACTTAGCCAGCGGTTCACTAGAGCATTAGCGTTCATCAAATAACCTGAAAAACGACACCACCATTAATACACCAGCAGCTAGCAGCTTAATACTGACAAAACACCACAGTAAATTTCAGCCTGCATGCACGCTTAAAAAAAAAAATTCCAAAATTGAAAATCGATTACCCACCCATTGAACAAATATTCGAATATTCGGACCCAGACCTAAATACAAACTTAACAGCACAATGGGTCATCCCAAATGACAAACGTTAAATTTACTAACTGTACATAACCAACACTATGTGAGCTTGTTGAAAAACAGGGCCAGTCTCTCATTTTTCGTTTGTTGCCGTTTTTGGCCTGTACCAAACTGGGCTTCAATGTGCACACTATCTACCTCCTTTTAGCTTTTAGTATTATGGAATTTCACTCAGGGCTGCATTGCTCCCATTACTGCAGAAGACTGTCAACTCTTTCATGTTTTTAAGTGTATTTAGCTGCATTCTGGTAAAGCTATGAATGTTTTGAGCATACTGAGCACATGGAAGTGGACTATGCAGCAGAAGTGGCTTAAGAAGTCTCTATTGATACTTTTTAATAATAATAATAATAATAATAATAATAATAATAATAATGAAGGAATTTTAAATATGATTACTGACTAATGTGAGCACTCACCTGTGTCCCCACCTAACACCAACGATGAGGGGTCCTGCTGGGAGGTTGCTGTCACTGTGGATGACGTGGACGCTGGCGATGATAAACCCACTTCCAGGGCTGTTGTGGATGTTCTGGCCTGTGATTGGTCCGTGGGTTTTGTGGGAGGCGGCACCAGGGAGGGGTCAGCATTGGGTTTAGAGGGACTATTTCCTGTCACGGGGCTGCAGACGCCAGAGTTGTCCTCTGGACAGAGGAAGACGTCAATTGGACCCCGCGTGCTCTTCAACGACACCTGGTAACTCTGGGAGATGCAGATAGATACAAACCGTCAGGTGAAAACCTCACAACGTTGCAATAAACACGTTTCAAAAACGCTGATAAAATTCAAGGCCCATACCTGGCTGGGTTCCGAAACTTGCATCTGGGTCTCTGGTGGCGCTCGGATCACCATGACCAGCTGGTCCGGGGAATCAAACGAATTTCTTAAGTCCTGGCAGCGCACGTAGCCCAACTTGATGGACACAACCATTAAGGAATTCAAAACAGCAGCAAGTGGTGTCATTCTAAGACTGGCAGAGTCCAGGACTGCAACACTGTCTTACAAAAGCTTTGCTGTCTATGCCAGCTGGCAAAATTTAACAAGTTACTCAAACGGGTCAAAAGGATATTTCTTGTTCTGTGGGTCCTCTGTGAGCAGTCTGAGCTGTAGGTTGCATTTGGAAATGAGCTCGTCCAGCTGCTCCTCCGCCTCTGTGAGGTCACACACCTCCCTCTGCAACTCCTTATGGCGGGCAACCAATGCCGCATCAACTCGGTTACCACTGCAGGGGGAAGACAGCACGGAAACATTAAATAAAGAGGTTTATGGACTCCAAACACAACATTGCAGCCACTTTTTATATTTGACTGCTGTAATAAGGCACATCCTGAGTATGGACTGTAATTCAGGTACTACAGCTACGGTTTATATTATATTTATTCTTTATCTATACTCTTCTGCTTTGCTGCTGCAACCATTCACCAGTTTCCTCACAATAGTACCATTCAGTCTGGTAACACATTCTAGGTTTTCTTATACACACAGCCATTGGATGTTGTTCTTGGACTTCTTGGAGATGAGCTGGATTCCCTCCAGGACGTTGGTTATGTCGTAGATGCGTCTCTTCTGGACATCCAGGACCTGCGAAGCCCAGTTCAGATCCACCACGCCGTCAGCCGACTGGGACAACAGGTCCAGAAAGCGCTTGGTGGTCAGGTTCAAGGAAGTGTCATACCGTGACTTCTCCGTCGTGGTTCGAGGAACTGTAGAGAAAGGGAAAAGGGAACAAATGGGTTTAAATATTCTGCTTTTAACCACACTGGATAGTTTATTTCCTTGTAAAACTACACCCTTGCTGGCCTACAGCAAAGACTGAGGCAGCAGTGAAAAAGAGCATCACATCTCTCCTAACTTAAGGATTATTGATTTGTCCTCTTTACCCAATGGAATTCTTTAATACTTCAAACCAGTTTATTCCAACATGATTTAACAATCCCACTCACCCAACAAAAACAATTCCCTTTCTCTCTCAAACCAACATGTCACAACATTCTCCTGTGTCCTGTACCATCCTGTTTTGAATTACTCAAGCCTGATACTCATTTACTCATGACTTAAACCAAATGCCCTAGTTTTGCGTTGGGGTGTCACTGTAATGTAATTTAGACTTTTTTTTAAATGTTATTATGGGACAAATAATGTGAGCTCTGATGCCAGTTTATGGCTTAATTAAACATGTTATTTTTTTCTGCTGCCAAAGCATAATGGACATATAACTTCAGACTGGAGTGTCATTTAAGACCTGACATTTGTAGTTTGTTGCACAGCGAAAGTACAATGACTACAACAAGAGTGTTTAGTCAATTAAGAACTACAAAACATGTGACCCTGTCCATCTTTAACACACACAAGTACATTTTATTTTCTGTTTGTTGTACATGTAGTGACTCCCATAAGCAACCATTCAAAGCTTTTCCTTATGTTTGAAGCCCAACGATTGATCAAGTACAATAGGAGTGAGAACACAAAATAAATCAATCAATAAATAAATAACAACAGCCATTGTCTTCCCATATGAATCTTTTTGTCATTTTAGCAGAACAATAGTTTTAATTTTATTCTGATACTAGTCCACCTGGTAAAGACAAAGACAGGTTGGCAGGCTGTTGTCTGTGCTTATAAAAGGACAGCTGTTTTTAGGACAATGATGGCTATAGTAAAAGTCAGAGTTTGTATGGATTGGATGGATGTAGTGACCATGTGCAGCTGACGTGTTGCTTCTGCTGTGAATTTTGGGTAACAATAAAAGAAAAATCAGCAGAATGAGCTGTTTGTGTGTGTGTGTGTGTGTGTGTGTGTGTGTGTGTGTGAGTGTATACCTCTGGGTGGGGCAGGTGTGGAGGGTGGTGCTTGGCCTATGGACGGTCGAGTGGTGCTGACATACTGATGGTCACTATCCAGGTCCAACTTTCTCTTTACCTGAAGGAATGGTCGTAGAAAAACACACACATTGTCAAAACTACCATAATTATACACTACATGTTGTTACAGTTGTGTACCAATTATGTATTAAGAAGAGGAAAGTAAAGGCTACTGAATGAAAAGCAAAATGTTCGTAAAGCAACAGGTGGATGGGCTTATACAGTTTTGTCACACAGGCAGAAGCATGTGTATGTAAACATTTCAACATAATATGCTGAAGGTGAACTCTTTTGCTAACCACTTCTTATTGCTTTTGTTCCCCTTTTCTTTCTTTGACCCCCGTCTCTCCCCACACCTCCCCCCCCCCCGTCTCCTCACCGGAGGTCTTCCCAGAGCCGGTCTTCTCTTATCCTGGACCCCCACATCAACAGGGCCCTGTGGCGTGGCAAACAGCAGGATTTCCCCTGTGCTGGTGGGGGCCGCGGCCGGGTGGAGTCCCTCATTGCTGGGGCTGGTGATGATCACTATCTGATGGTCCCCACCCAGTTCAATAGTCCCAGAGTTAAGCAAGGTCTCAAAGTCAGCCAACAGATCCTCCGATGTCTGCCCTGTTATCAGAGTCTCTGACATTGCAGTGTATCACTGAGTACCCCTTCACTGGACTTTAGGGGTCGCAAACTAGTTTTTGCAATTTGAATATCAACACTCACTTGGATTTTCTGTACTGTAATTTAAGGAACAATAATGAAACCTTCTTAAAGTTTGCTTGTAGGTGTTTATAGGCAGCTTGAACATTTCTTTAAAAAGTTCCCCTTTCTCTATTGCCCATCTTATTGCTTATAAACAATCTACTACAAATGCATTATGACTAACGACATTACTTAAACATATATGATAACCTATTGTTAGCTAACTACTGGAACATTATTTTAAGCTGGTGGACAAACAGCAAGACAGGCTGTTCTGTCAAACAGCAAATTTGGCAGAGAAAACAATATTGCTAAACGCATACCAACTCTGCGCCTTGAGGCGCAGCCGCTGATATATTATCCAATAAGAGTCGCAAATTGGCCGTGGCAGCAATAAACGCTGTTGGTTAGCGAGCTAGCAAGGGAGCAAGCTAATCTTTTGTTTTCATCTCTCCTGGTAGTACAGTACAGCCGCGAGGCCTGGCCACACTGCCCTTAACACAACTACCGAGACTGCTAACGTGCTAGCTTATGTCCTGACAACAAAGACAGACACAAGTTAACAAACAACCCGGCGCAGCCGAGAAACTAGCTATTTAAGTGTATAAAACAATATTATTTCTATTTACACCCAAGACGGGGCTCAGATAAATGGCTATCAAAACTTTATAGCAGCATTTCCAGAAGTGAGCTATCGAAATAAAATATCCACAATGCAAAATACATTACCATAACTTAAAAGCATTTTTGAGAGTACACGTAATAAAGCGACGGTTAGTTCAGCGGAGTATAAAGCGATATCGTTAAATTTAAAAATATAGAACAGATTAGCATGCTAGCTGAGTTATTAGCCGCAATTCTTCAACCCCCTCGTTTTGTTGGGGCACGCAGGAAGCACTCTGACAAAACTGGAAATGTAAGGAAATAAACCGGTGAAATCAAGCGAATCCTTTAAAACAGCAGTTGCTGGTCCGTCAGTTGCTCTCACCGGGCGCGGTCCATTTATAAAAGTCCCCTGCGACCCCGTCCGACCCCGTTATCGGCTATTATTGTTGTTATTGTCCCAGCTGATCTACATCTAAACAAGGCTCGGACGGTTTTCGCGCGAAATCTTTTTTGCCGCGAAACCGGCACGTGCTTCAAACCGACTGTCACCATTGGTCGAAAAGCTGCACTTTCCGGGGGCGGGACCGGACGGTCTCTGATTGGTGTAAACCATCGTCTGTCATTTTATCGAACGCAGATTCATCGCCCTGAAGGTGCGTTCAGGTTCCACAAATAAAAGGTACCAGCATCACGTTCGTTTTGTTATCTTAACATTACATGAAATTAACCTAATATTTACAGTCTATGAAATTAACGTAGGCTACCCTTGCTTACACTTTATATCAAGTTGTTCCCCATTAAAACTATTGGGCGTGACATTGCTTTACTCGAAACTCAAGTGCGTCACGTACTATGTTTAATTTTGTGTCAAGTGGGAAAATGTTGTTTGGAGCAACGAAAAACCTCAACCGTAATGTTTTGATGGCTTCAGACAAACAAACAAACTGTACTTCCAGTCTATACAAAATGTTTACCCCCCTCCACCGTCAGTCTTATTGTGAACATCAATAAGGCAATGTTTGTCTCCAAATTCTAGGTTTTAAGGTTTTCCTTGTACTTTCCTGAGTTGAGGGGAGCGTACCTCAACAGGCAGCCCCGGCGAGTCGAGCGCCTATTGCGCAACAGAGGAGCTACAAGATGGCGCAAGCAATATTTGAAGTGCTTGAAGGTATGAATTATGTGTTAATAACCACGTAATTGCAACTAGAATAAAACGTGAATGCGTATTTTAAACAACGTCAATATACTAGGACCATTTGATGTGCAGAAAACTCTAAAGCGATGGAAATTCGTCTATTTTTCTTATAACAATCAAAACATCCCATACAGGGAAGAGTGACTATGACTGTAAACAAACAGATTGATTATTGTTCAGACCTTATAGACAGCTTACGACTGTTAGTATTTTTCATCATATTGCAGTCAGGCAATAACATTATATGCTTCCCTTTTCCTGTTCAGACTGCATTTGACATTTTTGCAGCAGACTGAATTGTTGCTATAGTACTCTGGTCAAGTCAGCTTTATTGTCAATTTCTTCACATATACTAGACATGCAGAGGAATCGGAAGTTCGTTTCTCACCATCCCACCGTGAAGAAGAACAAATGCACAACAGATAAGACAAGACATTCCTACCACAAGAGTAAAAAAAAAGTGCTCAACAGACATTTTTCCTACCACTAAAACAAGAAACGGCAACAATATCACAAGACAAGATCACAAGACAAAAACACAAGAATGTCACAAGCAGCACAAATGTTTATATGATGTGTTGTGGTAGAGCAGAAAGATGTGCAAAAATGCAACAGCAGCAACTTCAGAGTCCAGAGGGTTTTTTTTTGGGGTGGGGGGGCAGAGAGAGGGGGTAGAGAGGGGAGAGAGTTCAGTTTCCTGACAGCCTGGTGGATAAAGCTGTTTGCTACTCTAAGGGCTAATAGTAGTCTGCGTTGGTCGGTAGTCCATTTACAGCGACTCTTGTGTAGTTTCCTGAGGTATCAATCTGTTGATTTGTGTACATTCTTCCCCAAAAAATAATTCTAAAATCAATATAGGGCAAGTAGAGCTGAAGAGCTGAATATACCACGATATAAAGCTGCTGATGCCTTGCCTTAAAGCATGCACCATTTTTTTATTTTTCATCTGAAGGTTTACCAGACTGTGAGTGTTTCTTTTAAAATGTATTTGAACAAAACACAGGTTCCCTTCCATCTTCAGGGCCAGACACACTTCCCTTTCAGCTTATTACCTAGACCCTTTAACATTCATACTTTCAGATCTTAGTGAAACATACAGCCATTGAGTGCCTGGAATACAATAAAGCTTTATATCATGTGACTTATTACATGTTTTTCCACCCTTCTCTTCTTCCTCTTAAGGCATGGACAACCAGACAGTTTTGGCGGTCCAGTCTCTGCTGGATGGCCAAGGTGGAGTTCCTGACCCGAACAACCAGAATGTCTCTGGGACGTCCGCTATCCAGTCTATGGGTATATACAGCAAATACAGTAAATACCAGCTGAGTGATATCCAAACAAACAGAAATAATAAAAAGCCTACGGTCAGACGCAGTACCACAAAATCAGAAAGCCACCATTATGAAGCCAGTGACCCTCTGTTATTTGTAATTGCCTTATTTATATATAGATATAGGAATACTGTCTTTATATATATGTGTGTATGTGTGTGTATATATATATATATATATATATAGGAATACTGTCTTTATATATATATGTGTATGTGTGTGTATATATATATATATACATATATATATATATATATATATATATATATAGGAATACTGTCTTTAACACAGTATCAGCTTAATTCAAAAATATAACTTCAATATGGCTTCAACAATAGCCCCACTCAGAATCAGAATCAGAATCAGAAAGGGTTTTATTGCCAAGTACGTTTTTTAACACATACAAGGAATTTGTTTTGGTGTTGTTGGTGCACGTCACACATTCTTTAGATGGAATATTAAACAATATAAGTATAGGTACAAACAATATAAGCATATGTGACATGTAAATATGTGACATTTGCTTTGTGAAATAGTGCCAGTTTGGATTCATTTATTTTATACTAGCAGCATTTACTTGTATCTCCCTGATGTTACGGCATTGCAACTTGTGCTTGTGCTAAATCAAAAAATGAATAGCTGTTTTACTGCACAAAATTAGGACAGTCCCTTTATAATTGCCACCTCTTGTGGTGAAAGGGTTTGTGTCTCCATGTGACCGTGGGAGCTGTGCATCAGGTCCATGTAGGATCTCATAAGGCAAACTGGTCCCATGTGAGTGGCAAGATTAGCGAGTGATTCAAAGACCTCTATGGAGCTCAAGGCCCTCCAGGAGCCATGTCAGTAAGGGGAGATAACAGGTGAGAGCCTAGTTGCAGAGCCTGGACCCATCAGGTCTGGTCAGGCCCAGTCTGAGAGTAACACTGGCCAGTCGCCATGTGGGCTCACTGCTGGAAAGTTTCGGTGTAGTGGGGGTCTGGTGCAGTGTCACTCAGGCTTCTTCGATGATTCAGTCACGGAGGCTTCCCCCCCCCCCCTTCTCACGATAATGACCTTGTTTGCTACTGCTTGAACTGTAAAATGCACCATCACCACATGCTGTATGGCCAAAGTGCTCTTTTGATTAGTTGTATTAATACATTAACATTTACTGCAGTTTAAAGCCCTGTAGGTGCTTGAAACCTCTTATGTTTGTCCTTCCTACAGACGACGAAGATGTGTTCCTGTGTGGGAAGTGTAAGAAACAGTTCAATTCTCTGCCAGCCTTCATGACGCACAAGAGGGAGCAGTGCGCATCTAGCGTCCCCTCCCTGTCCACAGTGTCCTTGGCCTCCACCAATGGCTACACACCAGTCCCCTCAATAAGCTCTGGACCACAGACTCCTGCCAACAGACAGGTGAAGTTAGTTAGGGTGTTTTTATGGGGTGAACGATAAAGTGTTTGTTCCATATTTTGTTGTTTTCATCTGTAACAACCAGTATATACTGTAAAAGTTGTAAAAAGAAGACTACAAATGTACCCTGTAAGCTTGTAAATCTAGATGGCAGAAAGAAGGAAGTGACTGATGTTCAAATAATAAGTACATGAATGTGTATGTTAGGACAAAGGAGCAGCAGAATACAAAAAGGGAAACTGTAAATATAACAAACAGAATAAAGATGTTTTTAGAATAGAATGTTATTTGAATTGTTGTAAAAGAGGAACAGTGAGAGCAGGACTACGAAGAGAAAAAAAAGAAAATGCTAGAATTTCTAGATCTATGTTAAGATAAAACGTGCAGTAACTTTCATTTTGTCTTCTGATACGAAGACAAATATTTATTATTTCCCATTGTGATGACGGTATTAAGCAAAGTAGTTAAAAGGGATACATTTTTACACAATTGTGCATGCTTTCCTCACTTGTGTTTGTTTATATTACTCATATTATGTTTTGTGTATTACTCCCCACTTCTACATCAGGTATCCACCTACATCACAGTCCCTCCCTCCCCTTTGACACACACTCTGGTCCAAGGCAACGTGCTGGTCAGTGACGATGTCCTCATGTCGGCTATCTCAGCCTTCACCTCCATCGACCAGCCTATGGCCACGATGCAGACGCCTATACAGGTAACACAGCACAACATTACACAGTAGATGTTTGGCCTCCTGTCACTTTTGTGTGCCTTGTGTACGAAGCATCACATCCTTGCCAGTCACTGTGTGTAATGCTTTCTGTTTAAAGCCACCAAAAGTGTGAGATGATTCGGAGAACATCAGCTAAAAAAATGTCCATTTTGAGTAGGGCTGCACGATATGAGAACAAATATGCAATAACGTTGTTGAATATTGCTTTAAAACAAAATTACTTGCGAGAAATAAACAGAACAGTTCTGCCTTTCTGCTGCTTTCAGTATTCTGCTAAAATACAACTAATTGCTTATTGAATTTAAAACAAATGAAATCATTTCCAACATTCTTTTATTGAACAAATTGAACCTTACATTGAATATAAAAGGCACCGCCAAAAAAAGAGTGACGGTTACATTTTAAAGTGCAGTTTTCTACTGATATTTTCTTTCGACATAAAAAATCACTAAGTGTCTTTTGCGATATGTTGCCACCTTTCACGATGTGATTATTGTGCCAGTTGGTATCATGATGACGATTAAAAAAAAGATATATTGTGCAGCCCTAATTTTGAGTCATTCTGAGCGTACAAATATATATATTAAAACATTTTTAAGCTGCACTATTAACGAATCAATCTGCTACCTTTGTTGTGTTGCAGAGTAACCTGAGCATGCACACAGCTGGTGTATCTTACCTGCAGCACCATCACCACCACCACCATCATCATCATCACCATCACCAACAGCAGCAGCAGCAGCAACAGCAACAGCAGCAGCAACAACAGCAACAGCAACAGCAACAGCAGCACCAACAACAGCAGCACCAACAGCAACAGCAACAGCAGCACCAACAGCAGCAGCACCAGCATCAGCATCAGCATCAGCAGCATCAGCAGCAGCAGTCCTCCCACCCGCTGCCATCTGACCAGACACCGGCCCACCCTCTGCCAGCTGGACAGCCCACCCAGCAGCCGCTCTCCTCACAGGTTCCAGTGAGCCACAGCAACTCAGTAGTCCAGGTGTACAGCACACTGCCCCATATGGCTGGGGGTGGTGGTGGTGCAGAGATCCACATGTTGGGTTTGCACCCTTTCCATCCTGTACAAGTGAGTAAAGCTGCCTGTGTGGTTACTATCTCAGTATTACATATGCTATGCACCATTTAAATCTAGACATTCTGGTATTGCACGTAAAAAAACATTTAAACAATTTCTGTCCGTAATGGCTGAAGTAAAAATATTAAAGCTATAGTGCGCCATTATTTGATATTAATGGACATCCGTTACATTCAAGCCATTGCCAAATGAGTTGATGCAATACTAGTCTCCGCTGCGGAGGAGAGTCTGGCTAGTCCACACAACATTCGGGGATGGGAGAAAAACGTGCTCTGGTTTATTGGCATTTCTTTAAACCAATCACAATCGTCTTGGGCGGTGCTAAGCGCCGGACGGAGCCATGGTGCCGCTGCAAAACAGCCAGGGGAGGGAACTTGTTTTGGTTGAACATGTGTACGCTCAAACGGTTGTTTTAGTCATGCAAAAGAAAACTCAGATCGGACAGGTAGTCTAGCTAGCTGTCTGGATTTACCCTGCAGAGATCTGAGGAGCAGTTAACCACATGCGCGATCACCGAAGGCTTGCGGCATGTGGATGCAACGACAGTGTTGTTGTCATTACTTACAATTCCTCATGGGGGAGACAGAAACTACGCACTATGGCTTTAAAGAAAACTCCAAATGAATGAATGAATATCTTGATCAGATAAGGCGTGTACTTGTATGCACAGAAGACTGAAACTGAAAAGCAGTTTAAGACAAAGCACTGAGCCCGTGTGTCTCCCTCAGGTGCCCAGTCAGTGTGTGGAGAGCCAGTCATTCAACACCCCTCCTGTCTACAGCCCCGGGAAGCAGTGCACCAAAACAAAGACCTGCAGCATCACCACCAACCTGACAGAGCTGGGCGACTTTGAAAAGGTTATCATTCCCAAACGATCAAGGAGTAGCAAAAAAAGCTCTGATGGAGCCGCAGGTATGTGAGGGGAAAACATCAAGGGACATTGCAAGTTTGACTTTTTTCGCACCATTCATAGGTGATATTCTGTGCTCTTTACATTTCACTAACTTCATACCGAATGGAAAAAAAACGACATGAAGGAAAATTCTCTGAACCAACATTTAGATCAGAGACACTTCACATCTCAATTGAAAGTTCTAGTACTACTACTGCCACTGTAACAGCTTCCACCACTGAAAAAAATGTATTCCTACATACTACTACTGCTAAATCCATTCAAAGCCAGTCAGTTATAAAACGTATAGGCTGCAGTTAATAATTAATGAAATGGCACATCATGACCCTGGATATGAACGTATGTACGATGATGACCGCAGGATAAATATTCATGCACTTAATTTCTCCACCTTAGCAGAGCAGCTGAAGGGGAAAGTTCCAAAGTTGAAGTGTAATTTCTGTGACAAAATCTTCTCGAAAAACTTTGATCTTCAGCAGCACATTCGAAGGTGAGTTACTGTGTCAGCATGGTAGACTGTCCCCATCTAAAAATAGACTTTAAGAAATGGACTCAATTTCCCTTTCTAGTAATGGCCTCTAACCTTTTTCTTTCTACAGTCACACAGGAGAGAAACCATTTCAGTGCATCGTCTGTGGCCGAGCTTTTGCCCAAAAGTCCAACGTGAAGAAACACATGCAGACACACAAGGTTCTGAATAGTTTGTGATAAATCCATACTTTTTTTCAAAAGAACTCCCCACAGAAAAACATCCTCACTAGTCATCACAATGGGGTCGATGTAATATGCTTAAAAGTCTGGATAAAATTAAGCATACAAATTCTTACAAACAACGCTAGCCCAAATATTTTCTAATTGACCATTGGCTAAGCCCGGCCACCCTTAATAACTCAAGCTACGCCTGTCAAGCTTTTCGCTCTTGTCACAGCACATACAGTATGCAGTTTACAATAAGACAGATTTACCTTGTGGAATTCCTAGCCATTTTTGAAACAACAAGTGCTTGATTTCAGACAGAGGTTGACAAAAGCAGGCTTCTCATTTCTAGCCGGTGACCCTTTATTTAGCAGACTGAAATGACAACAGCCACCAGCAGAATTTATCTGGTGTAGCTATAGTTGGCTAATTAAGCTGATGCTAGCATTAGCTCCATGAGTTAATGTAAAACGCAGTCTCCGACTGACCCACTGTATGTTTCAAGCTGACTCATTTAAAACGAGAACCGTGTAAAAGGGTCATCCATATGCAGTTGATGCAATTGATACATGCTATCATGCTAAAGAAAACTGTGGTTAAAGCTGCATGTCCAAGGCAAAAAGTAAGCATCCATGTAGAAGTCATGGAAATAAAGAAACAGCATTGTTCTTGTATTGCAGTTTAGAACTAATTAGTCCTACTATTGTAAGTACGATAAGGAAAAAAATGTAAGATCAGATAAACCCTGTTAGGACTTTTCAAGAGAAAAGGTATTCAGGATGAGGACTAACCAATGTGTTTGGTGAACGTAACATTTTGATCCGACAATGAGGAGGACAGAGCAGCTACATTAGTCTAAACTCTGATACAGTGGCATATTGGACCTCACAGGGGGGAAATACTTTCGAGAATAGACCTTTTTTCACGGACATTTTTGACATGTGACATGTCAACATTTTTCATGTTGACATGTCATAGTAGGAAAAGCACAGGTGTATTCAAAACCATTAATGATGGCTGCATTCCACTTAGGAGAGGCCCTGGTATTGTGCATGCTGACTCACTGAAATAGCTTACTGGGACACTTGATGGAATTGAGCCTTCGTTAAGGTCATCAATTTCAGCTGTGCTTCTCCTACTATGACAAGACAAAATGTCTACTGTGAAAAAAGGTGTGACCTTTAACCCCACAGAGTATGACATGCTCCCTGGCTTTAAAAGTAATGCTGGGTTACTACTGTAGGTAGTAAGCTAGTTAGCCAAACATGCTAACGTTTTAAGCTTACATTAATTAAAGGCCCTGGACACCCACACAGGTGTTTTCAGTTATTCTGGCTGATTAGCCCTCTTCCCAGGACTGTGTGGGTGTGTTTAGACTGATTGATTGACATCTTCCTGAGCCTCCTGTTAGCTTTGTTGCACCTGTTAGGACAGAACAAATAACACCTTTATCATTCGTACTGGTAGATGAAACATAGTCCATCAAAGTTCCAGCCCACCTTCGACCTGAGCAGATGTCTAATCAGCCAGAATAACTTAAAACACCTGTGGGTGTTCAGAGGCTTTAAAGGCACAGAAACGCAACGTTTGACTTTTGCACTTGCATTTTGCTCTTGTAAAGCCCACGCTCCAAACTCTCCGTAAACTGTATGTACACGTGGTAAAATCCAAAAGGTTGACAGACCTGCTGTGTCTAGTTACAGTTGCTTAGCTATGATTGGACAAAAACAATGACTGTTTGGGGGAAGGGTGTAGCGTAAAATAGTAAATTAACCAATGCCAGTAAAATGTATCGTAAAGCACATCCTTTGATTATTCCCATAAGATGTGAATGCAGCACAGTGCCAACAACACAGTCAAAATAATAACTTTCTTTATCTTAAAGGTGTGGCCTATGGGCGTGGCCAGCACAGTGTCCAGATTACCAATCACAGTAAAGGTGGTTCCAGTGTCATCCAATGAGGTTGAGGGAGTCGGGGAGCAGCAGCAGCAGCAGCAGCAGCAGGGTGAACCAGAGGAGGAGGGGTCACAGCAGCAGAACTGTCAAACACAAACAGAAGAGGGAGTTCAAACAGGTAATATCTGTTTACATCCTACTGATACATTCCAATAATCATGCATTGTATGTAAATTATATTAAAGAACACATAGACTTGGTCGTCTGTTCATTAGGTACACCTTAGTCTATATCTGTTCCACTTCCAGGATTGCTCCTAGACCCTCCTCAGCAGCGCTGTGGAGGAAGGTCTGGCAATGTGAGACAAAGTACACCTATGCTAAAAATAACATCTATATTTTATTGAGTTGTAGGTTACTTTCACTTGTGTCTTACATATTAATAACCGCTACTGATCTTTCATCAGATTTACATTTCCAGCCTTTACAGTAAATACTTCACTTCACACATTCGCTCATGGACACAGACACATTTTATAATCGAACCGCAAAAATTATTTGCTATATAACATCACATATCCATGATCGGAAAGGAGCTGAATGAAGACATCTTATTTTTCCAGCCCCTTTCTCAGATAATACAACAAACAGAAATAGATAGACTGTCGGTCAGTTAACAGTTAATTTTACATAGGAAAGCGAGAGAGAGAGAGAGAAGACCAAAAACAAAAAGAAAATAATAATAATGATAACAATAAAGAAAATAAATGTATCTGGCAACTTTAATTGTCTAATTTTTTTTTTTGTCTTATACATTTTCTTGAACTGAATGATATTGATTGACTACGCTCGAAATCATTATCCGATGAATGCCACAGTTTGACACCACATACCGAAATACACATTAGCTTTAAAGTTGTTTGTGAATACAATGCTTGATTCCAGAAGCTCCAGGAGAGTTGGAGGAGAGTGCGCCTGAGGCTGATCCGGAGGTCAGCCGAGGGGAAGCCGAGCAGAACGGGCTTCCTCAGTTACAGTCCAACCAGGAACAACAGTGCCAAGCTCCGAGCCAACAGATAGTTGTAATAGACAGCTCCTACCAGTGCCAGTTCTGCGCCAGCAAGTTTAAGACCTACTTCCAGCTCAAGTCTCACATGACCCAGCACAAAGGGGAGCAGGTGAGTACAGGGTCCATGTTTGCTTACTTTTTGTCTCATGGGATTGATTATCTAACAGAAGAGCTCCTGGCCTCTTCCAACAGTAGCAGACGTTTTAAAGCAGTTTTGACAAGAAATATCAAGTATGATCAAGTACAGTATCGTGGTGTGAATCTTCACTGGTCTCACGATTGCATTCGGGTTTTCGATTATCCTTTCAACGATTCAAATCGTTTCGATATCACGAAGCATCACAATGCGCCACCTCCTCAATATTAATACATATTGCTACACATGGTTTTCATCAACAAATTCAAGCAGTCATATATATATATATGTATATATATATATATATATATGTATATATATATATATATATATATGTATATGTGTATATATATGTATGTATATATATATATATATATATATATATATATATATATATATATATATATATTAACTCCCCTTTTTATTGTATCTGCTCTTAAAAAAGACACTTCCTGAATGTAGTGGAGTCTGAACACAGCAAACAGGCAAAAGGCAAAAACAAAAAAAGCAGCCACTGTAAAATCGACAAGTAACATCAGTAGGCAATAATCGATTATGGTCTGTCACTGCATCGATGCAGAATCATCCAGGTCCGCATCACTCATGCAAAAATACATGTAAGGGTATGCTTTAGAAAATGGTGGGCAGTAATAATGTATACGTGATTTGGATTAAATGGGATAAAACATTGAAAAAACACTGGATGATTTTAATTTATTTCTTACATGACAAGATTAATTAACCATGTTTACTTCCCAGGTTTACAAGTGTGTGTTGAAGTCCTGCTCCCAGACCTTCCAGAAGTTGGACCAGTTCCTGGAGCATATCAGGACGCACCAGGAGCAGCTGACCTACCGCTGCCACCTCTGTAACAAGGTGTTCCCATCACTGTTTGAACTGGGAGTCCACCAGTACTCCCACTGCTTCTGCCCACAACAGAGCACACACAAGGAAACCACCATCTACAGGTCAGCTCAGTCACTCTTACTTGTGCGTTGATTACATCGTAATGATAGCAGAACAGAGGGAAGAACACTGGCATCCCAAAGTCAGCTGAAATGGCCTCAGCGTCTTTGAGGTGGGGCAGGTGAGAGAAAGTCTCTCTCATAGATGAAGCTCTTGAAGAAGAGGAGACAACTGATATGTTACTGTAGTTGGGTGGTACGTTATTTTAACAAAAACATGACTTTTTTTTGTTCTTGTGTTTCATCTCAGGTGTGTGAAGTGTCAAAGCCGATATTCTACCCAGGAGGCATTGGACCAACATCTGCTGACTGCCACGCACAACTTTCCCTGCCCACACTGTCAAAAGGTAACATACTGTACACACTGCTTTGTACACATTCAAACTATACACCTTTGGAATCTGTTAAGCTGTCCTCACGTAAAGAGCCAGCATGGTTAGCTATTATTGTAATGATATTTGGACTCTAAAAGTTACAGTAGTCATACAGTAGTCCCTCTGCACTCAGTCAGCCTCACCAACAGAGCCCCGAACCCCCACTGACACTGACTACGTTTACATGCACGTAATATTCTGACTAAGCTGTTTACATGGCTAATGAAAGTGAATATTCCACTAATATTCCTGTTTACATGTAGCCGTGCAAAATACGATTATTTCACAGTTTTCCACCGGTGGCGGACTTGTTGGACCGTGCAAACACGGCGTCCCTCTTTCATTCCCTTAACCAGCTTCTTGAAAAGGTCGGCGAAGCGATATGTGCGCATGTCCAAAAACCTGTTGATATCCAAGTCTTTTGGTAATGTTTAAAAGTTTCTCCTTCTTATCGGGTCTGCAGCCTTGCATACTGTTGGCTGGTTGGTTTGTGTACAGCAACCATAGCAACGCACAAAGCTGACCATAAGCCGTAAACAGGACAAGACGCCGTAAACTGCGGTAAAAACCCAGATTGAGACGCATATTCCGAATGCGCTGTATACATGTCAAAAGAATGCTTCTAAAACCCGAATAATACCAGAATATCCCACGTCTCGGAAAATGCTATATTCGGAAAAAGGCCCTATTATAAATATCCAACCGGAATATGCTGTTTACATGACCTGTATCAAATTTGTAATATTGTCATATTCGGAATAATAGTATGATATTGGTGTGCATGTAAACCCCCCCCCATACGAAGTCACTACAATTGTCATTAACCTTCATCCTTAACTTTACATCTGCCCATTGCACATACTATATATTCTTTGCAAATTGTGCACTCAAACCATTCAGCCTCTTATGCGACAGTTTCTGTATTTATTGTTTATTTCATATTCATGTTTAATGTTTGTTTGTCTGTTTATGTATGCACCTTTCACCAAGGCATATTCCACAAAACACAAGTGTACTTAATGTAGCAGTACAACCTTTTCTGATTCTGATTTTGATAAGTCTACCATGCTTTATATCTTTGCCTTAAAATGTACAGTTCACTAGTTCAGGTTTGAGACGTTCAGGGCTTTTGTTTTTCATGTCACATTTTTAAGACCTCGGTGCCTGAGTGTCTCATCTGTTCTCTTGCTTGCCATCAGGTTTTCCCGTGTGAAAGGTACTTCAGACGCCACCTCCCCACTCATGGCGTTGGAGGGAGGTTCAAGTGTCAGATCTGCAAGAAAGCCTTCAAGACAGAGCACTACCTCAAACTGCACACACGTATTCACTCAGGTCTGAAAGACTTCCACAAAGCAGTCTCCTTGTCCATCTGACATTTATTATTTATTATTTATTTTCATATTAAGAAGACTTTAAGCCAAGCCACTAGACCAGTGGTTCTCAACCTGGGGGTCGCGAGAAACTTTTCTTGGGGTCGCCAGATGGTTGGGGAGAAAATAATGAAATAGCATATTCTAGACTTTTTTTACATTACTGTGTGAGTTTGGTACATTCCGTGTGTTATATTCAGAGCTTCACTTGTGAATCAGGAGGCCCTGGAACACAGAGGGGGAGAGGAAAAAGTCACAAACGCATCACAAGCCCACAGAGCCTGAAGCACATTGGACAAGGCTAGGTACTAGGTACTAAAACTAAACTGTCATTAAAGCAAAGCATTATTTGTTTACATGTATTAATCAGAGCATTCACAAAACTCATTCAAAACCAGCTTGGTGGAGGTCTGTAGAAACAGCTGTTTACACTGGTTTGTAGCGCTCTTTCGAGGGTGTGTGTGTGTGTGTGTGGGGGGGGGGCTGTTGAGATCCGGTGCACTAGACAATTGTGCATTATGTTGCGTAACTAAGTCAAGGGCTGATGTGTTGATATTTTTCCTGTCTCATTGCTGGAAATGCTCTATGATGTTGATGTTTGAGTTTCCTTAGGTAGCACTATTTTTAGTGTCTGCTTAGCCACTAAGGTGGCTGTCACTTCTCAGGGTCACAATCCAGTTTATTAGTTTTTATTCCTATCACACCAGAAAGCGACAGACGGAAGAACCTATTAAACCTTAAAAATTGAACCTTAACCTGTTAAAATAAACCCTTAACAATGTCTGGGTAAACTACTGATTGAACAAGTTGATGTTGATGTATCTCTGGCTAAAATGTTTGCATTTAAATGCCTTGGTAGGCTATAGAATTGGAAGAATTTTGCCAGGGCAAAGATTTAGTTTGACTTAGAGTTACGTTCACCCCTACTTGGACATGACATAATCAAAGCGAGAACTGCACATTAATGACGATCAAAGGTGTGAGTTTGATGCCGATTCCATTTTCCAGGTGAAAAGCCATACAAATGTTCCCTCTGTGAGGCGACGTTCAACAGGAAGGACAAAGTGAAGCGACACATGCTCATCCATGAACCCTTCAAGAAATACAAGTGTCCCTTTAGGTGAGGCTCTCAAATGGAAAAGCCATATTTGCTTATTTAAATCATTCTTCCCTCCTTCCCTACTTGATTCTTTCATTTTACTTTATCATTAAAGCCTTTTCAACTTTTCTTACGTCTATCTTTCTTTTCCTCCTCACTTGTGCTTTTCTGTCCCTTTTTTTTGTCTTTTTGATTCTTACTTTCCAAGTTATTTAATGTAATGCTCTCTGTAATGCTTTCTGTTTTTGTCATCAGGACACATGTAGGCTGCACCAAAGAATTCAACAGACCAGACAAACTCAAGGCCCACATTCTGTCACATTCTGGTGAGTGAATGATAGCAATAATACTTTTCATTCAAACAAAGATGACGGAATATTGTTTGTAATGTTCTGTTGTAGCAATAATGAAACGTCCTTTCCCACGTGATCTATTTCTTTACTTCTTAAACTGAACAGATTTACACGAAAACCAGTGAACTCATAATGTGGAAATATTGTTGTTGGATGAATGACTGTTTTCTAGACATACCTGAGACTTGACTGCCAAACTTAAGGGTATGTTTGCAGGGCCAAGTGATTAATTAAAATGATACAAAAAAAACATCTTTTGGCATATAAGCCAGTAGGGCTGGGATGATATGCTTTTGTCCCGATTAGATTCTCGAGTATTATGATTTTCTTTTCCTTCTTTAACAAAAACTAAAGTTGAATAATACACTTCTAGGGACAATATATCATGAGACATTTCTGAAAACTAATTGTTTTCTAAAAAGAATGCACATCACATGTCAGTCAGTCAGTCTGATCTTTATTTAATTTGTAAAGAACATACATACAATTTCTTGTTCAGAATTGTTTGTATCACTGAAACTTCATACTGTACATTTAACAAAAGACATGAACTGAAAGCGGGTAAACCCTTCTTTGGTATCTAAAACGACAAATTATTACATTATTAATTATTCTATATTATTACATTGATTCTTATAAACTCCTCTTTCCTCTAGGTATCAAACCCTACAAGTGTCTTTTTTGCCAGAAGGCGTTCAGCCGCAGGGCCCACATGCTCGAGCATCAGCAGTCTCACACAGATAACTACCGCTTCAGATGCTCCGCCTGCAACAAGGGATTCACCAGACAGAGCTATTACAGAGGTCACAAATGTCCCGCGGCAGGGAACGGAACAGGAAGTGAAGGAGGGACTGGAGAGGCAGAGGGAGACCAGGTGGGGGGAGTGCCCATGGCAGAGGAGAAGGACGGAGGGGAGGACGGAAGAAGAAGGAGGTTCCTGAGTAAAGAAAAAAGGCCAGGGGCCGGTGGAGATGACGAAGAGAATGATGACAGCTCAAAGGGCAGCCAAGAGCAGGTGGAAACACACGGGCAGGAGGAAGAGGAGGAGGAGATGGGAGAGGAGGAGGAGGAGGAGGAGGGAGATGGGAGGAATGACGAGGGTAGTCAGGCTGCTAGGACTATCAGCACCATTGAAGGGCAGACGGACAGAGAAGAGGACGGGATAGAACATGGTGGCGTAGCACTGGAGCAGATTCAGAGCAATGACCAAAACTGTTTGCAGCAGCCATGTTTGTAGTTTTAAGCATCATCTTTGTAGGAACGTTTCCTGGACATGGACCAAACAAACTATCCAATATTTTTTTTCCAAGTCTGGGGAAATAATTATTTGTTTTAAATTAAAACGTTATTTAAAATCATACACACTGCTTTTACTGTCAAGTAATAACAGTTACCTAGTAGTATATATTTTGCCAAAATAACCAAGGGACCATTTCTATGTTCTTGTTTACACATTTTGTGCAAGTTAAGCCACAGTGGTTCATTAAAAATGTCATGTCAAAAGCAATGCCAACATTGTCTTTACATTTGCTTTTATGGAGCAAAAACTGAATTATTTTGAGTTAACCCGTCTCGAAGTATATTTGTGTCCATATAAATGCTCAGTAACGCTGTACTTGAAGGTATCTACATAAGAGTGACATGACACAGTCATGACAGAAACTGAATGACACTGACAGAAGCGTTATGTCATAAACGTTTATGACATGTTAATTATGTAAATACTGTCAAGTCAAGTGTAACAAAATGTTTTTGCATTTTAAGTAAAATGCCACCCTCCGATAGTCTTTTTCTCCGTTTGCCATCGTTCGTCCCTCAAATTTCCTTGTGTACTTCTACTTCAGTTGGAGATTTAAGATTTTTGAGACTACCTAGTGGGAGCACAAGGAAAATGGCCATCTTCAAATGTAGATATAGTAATGTAGACATCAACAGGTGCAAAGTGGTTTGGGCTGCCCAATTCTACCATCTATCAAGTCCACAAAGGGGCTCTCGCAGATGTTGCTGGAATCACCCAAATTTAGAAATAATAAACACATGGTAAAATAGTCAAATGCTTTCATTCATCAAGGCACAAACACACTTTTTTTTTTTTAAATTTAATTTATTAAGGTGACAATTTCTATATTACACATCTTTCATGTACATCAGCAATTTAAACGGAAAAGAAAATATAGTGTTACCATAAACCTCTTATTAAAACCTCTCTTTTACAAAAGAAAATTTGTTATTGACACCATTTACAACTTGTTTTCATATACAGGAGAGTGACAGTGGTTTAGTTGTACATGAAGGATTCTGAAGAACAAAACTAAAAAGAAGCGGTGAATTATGATATTCACATATTTGCTTAACTGCGATATCCCTGGGATTTTAATATGTAGTTGACCCAGAACAAGATTAAAACACTGCATTCGGGATAACAATCTGAGGCAAAGATGTAAATAGGCAACTTTATCAATCAACGTTTTCATTATGATACATTCGTAATATTACACTGACTTTGTCTCAGTAGTTGTTATCCCAGCTGAAGTCACAATTAGCCACCGAAACAGGGCATGTGTCATCAGCTCAAGTCTTATAGCTTTTCCAAACTAGTGCAGTTTCTTGAAAAAGAACTTCTCAAACTCCTCTGGTTAATTCTCCACAGCAGGGTCAAGAAGGACTGATCAGTGCCAGAGTCCAGACTATTGATTTGACCGTAAAGCCTATGTGGTCAATAATTCCTGCTGGCATCAAGGTGCTTAAAAGTCTCGCATTGCCAGACCTGCCTCCACAGCGCTGTGGAGGAGGGTCTGGCTAGTCCACACAGCATTCCAGGATGGGAGAAACACGTGCTCTGGTTTATTGGCATTTCTTTAAACCAATCACAATCGTCTTGGGCGGGGCTAAGCACCGGGAAAAGCCACGGTGCCGCTGCAAAATAGCCTCGGGAAGGAACTTGTTTTGGTGGAACGTGTACGTTCAAAAGGTTGTTTTAGTCGTGCAACAGAAAACTCAGATTGGACTACGATAGTCTAGCTAGCTGTCTGGATTTAACCTGCAGAGATCTGAGGAGCAGTTAACCATAGTCCTCATAAATCCACTGGAGTTTAAAATTACAACACAAAGAAGGCGGAAGGTAACGGACATCCGGCTGAAAAAAAAAGTAAAATCTGGCGGAATTTCCGACGGCAACGGAGCAATCCTGGAAGTGGAACGTCATTGATATAGACTACTAAAAAGGATACCTGATGCCTGAGAGTGGGGAAAAAAAGGGCTAGCTGGAGGCTAATGGCAAACACCATCTCACCATGCATGTGGAAACAGGGAGCCTAGAGCAACTAACAACCAGGACTGGATGCCCTACTGAGGAAAAGAACGTGGAGGGTTGTTTTTAGGAAAAAAGTTAATGTGCTATGTCAGAACACCCGAATCCAATGATCCTCAGTAACCACACCTGTCTTTTCAGTGTTAGGACACTCGAACATGAGCAACTGTACTATGTGGCGAGGTTTTTTTTTTCTCCATAAAATGAGATTAAACATCTTTTATAACTCCGTCACTGATCAGATATTGTGTGACATCAACCAAACCAAAAACGTGTTTGCAGTTATAATACAATAACACACTCAATGTTAGATTCTACATTGGTAAAGCATCTGGAGGTTTCTTTGTGCACACACATCTGTAATCAATGAACGGTAATCTACCAAAATTGGCTGTTCTCCATAATCAACTTACCTGAAATCATATCTTAAAGGGGTGATAGAAGGCAAAACCGATTTTACCTTGTCATAGTTGAATAACGACAGTTCGGTGGGTAAATAATACATACATAGAAGCTCAAAATCCCATTGATACCCCTTTACTATGCAAATCTCACATTTTGAAACTGCCGCTGAAAACGGGCGAATCTGAACAAAGCTAAAAGTTGACGTAAGCATCCCAACTCCTACTCTTTGTCACACCCCAACATTTGCATAGGCTACACCACTGACCTGAGGTCCGCTTAGTCTTCTGAATCTAGCTAGGTCATGCAGATCTCCAGAGGTCCGCTATTTAATTACTAAATTCACTTCTGAGACTTTTTTTATGCGAGAAATCAACTATGTAGAGGTCAAATATGGGCCGTTTTATGAAAATTGATGGCTAATTGCAAATTTTGTCCGACTGTGCGTCGCAGTTCAGCAGGAGCTCAGCAGGCTACGTGACAGCGGCCGGTGCTGCCTCGCCGCCCGGCATGTCCTACTTCATAGACTCCGGCTCGCTGTGAGCTAGCTGGATCTCCGTCACGAAGGGAAGCCAGCGGCGCCCCATACCCGCGCAAAGTCACCATTTCTGGGTTACTGGACTACAAAATGCCAAGGCCCTGATGGAGCTCCAGGGCCTGCAGCTAGCCGCGATCTTTACCCATAGGATTGAAGGGACAGTAGCAGCTAACGAAATCCCTAGCTAATGTTCACAAAAATGCATTAAATTGAAATCGGACACCATTGTTAGCTTTATAAGACCTTGGGGTAGATGTTATATAAGTGGCGTGACAAAATTCAAACTGTAAATATACTCTTGTTATGCCGGCAGAAAAAAACGGTAGTCCAGTAACCGAGAAACTGTGACTTTCACTGGGTATGGAGGTTGCCGTTTTCTCCTGAGTGTGGCGCTCCTAAAGTCTGACACGTCTTACCAAATTTGCAATTAGCCGTAAAACGGCCCATATTTGAGCTTTATATAGTTGATTTCTCGCATAAAAAAAGTCTCAGAAGTGAATTTAATAACAAATTAGCCCGACAAACAATGTATAACTTTGCAGTGTCTGAAATATGAGACCTGCTGTCTTGTCTCCAATGTGTTTCTATGTGGTTCGCTCAAACCAATCAGTGCGCAGCTCATCTAACTATTCATGAGCATACCATATTTGGAAGAAAAGCTCTTGTTCCAAATAGAGCCATATTCACAGGGTAGTTAAGGGCCTAATAAGAGAGCATTCTGGCTATTTTCAGCCCAACCAATGTTACATACCCTATTAGGAGACCTTAAGGAACAGTGTGAAATACCCTGTATAATCATTCTATCACCCCTTTAAAAAGGTGCTGTAGGTAGGATTGGAAGATCCAGGACTTAGCCAAAAAATTTGAACTTCTCAGTCCCTCCCCCTTTTCTGCTAAAGCCCAAAACATTCTCCTAAGCCCCTCCCCCCACAAGAGAGACTTAATGTGTGTGCATGAGCAGTGATTGACACGCAGTTATACACCCCCTCTGCCCATGATTGGAGCATCTGAACAGGGAGCTGTGGACTTTTGCAAATCGCACTACAGGCTGTTGGTGGTGTCAGAGGAGCCGGATTTCTTTTTAAATGACCTGCTTCATGTAGTTCTACTTGAACAAAGGGTCAGTTTCAGAAAATATGACAGAAAGTTAGTTTTATAAGTCTTACCTACTGCACCTTTAAACAAATCCTTAAAATTTAACACCTATCCAAACACAGTTTCACTGTGTTTCAGACCTTAATTTTGAAGCAGTTTCTTTGTAAAACAAAATGACATAAGAGGAATTTCGACTGCTACGAGGTTAAAATACTCCAAAGTAAAATGCTCCTTTAAGTGTAAAAGGGAAGACACAACTTTTAAATACCACACTGCATCTTTTTGAAAGCGATTTTTAGAAGGTTATTTATTTTTCCCCATTCACTTTATGGATGGCTGTGGGGCAAGAAGAGTTCAAATAAGGTAATTACCATAACTCACCGTTAAATGCTACATGCGTATTAGGAGCTACAAGCAATTTTTTTTGCAAAGTATGCATTCAAAGTGTTATTAAAACATTTTAACTAAACTTAAAAAAAGATTTAGTTTGACTTGCATTTGGTGTTTTTCACTTGTCTTTTGCGTGTTGTCGTTTTTTTTAAGGTCTGACACATTAAGTCAAGTACATCTTAAGTACTAAATAATAACAAATATCTTAAAATACTTACTTCATCCCACATGGATTTCTTCAGATCGCCCAATGAATTCAAATTAAGGAAGGTGTAAAATGTTTCTGAAGCTGATATTAAGATGAATAATTTAAGAAATACTCCCAGAATACTCAAATCCAAGATGTCCCATACCCCATCACAGCGTGAACTACGGCCCTATAAAACTAGGGTCAGTCTTCCACATTTGCCACCACTATAAATAATGGAGGCTACAACACTTTTCACAATTATTAAGCAATTCGTAGATCACATACTATAGAAGTGGGAACACAAAACACTTTCTTTCTTGTGTTTTATATTAGGCATGATGCCCAAATCTCTTTGCAGCACCAAGAGTGTCTGTTAGTTAAGCATTATTTTGGGGCACTCTTTATAAATTTACTATGACATAGCGATCATCTTATATTGTCACACGTTTCTTAAAAAAAGAAGGAATAAAAACAAGATCCACTTTAGTCATGAGTAGATATGCAGATGAAAGTGTGAGAGATTTGAGGATATGATGGGGAATGACAATGTGGATGATGCTAAAAGTGGATGCAACAAACCTTAGAGCAACAAAGTTAGCTTTTTGGTGAAACTTAACCCTTAGAAAAAAAAAAGCACACCCTCTTAATCTTGCCTTAAAATAAATACTTCGACATTTACCAGATGCTTTAATGCAGAGCAACTTAATAAGAATAAATCAGCTAGTCAAAGACACTTTGAGAAGACGCTACTGTTAGAACCTGTGACCCTTCTGGTTATGAGATTTCGACTGTAGCCCCAAGGCCACCCTGTTGCCTGCCATTGCATGATGATCATGTGCGGGGAGGAAAAACTACTGCAGTCCCATTAAAACAGATGTCACGGAGGGTGAGTTTTCAGGATCCCATGCATAATTTGCCACACATTCTGAGAGATTCGGAGCACCTTCTGTGTTTTGGTTTCAAAGAATACAAAATTTCCACGTACCAATCAAGCATTGAGAGGCCTGCTGCGAGCATGACGTAGACGCAAATCCCAGCTCCTGTGCAACAACATGCAGGCAACAGTCTCACACACACACCCATAGAAGTACCATACAGGTGTGTGCATGCATGCATGAGCAGAAACACATAAAACACCCGCTTTTTTCTGAAGGGGCTCCCTGATTTGAACTCTGGTGGTCTATATTCCTTCAGACTCCTGCACCCACTATTCAAACTTCTCCTGGTTTCTCTCACTCCTGTCCGAAGCCTTCTGTCTCCTCGATGGCAAACATCAGCTTCTCCTTCAGTTGTTCGTAGCTCTTGTAGGGTGGCAAGTCCAGTCTGTTGAAGCTGGGAAAGTAAAAATAAGAAAATAAATACTGCATTTCAGCTTAGCATATTCTTCTCTGGTCTTTATTCAAGGCAAGACCTCTTTTAGAATGAGCTGAATGAGCATCATACAAGACCCATAAAGAACTAAATTCCCCTTATACCCATAAATCCTTGCTGCTATGAGGGCTTTTCTTGTACCTGCATGGGATTATGTCCCCACGTATAACAACTAATCAAGCAAACAAACCAAACCAAACTAAACTAGGAAACACTATCGCTTCCTACAATGAACTGCTACAAACTTGGTCGGATCAAAGCTTAGTTAAGTAACAATGTCAACTTTAGGCGGTTGATCCACTGAGTCAATCTGCTGTAGTTTGCATGAACTCACCACTAGAGGATGGATACCCGGACATAAATATATTAATGCCTGTCGGGCTCGGGCCGGGCACGGACAGAAAAATTCAGCCCGATCCGCACTCTACTCACCACGTGTGACTTCTGGGAAGCCAGTTCTCTTTCCCCACCTTCTCAAGGCAGAACTTCTGGGGACCATTGCTTCCTGTAAAGAGAAGCACAGGTCAATAGGAGCTCGAATGATCATGGTTAATTTAACACACCATCACCAGTATGACAGTTAAAAGAAAGTGGGACAAACATAATCAGATCCCACAGATACATAGCCTTACAATCCAAGTTAGAAACGGCTGCTTCCAGCTCAGTCTGCTCCGTTTTTAAAACTGACCATTTTTACTGTCCTAAGTATCAAAACAAATGTATCTATTTCACAGTCACGGTAGTAAATAAACAGAAGACAGGCAAATGACGTATGATGTAATTATTACCCATTAGGTCGGCAAAGCCTCCTACAGGTAGGCGACAGGTACCGGTGACAAACTGCAGCAGCCTCATCCTCTTCTCATTGTCCATCTCCTTTATAAACTGCAGGACAGAGTGGCATTCTGTTTAAAACACTGAAATGTCACCAGACAAATGATACAAATATGCATTATACATACATGAATTATGCATAATATTAACAAAATCATAAATAAAGGACTGAGCAGGGAAAGATGGGTTAAGGGAATTAGCTAATAGCAGTGAGGGTTGGAAGTTGCTACATCCCTAGACCGCTGATTGCGGTTCACCAGCTCTGCTACCAACGGAGAGCCTACGAGAGAGTGCGTCTTCTTTGTAGAAGAGAAACGCCTTTATTGTATTGTAGAGAGCGAGGTCTTTCTCTGTGTGATCATTTTACAAGTAAACAAAGCCAAACTCACAGCACTGCTGTTGTCATTAACTTGTGTGTTTGGTGATTTTGTCAGATGATGTCACGGTTATGAAATCATGATTTTAGCAGTGAAAAAAAACAGAAACATACTGGGAACCAACTAATCAGCCTGCGCTCCAAAAGGGCACTGCACTAGTATAGCAATAATAAACAGACATATTAAACGTATACACAAAAAGTGGAAAACTGGTATTTGCTTATGGAATTCAATGCAGAAGCAACAACTTGTGATGTGCCTACAAATGTCTATTTTATGGGGGCATTTAAGGACTTATTTATATAGGACAGCTGAAGACATGAAAGGGGAGAGATAGGGGGAATGACATGCAGCAAAGGGTCGCAGGCCAGAATCGAACCCGCGGTCGCTGCGTTGACGAGTAAACCTCTATATATGGGCGCCTGCTCCACCAGGTGGGCTACCCAGGTGCCCACAAATGTCTATTTTTAACACAGTCCAAAAAATGTTGCCACATTTTCTTGAATTTGTCAGAGGAACCACAAAGTATGCATTTTAGCTTCTCTATTTGAAGGTGCTGCATTACGCAATTCACACATTTAAATTGGAAAATATTAAGGCACAACACATTAGATTCATTTGGACTTGTATTCATCATATCCTTACTGTACATTACAGTAAAATAAGTTAAATCGGTGACTGCTGCTGATGCACACCGACCTGCCAGAACCAGACGATCTGTTTGCTGCTTCGAGCGTAGTGTCTGTAGATAGTGTTTCTCTGCCAGTCTGCAAGGTCGATCTCCTGCATACCACACAGCATCACCTGGACACAGAGATTATTAATATTAAAATGTTCTACAACACAAATTCAATTGACAGAGCAGTATGTGCATTCCAGATGTCCGTCTCTTTTGTGCATCCTGTAGCACATTGGGTATCACGTAAATGATGAGTTTCCAGCTCATCCATACCTCAAGCTCTTTAGCATCAAAGTACTGCAGGTACTGCTGAGGGAGGACTTCGTTGAAGCCTTCAAAGAAAGCCTGTGTCTGCTCTTCCACTCCTCTGGACATCCTCCACTCTGCAACCAGTCTACGGGGCGAGACACAGCACACACACACACACACACACACACACACACACACACACACACACACACCATCTCATTAACCTCACAACACAAAAACGACATTAAAGCTATAGTGCGTAGTTTCTGTCTCTCCCCATGAGGAATTCTAAGTAATGCCTTCGCAAGCCTTCGGTGGTCGCACACGACCCCCACCCCCACCCCCTCCTGCACGCTGTTGCTAGTAGCCAAGGAGAACACGGAGGATTAAGAAAACATAATAGACTCTTCAGAAGAGGTAATGATCTTCAAGATTCAAGATTGTGCACACAACAAACAGTCCTGGCACATAGGAATTCTTGTGCAGGCTCTCTAAGTCAAGTAAACAGAGTTAAGGGCAAAGAAAAGCACACAGACTAAAATAGAAAAAGATTATACAAGGTAAATAAAACGAGACAAAACTTAGATAAAAAGAGGGCGAAAAATATAATAAATAATTATCAAATCATCTTTTCCAACATCGCTGTGTGTGTATTGTGTCCATGGAAGTAGGCTTAGTCCCAATAATGCTCTCTTCACTCAAGCTTCTGCACACGAAGTCGCTGGACTACAACTTTTTGTAAATACAGCCATACCGAGAAATACAAAGAGAGTTTTGTTGGGCTGATAGGCTTAATTAGCTTTGTATAAATTAGTTTTGTATCAACTCATATGGCAATGGCTTGAATGTAACAGATTATTATTATTATTATTATTAACTGATTGTAACAGATTGTAACAGATAAAATAGTCGCGCACTATAGCTTTAACACGGAGGTTCACTATGTGTTTAATTTTCAGAAGAAAAAAAAACTGCATTCTAGCCTATGAACGTGTGGAAAGAATTAAAACCAACGTGACATTTAAATTATTATATACCAAATTAAAAAGGCTGAATGAAAATGACAATAATCCACCTGATGTACTCCTCCTTGTTCTCCTCAGTGACTGGGAGGTCTCCTCCGTCTGGTTTCAGCTCGTGGGTGGAGACTTCCCCCAGGATCTCTTTGTCAACAGAGAAGTACATCTCCAGCCCACACTCCTCGATGTTGTTATCCCTAAAGAGTCACACATACGTTTACAGCACAACGGTTCCAACACTGAACGTCATCCATTCATACGTCTAACACTAAAAAAATGGTTTGAAAAGACATGGCAGACTCGCAGCATGTCGGTCAAAATTAAACAAGTTGCAGAAATGTGAAGAATAGTAGCAGAGGGGGCAACCAAACTGAGGACATCGCTAGTGTTTAGTGGTGCTCTACATACTACTGTAACAGGATCTGCTATAGAAGTGATTGGAATAGGGTTGTGCCGATGGACGATATCATCGTCCATAGTGATGGCTGACCGACATCACGATGGAGAGCCACCATCGAGATGCCACGCCCCCCACCCTGTCAGACACACTAATCCTAGTCGCGGGCGCTGGATGGGAAATTGACAACTGCGTCGGTCTTACCCTACAGTCACATTAGCTACAAGAGACAGAGACAAAGCGACAGGCTACCATTCATTTTCAATGGGGGTGGCTGTTTGCCAGCGACAAGCGACGAGCTTGCTGCTGCCACCAGCAAAGCGACAAAGCGACTGCCAATCGGAGTGAAGGCAGCGTGAGGGCAGCGTGACGTATGTCAGTGGCTCGAGTCGAAGAAAATAATTAAAGATGGCGGAAAACGCTTCAGGACATCGTATTTATGTATATATCTGATATGTAGCATTTTATCTCATATATTGTTACTTTTATCGAGTAATAAATACTTTTAAATCCAAAACCATCGTTCTTGTGACTTGACAATACCTCTGAAGTGACTTGTAAGACGTGGTTGCACTGGAGAATTTCTGTTTAATGTTGCCAAGCAACCAGGAGTAGGCTAGGCACGCCCAGGAGCGCCCACAAGCGAGTGCATGTCGCTCTCTTTTGTAGCAAATGTGACTGTAGGGTTAAACTAGCAAGGACACTTGCGTCGGGCTTTGCGCTGTGCTGCGCAGGGTGCAAGGTAGGGCCCCTTAAGTGGAAGCTACTTTTTTCATTTCCCTTATGTGCAACCTATTTATGAAAAAGACCATCGCTTTGAGCAGACTGAATTGGCTGTAGTGCTCTCTCTCTCTCCCTGTCAGCAGTAGCTCGCTCTACCTGGACTAGTAACGTATCAGCATGCGGTAAGGTCATGCTCTGCGCCTCGGCTTGGACACAGCGGTCTCGACCGAGAGAGAAAAGGCGTTAACGTGGAACGCTATCACACTTTCCTTTCTCCCCTCATTTGGACTAAGTCTGTGAATACTACTGTGTGCGTGCATCAATAAGTAAGTCTGATCTCCTGTAGGTATGGGACGATGTTCTACAGGATTTATGAATGTACGCTGGCAACAGTAGGCTAATTCACAAGGGTGCTATTTTATGTGTGAGCTAATATTGCGCATCTGTTCATTTATTGAATGCGTCATTCAGTGCAAATATAACCGAGAATGTAGTTTAAGCTCAGTAATGATGGTATATTAGGTTATTACTGTCGCTCTGTTAAAGGCAAACGTTCCACTGTACTGTCTTACGCAGATCACGGACATCTGATTGAGTATAGACCTTACGGCACCGTAGTTAAGTGAAAGTGGGTCAAGTTGTAATGTACTACCCCTACCAGCAGCATAGCCATGTAATACTGTCTATTTACAGAGGGCCTCTAAATGTATGTCTGATTGTTTCTATGTTAACTGTTAGCCCATAGTAGTAGAAAAAAATATTTATGTAAAGAGATATAGTAAAATAAAAAGTGCTTCCCTCATAAATCGACCGGAGTTTAAAATGCCAACACAAAAGGAAGCCCAAGGCAACGGCTATCCGGCCTAAAAGAGTGAAATCCGGCGAAACGTCAAGGATATAGACTAATCTAATGTAACTTGCTCTAAAAGTAGACCACCACCTCTCTCAAACTGCTGTCCACATGGCTCTGTGTACTCACTTGATCCACATGAGGGAGTTGTAGAACTCCTCGTCTACCGACTCCAGATCTTTGAGGGCCAGTGGCTTGTTTAGGATGCGCTTGTAAAATGGCAGTGAGAAACCAGTGTCGATGAACTTGCCGTGGAAAAGAGCCTGAGGGACAGAAACAAAAGCCGCTTAGTTGTTGTACTCTGTACAGTACAAAACCCTAAAACTACTCTTACAATTAGCTTTCTGGGCATACTAATTGATATAAACAAAACAACTAACCATGGCAATGAAGCGTCCTATGAACTTAAAATACTTGAGGTGGTCCGGGTTGATGTAAGAGGCAGGGTTGATCTGGAGACAGTAGTTATCTTTACCGGCATATTCAAACAGGCAGTACATGGGGTTTAGAACTTCATGGGACAACAGGAAGAACCACTCCCTGTAAAAGAGGAAACCACAGAAATGAGACAAGAGCCACATAGCTAACCAACCATCATCTTGCTACATACATACATACATACATACAAAAAAGTAGGGAGCATTTCATTTAGTGTAGATTTACATAAACAGTGTGAACTTATACAAGAAATACTGCAAATGGATCAGGTAATCTGCCAATATCCACAGACATCAGGAACACATACAACAAAAGTCCCCTAATGAGCCAAAAGTAGGAACACATTTCAGAAAAATTATGTTACAAAATCGAAGAAAAATCATCCTTTCAAAAAAATATCTAATGGAGACTTCTGCTGTAGAGGTTGTGGTTAAGACAAACATTGTAGAAGAAGAATTTAGTAGCAAAAAACTCTGGTTACAAAATATCAAAATAATTAATGAGGACCAAAGCAACTACAATAAACATAAAATTATTGAAACACCATAACACTACGTGCGCGTACACATTTACAACCATGTATGCTGAGCCACTTTTTAACTACCTGGCCACGCCTCCGTAGTCAAGGCCTTCTTCTCCTGGGAAGATTATCCATAGTCTCCTCCGCAGATCCTGAGCGTTGAAGCTCATTATCTAAAATGGAAACAATGTATTGATAAATTGGTGGTACTATCACTGTAATACACAACAGTAAAAACGGGGTTTATGTGGTCAGCCCGGTCGGATTGCCGCGAATCGTCTGGTCAGAGCAGCGGTCAGAGCGGCTCCAAGAACGGAGTTCCTCTCTTATTTAGCCAATCATCGCAACACGGAGTCCGTGTTGTTACAAAATCTTGGAGGTGCACGGCCGTCCAGGCTGATTGGGAATCATCATTTTCAAAAAAAAAAAAAAAAAAAATCAATCTGCTTCTTAATCACTCCCTGCACTTATCCTGTGTCATTGTGACAATGACAGATGTAGTCCTCTATTAGTTATGTTCAAGTACAGAAAAACTAACTGACTTTGAAAATAGTTTACAACTGCACCCCCATCCCTGTGGCATTAAAAATGTACCATTCTAAAATGCAGTGTTATTAACGGAGGTTAAAACATTGACATAATTAAATGTTTTTGGAGGTAATTACATAGATTATAAATTCCACTATGAAAGTATATCGACAAAGACAACACCACTTTAGCTAGAGGTAGATAGGCACATTCTCTAAATACCAGGCAAGGCAATGATCGGAGTGGTAAAGCAAATTTTCCCAGAGTTCAGTGAGCTCTGTGTGACTGCGTGGGCCACTTTACCTGCTGAAACGAGTCCTCAAACAGGGTTTTTCTGGTTACGGTGATCTTGATGTGTTGAGGCAATGACAGTTGCTGGAGAAAAGGGGAAATGTCAAACATTTAGAGGTCAAATGTGCTTTCAGCCGTGACATGAAAACACATATTGTTAGCGCACAGGCACCATAATTGGACTGGATTTGTGTGCCACAACTCTTACCTGGCACCAGAATCTGAAGTACTGTACTTTGGCTTTAAAGTCTCGAACGTAGGTGATCTGAGGTCCGTTTTCACTATGAAGGGAAAGAAGCACAGACTGTTAAGAGAGATACACACACACAGACACACACACACACACCTCAAGTATGTTATGCACAAATGATATTATCATGACTCGACTAAGGGTGTTACACCTGTGGGAATGTCAAACGAAAAGTATAAGAGACTAGTCATATCAGGATACTGCGTCACAAGTTCTAAACAGAGGGATTTCAGAGACAGTGACTCATTCTGCGTAAATAGAATTACCTGGGAGAAGAGCGCTAGCTGGTGCTGTATGTTCAATAAGGTTAGTGTCAAATAGAAACTAATACAAGCAAAATACTTTGGGTTGATAAAAAAATAACCTGAAAGAGAATTAGATCCCTATTTGCATCAAGTAAATATTTTTGTCTTAACACCAGCTTTCAGTTCGTTTTAAGAAGTTCATTCTTAACGTAATGGCTCAAGCACTCTGTGGTTTTCTCTGGTTGGAAACACACATCACTCATTCATCTCTGGCATGCAGAAGTGCTGGAAAGACTAAAGCCAGAATGTTATAGACGCTCTGCCCCGACAAGATGTTTTCAAGGTCTAATAGTTACATAGTAAGGAGCTAGCGGTACAAGTGTTTTACGATGTTTTTCTATCACCTAAAAAGAAAACTCCAGTAATAATCAATTAAATGTATTCAATCATCCCAGTTATTTAGTGACACGGTTATAATTTAACTTTTTGTTTATGTACCCACTTCCTCTAAACCTTCTTTGTTTCAAACATGTCAGTGATTTCCTAATTTCTCAGAATGTCTTTGGAAAGCAGGACACGTTTATAAAAGCTAGCTTGCTTGTGTCCGATTATTCCAAATCCAGTGGTTGGAAGCTGTGCTAGAATGTGGTTCATTTTTTTTCTAATAGATGCTGGTTATTGACAAATGGTCCGCAAAGCTTACTTGATGCTCCTTTAAGTTACAAAGTAATACTGCTGCGTGATTCTCAAGTCTCAACATTTTAAGGGAGGTAGAAAACTAAATGGTGTATGAGGACATACAGTGAGGATTTTCCAGTGCGAGGGTCGATGTAGGTGGTTGTTCTCCTGTTGTGGTCTACGAAGTAGGGTATGCCATCTACAGTGAACCTCATCTCCCAGCCCTCTGGAAGTGGCTTCTCATTCAGCACACTAAAAAAAATAGATAAGATTAACATTTAGTGTTTCAGGAGAACCTAAAATCATAAAGCAAACAAATGACTGCAATATGCAAGTGTAGTGCTAAATGCCAATACGCAGGTGATCTGAAAAGACAGCTGTGCAACATGCAAACTAACCCCTGCGTTCGTGGGTCCTCCCACTGCGTTGTCCGCGTAGAATGATGTACAAAATAAACTCTGCCATTAGTGTCTGTTCTCTTCTCTGAAAAGACAGTAACAAAACAAAAAACAGAACAATTAGTCCATTATTCAACTTAGAAAAAAAGTTTCAATTTAGGGTGCCCACTAAGTCATTTAACTTAATAATTTTTGAGACATTGGAGGTATTCAATAATTTCCCCCACGCCCTCTGTAGTAGCCTTAATTTATGTACTTAAGCCTCTATGCAAAATCATCCCATCATGTGTACTGAAACGCAATAGTTCCTGTTGCACATTTGTTATATTTTACCATTTGAAGTGAGACGCAACACCTACTAAACTACTTTATTTGTAACACATGGTACATTCTCCTGCGTTGCGTGTTATTATGAATATTCAAATAAACAGTCCGTCATAACCAAAGATAAGGACTCATACATACACCTAGAGTTTAACAGAATGATATTCAACGATTCAAATGAGTCCCGTGGCAAACATCTGGAGGTATCATTGTGTATTAACAGGGCTGTAAGAGAAGGAGCCAGCTCAGAAGCAAATGGCTAGAAGGTTGGAGAGCAAATCCCCGAGGTAGATCAAGGTCCAGTCTCAGCCAAAAGGCCCCAGATGAGGACAATTAAATTGTGTAATGGTCAGATTAGTCCACAGATCAAGCAATAAATGCAGAAACAGTTGAGTGTTTTGTTTATTGGCTTGTTTTTGGTGAACAGGAAGTAATGCAACACATAGCTTTCCTGTTGAGTACACAGACATGCAATTTCACAACTACAGTATTAAAGTATTGTATTTAATCATCTTGTATATGGCATTTACGTGAAAATGTGTAGGATCCCAGGTTTGTTTTCACAATTACAGAAGTTTAATGAAGTGGGCCACCGTGTCTAAAAGGAATTTAGCTGCAATTCTGAGTTACACAGGTGCTGGAACTCATTGTTGAAAGCTACTTATCTTAAACAAACAACAAACTCCTTGATTAAGTTCTTAAAGGAAAAGTAATATGGTGTAATTTGACACATTAGTACATTGGAATAAAATCTCAGTGAAGTCTCAGCAATGAAATAAATGGTGAATGTTTACTGTAGGTTACATGATGCCTGTGTATTTAAAACAGTCTTACCCCATCCATGTGGCAGAGGCCCAAGAGGATCAAAATCCTTATTCTGAGTGGCTGAGCCCTGGTCTTGTAGCTGCACAGCAGAGAATCAGAATCAGTCATATGAATACAAAAAGTATTTAAAAAGGACAACTATAATGTTTTGTGAGTTAATGCACAAACAAATAAAATTGAGTTACTTTGGTTATAAGAACATATGAGGGAGAAGTCCGATTTAATAACAAATATCAGCTTGAACCAAAGTAACACCTTTAAAGCGTAACTTTCGCCAAAATGCAACCTAGGGTCTTTTTGTGAATGTACCCGAGTCAAACTTTCGTTTAAAAGCATAATTAGGACGGAAGCGCCACTTTTAAGATTTACCGTATCTTCGTTTTTCGGTCAAATGGCCTTTTGAATGGGAGTGCTAGGGGCACTTAGTGCACATAGTTGCTCAAAACCTCTTTTTAGTAAACTCTGTGTACACAAACAATGTTCTCAACACTTTCGTTCATGTGTAGAGCCCCTGGCGATACTTTGAGCAAAGTTTCATGTTGTGTCGAGCCTTCTTAGTGTTTTAAAAATAGCTATTTTGAGGCTAGCATAAAAGTGCCCCTAGCACTCCCATTCAAAAGGCCATTTGACCGAAAAACGATAATACAGTAAATCTTGTGTGTGACGCTTCTGTCCTAAATATGCTTTTAAACGAAAGTTTGACTCGGGTACATTCACAAAAAGATCCTAGGTTGCATTTTGGCGAGAGTTACGCTTTAAGCTAGTTGTTTGACAATCAGTAGTGTTTGTCATTAACAGTAATGTCACACACAAACAAACACGTTACTGCAGACTATGTAAATACAAACATATATGGGTAGGCTGGCATGGGGGTGTGGTGGAACGGTGTGGGGTGGCATATTGAGGGGTGGGGGGGGGTACAGATGGATGTGTCTAGGGCAGTGCAATTAATCGATTTTTAATCATGATTACGATTTCTGCTCCCAACGATCCCAAAAAACGGAGTAATCAAGAAAAACGATTATTTTGGACATTAGGTTTTGCAAGTCAACTCTTATTTTGTCCTGTGTTCTGAGTGGAGAAAGAAAAGCTCAAACGGGAAAAGTATTAGAGGGAACTTTCAAAGTTCAAGGTGTTTTCACTGTTAATTTGTTTTTTCAAATTCAATAACTACAACGTCTTTCCAATAGTCAACGAGTAACCCTGTAAAATAATGATTGATTTCAATATTGACCAAAATAATCGTGATTATGATTCTTTCCATAATCGAGCAGCCCTAGATGTGTCTTGTATGTTTATGTGATTTATGTATTTTAATGTGGCAATGTTTAATGTTTGTTTTTATGACTGTTTAAAAGCCCTTCTGGGGACGGGCATTGCAAAATAGCTATAGCTATAAATGCTGTGACGCTGTACATTGGAGATGTGTAGCACAAATGTCTACGTCGTAGCATCTGTCCCTATTCAAATAAACATGAAATGAAAACAATAAATACTTTACCTAAACTATAACCTTGTTCTGCCTAAATAATTAACAGTTACTGGGTTACAGTGTGCATTGATACCAGTAAATGTATTAAAGTATCAGCCCGAGGTGAAGATTTCTAGCCTGCAAAGCTAGAAATTCTCAGCTAAAACCTTTTCAAACACTTTATCTCATGAACTGATGGAGCGGACGCACTACTGTGTAATTACAGGACATCCGGAAGGCTGTGTCGCCGTATTCCAGTTTATTAACGCCCACATAAACACACAGTATCTCATAACAAAGAGGAAGTCTCACCCCGAATATGAACCTCTGGTTGAACTGCTGCATGGCGCCCTGTAGCTGGCTGCGCTGGTGCTGCCACTGCTCGTAGTTACGCACCGTCTCCATTGTGGGACGCTGCCACGTGGTGGTTCGCGTCATGTGATCGACAAAGTAGACCCGCCCCATCTGGTCAACACGACGTTCCCAGCTAAAAACAAATGACACAAGGAGAGGAAACGGCGGGAGAAAGGAAAGAGTGAGTTAAGGGTAGACTGGCTACAAACATAAGAATCTCAAAACCATTATGAAATATTTAAACCAATTATTCTAGCTCAGTGATTTTAAATGTAAATTGTTACTGGAGTTTAAGAATCTAAACTTTCTATACAACTAGTACAATACATACAACTAATATATTTGATAAGCAGTCATGTCAAGAAAGACTGAAAAAAAAGAGCAAACATGTTAAAATATGGTGCTATGGTAAACACAATCCATTGGATCCACATTACCCAACTGGTTCAAATGGGGGAGAATAAAACAAAGTAAATTATCAACGTGGTAGATGAACAGGGCACAGGATCAAGCCGTATGCTGCTCTCCGCAAATTACACAAGACAGTCCAGCCAAAGAGAGAAAAATACAGAGGCCCTAGTGATGGGACTTTTGCAGCATTTTAATATCTGCAGGATGTGTACCTCAATTCTCTGTAGAATTTGAAGGGAGACTGTCCTAACAGGATAAACTGCCTGTATTTTTAAGGTAGTTAAAAAGGTACCCTGTGGCGTTAATGTTTCTTGGCATGTTACTGCCACCAACTGCAGCATGAACCCATCACCCTCATGACGTGTACATCCTTGTGCTTGGGCAAGTAGAGCACAAGATGCAAACAAGACTCCACAGGTAGTTACTGATCAAATGCAATGCGGTCTTTCTGCCAGCATCTTTGCCAATTAATTCGGATGATGAGGTGTGGCGAGCAAAACTGCTAGTTAGAGGATTTGTGTGAGAAAATAGCCAAGTTGGTGGATACAGGAACGGTGGACAGCAGTTACTGTAATTCATAAATACATGTAATTGGATGGAGAGATCCTCTTATTTGATCTAAAAATAGATTCTATCCTATAAATAGAATCCAAATACCTTCAAACCTTCAACAGCGGGTCCTCAGAGTTCCTACAGGGTTGGGCCACAAAATTATTGTATGATAATCTTGATAATGGTTTTCCCTCCCAATTTAAAAAAACAAAACAAAATGTCTGAAAATCTCCATTGGTATGAATCCTACATATTATTAGCTAAAGATAGAAATGGCCTATTCGTGGAAAAAAACTAACATTCAATTGACACAACATTGAGGATAGGCTAGAGGTAAGGTAGCCACCCACAGATACAGTTAAGCTTAAGGATTCACTGTGCCTTCCACATACACGTACGTATGTTTAACATTAAAACATGATTTATAAATAATATACATCATAAATATACAATATATGTAGTAGGGGGTCGCCTCTCTCTCTTAAAGCTAAAGGGGTACTAGGCCTAAAAAAGGGTTGAAGACCCCCGCTTTAAAAGGTGCTGTAGGTAGGATTGCGAAAAGCCCAAAACGGTCTCCTAAGCCCCTCCTCCCACAAGGGAGAATGAATGCGTGTGCATGAGCAGCGATTGACACGCAGTTAGAGACACCCCCCCTGGCCCTGATTGGTGCATGTGAACAGGGAGCTGTGGATTTTTGCAAATCACACTACAGGCTGTCGGTGGTGCCAGAGGAGCCAGATTTTTTTTTTTTTTTTTTAAATGACCCGTTTCATGTAGTTCTACTCGAACATAGGGTCAGTTTCAGCAAATATGACAGAAAGTTAGTTTTATAAGTCTTACCTACTGCACCTTTAAACTAAAGTACTACTGTATCGGTGTCTTATGAAAAAAGATCAAAAGGGAAGCACTTTTTACCCCGGGGGCAGTGGTTCAGGGCGTTCCCACGTTGTTCTCTTTTCCACGTGATCGACAAAATACAACCTGCCGTTCTGATCCACCCTCTGCTCCCACCTAGATAAAACAATGGCAATAAAAATTGAGGGCATTAGGTAATGGTGCTCGGCCCCAGCCATTTAGATGATGGATGGATTTAAAACAGCTATCACAGCATGAGTCATGCCACTACAAGAGCTATTGAATAGCCAGGGAAGGTCATGATGTTGTCACAATGACGTCCCTAAAACAGCTCAAAAGGGATATTTAAGGAATAATAGCCTTAATGAAACCAAAGAGACAACAAGAAAAGACAGTGATAGGAATGGAGTGAATTAGTCACAACCGCAGTAATGTTCAATGTTCAGACACATCGGTGTTGTTTTCTACAGACAAAAAGGTAACATGTCGCCTTTATCTATTAATAATAATGCTCCTAATATGCACACTTCCATTTATCCATACATGGCTTCTATTTTTCTATTTTTGCTCAAAGACGACTCATTTCTTTGCAACACACTAATCCTCCTGAGAGATTAATACATTTTTTCTCTTTTTGAACTTCCTGTTGATGAAGTTTGTGTTTTTGGAGCTTGCACTCTTGTCTTTCTCCTGTGTTTCTTTGTCTCTACAAGGCAGCAAAACATATAATCAATTGTTTGGCTTGGGCACCGTAATACTACTATTGCCCAGTGGGACATTGGGAGATCAAATAATACTGGTCACTCATTCATGTTAATGACAATATTCTTGCATACGTGACATTTGTGTCAAACATTTTGAGTATTCTTTATCTAAAACAATCCCCTCAGTTCTTCTGCAAATATCGCAAAAATAGAGCTAACCCAGGGGGCAATGGCACAGCGTTGACAGCGGGGACTCTTGGGATGACAGCAGGGGTGATGCTGCTGGCCGGCTGTCTGGTTGCAGCAGCTCCAGAGCTGGAGGCCGGTGTGGAGTTTGTGTCTGAGCCTGTCGATGGACTTGATTCTGGGGCTGGTGAGGGTCCTGAGGCAGGTGTACGCACTGGTGTATCAGAACCAGACTGACCATCGCTGCCATCAGCTGGCGCAGAGCCATTACTGGAAGGTGCTGAGAAAATACGACATCACTGAGAGTTAAATCGTAGTTCTTCAGACTAGGACAGCAATTACAGAAAAACAAACAGTAGGACATGCCAAAACATTATAGTTTATCATTGTTTTTCCCTTCACAGACTTAACCACTAAAACGTGCGGTATACTCGTCGTTCCTGACCGGTCGCGCGACAGTGTGACGTCATGAGAGCACCGTAACTATTTATACTTGCGTGTGGTGGTCGCGACACTAGTTACAGTCTTCTCTTGAACAGAGGTGTCGCAACTGAGGAAAGGCTACCGACTTTGCCATTTCTACGGACTAGAAGAAAAAGGTAAACAACGGCGAAGAGAAGCACTTTGAATACTTCAGAATGTTTGCACAACGATTCAGTGACCTACTTCGTCGGATCAAGCCTTTCATTCATCATAACTGTACGTACACACCGCCGCCGACTTGACCTTCTAAAGTTACAGGAAGTCATTAATTTTCAATGGAAGCTGGTTTCTGTCAGCTGCAAGGAGCGGCAAATCTGTCGGCGTCGCGTTTTGGGTGTTTTGAGCGACCAGAGCGTCAATCACAAAGTTGAAAGTAGGTCAACTTTATGGTAATGAGCTATGACGCTGTTCAGCGGCAAACGCCAGCAACCAATCGGAATATAGACGTCCTTTGCGCTGGCCGATTCCGGAGAAACATACAATGTAAACTTTTGTTCCTACCAAAACATTAGTTCTGAGAATATGGAGGAAAAGCTCATCATCGCTGATGCTGGGTTCCCTATCATTTATGATATGACTTTGTTTGCGTATAGTGACCAGTTAACGTTACCTGCTGGTCACATCGTCTCTAAACAGTCACAGTAAAGTCCTGCATGGATCAACAGCTGGTGGCTGCTCGCTCTGCCTGCATTCTGCTGCGGTTCAGCGGCTAACCAGCGAGTTAACTGCTAACAGACACCGCTGCGACCAACAAAAATACAAATGCTGTCATTATATATGTAATTTATAAAAGGTTTCTAGTGTCGATGTATTGGCCGTGCAATGGCTGCTTGTGCTTTTTCCTTCAATCGTGTGTTGAACATGATCGAACATGCTGCCACATCAGAGCGGCCAAAGTGTCAAAAAGCTTCCCCGTACTTTTTGACAAGCGTCCTTGACAGGGCGGGCAGAGCTTCTTTTGCAGCTCAAGTCGGTGGCGGTGTGTACGTACAGTAAAAGAGCTCATCTTAACCCAGTAAGTTTACAAGAGAGACTTGCAGTCACTCTGAAAGTCCTGGCATCCGGTTGCCCTCAAACTCGTCCATGCTGAAAAAAAAAATACCTCTGGCCTCTGGTCGCGCACTTAAAATCCTGGCACGCCAGTGAGATCTACGTCATTTTGACGTCACATTGGCGCACAAATGTAAAGAGGCCCTGACACATTTTGGCCTAATTATTTGTCCTTAAGCTTAGCTCTGTGGGAATGAGGCTCATATAAAACTGGTCGTACAAAAAAAAAAATTTCATTCAGAGTGGGTGTGTGAGTTGACTGTTGGCCCAACCCCAATTAAGCCTTAGGGTAAATGTTTGACATCGATTAGATTGCGAGAGAGTACACAGTCAGGGGGGTGGGGGGGGGGGAAAGCACTTGAAGGTGAAAAGTAGGCTTGTTCGAGATAAACCAGGCCTGCACATAATCAATCACCAGCGATCGCCTGCAGAGCATTTTAACAGCTACTCATAATAAAAACAACTGGAGACTGTGTGCAAGCTGATATATGGGTTTGATAACATTTTAATAAACCGGACCTTACAGGACGCAAGTGTTTCTGTGACTTCCTGTTCAGACTGAAGGCTGATGGAAACGGCTGTAAACTGTCCGACTTGACCGTGCCTTTTTGTCACCGCCCCCAGCTGCCGCCGCCTGCTCTCGTCCACTTTACAAGTGAGGCGCAGTTCACCTCGAACGAGCCTAGTCTCTAGAACGGATCTAAAAAGGAACCTTCCTGCAGTAAATGTCTGACCTGGTGAAGAGGTGGGTCTGCGTGGGGTTGGAGGAGGAGGCCTGGAGGGCCTGGGTGGTCGGAGAGGCCTCGAGCCCCCTGATGACACCGAAGGAGACCCTGTGCTGTTGGCTGCCTTCCGGCCACTGGGAGAAGACCTGTGCTCTACAGCGTCCACAGCTGGGGAGCTGTCCCGACTCCGCCTGTGAGGAGGAAGGGTCGACAGAGATAAAGCACAACAAAAGTCAGAAACTAGTAATGTGACATTAGTGAAACTCAATAAAGAAAAAAAATATATATATATATATTTAAAAATCTAGTGTACCTTATGACATGATCCCCATTGGGTTGCGATGACTCCCCATTTGATGTACCTAAAGTAAAAACACACAACATAAATGAAGCAGAAATAGGAGCTCCTGTTTACACACATAACAAAACCAGTCAAACAAACAAAAACATATTTTTTATGTGATGGCACTAAACCCCGTTCATACGAATACAAAAGGTTTTGCTTGATTATTCCCCATCCTTGAACTTCAAGCAACTAAGACATGATACTGACCGAATGAAAGACATTTATAAAATGTGCTTGTTTCATGTTTTACAGGGAATAACTGTATTTCTTACAGTTGAAATGACAAGTAAACCACAACTTGAAAATACTCAAAGATGGTTATGATGTAAACTCAGTTCAGCTTGTGGCTCTTCCGAGACTCACTGTGATGGTCGGCCTCGGCCGCCGCGAACATCTCGGCGTCGACCGTCATTCCGTCCAGGCAGACGGACAGGTCTCCAACCACATCTGACAGGTCTCTGTCTGCACACAGCTGTAAGGTCTGCACCACCTCCGAGACTACATTGAGATGACAAAAATATAAGATGGTCCGAGTAAGACCATGACAACTGAAATACATCGTCTGCCAATAATGACGCAGGCATAGCTTGAGCCAATCGGTGACAAGATGCATTACCCTCTTTAAAACTTCAAAGTCAAACCAGCAAAATACAGTGGCAGTTCAAAAACAGTTGTTTCCTTTAGGAAACCAAATGGGGCCTCCGCCTAGGCCATACCCTATTTCGCAATGTCAACAAACATGAAAAATACTGTTTGTATCTGCCCCATGATTCCGATCTGCTCCAAATGTCAAGGGTTCTTCCTTGGCCAATGCTCCACCCTTCCACCAAGTATCTTTAATTTGGGCTAGTTTTTACATACTTCTGCTGACAAACAGACAAACCAAACCGAAAACATAACCTCCTTAGCAGAGGTAAGGATAACTTAAAGTGGCTATATGTAACTTTCAGTATGTGTTGATTCTAGCAGCCGCTTTGGACAAAAGCGGTAGTGTTTTTACCACACCTGCTGTCGTAAAGGTCTTTTCTTTATGGTGCTTTATTGCCCACTGTAGATTACTGAGTTAGCGTTACCGGGAGGTCATATAGAATGTTTTGCTCAGACAGAAAATCATTCATTTACAATAAGAGAGTACGTTACAGATGCATTGTTGCATTTCAAGTGTTGCAAACCGTAACTTAAGAGCTAAACCAGGTATCACACAAACACGGACTAAAAGGAATAAAACGCCTGCGCTAAATGGAAGGGGGGGGCGTAATTTAATGTTGGCTACTGACGTACAACCACATCGCGCAATCTAACGTTTGTTTTTTATGAATGAAATACATACCCAAGGGCCAATTCGGGGACGTTTTTGAATGACTTACAATCCCGTAATTGTTTCCATCTGTTCAAAGCCCGACCAAGTGTGACTCGGATTTCGCCCGTTGTCTTTCACTTTCCCTTTTAGCTTTTTAGTTGTTCTTCGTTTAATTTCCTTCTTTTCTGTGATGGCCCTGCCACAGTATCAGCCATAACTACAGCAGATAACTTCTAAAATAAAATTTAAATACAATTACTACTTTTACATACTCACTAACACAGGCTTTTCCGGTGTTCAGCCGAAATCTGTGACCCGTTAGAATGTGTACTCTGTTGCGCCGTCTACCTGCCGTAAATCATTTTGTGACTTTATGGGGGAAAATAAAAAAAATAAAAAAAATCGGACCAGGGCAGAGGCATTAATAAAAACTATTTCAAAATAGCGTTCCTTTTAATGTTAGTCTAGTTTGCTATTACAGGTCATTTATGATCATCAGATGGAACATTACACAGTTTCAGAAACGTGTAAAAGTTACATATAGTCACCTATCAGTTGCCTATGATGTGTCACATTCAACTTAAGGATCACTTAAATAAAAATAAAAAGTTAATTGTATATTTTCCGTGTTACCAATGTACAACAATACCAATAGTATTTTACTTGGCTCAGTGTTGGGACGGTTTAAATTATGAAAATAAAGGAACACCACAACATTGTAAGATCTGCCGTTTCTGTTCAGGCTGAATGTTGTTCTTGCTGGGATAATCATGGGCTCATTTGTAACAGAAACATTTCAGATCTAAAAGTAATTATAATAGAATACAATAATGATCAGGCAGAGGACTGAATGGAGTCTTTGGAACAAACCAAAGATAAAACAGCCCAAAAATCTCAAAAGGGCAAAAAGGGGATGACAAAAAACAGCAGCCTCTTTCAGGAATGATAAGTGGGGTGCCTTATTGATTCATTTTCTTATTACTCTGAAAACATCAGATAAACCACATCTGTAAATGATTTGAAATACTTTTTTTAGGTTTGCAGGTTTGAAATACTACATTTTAGGTTTGCCCGATTTTTAAAAGAGGCCTCGACAGCCCCAAACTGTTTTATTATAATAAATCTTTTTCATCTGGCAGTTGCGACGGCAGTTTGAAATAAATGAAAAAAAGAAGTGGGTAGCTGGTCCTTTCCTTTAAAGAGGAAAACCACGGAAACCCCCTTACAGTGTCACATGGCACTCCAGCTCTGAGTACTAATCTACCTACACCATTTCATCATGACACATGATGTCTTTGTACACAATGCAGGCCTCTGTGATCAAACAGAGGTTGGCCTTGTACCATTTATCTTAGTTTAGTTTGAAGTGGAGAAGAGTCAGCATGGGTTTGGTTAGTCTTAACAACTGTACACGTCCTCCGGACAAAGATTGTTAGTTGAAACTGGCCCACACTCATCCAGGAGGATTTAAAATAAACATGCATTTCTAAAACAATGCTTGTATAATGACGACCCAGGTTGAAAATGTATCTCAATAGCATAAACAAGAGAGGAATGTTTGTGGTGCTGTTTATTCATGAAATATGTACACATATTTGTACACTGGAAATGAATCGGCTACCCACATTGCAGACTGCAGGTAACCAAATATTTCTGAAATAGTTTTTGAATGAATTTCATCTGGGACCACTCTGTGCCTTATTACACATCTCTAAAACATACAGTAACACAGAGTGTGCATGTTAATGAAATGTTAATGAGTGTTTTCCAGCACAGATGCACACACATACAGGACATCCTGAGGAAGTTTGCTCATATTGTTGTGAAAGAAAACAGTGAAGACAATGGTACGGAGTGGGCCAGAAAGGAAAAAAAAAGAACATGTGTGTGTCATGCACTCACTTGTCATGTTGTTAGACTTGAGCGTGTCACTGACGTCCAGCGTGGCCATGCCTAGCAACACGTCTGACTTCAGGGTCTGGTGGCTCCAGACGCGAAACACCAGTTTGCTGAATGGAGTCACAATCCTGTTGATACAAACAATTCAGTCGATACGTGCAACGCATTGATACTTTTGAAAAGACAGATGTCCACTAAGGATCTGATAACAGAAAGCCCTCCAGGGTCTTACTATCAGAATCACAGTTTCAAGCTCAGTGGGCTTTCAGTGAGCACAATTTCCTCTTTTTCAGCAGGAAACTTTTTAATCTGGTATTCTCTTAACAATTTACAAAACGTAAACAAAAAAGGTATTAGCTTGATATCACGACTCCCACTACCATCCAAATGTATAAGCATTTTCTTTAAATGATATTGTGAAACAAAGCGGTACTACGGATAGCAACAAGGATAAACAATGAACTTCGGCAGGTTTTGTCTAACGTATCAATCATTTTAGTGGGTGACACACCACAGGTTCTTTTTGCAGGCAAAAAAGTGAAAGCAGCTGGTAGTTTGTAATCCATCAGCCACCGTGGCTGTGTGAGCAGCAAAAGTCTTTGTCCTGTCGTGAAAGAAACCCGCAGACAATAAAGTTCAGAAGCTATTCAGGGACAACAAGTGTCTTTAACCATCACTACGGCCGTTGTTTAGCTAACACCCAGGAAAAAAAACATTTGTGGACATATGGGCTCAGGTTCGATTATATCCCATAGTACATGCTCGTTACATAATAACTAGGCCCCCATGGGTTCAAGAGAAACTGTAGGAGAGCTCTATATTAAAAAAGGTCACTGTGCACAGCAGACGATCCTGTATAAGCTAAAGTGAAGAGGACATCTGATGTGTTAATATGTTGGACTGCAGGAAGTCACGTTGTGCCAGTGCACTGAATGTACAGTATACTTAGTATATTTAGAAACAGGATTCATGTAAATGAACCGGACACACTCTCACCACTGTGTGTCATTTTCCTTTTAAGTGCCAATCACTTGGAGATCACACACACACAATCTGGCTCAAGATCGTTACACCAGCAATTTTATACAATTATAAGGAAGTCTATTTTGCATGCTTTGGAAAAACTTCAATGTCTGCACAGTTTTCTTAGGAAATGATGATGTGCAATGCCATTTCAAGATAGGCTTCTTCCTTAAAGCCAAACCCCAACTAACTACACTGGTTTCATTAATCCCTTAATTCAAACTCTGTGGAATATTAGCAATCTCATGAACAGACACCATGGTTTATTACGCCAAAACCATCAACAGACTTGTTCAAGTGTTAGTACATTTCGGCTGAACTGTACCTCACCCAGCTGCACAGATATTGATTGGCACAGTATGTGTTTCCTTTACAAGCTTCATAGTAAAATAATAAGGGTAAGATGTCTATCAAAGATAAATAAATTGCCTCCAAGATATTTTCTGTGAACAATCAAACATTCACTCTGTGTCCTACAGTCATGTGAAAAAATTAGGACACCCATGCTAAAGTTGACTAAAAAGAGGAATCAAAAAATCATCTTTTGGAAATTGATCTTCATGCCTAATTGTAAAACCAGGATACTATGCATCCTGATAGTTCCTTGACGCTTTGGAATTACCAATAGCTCACATCATCACATCCCCTTCACCATACCTAGGAGACTGGCATGGGGTACTTTCCATAAAATCATCTCTCAATGCAAATCAAACCAGCTATTAGGCTAACTGAAATAAAACCGTGCCAATCTCTAGGTATGGTGAAGGGTATGTGATGATGTGGAGCTATTTTAATTCCAAAGGCCAAGGGCACTTTATCAGGATGCGTAGTATCCTGGATCCATGAAATAACTGGCCTTTAAAAATAAACATCTGCCTGCATCTATGGGAATTAAACATAGGGGTGTACTGACTTATGCCCCCTGTATTTTAAGGAAGAACATTTATTTATTTACGATACATTATTCATTCACAAAGAAAATTGGTGTCCTTAAAGGTTGGATTTTTCCTCATTTTTTTAATTAAGGCATTAAGATCAATTTCCAAAAGATGATTTTTTTTATTCCTCTTTTTAGTCAACTTTAGCATGGGTGTCCTAATTTTTTCACATGACTATGTCTATATGTTAAATTCCAGCACAACAGACCGAACATTTGCATTTTAAATACTATTTGAACACAGGTCTGGCTGGAGTAAAAACTCTCTTATGAGTAGCAACAGAACAATAAAGTTCTGATCATCAGAAATATGTGATCACATGTCATATGGGGCTGGTAATCCCGGCAAGACTTTGACTCACACAGTGAGCGGCTGCTTCCATTTGGGGCTGTGGGTGTTGTTGCATTTCTCTGTTTTCTTGGACTGGCCGTCGACTGTCACTTCCACATAAGGACTGGGACCAAACCAGTTTTTCTTGTTCTCTTTTAGTTTTGCTGATAGCACTGAAACAGGGAGACAGGGAGAAGGAACCGTGCAGTGGACAGTCAGACAGCAGTGTTGGTGCAGAAAGAAACAGAAAAGGGAAAACAATAATTCAGGAACAGCGCACACTTTTAAATAAAAAGCAGAACAGGGGATCATGACGGCAATGAAATCTGGATTTTACCAGTGCAACATTTTTTTCTTTAGCTGGTGAGGCAGTGTCAGTGACTATATCAAGATGTCACTTGGGCAATGCAGTGATGGACAAACATCGCCACACAATTAAAACGCACAAGGCAGAAAGGCAAAGTTTAGGTTCTCACAATAGGTCGTAGTCACAGCAGACATTTTGACTTGTCATAGTAGGAAAAGCACAGGTGTTACTGACAACGTTAACGATGGCTCCGTCATATTTAGGTGTCCCAGTAAGCCATGACAGTGTGAAAGTGAGCCAGCATGCACAATAGCAGGACCCTGGAATTGAAGCAGCTAAATAGAATTCAGCCATCACCAATTGTTTTATTAACCCTTGTGTTGTCTTCCTGTCGACCATGAAGTTGATGTCCTTCCGGGTCAATATTGAATTTGGAAAACTTTTTTTGGCGCTTTCTTTCCCTGCTGTTTTTGTCGCTTTCTTTGATGCTTTTGTAAACGTTTTTGTGACTTTTTTCAGCGCTTTTTAAAAATTGTATCCATGGTCAATAAACCTAATGTACATGACATTATACCTATTGTTTTAATAAATAAAAAAGCAGAAACTATGAATTATTTTGAGTAATTGTTAAGATCAGAGGATGTCGAGTGAATCACAGACTGTTTGTATCAAAACTTGTCGAAGTCAGGATGCTGTTTTGAAACCATTTAAACATTTTTTTTTCAAATGCTATGAAATTGTAGCCTGACAAGCCAGACCCACATCAAGATGTTGGGTCTGGGAACTCACCATTGGCAGGGCTCAATCCGAGGGGCGGGATAAACGGTTGTCTTTCAAATTCCCTCTGCACTCATAGCCAACCAGAGCAACGCTAGTTGATAGATTAAACTTTTGCCGTATCCGGTCGGCAAAACTCTGAACACAAACACATCGTCCTTTTTTAAGAATGACTTCAGTGCTTAACTCCAAGTCTTCCAGAGTCGCGGCCAAAGCCGATTCCAAAGACCGCTGTTCGCCAGCAGCAGCAGCCATCTTCTTTGTTTTCAGGTAGCAGGGAATTCACGCGGAACCGTCGCAACTCTGCCGTCCTTATATTAAGCCCGCCCACCGACTCTATACACGACGTGATTGGCCTGACCAGAATTTGAAGAGTTGCTAGACCGACCCAACGGTGCGTCTCGATTTCTAGGCTAATGAAATTGAATAAAAACACCCAGAATGCAAAATTAAATGAAAATAATTACTGATTTTTACCTGCAAAGAACGTACATCCATGTTGTTTTGGGGGCAATTTGGTTATTGCTGATATATAAAGAAAACTTTGAAAAATGGGTCAAATTTGACCCGAGGACAACACAAGGGTTTACACCTGTGCTATTCCTTGAAGAAGAAGAAAAATAAATAAATACATACGAGAAATAAAATTTGAAAACATGTTTTTAACCTGGACCTCTGTTCCTTTTGACAAAGACTTACCAATGATTTGTAGCTGTGCCTTCATAGGTAAACCGTTGGAAGTGCTTGACTTGGTGACTCCACTTGCCATGACATAGGGCTGGGGTGAAGGCCTGCAGCATAGACAGCACATCATTAGGGTGGTGACAAATCACTTCCACACTGCTGCAAATTTGCAGCGTACAGATGAGATCATTTAGATCAAGTATATTAAGACGAAAATGTGAAACACTAGGGCTGCACAATATCTCGTTTTTTTTAAATCGTCATTGCAATATAAACTGGGGCAATAAACACATTGCGAAATGCTGCGACTTATCGCGAAAGACACTCAGAGATGTTTTGTGTCAATTGAAAAAAAAAAATATATATAAAAATAAAAATCTGTAGAAAACTACACTTTAACATGTAACTGTTTTTTTTTTTTTTAGTGGTGCCTTTTATATTCTATTCAATTTTATATTTGTTCAATAAAAGAATGTTGGGAATAAAGCAAATATATTACATATTGGACCTTTAAGTATTAGTATCAAGTATGGTTTAACATTCAGACACATAATGACTGCATAACAATCAGTCAGTCACCATTAGAGACCGGTAATGTAGACTTTCAGACAAGAGGCATACAGCAAATTACTGTTGCCAATATGAATAACACACAATTATGGTCTTCTTGAGACCTCTAAATTACCTTGTGTGCACATCCCATACTGTTAGGTGCACTTGTTTTTGCATGTATTCATGTCATTTGTCGGTTTTCTGCTTGAACCATGATCCAATATTGAGCCATAAAGTCAAACGTAGCTCACCGAGCCTTCCTAGTACACCATGTAGCCCTCAGCTACTTGAAAAACTACAGATGCACTAACTGCAAGTCCCTTTTTGGACAAAAGGGTCTGCAGATGAAATGTAATGTAATAACACTCATCTGGAGCATCAAACTTAATAAATGGGGAGGCAACATTTAGAAATTGTCTTCCTGGAATCCATCCTCAACACGCAAAACAGTATTATCAACTGTTGTTGACATTTGCATTCAATACAGCAATAAAACTGTGAACTCAAAAATATATAAGTAATGTGTAGTCAAACAAGCCTGCCACTCTCTTGGAGTCAAATTGTTGCACCATCATGGAAAGTAATAAAAGGAGACAAAGGTCAAGCCTGCAGTCCGTGAAATACTGCCTGCATTAACCAGACTTAACCAGACCAGAATACTGCCTGTGCCTATGCTCCTGCTCTGTCTATGCTTTTGAGGGCCAAATTCACTGGACTGCAACCTGAGCCACAAAAGCGTACAACTGAATGCATAAAGATTACCTAGATGCCGTTCTGAACAAAGATTTACTTTATACTGCAACTTGAAGTTCTACACATCCGTCCACGGTTATCTAGGTATACCAGGTTACCACATCGGGCTACTATTTCCCCTACATTTCCCAGCCTTTTAGCAACACACTTTCAAAAGGACCACAAATTAGCTGCTATGGTGTTCTAACCAAATCCTTGCTAAACAGTAAGAGCCTTAAGGAACGGACACCAACACCTAATGTTTATGCTTTCAGTTTTAGATCACTTTTGTTTTTGTTTTTCACAAAATCCACTGTAGCTGTAATGGAACTATTATTACAAGACACACAGACAACAAGGTTACTTGGTTTTGGGGATAATAGTGCCTTTAAAAATAGTGAAGACCAGTCATAGAATGTTTGCTCGACAGCAAACAGATATGAACTCCTGCTAAGCTGCACCACTGACAAATGTGTCAAAGAGAAAGAGAAAAAAAGGGAAACAATGGCACAGGAATTAGGTCCTGTAATCTTTCCTAGATCCTGGTCTGTGCGTCACTGAATAATGCATGTTCCTCAGTCTGTCTCGTCCAGTATGCACATGGCAGAGCAGAAGAAAGTCAGGAGCTCCTGGGTAAACTTTCACTTTGCCTACTGCTTTAGGCTCTGTCAATAATTCATTGCAATTGCTGACTTTGCAGCCTTGTGAGCAGGCAGACTGCGTTTGGTAGATGAGGGTAATAATTCGCTGAATATTAAACTCTACAATGGCTTGCCTTGACTTGGATTTTTTTAAACCAGCTAAATAGCATCATCCACAGGCCAGTTAATTATGTTTGGGGAGTCTGTGACGCATTATAAATTGAATTTGAGCTCAAATTGCACCATTTCCTTGTTTATAAAGCTCCAAGTAGGGGGTCTTATAGGGTTTTGTGCACTTGAACAGCACACTTTGAACAATATCACCTGAACTCCTCTAAAAGATCAGAAACAGCCCTAAAACTTGTCCAGGCTACAATTCTCAAGACACTTAGCTCCTCGGACTGGTTAACTCAAACTGTTACACCATGACTACGCACACAAAACAGGTGGTGCATATTTCCAAAACATGCCTTCATGATGACCCACTTTATCATACGATAAAGAGACAAACAGGTTCTTCTGTTATAATGCTTCAAGGAAACAGCACTCAGGAGTTTCGGGTCTATTTGATATTCTTCACCGTCCATACTTAGACCAGTAACAGATTGTCATCTTTGATTTTTCAATCGAGGTAATTCATGGGTTGTTTGTTATGTTCTGAAGTACACCACGATAGCATATAAAAACCTGATCACAAACAAGGTCTCAGATGGAAATCGAACATGACTTATGTCATTCAGGTCAGGAGATGTTGTGATGATTATTTATAGTGAAAACATTTCCCATAACACCAGAGCCCCAGCCCAAGAAAACAGACAGGAACACAGCAGCCAGCTTTCCTGTTTGGTCACCAGATGACTAAACATTCCATACTGCCTGTATATAAAAAAAAAAAAAAAAACAGTGGCAGAGGACACAAATCAACACAACCAACCTTGCCAAGTTGCTGACGCCTAATAACCATGACAATAAAATCATTGTCTCTTTCCTTATTTGCTTTATCTGTTTTCCCCCACATAACTAGAATTATCCAATATGATACGATCCGATACGAAACTCTGCAGTCAGAACTGATGCTTAAACTTCAATAATGAAGTTCAAGGTTTATCTTCAATAATTAAGTTTATTAAGCAGTTTTGCTTAGCAGCTTGATGTAGCTATCGAATGTCACATATGTCGTACTGAGTGGCTCCTAACATTTTCTTAAAATCTCGGATTTTGTGTACAAACATGTCATTTTACTGAAGAGCGCAGCCAGACCACACTAACGTTAACGTTGCCAGATATTAAATTGAGTTTGGCGTACTGTTCTCGCCATGTGAAGACACGTAATTTAGCTAAGGGGAAAAGTCGATAACTGACAACGGCCACCTATTTGTAATCATTATCCCTCCACATATTGCCTTTTTTGTACGCTAAACTATGCTGGTAGAAATGACATAATTTAACGTTAATCCAACTCCAAGGAATAACGTTAGATAACGAGCTAACGCTAACTCAGTTAACGTTAGCCGTACAGTGAGGAACAGTATGTCCTGGTTAGCTATTAGACTGCACTGACGCTAAACAGTGTGAGTATTTACAATGGCGGTGTGGTTACAGGAGTTGCTGAGTAGCTAGCTAGCTACATGTTGAATGTCAACTGGTCACCAGTTCTGACAGCCTGCAGCCATGTCAGCCTGGCTAACTGCTAGCCTACTAGCTCGTGTCACGTCACATCATGGCTGGATGGTAATCCCAAAGTCCAACGGCTATAAAAAAAAAACAACAACCAAATACGACCGGTGAGAAATCTAGTCATTTCTAAGCACTTACCCAGATCGGAAGGGAGGCTGTAAAACCAAACTGGTAACGCTGCAGTGAACCCCCTGCCCTAGGTGTGCAGGATGTTGAGGTTTCAGTCGGGGCTTCACTTCAAGGAAGAGGAAACTTCCACCATCTTCGTAAGAACACGTCACGTGATCGAAACAAGGTGGGGCGCACGCTTCTCCCCTTTGCGCTGTGATTGGACCAGAGTTGGAGCAGGATTGACCAATGGGCGGTCAGTAAACATGCTGATGCATTTAGGGTCCTTGTTGGCAACATGTTGGCACCTTAAATGCAACAAGTTGTTACAATATTTTTTTTTTCAGTCTATGGTTGAAACTAATTTTTCTTTTTTCGTTTGTTGCAACCAAGAACCAGAAAACGGAATGGATTATGCATCAAATTTATTTTTCAAGTGCCATTGAAGTATTTTTCGTTGTAGTGTTAAAAGTGAACGAAATAAAATGCAGCATTAGCGTGAGCATGTGTGGTGGCCTAAAGCAGACAAAAAACAAAATAAATAATGTATTGATAGATTCAAACATTGGTTTAATGAGACACACAAGGATATGGATATTCTAACAATCGCTTCATTCATTAAGTTGAGGTGTAGTAAGATAAGACAGTCAGGATGGGAAGGAGGATTGTCTCAAGGTCTCTTCACACAGATAGGAAAACAGTGTTGCACTGTATGGATGAGAACAACTTTCTTCAAACTTCTCACAGAATGGAATGTAACATTATTCACAACAATCTTAAAATGTGCAATGCATCAATGCACTCTTGTTTATTGTAGAGTATGCACAGCCCATGGTCTTTTGAAGTGCAAATGCATTCTTACCGATTTACAAAGTAACACAAAAGTCACAACTTTTTCCTCTCGGGTTACATCTGTGTTATCTGCTACATTCCTGCTGCCCACTGATAAGACGTTTCCCGGCAGCACATTAAACCTGTAGTAGCCTATCATTTAGTAATATTAGACTCCTCAATTGACACGAATCGTATTGAACTTACTATTACATGATGTTAATTGAATTCTACATTCCCGATATGTTCTCCTGTTTTTAGATTTGTCCAGATTTACTGTGTCGTTAGACACTAACGGTCCAACTAATAACAGCAGATGGCATTGTTGTACTTCACAGCAACTGCTGCTGCAGACCATAGTGTAAATCAGTCATTTTTTTTCTCTTCAGTCGGGACATTGAACGCTTACTATTTAATCTAATGATTATACATTTTCTCTGTTTGTTTTATAATTTATAAAATATTATATCACACTAGCCTACAATTAACTGAAAAAGCAGTGTTTTGCTGTGATGAAAGTAGGGATATCATTTTGTTTTGTTTTGCTTTTTGTTGGAACTTATAGTGGCATGTTTTATTATTACTAGCCTATTATTATTATGATTATTATTTTTTATTATTATTATTAGTCTATTATTATAATTATTATTAGTCTATTATTATTATTAATAATATTTACGTCCTATATAGTTTATGGATATTGTGTGACACAGCTAGGATCTTTCAAAATGTCTTGATTAAGATATTTTTCCGTTATGGAGTTGAATAAAACAAATTCAGCACATATCTTTCTAACCTCTGATATATTGTCTGTACCAGCTGGTTTTTGAAACGACTGCGCTCAAGTGTCAAAATATTAAACGGAGGAGAGCACGATCATACCGGAAGTTGTTCTTTACCTTCAAAATAAAGGCTTCGAATTTGTCACTCGAGCTCGAGATATAGATACACTTATATCATCATTTCATTAGCCCACATCACCTATCATGTTCTCTCTTGCCTTCAACAAATGATCGTGAATCCAATTCATGCTGCTGTTCATGTCCGACCTCCCCTCCCCTCTGGACATCTACAGAACCCGCCTCACCCGCAATGCAACCAGCATTGTGGGTGACCCCCAGCCCCCACTCACACAGCCCTCCTGCCATCTAGGAGAAGGTACCAGAGCCTCCGGGCCTGTTCCACCAGACTGGCAGACAGTTTCATTCCCCAGGCTGTCAGGAAGCTCAACACCCTACCCCCCTCCTTTTGGCACCGTGGGTCGGAAAGAAACGTATTTTAGATTACTCTGTATGTCTGGCACATATTGCAGAAATTGACAATGAAGTTGACTTGACTTGAATTGACTTGATGTAGGCCTGCATCAGAATGATGTGAAAATCATCGTTAGCCATCAAGTTACTACATTTCCTGTTTTTCTTGCTTCCTTAGTGTCTGAAAAGGCTTCTGGCTATTGTAAATACTTTGAATTAGACTATTGGCGTGAATATATATTTATGAAAAATGCTTCTACAGTGTGATAGATATGATCTGACTAAAGTAGAAAATACTTTTCCATCGGTCACTCTAACTGTGTTACCAAAGCTGAATTTGTGTGCTCAATAATGACTTTCAGAACAGTACTTCAAAGTCATGGAATGTAGTTGTAAACTAATGCCTAAACATCCCTTTGGTTCTTTTTCTTTTGACGTTTCCCAGTTAGTGTTTTATTTTGAAAGTAATAACAGGATTTTATGTATTTGCTACTGTGCCTAGCTTGACTGCTGTAGCTGGGTGGTCGAGGTTGGTCAGTGTTGTCAGAAAGGCAGCATGAGACCCTTCTTTGCTCAGACCATGCAAGCATTGGAATATTTCAAGGCGAAGACAGTTTGACAGCTCACTCAAAGAAAAGGTAAGCATCAAGTCTCTCCTTTTCACTCAAAAGCCAGGCTGCCAGATAAAGAAACAGTCCAGGCGTCACTTATTGCAGTGGTTTTGTGAGGCTTCACTTGAATGTGGTCGTGTAAAATGTGTCCAAAAAAGTCAGGATGTGATGTTTTACCCTCTTGAAAAAGAACTATGGCTTTGCGATAGTCATTTATAATAACGATTCTCAATAAATGAATACTAATATTAAACAACTTAACTTTTATATAACAAGCAAAGTTAAGTGACTTTAGGAACATTGTGGGGATAGAAGTATAGAAAAAAGTGCAATACAACAAACAAAGATTACATTAAGATATCTATACATTCTGAATTTAAAATAAGATATGGAATGTTAGTTCCCATAAGGAACTTGTAGGAATATTATAGGAATGTGTTTATTATCAAAGACTAAATTAAGGTCACAATAAGATTTTAACTTGTATTGTCATTATACTGTTGTGCAAGACAACAACAAAATGAAATTGCCATGGCACTCCTTGATATAAAAAACAATATAAAATATTAAAAACAATATAAATGGAAGTCAAAATAGAGCAGTACTCAATGTGCAAATAAACAATAGCAACATAAAAGTGTAAGAAATGAATATAAACACGTATGGGCAAAAGTGTAAGAAAAGACCCACTGACTGCCACAGACACTAGACGTTATAGTAATATTAAAGAAATGTAACTGTTTGTTTTCTGTACAGGGTCATAAAGTATATCATTGAGGATGAATGCAGGTTGAAGGAAGGTCACACCCTGAGTTGGCTTGTTGCCTGCTTCTACAGTTGCAATTCTAAGTACCATATGAATAGAAATAGAATAGAGTTGAATACAGTGTTGCTGTGATTATCTCCACTAATATGAAACACAACATGTGGCCTATGAGCAGGGTTCAAAATTAACTTTTTCGTCCGTCAGCCAAATGGCTATTGAATGTTCAGATTTTACCAGCCACTCAATAGATTACCATTGTTTTTTGGCAAATCTACCAGCCACTGGTAAATTGTGCTAATTGTGTACCCTGCATATACGTCCTTGATCAACATACAGTGAGTCAACACAGTTAAAAGGGAATTATGCGACAGTAAAGATGGGCAATATTGCAGTGATTTGGTTATTTACTGGAAGCTGGTAGAGTCTCCTGTCATTAGCAGAGTTCTGAGACTTAATCAAGCTATAATTCAATTCAATTTTATGTATAGTATCAAATCATAACAAGAGTTATCTCGAGACACTTTACAGATAGAGTAGGTCTAGACCACATTCTATAATTTACAAAGCCCCAACAATGCCAGTAATTCCCCCAAGAGCAAGCATTAGCAGTGGCTAATGCGACAGTGGCGAGGAAAAACTCCCTTTCGGGAAGAAACCTCGGCAGACCCAGGCTCTTGGTAGGCGGTGTCTGACGGTGCCGGTTCGGGATGTGATGAACAGTGGCAATAATAGTCACAAAGATAATGGAACAGTGACTACAAATGGTAGTCGTAGTAGTTCATGTCATAGCAGGGCACTGAAGGGCGTTACAGGATGTAGTGTGGCACAGCAGAGCATGGGTGGACGCAGTAGGATGCAGCAGGACGCAGCCGGACACTGCAGGGCATCGCAGAGCGTAGGGCCACAGCTCCAACCAACAAATTGATGCCACCCTAATCCAAGGGAATATTCTGGGCGATAAAGAAACATATGGACTTTGGGGAGTAAACTCCCCAGAGCTAGGTTAGTAACAATCATTTCTGGGACAAGGATGGAAATGGAAACAAATGGAAAGAGAGAGGAGAGAGCAGCTCAGTGTGTCACAGGAAGGAAGGAACTTTCCCGGCAGTCTAGAATTATAACCTCTTAACTAAGAGCGACAGGTTAAGGAGAGGAGCCTGGTCGGGCTAGAACTCTCCCCAACCGGATCGGGCTGTACTGGCCTGCCTCCCTCTACTCTACTCGCTCCCTAACTATAAGCTTTGTCAAAGAAGAGTGTTTTCAGTTTATTCTTAAATATGGTGATGGTGTCTGCCCTCCGGACCCAGACTGGGAGCTGGTTCCACAGGAGAGGAGCTTGATAGCTGAAGGCTCTGGCTCCCATTCTACTTTTAGAGACTCTAGGAACCACAAGTAGCTCTGAGTTCTGGGAGCGTAGTGCTCTAGTGGGACAATAAGGTACTATGAGCTCTTCAAGATATGAAGGTGCTTGACCGTTTAGAGCTTTGTAGGTCAGGAGAAGGATTTTAAATTCAATCCTGGATTTTACAGGAAGCCAATGCAGAGAAGCTAATACAGGAGAAATATGATCTCTTTTCTTAGTTCTTGTCAGAACACGCGCTGCAGCATTCTGGATCAGCTGGAGAGTCTTAAGGGACTTATTTGAGCATCCTGATAGTAAGGAATTACAGTAGTCCATCCTGGAAGTAACGAATGCATGGACTAGTTATATACACAGCAGCTTTTAAAAGTCATGTTAGAATCTCTGAGCTTTTGTGTAACCTGGGGTGCAGTGGTGTTGTAAATACAAATAAGTGATACCTAAAGTTTAATGACTGAGCGTTTCAGCTTTCATTGATACAATTAAAGATTATGCACAATGAAAATTAAGCTAAAACCTATCTTACAGACTTGTGCAGTTTGATAAACTAAAAAGAACAGTGTAAATTAAACAACAGAGATGGATTCCAGTGACTGAGTATCTTTTCCATTTAACATTTAGCCCACTTCCAGATCAGCAACATAGAGTATAACAATGTAGGTTACATGGCGATATAGATACACAAGGCTACCTTGTTGCTGCTCCCAGCAGACTGGATACGCTGACAAGTGCTTCGTTTTTTTCTCTCAGAATTTGCATTTCTCCTGGCTGATTTTCATTTAATTTGACATGCATTAGCAATCACAAGTAAACCCGACAGACTTGCAAGGGTTGCTCTCTTCGTAGAAGTCATTTGATGTCGCTTGCTGTGCCTGACCCACATAGAAAAGGAGACCTGTGTACTTTATAAATGTATATGTAGTCTTGTTCAGTTCAGTTTTATTCATAGTATCAAATCATAACAAGTAATCTCAAGACACTTTACAGATAGAGTATGTCTAAACCCTACTCTCTAATTTACAAAGACCGAACAATTTCCCACAAGAAAGCATTTGGTGCAACATTGGCGAGGAAAAACCTCTGACAGACCGGCATCTGTTGCTGCCGGTTTGGACACAGTAATGGGGTGTTGCGGGGCATAATAGGGCATAGCAGGGCGTAGCGGGGCATAGTAGGGCATAGCAGGACATTGCGGGGCATAGTAGGGCATAGCGGGGCGTTGCGGGGCATAGTAGGGCATAGTGGGGCGTTGCGGGGCATAGTAGGGCGTAGCGGGGCGTTGCGGGGCATAGTAGGGCATAGCGGGGCGTTGCGGGGCATAGTAGGGCGTAGTGGGGCGTTGCGGAGCGTAGTAGGGCACAGCAGGGCATCGAGCAAGACCACGGCAGCTGCCACCATGATTTAGGTGCAACCCCAACCCGGGCTGGAAAACTGCGAGGCGAGAAAACATAAGGACTCCGGGGAAGAAGCTCCCCAGACATACGTTTTCCTTACTTGTCACTCTCTGTAAGTGTGACACTCACTCATATTATTTTAATACCATCCTCAGCCTCGTACTTGCCTCTGCAAAATAAGCAAGGCAGCTTTTATCTCACCAGCAGAGGCTATTTCCATGGTTGCTTTGTGTGTTTCTATCTATAATTGGCTCCATTTCAGTGGAGTGTCTTCAGGAATACCCTCTACCCCCTCTGCCTAGTGATGCCAAGTTGTAATCCTCAAACCCAAAACATCGATCTCAGACCTCAGATCCAAGTTGACTTTTGGATGCCTCCGAATGATTCCTCAACTCTACAGTCCAGTCTGACCGCGTGTCTGTCCGTGGGAAACTTTCTCCCCACATGGGCCCCAGTGTGTCTTTGACTGGAACAGCCTGCTCTTGCCAGGCAGCCATGAGTTTATTAATAAGTGTTTGGCAGTTACTTTGGTCCCAACCCCCAACTCAATCTCCAGTCGCCCCCCTTCATAACACAAACAAGCCAGAAAAGCCCCCCCTCCAAGTACCTGAAATAACATGTGCTTATTTTAGGCTCAGGGAAGATAACTGACACGTCAGGGTTGCATACTAATAGTGGCAGGGGTTGTAGTTAGAGTGGCAAAAATGTCCTGTCATTTTGCACAATAGGAAATAAAAAGGACTCATCACATGCTTGATTGCTCTATTGTGATTATTTTATGCTACAAAACTATAGAAAATACTTTATGCTCCTTTAAGGGATTCAGGAACCATCTTGTTGATTAAAAAATGTAATTGCATCCTAATTTTTACAAAGAGCAAATGTGTGAGGGGAAGTCAGGAAAGTGCGATAAAGACGGAGCAGGACAAGGCTTGCTTGTTCTCAGGGAAACTAAGGAAAGACCTCAGTGAGATGAAATGAGAAATGGGATGAAAAAAAATGCTTTGGTGATGAACGTGGTATCAGGCTGACCATATCAGAGAACTGTGTCAGGATGTGCTGGCTCCCACACTGATTGATAGGTGGGAGAGACTTGTATTGGTGCGGATCTTCTGCTGTCTGGTGGAAGAGCTCCCACAGCGATGTGGAGTTAAGGAGATGTGGTTGGGATCATATCATGGTTTGACCAACGTGTCTTGGGAGCAATGCCTCTATTCTCTGTTCTGCACTCTGTTTTGCTTTTATAGCCCCAGGGACAAAAAAAAAATACAAAAACACACCACATGGCATAGCTCCAAGCTGGAGAGGCTATTTTTGGATCCAGCTATGGGAAAATAACCAAATCCGTAATCACTCATACATCTACAGCTCAGTTTCTGTGAATCCCAGTGTTGCTGATGTGCTGGTTCTTGTAAGTGTTTTACAGGATCAGACAGTGTAAAGAGCCCACTTTCCACAGAACTAAAGGTCAGTAACACTGGACTTTAACACTGGGGACAGTAGATGTGCGCTCATTCATTATGGAAAATGGATAAAGAGCCCCAGAACCAAAACATAACACTATATCCTGTGCAGATCTACTCGTTTTCCAGACAAGTACGTCTCTTTAATGTTCAACTGGGAGAGACTGCATCCAAAACATTTGTTCTTTGAAGGCACAGTGCATCCTGTTGTATTCAAGTACCTTGTTTGACCTGTAATTGAACATCCTTGTGGTCATTGGTTGCATCACAAGATTTTGTGTGTTGACTGGTTTTTGACTCTTATTGTGCTACATACTTGGTTAGCACAACCAGTTTTTTTTTTTTTATGTGTGTATTGCATTTTTAAGTAGCTGCCCTTAAAGATGCATTATGACATGTGTTATTATGAACATTGAATCAGTTACGAATGTGTATACTGTGAAATGTTTTGACCTGAAGAACCTAGGGAGAATTAGTATCCAACTCTAAAGGTCAGTACTGTTTAACCTCTTTTAGCGAATTGTTTTGGTTTTGCTGCACGTTTAACTAATGTGTGAGTCTCATGGCTCTCAGCAATCTCATTTCCATGAAAATGTCATGTTCACACAGCTTTGCTCTGCTGAATGATTGTTAACTTTCTCACAGCAGACTTTTTTAATTTGTCAAATACCATGGTAACTAATAATATAAAGATGGCTGAATTCCATTTAGGGGTTCCAGTTCCAGGGTCCTGGTATTGTGCACGCTGGATGTCTGGCTTACTGGGATACCTAAATGTAACAAAGCCAATGTCAGTTTCATTCTTATTGTTTAGAAAAGATTTCACTCACTTAGGCCGGATATCCGTTGCCTTGGGCTTCCTTTGTGTTGGCATTTTAAACTCCGGTTGATTTATGAGGACTATGGTTAACCTTTTCTTAGATCTGTGCAGGGTAAATCCAGACAGCTAGCTAGACTATCTGTCCAATCTGAGTTTTCTGTTGCACGACTAAAACAACTTTTAAACGTCCACCAAAACAAGTTCCTTCCGAGCCTATTTTTCAGCGGCATCTTCAGAATAGAGCTGCAATGATTAGTCCATTAATATCATAAATATTAGGGGTGGGAATCTTCAATGGTCTCACGATTACGATTATCCTGTCAACGATTCAAATCGATTCGATATCACGATGCATTACGATGCGTCACCCCCTCAATATTATATATTGCTACACATGGTTTTCCATCGACAAATTAAAGCAGTCAGATATATATAAACTATATATAGATAAAAACTCCCCTTTGTATTGTATCTACTCTTAAAAAAAGACACTTCCTGAATGTAGCAGAGTCTAAACACAACAGACAAAAGGCAAAAAAAAAAAAAGCAGCAACCGGAAAATCAACAAGTACCATCAGTAGGCAATAATCGATTATGGTCTGTCACTGCATCGATGCAGAATCGTCCAGGTCCGCATTGCGATGCATCGATATGTTGATTGTCAGAAAATTTAAAATAATAGTTTTTTTTTAATTGCATTTTGTCTATGCATATTTTTACGCAAACATGGTAAAAATGAACTGGTTCCTGCTCTTTTAATGTGAAAGTGTTCTTGTTGTATTACTCTTCTATGATAGTAAACTGAATATCTTTGGGTTTGGGGCTGTTGTTCAGACAAAAAAAGAAGTTTGAACATGTCAATTGTTAAATGTTAATTGATCAATTGAGAAAATAATCGATAATGAAAATAATCTTTAATTGCAGCCCTGTTTCAGATAGTATAAGATTTTTAACTTAATACCGTAATAATGAGCGTCTTCTTGTCAATGTCTAACAGAGACTTTGTGTTTTCATATTCAAAGGTTATAGAGATGTTAGCTGTGTCCCCTGACTATGAAAGTCCATTCCATGTCCCTTTGTGTATGTTTAACAATGGCTTATTTTTAACCTGTTGGGCTGTTAAGAAATGCAGAGGGGAGAGAAGGGAGGAAGTAGTTGCAGGATGACAGAGGAAGATAATAGCATCCTCCTCAACCATCATCCTTCCTCCACCTTCCCTATACATACATACAGACATACAGACATACATACATATATACATACAGACATACACACTCTTGAGGTTTGTGGTTCTCTGGATCTCCCACTAGAATACCAATAAATAGGAATAATGTGTGACATGCACCAAGAGACACACGCACATTTCTCTGGTCCCTGGATAGCTACAAGAAAAACGGCTTGTTAGAGGGAATGTGAGAAAGCTCTAGAGTTATGAATTCACTAAACTAAATACTGATAGGTCTTATTGAACATATGAGAAGATGCAGCTGTATAAGCCAACATCACTTTATTTAGTTAGCTTTCTCATCTGAAATGTAACATGTACACTGAGAGATGTATGGAAGTGAAGTGAACTGAAATAGCTCTTATACATAGTGCCACCTTTTAAAGCGAATAAGGTAAATTCATAGTATACAGTAGAAACAACAAAATACATTTACTCAACTACTGTACTCAGTGTTTTGAAGTGTTTGTAGGCCTACTTAACTATTATTTTTCAGATTAAGATTTGACATAAAAAAAAACATATGATACCTTTATGAAATACCATATTAATAATAATTAATACTTCACACACATGCTCAGTACCTATACATGCACTAATGGAGAGATGTCAGAGTGAGCGGGCTGCAGCTGTCAATGGACAGGCGCCCTGAGCAGTTGGGGGTTCGGTGCCTTGCTCAGGTCTGGCGGTCTGGCGATAGGCTGAGGTAAACTGGCCCCTCTCCAGCTACCAGTCCACCACCATACTTTGAGCTGTATGGGGACTTGAACCAACGACCCTCCGGTTCCCAACCCAACTCCCTACAGACTGCTACTACTTTTTTACTTAATTAATCGATTAGTTGTTTGGTCTATAAAATGTTAGACAATGGTGAAAAATGTCAATCAATGTTTTCCAAAGCCCAAGATGATGTCGAAAAAATTTCTTGTTTTGTCCGCAACTCAAATATATTCAGTTTACTGTCAAAGAGGAGTGAAGAAACTAGAAAATATTCAAATTTAAGAAGCTGGAATTGGAGAATTTTAATCTTTTTTTCCAAAACAAAACTACATACTCAAACTGATTAATTGATTATCAAAATAGCATTAATTTAATAATTGCCAACTATTGATTAATTGATTAATCTTTGCAGCTCTAAACTGTATATCAAGTAGATAAACTAGCTCCAAACTAGCTTATGTCTGGTGGATCTTTGTTCAGCAGAACCAGAACTTGTACTTTTGATACTGTAAATACATGTTGCTGATAATAATTCAATACAAGTAATGCAGGACTTTTAGTTGTAATGTTTTAACATTGTTGTATTGGTACTTTCACTAAAGTAAAGGATATGGACACTTAATCCACCCCTGCTGGTATACACCGTAGTTTGAAGAGCTTAGTAGGTAGTCAAAATACAGTAAATGTATTTTTTTAATCAGGTTGCAAACTACGGGGGTGCTAGGGGGAGCTCGGCTCCCCTTAGTAAGACATTGGCTCCCCTGAAAATGTGATTTGTGATATTTTGGGGGGTCTCTAAAAAATATTGACAATGTGTCATTTTGACGTGCAATTTCAGTTTTGTGTAATGTGATCATCGAGGACTATTATGTGTAAAATTGCAATATCATTCATTCATGCATGACGGCGATTTAAACCTAATTCACTTAAAGATAACTATACATGCTAGTCTTGTCATGAGCATCAAGGTGTGGCGGCGCTGCGGTGCAAATTCGTAGAAAAAATATAAACGGAGGCCATTAATCGGCGCGCAAAGTCCTTGAAATCCATTCTGCAGTTAGCATCATATAGCCATGGCAAAAAGAAAACAAGGCAGTTTAGTTCATTTTGGTTTTAACTAAGAAATTGTCTAGCGGTGACGTTAATAGCACGACCGATTCACTTGCTGCAAGCCCTGTTAGCACACCTCCCGCCGGGGTGACAACGCAAGAAGAAGCTGAAGAAATAATGTCCTCTCTGGCCGAAGATGGTGGTGGTTACAGCTCGTCAGAGGCTGGTCATGATCCTAACCCCTCTTGCTCTTCTCTCCCGTTAAATTGGAACAACCAGGAGAGACTGGAAGAGCCGATATATAGAGATGCACCGATTGACCGGCCGGTGACCGGAATTGGCCGATTTTCACGTCATCGGCCATGACCGGCGACCTACCGGTCAGACTGACATATGCCGATTTTATGCCGGTCAAATGCACTCGGGCGCCGCATGATTTACATCGCGCAAGAGCAACATCACACGTGCACATGCAGGGTTTTCGCTGTATGCATGTAGCAGCGGCGTACTGCCGCTCCATCAGCTGTTTATGAAATGTCATACACTCGTAATTATACACGGCTCGAACAGTCAGCCGCTCTCTCTCTCCCCTTTGAGGCTGAAAAACTGGAACATGAAAACCGCACTCACGCGGGTCCCGTGAAATATGACAGCTACAGTTTATCGGAAAATAGCGTTGGGCACCCTGACTTTGATGATTTTATCAGACCCCAGATGAGACAAGAGGCTAACGTTAGCAAACGCTGTGTGGTCTCTCTGACGCCCCGCTGGCCACTGTAGGAGACGCTGTAAACAAAAAAACAAAAACGATGAGACGCTGTATTCCTCCGACACGCTGTATTAACGTTAGGCTACTGTTTAAAATGCTTTCCAGGTTAGTGGGGGTGCATACCGCTTAAAACCAACATTAAAAACATAGTAATCTTTAAAGAGTTTAGTTTTGTTGTTAAACTGTGTGTAAAATGAGCGGTGACGTTAAATCATCCGTTTCAGGTAACGGCACTCTAGGGTACTGTCTATTTGCTGGATTGTTCCGAGGTAACCGTCGGTAACTAACGTTAGCAGATAAGCCTGTTGACAGCAACGGCATTGTTCCCATGTTTTCAGGTAACGTTACTGTTGACGTTCAAACAGGCCTGTGTGTGTGTTTTGAGAAATATCTTTATAATTTTATTGCCATTACCTGTTTTCCCTGTTTTCATACATACAGAAGTTTAGTTTGCTAAATATATCACATTTGTTTAGTTGGATATTGGATGTGAAAAGAAGGAAATGAAGGAAATTAGATGTGTGTTAATTTCCCACACCAGGAGTCATTTATATAGTTGTATTTTATAGCGATCAATTATCTATTTAAAAAATGTTCTATGTTCTATGCAAAATGTAACATTTTCTATTAAAGAAAAGACAGAAAATAAATATTTGTGTGTGCTGTAAAGTGGTTAGAAAAAATGAAATCGGAATCGGCTAAAATCGGTATCGGCTGGCCTAACTCAAAGAAAATCGGAAATCGGAATCGGCCTAGAAAGTTGTAATCGGTGCATCTCTACCGATATACGTGGCTTTTTGTTAAGGATGGAAGATTGGGGTGCATCGCTTAGGCCTAATTGAACGGAGGAATTATGGTATTCTTCGGTAGCCTGAGTACCTTTAACCGTTATTCGTGTGTAATCTCAAAGACAGCCGGATGCTTTGTTTCATAGACTATTTGTGGGTGGCTGTTTGCTGTTTGACCTATCAATTCCTGTCGATAAAGTATAATAGGGTAAATCCTACACTTGTAACGGTTATGAATCTTTCTAAGTCATTGTAAGTCGCAAGCGCACGATGAAACATGATGAACTCTTTAGAAGATGTAATTATCTTTACTTGAGTTTTTGCGCGCGAAAGTCGCTGGACGACACCATTTTCTAAACACAGCCATGCTGAGAAATACAGAAAGAGTTTTGTGGAGCTGATAGTCTTAAAGGAGAATTCCGGCCAATTTTTACGTTAATCTTGATCGCTATAGCTACGCGAGTACTTTTGATAGAAAAAACCCCCGACCCGAATCAGTGCAGGTAACACGGAGAAGCTGCAGCTACGTACTACAAGCGTCCCCTGAGCTAAAACGGCAGTGGTCGGGGCAAGTTTTAGAGTGCCTTTGTGCCTCTTAACAGACACAAAATGCAATTAATATGTCTCTGCCACATGAACAGGGACCTTACGTGTCAACAAGATGCGTTTTCAACTCAGACATTGTTTAAATTCACCTACCCTGGTCCCTGTCTCGATCCTGCCAGTAGCTAGCTTGCCCTGCTAGCTCCGTAGCTGCAGCTTCTCCGTGTTACCTGCACTGATTCGGGTCGGGGGTTTTTCTATCGAAAGTACTCGTGTAGCTATAGCGATCAAGATTAACGTAAAAATTGGCCGGAATTCTCCTTTAATTAGCTTTGTAGCAACTCATTTGACAATGGCCTGAATGTAAAGGACGTTCATTATTATAAAAAAAACTATTTTAATTTTAATTATAACAATTCTGGTTCTAGCTTCCCAAATGTGAATATTTGCGGGGTTAATTTGAAGACCTCCCCTTGGAATTAATATCAGCAAATTAATTGATAGTGAAAATACAGTAATACTTAGTTGCAGCCCTAGTTTGTGCTATTGGGTCTGCAGAGGGTTGAAATGTAAGGTGAAGCCCATTGTTTCTCATTCTTGGTCAGATCTAAAGTGATGGCTGTGTATTGTTGGTCCCTTTGGTTCTCCCTGGTGTTGTGTTTCTGGTATTTTATTCTATCTCTGCCAAACACTCCTGCAGCACAACACTCAACTGTTCCTTTGAGTCAGACTTGTTTTAGATATCTTAAAAAAAAGTACATAATTAATTATGAAATGTTATTTTCTCCTTTGTTGTTGCCAGCACAGTCTCTTGTTATTTTAGACCAAAACATGTTTTCTCCAGGCTTTTGTCCTGTTCTTAAGCATATGTTATATCTGTGTGTCTGGATCTTCTCAAATTAAGTTCAGTACTTCCCAAAGGCAACTGCATCCAATTACAGCATTTTTAAGGCAAGTGTACATTTTCCTGCAGCTAATATCAAAGTGTTTCCACCCAGCAAAAAATAAATAAAAAAATGCAAGCATGGAAATGGTGAGAATTTTACGGATGAAACACATGCCTTATCTTTTAAATCACTGATACTCATACTGTACCTTAGGCAATTATGACTTATGGGTCGGGTCAAAATCCTGTTTTACGTCACAGCAGCATCTGCAGTCCATTTCACTGGGTGCAATGGCCATTAAAGCTAAATCTGGTGTAACAAAACAGCAATGTTTGGATTTCCCATCATTCCCTGTGAAGACCCGTGACCCCATGATATCCAGGGTTCGAATTACATGGGAGCCAGTGGGAGCTGAGCTCCCATAGAGAGAGGATGAACTCCCATGAAAGCAGTAAAATCATACACCTGTGGGGGTCTCTAAAAATCATCAGCACCATTATTTAAATCACAAATAAAGCACTTTTCCCAAACACACGGAGCTCCGAAGCAGACCTGTGCGTCGCTTAGTGTCCACTCTCGCTGTAAAAAAATAGAGATGAGCAGCGCGCCCTCCGTCTGTAGTCTGTGCAGCTTCAGGTTTAATGGACGCGGTCTGCTGTCGACATGCTGTGGCAGATGTGTCACGTTTGTGCTCCGTGTATTTCTGTCGTAGTTTCGGTTTCCCACCTCCGATGTAGAGGAGTGTACAGCCACTTCCCTAAACTTTGTCTCATTCAGAGACCAGACCTCAAACGGGGCTCTGTGTCTGTCAGGAGGTCTGAGACCTACCATATCAGCAGAGCAATCACGTAATGCACAGCAGGCTATGGTGCAGGTGGATTCTTTTCTGAAATATAGTGACTTTATTCTTGTAATAGTCTATTATCACTTTATTTTTCTCAAAATATCACGACTCCTCCAAATAACACAGCACAAATGGGATATATTTTGAATGTGCACAAAGTTTTGAACATGAGCAGTAATCTTGCTCAAACACATCTGAAATATTACAGTCCAGGGTTTATTAATCCATTAAAATGAATAATGTATCATTGAGGTGAATAATTGTCATGTGCACATTTAAAAGGAGGTTACTTCCTCAACAAAAGACGCAAAAAAAAGCTACGTGTGCTGACTCATAATTAGAACCGTCGACCTACAGGAGAATAAATAGCAATACAGAATGCCTGAGAGCCTTATTGTAATATATTCCATTATGTTTTTATATTTGGATTGTAATCTAGGTTTCCCTTTACATAAAGATATTTCCAGCATACATTGATTCAGAAAAAGGTAAATAGGTGCATAAATATTCACCAGAATGCAGGAAATGAAATGTTTAATGCTAAATTTGCTGCTCATAGACTTTTTAAATAAAGAGACCCCCACAAAGATGAAATCATAATTCGAACCCTGATGAGATCAGTATGACTCTCACCGTGAGGTATAAGGATGTGGAGTGCTGGCCATTCTCTAAAAGAATTGGGATCAAGAAGAACAGGATTCAAAGATTACAGACACTAAGAGTCCTTCTATAGAAATTAACTCTAAAACCCCTTAAAACACCTGGGCTTTTTACATTCTGGTGGATACTAACCAAACAGAGACATTAGATATTTTTAGCAGCTACAATGAAGTTTGATAAATGTTGTTTCTATGATCTAAAACAGGTTTGTCAGTAGCTTTATTTTGCGCAGAAAATGTAACAATCACATTGGAAGTAATCCACCGCAGAAGAAGCATAGATCCCAGTTTTTAACAGCTCTGCTGTTAAAACTACTTCTGCTTCAACTTTCAACTTTATTTTGTCCCCGGAGGGCAATTGGTTTTGCAGCAAGGTATACAATACATGAAAAACAACATAGTCGTACAATACAGAAGGAGATGGGGGGGGGTGTGTGTGACCTGAATTCCAGTGGTCTAGAAGACCAATAATAGTCACTGGTGACCGACTTTGACATTTCCAAGTGTACAAAGCACAGCATCATTAACACCTAAAAAAAAGCAGTAGAATGATGAAAAAGCTACAAATACAAAGTGACCAGGCATCTTTCATCATCATAAATTTTCCACATCAGCAGCATAGACGACATCATCATAATCATCATCACCACCACCATGAACCACATCATACACACTTTTGCCAATTGAGTTGGGAGTTACTATTTGTACCTCCTCCCCCGGCCTGAGTTCACTATGGCTGTGGGGATGAAGGAGTGATTGTACCTGTTACTCTTAATCACAGGGAAACTGAACCTAGAAAAAAAAAATCTGAAAATCAGAGTACTGTGGGCGTACATAAAATGACAGCTGTTCATTAGTAAATAAATTCAAGAATGGATAAAGTGGCAATATTTAAACATTAGTATAGTAAGTATGAAAGAGTGGAAGACTGTCCAAAACAACACTTGTTTTAATGAGATATCTCAAAGCCAGGAAAGCTTTTTCTAAATTATATTATCTTTGTTGTCTGTTGCCAGGAGTGGCAAGACTACGTCCTTGTTAGCCTCAGAATGAGTCATTGAGAAGTGATGTTCATATTTTATTAGATGAAACGTATGTTTATATGCACGTTATGGCCAAAAATACACTTATTGTATATTCATGTTCTACCTTCCAGCAGGAACACGTTGTACAAAAGGATAGGGGAAATTATTGGAGCCACTCTTTATTTTGAAAATCTGGCTTATCAACAAATCCTAAGAAACATTTGTTTTAGCAGGGGAATGCCATAATACCGCTGACATTGACTTGTCCTATGATCGTGAGGCATCATGTGAATTCTTGACTCAGGAGATGTGTGTTTAATTTCCTCAGTTGAGGTTTGTCTCCTTCGGAATGCTTCTAAATATAAAGTGAAGGACCCTGAGGCTCAAACACGGCCCTCTCCTTGTTCTAATCAAAACCAGTCAAGATGCACAGATGTACTGTGCAAAGGATATTAAGCCTCCCTCTTTCCATTAAATAGACAGATGTTTAATTTTGTCAGAATGTCCGCGTCTTTGCCTTAAACCCTTGTGAAATAGCAGTTTACCCCAATCACAGGAAGCTGTTTGAATGTTGTACACATCTTAGCATTTTTTAGTTCATTGAGTTTGCTTTCAAACCCAATATGACCGCTTTATCATTGTGATCGGTGGGTGAGTTCTGCATACAAAAGACACATTCATAAGAAACATCACTTACCACTGCTGCAGCTCTTTCAGCCCTCCTCATTCCTCAGCAGTTGGTTTCAGCACCTGGCAGTAGACTTGACAGCAGATTGAATTACACAGATGACTGGCATTATAGGGTCTGATGTGGATGTTTTAAGGCTGACACTTGTGTTAATATTTTTATAATTAAAGCTGCCAATAGCATATGACTTTCTTCTGTATTCTGATGTGTTATTATGCATTTAAGGTTCCTAGGCATGGTGTACTCGTGGCTCAGTGTTGTTTCTACAGCTGTTAGCAGACAAGCATTCCTGTTTGACAATGACTGCTTTCAGACCATCTAAACATCACACTGGAGAAAGAAATCAGGACTTAAAGGAATGCGCTGAGATATAATTGGGAGATTAATCAACTACCAGAGACACCAACAATTACTCATGATTTACTTGCAGATCATTGGCTGTGGTGGTGTTCATACTGAAGCAGACACTATTGACTTATAATTAGAAAGTCAGGAGGTTTGCAAGATATGCAACTCAATATGGCTGTTTGAAAAATAATACACAGAAAATACAACAGAAAAATACTAAGGCTAACTACTAACTTAGTACTAACTATTACCATACTTGTAAACATTCAAACAGGAGGAAATAGGGCATTTGTTAGGAACTTTCTTTTAAGATTATTCTTTGGGCACTTCGGCCTTTAATTGATACATGACAGTTGTAGACAGAGAGGACGAAGGTAAGGACTGAGACTTAGTACATTGGGGCGTATGCCGTACCAGGTGAGCTACAATGGCACACCTTCAGATCTATATTTGGTGCATTTCTGAGTGTTTACGGCAGCAGAATGGTGTATGTGGGATTGACTCAAAATAAACTACATGTTCAATGTGCTTTTGTAGTGAAGTAGAATGTCATCCATTGTGGCTCAGTTAGGGCTGGGCGATATGGAGAAAATCAAATATCACGAGATTTTTGACCAAATACCTCAATATCGATACCGCAACGATATTGTACTGCTGACTATTGGTGCTTTCACAAAATATTTAAACAATGAGATTTTTGATAAATAATCATCAATAATGTGGATATAATGACTAAATGGGAAAATGCAAATAGAACAGCTAGAACAGTCTGGTAAGTTCAGAAAATGACATCACTTTACTGTAATGCAGCCTTTAAAACCAGGAAAAGACAACACTTAAGCCATATTACGATATCTAAAATCTAAGACGATATCTAGTCTCATATCACGATGCCGATATAATATCGATATATTGCCCAGTTCTAGTAGTAGTCATAACACAGAGGAATAAGCTATATCAGGCTTTGCATACCCAGGCAATAATTGTTGCTGGTTTTGGTTTTCATAGGATTTGTTGATAGTGATATTGAAAAATATCAAATAGCCCTAGACTTAACCCTTTAAAGTAAATTACATCAGCTGAAATTTCACCTTTTAAATGTAGCTTTCTCTAGGCTACAGGAGAAAGACAGAAACAGCATTCGTAAAAATGTACTCCACCCATTTAGCATTCCTAAAACATTGTTGGACTCACAACAGAGGGTATAAAAGTTTTATCTAAATCGTTGCAGCAGAGTCTGACTTCACACAGCTCCCTCTGGAGCCACAAAAGGCTTTATACAACTATTGTCATATATAGGCAGTAGTACTCCCCAAGACAGACTTTGATGTGTAAAATTGGGTTCCCTTTTAATGGTCATTGGCATGTGTTGGTGATTTTGGTGTTTATGTCCTTATAAAACTTTCCAGAATTGAGCTAACCAACAGGACATAAAAATTAAATGAAAACCAGAGGGGCTGGGCAGCGTTAGGGACACACAGACTCAACATAAGGTAGAGTGAGATAAATGTTGACAGATGACAGTGTAGGAGAGAAAAAAACTGAGGTTGAGTTGAAAGGCTGTCAAAGAATAGCAAAGAGAGGAAAACAAGAGAGCAGTGGCGAACCGTGGCCCTGCACCTTCAATAGGAGCATGGGACCACACATATTAAACAAACAAATCAATAAAAAAAATAAATAAAGAATCACCAGAGCCCTATGTCACTGCCTAGTCATTGAGGTGATCTGGCGAGTCCACACAGCATTCCGGGATGGGAGAAAAACGTGCTCTTGTTTATTGGCATTTCTTTAAACCAATCACAATCGTCTTGGGTGGTGCTAAGTGCTGGACAGAGCTACGGTGCCGCTGCAAAATAGCCTTGGGAAGGAACTTGTTTTGGTGGAACGTGTACGTTCAAAAGTTGTTTTAGTCGTGCAACAAAAAACTCAGATTGGACAGATAGTCTAGCTAGCTGTCTGGATTTACCCTGCAGAGATCTGAGGAGCAGTTAACCATAGTCCTCCTAAATCCGGCCTAAATGAGGGACATTCGGCTGAATTTTCTGAGGCACCTGAGCAATCCCATAAGTGGAACGTCGAAGATATAGACCACTATTGCCCTGAATGGCTTCACAACACACAATGGCCATTCCGGACAACCAGGCACACAAAGCTGGCTATATGCTGTATTTAAAGGTGCTGTAGGTAGGATTGTGAAGATCCAGGACTTAGCCAAAAAATTTGAACATCGACAACTTCTCACTCCCTCCCCCCCTTTCTGCTAAAGCTCAAAACGGTCTTCTAAGCCCCTCCCCCCACAAGGGAGAATGAATGCATGAGCAGTGATTGACACGCAGTTAGACTATTTATGTAAACGTTGCAATGTTTATAGCTATATCACTCTCTGAGCAGATAGAAGCTGGTAGGATAGATAGATGGATAGATATATGTAAAACTCCTGTTTTCCTCATGTCTCCCTACAGGGAAAGACACAAAAAAGTAGTTTATCCAGACGATGAAAACAGACACGCAACATGGAGAAGAGTTTAGACACAAATCAAACACACTGTCATATACACAGACCCGTACAAATCATCAACATGCGCAAATATGTGCACAGATTTAGTCTGTAAAGTGGGCTTTGTATGATTGACATTCAAAGCTCAAATATTAACCTAATTCAAACTGTTTGCAAGACATGTTTTGATTTTGCTGGGATTTCTGTGTCTCTGCACCTTCCTCAGTTGCTATGGACCTTTTTCATGGCAGACATTTTGACTTATAGTAGGAAAAGCACAGCTGAAATTGATAACCTCAACGATGGCTCAATTCCATCAATTGTCCCAGTGAGCTATTTCAGTGAGTCAGCATGCACAATACCAGGGCCTCTCCTAAGTGGAATGCAGGTAGAGCTGGGCGATATGGAGAAAATCAAATAAACGATATTGTACTGTTGACTATTGGCGCTTTCACAAAATATTCACAGATTTTTGATAATCAGTAATGTGGATATAATAAGTGGGTAAAGGCAAATAATAGAACAGTTACCACAGTCTGGTAAGTTCAGAAAAGGACATAACTTTACTGTAATGCAGCCTTTAAAACCCAGAAAAGACAACACTCATGCCATATTACGATATCCAAAATCTAAGACGATATCTAGTCTATCACAATATTTTTGAACAAATACCTCGATGTCGATATAGCAATATATTGCCCAGCTCTAAATGCAGCCATTAATAATGGTTTTGAATACACCTGTGCTTTTCCTACTATGACATGTCAACATGTCTGCCGTGAAAAAGGTCTATTGTCAGTGTACTTGCTTAGTTTTTTTAATATTACTTAGTATTTCATTCAATCTGATGCTCTCGATCACTGATTAGAGGTGATGACCCTGAACAAAATAAGGGACAAAGGAAGTGACAAATGTAGCAACGTTTCCATTTGCATTGTTCCCAGAAAAAGACAAACCAAACTACTTGGCTGCAGTTCACAGATAGATTGTGCGCTATATATGCTCGTTGGTGAGAAAGGCACACAGCGAGCACTGCCAAGGTATTATGTGTGTGTCCTTGGATTTACAATGTCCTGACGGAGCACAATACATTGCTAGAGGCAACTGTGTACACAATAGATAGAAAGGCATTCATTGTTTAGTTCTCATTGAATGGAATTGTGATTATAAATAAATGTCTGTTTCTAGGTGTTTGTGAGTCTGTGTATGGTTGTCTTAGCCAACAAAAACTCAAACTGCAGGCCAAGGGAAAAGATGTCACAGTATTGTGTGAAATGCGCAATGAGTGGCCAGCACCAAGGATGGGAACACATTTACAAGACGGTTAGCTTAGCTTTGCACACAAAGACTGGAAATAGGAGGAAACGGCTGTTCTGTCCAAAGATAACAAAACCCACTTAACAGCACCTCGTAAGCTCACAAATTAAAGTGTTCCTGCTACGCTTTTTAGGGTTTTCCCTTTCCTTTATTGTGTCATACATCTTTTTTGTGCATGTAATAGGTTTACAAAGTGAAAAATCCCAAAGTCCACCCCAAAGGGTGTTACCATCTCCCACAGAAAACACTGTTCACAAACTGCTCAAAACAGCTCTGTTGTAGTCCAGCCTTTACTTGCGTCACTTTGTAACACACATAATGCTCGCCTAGCTGCTAGTGTGGCACACCCTCAAACCAGGAGACATTGAGTGCAGAATTAAAACGTTCCATATAAAAGACTAATTTGCAACATTTAAATAACTTACCACTCTGAAACGTCTTACTCCAGTCTAGGTTGCGAAGCTGGTTCGGGTTGTTCTGCCTGTGTTTTGGGATCAGATTCAAACATGTATGGCTGAGCCAAAGCGGGTGTGTTTTGGATCACACTAGCTTGCTTGTCAGGGCCCACCCTACTCTGCTTCTGACTGGCTAGTAGTCCTTCCCTAGTTACTGCACATGTGTGACCCCCATCAAAGATGGAACAGAAGTGAGATAGCTAAAACAAAGAGCTCAGAGTGAAAAGAGGAGCCGCAGCAATGTGCAGTACGACAAATGTTTTTTTGAAAATTATGAACCTGAAAATTAGCATTATGAGGTCTTTAACACATATCGTTTGTCTTATGTACAAAAGCCAATGTGTACATAGGGGTATATAGGTTTTGTGTAGACTAAACAAACAAAATACATGTTAATTAGAAAGCTTTAGAGGTGCATATTTTGTTATCTTCGGACCGAGGCAGGCTAGTTATGTTATGCTATAAAATTGGGGTGAAACTTCATGATTGACAGCTGTGATTGACTCACAATGGGTTGGGTGGCTGTATGGGCGGGACTTTGATACCGCGACTCCGATACCTGGCAGCGTGCGTATCCGGGATATTTTGGCTTCACTTTTGTACAGTGGGAAGTGGAGACGCGTACTTCATCTTTATATTCAGTCTATGCTTCAGACCCATTTTCGCTGTAATTTGTGCAACATTGTGTACCTTTCCAGCATTAAAACATGAGTCACTGCAGACAATTACCGAAAGGTTAGCTAAATACTAAATTCTTAAACACTAAGTTATCAACTGCAAATGTTTTATTAATTACCTTTGTGTCTTGGGGTGAGTCAAAAGAGCCCTCTTCTGTACAACCTTTGCACACAAACATTAAAATGCTGTTTCAGGGCTATGTCTTGGTTTTCCCTTCCAGGTGCTTGTCAACAATCATGACACTCACTCGCATCTCTTGCTCTATTTGAGCATGTAGATAGAAAGAAAGTCCAAATAAAGAATGATTATTACTGTTTAAAGCCCTGGTTCTCGAAATCCCCTGACAAAAGATTTCCCATTTTTCTCTCTCCTTTATTTCTCCATCTGTATTCCCTGTACTCAACTGTCAAAATGTTTTCGTTACTCTGGCCTCAAAAAAAAAAAAAAAACTTTCTGGCATGACTTTGAACTGCATCTACTTTTTACGTAGAAACTGGGCTTTAAGCTCTTGAACCATAATCTTTCCAATATTAAATTGAAATTTCTCTGTTTTTGAGATAAAACATTCTGACCATGTCAAACCACAAACCATTTTTGTACATGTGCTGTTGTGTGGGGCAAGGGATAGTGGACCCAAAATGCAGAGAAAAGACAGGCAGGCAGGCAGCAGGTTTGAGCTCGAGGATTTAACAACAAAAAAAATGGCAGCACAGAGACTGGAAAAAAACACAAGGAAAAACTCACAGGAACAGAAGAACGCAGGGAAAACTCCAAACAAAGGCACATGGCTGAGACACGCTGACGGGGTACAAACTGACCAGGCAAAAACCACAAAACACACACTAACTGACAGGGCAAGGACACAAAACGATCTGAAAACAGACAAAGGAAACACAGAGGCTAAATAAACTAGGTAACGAGCAAACACGGGACAGGTGACACCAGGGCTGGGGAACAGGTGGAGCACATTAGACAATCACACAGGCAGGAAAACACAGGAAGCAAAACTAGACATGACAAGACAGAAAACAGACTATCAAAATAAAACAGGAAACAGAAATATACACAATCCAGAATACACAAAACAGGATAAATCTACACAACAGGGAACAGAAATATACAGAATAAATATACAAAACAAGAAACAGACAGAATTATGAAAACAGGCAACAGAAATATAAACAACCCCAACAGAATTGTCCATAAGCACAACATGTGCACTTTTAGTTTAACTAAAAGTAACTAAACTAAACTCAATGTGCAATCATTTAATACATTTTGCTTGTAATTCAGTGGAGATGTTTACATGTATCTTGATTTAAATAGATTTTACAGTTCTCTCTTTTGCTTATATTTTTTATAATCACGGGGACAGAGGTTCACATAAATACTGCCGTGGAGTCAAATTCAGCTCTTCTCATTATTTTGAATCAATTCCAAAGAGAAGGCCTGGTTTACTACTGCCCATGTGAAGCTGATCGACTCCTATGCCTTCATTTCCAAGGCCAGCACATGCAGCACAGAGCAACAACACAAAGACCACTTTCTATTGCAATTACAAGGCGGTCCAAACACAATGTAGCCAGTTTCCTCCATCATACATAAACAAAGCCCAATATGTTTTCCCACCAAAGAGACACTGTGTGCATAATGTGTTAGTTTTCAGAAGCTCTGTCATCCATCTTATGAGTCCCTATGCTGAGTATGTATGTCATCCTATGGCTCATAAAAGAGAAAACACTAAGATGAACTTGCTGCACTTTCGCCCCCCAAAATAATAACACACGTGTTTCTCTGACCCTGAGTGGGCAGTGGAAAACATGGACTTCCTGTCTGATAGATGAGAAAATATACTGTAAATAAACGTGCATACAGTAAGCACACTTGTGAGACCATTTGCACTGACGGAAACTATTTGAATTTAAACAGGTGTTTGCAAGTTTCTTCATTTCGGGGACTCTCAAACAGATACATTAGGGTCATGGACTTGGCCCTTGATCTGCTTAGCATCAGCATGTTAGCATTGTTGTTGTGAGCATGTTAGCATGCTGACATTAGCATTAAGCTCAAAGCACAACTGTGCTGAAATACAGTCTCAGAGAGCTGCTAGCATGGCTGTAGACTATTAATACCATTAGTCTTGTATGTGTAATACTGTATATTGTTTATTGTAAGAAGCACAGTTTTGGAATAAATAACAGTTCATCACATGTAGTAATACATGTGTACTTGGTAAACTGGTAGGAAAATGTCTAATAATTGCATTGTCCTCGTTGTTCTTGTTTCCCTTTTAGAAACATGTGGAGGACTCTAACACTTTCACTGATAGTTGCACTGACATTGGCCACAGAGGTGAGTGTGATCATGCGTGTGTGTGTGTGTGTGTGTGTTCATGTTATGCAAATATCGGCTAATTACTGTTGACACACTAATTGCCCTGTTCATGAAAACCTTTTTTGTTTGCTCTGTTCTTAGATATACCTCATTCTTTTTTTAATTTACCCTTCACTTAATATTAATGGCACAATTTCCTCCTGTGCACTGTTCGTAGTAGTTTCTAATGTAGCCTAACAGAAAGTTTGATTTTAGTCTAACAAGAAAGATAATGTCATGATGAGGCATTCATCATTCTGACATCTCTAATATACAGTAGGTGAATTTTACCCAGGTGTCCCAATCTGAGGATGTCGGGCCCATGGTGGCTGAGGAGAAGGCGGTGGAGAAGCAGCAGGAGAACTTCAGCGACATCTCCAACGTGCTAGGAAAGTCTCAACACCAGATCCTGGCTGCTCAATTTGAGTGCTACCTGAAGATAATCCATGATCCACCACGTCAAGAAGAAGGTGATAAGGCTGTACCTGTTGTTCAGTTTTGACGTAAAACAAAAAAAAAAAATGTATCCACTGATTTACAGACATTTCTTACGCCATGTAAGTCTATGGGGGGGGGGAAGTCTTTTTGGGCCAGGGGACATCATGTGATTTAATTAGCTTCAAAACCCAGCGCACCTCCTGGGGGGCCAGTATAAAGCAGACACAGCCTGTCCCTTCAGCTTACTTCCATCAGTCAGGTTCAAAGTATAGTGCAGATGTGTATGTAAGTGTATATAGACTGCATTTATA